>NC_068345.1:21586500-22787028 GCF_014633365.1 Diospyros lotus
ATGCTATCACACAAGTCCCTAGCTACGCCAAGTTCTTAAAAGATATTTTAGCCAACAAGAGGAAGCTAGCAGAATTTGAGACAGTCAAGCTGAGTGAAGAGTGCTCTGCCATTGTGCAAAACAAGTTGCCACAAAAGCTTAAGGATCCAGGGAGTTTTACTATCCCTTGTTTTATTGGTGATATTTGTTTTGATAAAGTTTTGTGTGATTTAGGAGCTAGTATTAATCTCATGCCTTTAACTATTTTCAGGAAACTAGGTTTGGGAGAACCAAAGCCTACCACAATCACTTTGCAGCTCGCGGATAGATCGATCAAGCATCCAAAAGGTATTGTGGAAGATATTTTGGTAAAGGTAGACAGATTCATATTCCCAGTTGATTTCATTGTCTTGGATATGATTGAGGACCTTGAGGTTCCCCTTATTTTAGGGAGGCCATTTCTAGCTACAGGTAAAGCTTTGATATATGTCCAGCAAGGACAACTTGTGTTGAGGGTCCAAGATGACCAAGTAACGTTTAATGTGTTTCAGGCTCTCAAGCATCCAGCAAAAGACCAAACTTGTTATAGACTTGATGTTATTGACTATGTTGTGCATGATTGCTTCCAAGTTAACAGGTTTGAAGACCCTTTGGAAGGTTGTTTAGTAAAGACAACTACTACAGGTGGAGAAGATGATGCATATGAGAAGATTGTCAAGATGTTGGAAGCAAATTCACCCTCATGCCAACCCTATACTAAGAAGCATGGGCCGAGATATGAGAACCTAGAGAGACCACTGATGAAACCGCCCAAGCCATCCATTGAAGAGCCACCTTCACTTCAGCTTAAACCCCTTCCATCTCATTTGAAATATGCATTTTTAGAAGGTTCTTCATCCTTACCTATGATTATTTCATTTTCTTTGATAGGTGACATGGAGGCAAGGTTGTTACAAGTGCTTAAGAAGCATAAAAGAGCTTTTGGTTGGACCATATCAGATATTCAAGGAATAAGCCCTTCCATCTGCACACATAAGATACTTATGGAAGATAACTACAAACCAACCTTGCAGCCACAAAGAAGGCTCAACCCAATGATGCAAGACGTGGTTAAGAAAGAGGTGATCAAGCTTCTTGATGCAGGTATTATCTATCCCATCTCTAATAGTTCTTGGGTGAGTCCAGTTCAAGTAGTACCAAAAAAGGGTGGCATGACTGCTGTTGCAAATGAAAAGAATGATTTGATTCCTACTAAGACAGTCACAGGATGGCGAGTGTGCATTGATTATAGGAAGCTGAATGATGCCACTAGGAAAGATCACTATCCCCTCCCCTTTATTGATCAAAAGTTGGAAAGGTTAGCAGGTAGGGATTACTATTGTTTTCTAGATGGTTATTCAGGATACAACCAGATTTCCATTGCCCCTGAGGACCAGGAGAAGACTACATTCACATGCCCTTATGGTACTTTTTCATTTAGGAGGATGCCATTTGGCTTATGCAATGCACCTGCGACTTTTCAACGTTGCATGATGGCAATCTTTCATGACATGGTTGAGGATTTTATGGAAATATTTATGGATGATTTTTCTATATTTGGCTCTTCCTTTGATGATTGTTTACATAACCTGTCTTTGGTTTTACAGCATTGTGACGATACTAACCTAGTTTTGAACTGGGAGAAGTGTCATTTCATGGTGCAGGAGGGTATTGTGCTAGGACACAAGGTTTCCCATGAGGGAATTCAAGTGGATCGTGCCAAGGTGGAGGTGATTGAGAAGTTGCCGCCACCTACTTCTGTCAAGGCTGTGAGGAGTTTCTTAGGACATGCCGGGTTTTATTGACGTTTCATCAAGGATTTTTCCTTTATCGCTAGACCTTTATCTAACTTATTATCCAAAGATGTTCCTTTTAACTTTTTTGATGATTGTTTGCAGGCTTTTCATACCCTAAAGGAGAAGTTGATCACGACACCTGTAATGGTAGCACCAGATTGGACACTTCCATTCAAGCTTATGTGTGATGCTAGTGATAGTGCAGTTGGAGCTGTCTTAGGCCAACGAAAGGACAAGGTATTTCAGACGATTTATTATGCTAGCAGGACCCTCACAGAAGCACAACAAAATTATGCCACTATAGAAAAAGAACTTCTTGCAGTAATCTTTGCGATTGACAAATTTCATTCTTATTTGATTTTATCCAAAGTTATTGTGTATACAGATCACGTGGCATTAAAGTACCTGTTGGCTAAGAAGGATGAGAAATCGAGACTCATTCGATGGATCCTGCATCTTCAAGAGTTTGATTTGGAGATTAGAGACAAGAAAGGGACTGAAAACGTTATCGCATACCACTTATCACGAATGGAGCATTCAACCATGGCAGAGCCGAACCCATCCCCTATTCAAGAGGAGTTCCCTGATGAACACCTATATGCAGTTAGAAGTTCAGCTTTACCATGGTATGTGGATATTGTAAATTTCTTGGTTGGTAAGGTTATTCCACCTAATCTTTCATATCAACAAAGGAAGAAATTTCTTTCTACAACTAAGCATTATTTGTGGGAGGAACCTTACTTATATAAGGTTTGTGCTAACCAGTTAATTCACAGGTGTGTTCCTGAGGAGAAGGTAAGTCAGATTCTATACCATTGTCATGACAAGGAGGTAGGAGGTCACTTTGGCCTTACCAAAATAGCATTCAAGGTGTTACAATCTGGTTTTTACTGGCCTACTCTTTTCAAGGATGCCCATTCTTATGTTTCTGTTTGTGACAGGTGTCAAAGAGTTGGAAATTTGTCTAGGAAGAATGAGATGCCATTGAATAATATTTTAGTTTGTGAGTTGTTTGATGTTTGGGGTATTGACTTCATGGGCCCTTTTCCTAAATCTTCTCAAAATCAATATATTCTTGTTGCGGTGGATTATGTGTCCAAATGGGTGGAGGCCATAGCTTGTCCTACTAATGATGCCAAGGTGGTAGTCAAGTTCTTAAAGAAACACATTTTTACACATTTTGGCACACCTAGAGCCATCATTAGTGATGGTGGCACACACTTTTGTAATAAGCAATTTGATACTCTTTTGCTCAAATATGGGGTAACCCATAAGGTGGCCACACCCTATCATCCCCAAACAAGTGGCCAGGTGGAAGTTTCCAGTAGGGAGTTAAAGAGAATTCTTGAGAAAACTGTAAATGCATCTAGGAAAGATTGGTCCTTCAAGCTTGATGATGCATTATGGGCATATAGGACTACATTTAAAACTCCTATTAGCATGTCTCCATATAGGCTAGTGTTTGGAAAAGCATGTCATCTTCCTGTTGAGTTAGAGCATAAGGCATATTGGGCTATAAAATTTCTTAACTTTGATTGGCGAGATGCAGGTACCCACAGGAAATTGCAACTTAATGAGATGGAGGAATGTCATGAAGCAGCATATGAGAATGCACGGATCTACAAGGACAAGACTAAGAGATGGCATGATAAGCATATTAACAAGAAAGAGTTCAAGATTGGAGAGAAAGTTCTTCTCTACAATTCTAGGCTCAAGCTCTTCCCGGGCAAGTTGAAATCAAGATGGTATGGTCCTTTCACTATTAAGCAGGTACATCCTTATGGCGTTGTGGAGATTTTCAAGGACACTGAAGAACCTTTCAAGGTTAATGGACATTGCCTAAAGCACTATGAAGATGGTGGATTCGAGAAGGGTAACTCAGTCCTTCAGCTGCAAGAGCCGAACTAGAGTCTCCAAGATAGTCAAGCTAATGACTATAAACAAGTGCTTCTTGGGAGGCAACCCAAGCTCTTTTTCCTTTTTATTTTTATTATTTCATTTTATTTCATTTTTTTAATAAATATGACCAATAACCCATACTTGTGATGATGTGCAGGTTCAAAAGAAAGAAAAATAAAGCTGATTCAATTTGGACTGCCGTGGGTATTCATAGTGTTCAATTATGTGGCCAGGAGAGTATTCATTTTTCATTCTCTTTCTTCTTTGTCTTTCACATTGAGGACAATGTGTTAAATAAGTTGGGGGGGTGGAATTATTAATTGTTGATATATGCATGTGAATTTTTTATTGCAAAAACTTATATCAGGTGCATATTTGGCCACCCCCCTAGACAAGAAAATTTGTGAAAGATAAAATAAACAGAACTTGTTATTTGGAATCATGATTTGCATTTGGGTTCTCTATTGTGTTTAACATTGAATCTTTGATTTGGAATGGACAATATCTTATAAAGCAAGATTAAGTATACTTGGGTTCTAAGATCATTAAAGTACATATTCTTTGTGAAGTTGTGTGAGTCATGTGATTATGCATGAAAGATTACTGTAATGCTTTTCTTGTAATTGTTCCTTCTGAGCTAGGCCTAAACAGTGTTTAAGTAAATAGGGTGAATAATGTTGAGCAAGATGGAGCATAAAATGCACTTGTTTAGCTAAAAACAGAAAAAAAACGAGATGGAGCATAAAATGCACTCGTTCATTAAAAAAAAAGAAGAAGAAAGAAATAAAGGGGAAAAAAAAAAAGAAGCAAAGAAAAAAAAAGGAACCCTACTTTGCTACCTTTGTTTGTAGTAGTGAGAAGGAATGGTTGCAAGAATGGTTGTTGTATTAGTTGATCGTTCAGGGTACATGACAAAGCATGATAGAATTTAGAATTTTGTATGGATTCTTGAACTTGGGAATGTAAGTATGCTTAGTTTTCTTTATTTTCTATTGTTGCATTCTGGATTGAGGATTTAGATGTGGGCATAACAAAGGATTTAAATGTGATGAATGATTCCGAATATAAATTTTGTGTTTTGAGAATATGATTTCTTTTCTTTGCTTGAGGACAAGTAATAATTCAAGTTTGGGGGTATTTGATATGGGAATTTATTCACATATTTATTGGTCATAATTAAATAGTATTTTTAGTATTTTATATGTGTTTGATATAAAATTATCTAGTATTTTTAGTTTTTTTTATATATATATATTTAATTTTTAGTATTTTTTGTTATTTTACCATAATACTGTTTGGTGTTTGGTTTAAAAGAAAATAAAATAAAAAAAATAATAAAAAGAAAAAGAAAGAAAAAATTATAAAGTTAATTTTAAAATTAATACTATAAATTAATATTATAATAAATATTATAAATAATTAGTATTATAATATAATTAAAATTAATATAATTAATAGTATATTAAATATTATATTTTATATTATATATTATATTATTTATATATATGATATATTATATATTATATATTATATATTATATATTAACTTATTAAATTAAATAACGTGAACATGGGCTTTGTGTGGGCTGTGTGTGTAATTGATATATATATATATATATATATTATATTAATCAAGTGAACATGGGTGCGTGAAGGTGTAGGGATTTGGATTGCACATATATATATAATAATATTAAGAGATTCACAGGGGAGGATTGGAAGTTGGGCAGCGGCGCACGGACTGAAGGAAGAGGAGAGTTACTGCGAGCCGCATGGACTGAAGATTTGAAATAATTGAGGGCAGCGACAGCGACTCAGTGTGGCGGAACTGGAAGGTGCACGGATTAGAAGGAAAAATTGTGAGGAGACTTTGTAGCGCACACACACCAGGAAGCCGCGACCAATTAAACAGTGAAGAAGATTGGATATTTCTGAATTAATTTTATTAATTCTTGGATTTTAATTATGTTTTTCTGGAGTTTAATTATGATGATTTTTGTTATCATGGTTGGCTAAATTCACTGTTAGCTAAAGTAACGAGATAGCCACGAGACAATGTTGTGATTGATATTATTTTCGGTTAATTTGATTGATGTTTATTTCATGTGATTATGTGATATGGTTATTATTATTTTGACAGCCTGATCACCTGTTAAATGATTTTATGAACATAGATGATACAGACCAAGTAATTCTATGTTAGGCTTTGTATATCACATAACTTGGATTGGATATTGAAATGGACCGAGTATAAATATTCATCTTTGCGGTAACTTGAATTAGTAATTTGAGTTAGTGAATTTCACAAAACTTAATGCGTCATTAATTAATTGATTTTACATGGACCAAGTGTAGAATTAGTGATTAGCGATAGTTTTGTTATACTGGACCAAAGGATAATAAATAAGTTATGAAATTCCGCCGTCACATGTAAGTAAAATCCATCTAATTAATTTATTTGGTAAGGATTACAACATTCTTGTAGGTGAATCGAATACCTTAGCTATCCTATCTCTCTGTTTTAACCTATCCGATTGTTCTTTATTTTGTTATTTTCAATATGTCGTATTCTTCTTACTTTATTTTGTCTTTATTTTGTAGTTAGTTGATATTATCTCTAATTCAATTTTTCTAGATAAAGAATAGGATTGCTCTGTTTCGGTACTTGTTTCGACAGTCCCCGTGGGAACGATATTTTACTCATTCACTCTATTACTTGATCGACTGGTGCACTTGCCATTGCATTTTAGGCACATCACAAACCTTTGCTCTGATACCAAAACTATAACAGCCTGCCTCTCGGAACTCCTGCTAGCAAATGAGGCTCATGAAAGAGTCACCATGGAGAAGGCACAGAAACAAAATCCATAAATCAAGCATATAATCTCCACATCATTTATTAGATTTCAAAAAGATATACATCACCATGTAACACTACATCATTCTTTTAACCAGGCATATCATCCCATACATAACAAAATAGTGAGAAAGGAAATATAAAGTACAATCAAATCAAATCTCAGCCCTACACTCTCAAAACAACTCCCAAGGATCACAGGCTTGGAGTGACTCTGTACATATATCTATCCCCACTTAGACATGACTAAACTCACCACCCTCATTTGCCTTTCCTTTACTTGAACCTGGAATGATGCAAGAAAACAACATGAGCTACAAAGCTCAACAAGAATAAACAGCAAATGAAGGCATACTATAATGAGGCATGATAAATCAATCACAAGAGTAAGAAAATATCCCCTTCCTATAGGTGAGAACACAACAGATATCATCATATGCAAAAGTAAGGAAAACTCTCATGTACTAGATCATATACATCATGCCCTTATGACATAAATAAATAAATTTACTTCACTATGGAATATGGGTTGTTATCCACCCACGCCCTAGTCCTTACTAGGCGACATTAT
Source organism: Diospyros lotus (assembly GCF_014633365.1). Taxonomy (NCBI): domain Eukaryota; kingdom Viridiplantae; phylum Streptophyta; class Magnoliopsida; order Ericales; family Ebenaceae; genus Diospyros; species Diospyros lotus. The sequence continues at coordinate 21,593,641 of NC_068345.1, forward strand.
GAGTTGTAACTCCCACGGCTGGGCGTAAGCCCATTGGCATAATAACCATGATCAGGCATAAGCCCACTGGCATAATAACCATGGTTGGGCATAAGCCCACTGGCATAATAACCATGGTCGGGCATAACCCCACCGACATAATAGGATATCCTTGTTAACCTCATAACACCCTATCTCTTAAAAGTTTAAATGTGCATACGTGCACCCATGTTTACCACGTGCATTATCATGACATTTAAGCACCCATAGGCCCTCTCCCTTCACATAACGCATGCTAACAATGCACGAATATAGAAGCATACACAATCCCACCCTCCATAATTAAGAGTTATGATTTTAGATGTTGGAGGGCTCGCTAGGAACTCACACAATGATTTGGGGCAAGTTGGGTGCACAAATTAAAGGATTAGGCAACAAGGGGAAAAAATGAAAGTAAAGCAAGATCGTTACGGGGCAAGCAACGTAGTTCAAAAATTTTAAACCTTACCCCGATCCCAGCGATTGGATCCACGTCGAAATCAAATCATTCACATACAAATAAAATAAATCTAAACTTTAGATTTTCGAGTCATTTGCGGAAACGAGCCATCCAAGCATCAGGCCTATTACTCGTGATACGCGGCACGCGTCCATTGGCAAGGAGAGCGGAATAGGAGTGCTATCTCCTTCTCCTTTTTGCGACTTGTGTACGGACGGAAAAGAACGCTCACGTTTCAAATCGATGCCAAAAAGAAACAAAGAAGAATGAAAGGCATTCGTTTTTCAACTCTTGAAAAACTACACAACATAATCACTCTCATGTCTTTTGGGCAACCCATAAAGGGATATTTATAAGGAGCTCTAGGGTTTCTTAAACCCTATTGGATATGAGCCGACCCATTTAATTTAGTCCAATTATATTTTATTTCCTATTTGCCACTCTAACAAATAGAAAATTCTTAAATTAGAAACTACATCTTAATTTAATCAATTTCCATTTTAGGAAACTCTTTCCTTTATGAGGACCCCTCGTCGTATCGACATCATTACGTCTCTTTGTTCTTTTTCCGTGATAACCTATGACGGCATAACTTCTTACCGAAGTGTCCCACTTAACCATACCTCTGCTCTCCTAGTCTAAGCCAACGACCATACCTATTGCCTATAACTCATTAGGCTTCTGAATATGTTGGCAATGCGTTGGTATGAATACATAAGACAAGATTGGTCTCTAGCAAGGCGTGATGCCTACCCAATTATTTAAAAGGATTCATAATCTGCAAATAACCTTTCACGAGCATGGTTACTGTGTAATTCAATCCTCTTGTCAATGTATCTTATGTGATCTCAAGTATGGTGATATGTTGCTTGATTACAATCACATGAGTTTTTCTTTGGTCATCTGGATATCTTCACTTAATAGAAAGTGAATCAATAACTCCTTATTGATCTCTTTCACCATGGCCATGGATTTAAAGTGAATATCCATCGAAAGTGCCTTAGATACATCATCCTCTATCAAGGGATAGACGAGTCCTATCTTGGTTATACACCCATCTCCATAAGCCTCATGATATGCCCAACAATTGCTCACATGCAACCTTTGTCTAAGCCCATCGAAACAATGTTAAAACATATCGATCTTCTTATGAGATGACCATGACAACCTCAGGTCCAAAGATTAGTTATACCCATCTCGTATGAGAATTCCATCAACATGTAACCAAAATGGATTCTCATGGCGAGTCATGTCTAGTGACACGTTCTCCAACATTGGTCACCTATGTACTTGTCTAGGCATTCCCATGCCTATGGGTGTAAGACCCCCATTGCTATAACATAGGAAAAATATAGCACATACAATTTTTACCGTAATTGTCAATGTCCATTTTTGACATTGCTAAGACTTGGGACGTTTAATGATGTCTAAAAACTATGATGTATCATCTCACATCTTTATAGATTAATCACAGTATATATTATATGGACTTCTATCTAGTTTCATCCGGTCATTACAATAATAACAAGAAACTAATTGTTGTTGCCAAAATACAACAATTAAATTTTGTGATGTGGGGTCCACTCAACCTTGTTGTAGGGTGAGGTTAGGTTGCCATAAGAAAAGTTTCCTTTAAGGGAGTTTTCTAGTAGAATGCTCGCCGCAAGTATTTTGCCATAAGGTTTTGCCATAAGACTTTGCCACTAGCTCTTTTGCCACAACGTTTAGCCATTAGCTCTCGCCACAAGGTTTTGCCATAAGGTTTCCCCACTAGCTCTTGTCACAAGGTTTTTCCACAAGGCTTCGCCACTAGCTCTTTCACCACAAGGTTTTGCCACTAGCTCTTTCGCCATAAGGTTTTTCCACTAGCTCTCACCATAAGGTTTCGCCACAAGGCTTCAACACTAGCTCTCGTCACAAGGTTTTTCCTTCATAGTTAGGTCTCGCCACAAGGTTTTACCTCCGCCACAAAGTCTCACCTCAAGCTTTTATATTCGTCGCTAGATTTGCCGCAAGATTTTTCCCTCGCCACTAGGTTCGTCGCAAGGTCTCGCCGAAAGCTTTTATCTTTGCCGCTAGGTTCACCATAAGCTTTTTCCTTCGCCGCTAGGTTCGTCGCAAGCTTTTGCCTTCGTCGCTAGGTTCGCCGCAAGGATTTAACCTTGCTCGTGCTCAAAAAATGGGTTAGAATGCTAGCGAGAATCTTCCCCCATGAAGACCCTCTGATGCCAAAGTTAGTCTTGAATCCCAATGACTATTCACGAAAACAGTAAAGGTGCCTTCAAAGTGTCTAGATTTTACCGAAGTTGGAAGTCCTTTTCAATGTCCTGTAGCTAGGTATTTATAGGGCATAATTCTCAATGATGCTTGGTGCTGACATGTGTTGCTTGTTGAATGAACCATGTTCGAGGTATGTGGCTACAATTAAGTCTTTGATGCAAGGTCTTGCCACAAGGCTTGCCGCAAGGTTTTGCCTTTGCCATAAGGAGGTTTTACCTCCGCCAGAAGGTCTCACAGCAAGGTTTTTCCTTCGCCACAAGGTCTTGCCGCAAGGTTTTACCTCCGCCATAAGGTCTCGCCACAAGGTTTTGCCTCCGCCACAAGGTCTCGTTGCGAGGTTTTACCTTCTCCACAAGGTTTCACCACGAGGTTTTGCCTTTGTCATAAGGTCTCGCTGCAAGATTTTACCTCCGCCATAAGGTCTTAACCTGAGGTTTTGCCTTCGCCACAAGGTCTCACCGCAAGGTTTCACTTCGCCACAAGATCTCGTCGCAAGGTTTTGCCTTTGCCACGGGGGGCTCATGGCACAATTCTACAAAGCTGTTGCCGCAAAGGGGGCTCGCGGCACACTACCGCAAAGCCTTTACCGCAAGTGGGCTTGTGGCACACTGCCGTGAGCGTTTTTATTTTCTTCTTTAAAAATTATCATTTTTTTCTCAACCTATTTTCCATGGCACAACACTTGCCCCCCACTCTTCTATTTTGTCCTTAGACAAAATTAAAGAGTAAAAATATCAACCAAGGAGTTGGGTCTAACACCTAGATTCGATCAAGAGTTCCAGAATATCCAAAGATCTTACTTCTACTAGGGGCTGGAGTACCAAATTATCTATGGGCAACCATGCCCTCGATAGATAGGTTCCACTGCGAAATTCTTGCCAATGTTCGAGCTTGTCGGGAGGCCTAAGCGTCGGATCAGCCAAGGAGTCGAGTTTAGGTTGGAAGCATAAGACCGAACTTAGTCAAGTGATCCCGACGAGCCTGCGGGCAAGTCTTCAAAGCGTCTGGTGATCCTAGGATGGATCATTGTGTTCTCCACGTTTGTCTTTTAGGTTTAGTTTACCTCAGGGAATCTGGGTATGGCCAGTGGTCCGACACAAGATTCCTATCAAACATCCGAGTTTACTGGGAAACCTAGGCGCTAGATCGACTAAAGAGTTGGGTCTAGGTTAAGCATATCACCCAACTCAAGCGAGGGATCTGGGTGAGTTTGCAGTCATAGACATCGGATGTTCTAGTGATCCTAGGCCAACTCGTGGTCATAGGCACCAGATTGCAACTGGGTGACTCAATTCCGATAAGCGAGATCATGGTAGAATTGTCATAGGGTTGTTGTCTCTTCATGCCTTCCTTAGGCCAGTCTACCTCGAGGAATTTGGGTTTGGCTAGTGGTCCGGCACGGGATTCCTACTAGACATTCAAGTTTTCTGGGAGACCTAGGCGCCAGATTAACCAAGGAGTTGGGTTTAACAAAAAAGAAGAGCACCTAACTCGAATAAGGGATCCGGGTGAGTCTGCGAGCATAGGCATCGGGCATTCTAATAATCTCGGGCCAACCCATGGTCATTGGCACCAGATTTCCACTAGGCAACTTGACCTTCGGGAGCGAACTGTGCTTTAGCAGCCATACTTGCATCACATTCTATGACACATACAAATAATCTAGGCCCAGGGAGATTTTACGTGGTTTAGCCTATAGTTTTGCCTACTCCACGAGAATACATGGGGTATATTCTTTTATTTATCGGGGATTTTATTACAATGGAAAATTAAAGACAATTCTGGCCTCCAACTGGGTCGAGATTCACATACAAATAAAATAAATCTAACCTTTAGATTTTCAAGTCGTTCACGAATTCAAGCCGTCCAAGTGTCTGACCTTTAAGTCGTGATACACGGCACACGTCCGTTAGCAAGGAGAGCGGAATAGGAGTGCTAGCACCTTCTCCTTTTTGCGGCTTGTGTATGGACGGAAAAGAACGCCCATGTTTCAAATCGATGCCAAAAAGAAACAGGGAAGAATGAAAGGAATTCCTTTTTCAACTCTTGAAAAACAACACAACATAATCACTCTCATGTCTTTTGGGCAACCTATAAAGGGATATTTATAAGGAGCTCTAGGGTTTCTTAAACCATATTGGATATGGGCCAGCCCATTTAATTTAGTCCAATTATATTTTCTTTCCTATTTGCCACTCTAACAAATAGAAAATTATTAAATTAGAAACTCCTTCCTAATTTAATCAATTGCTATTTTAGGAAACTCTTTCCTTTATGACGACCCCTCATCATATCGACATCATTACGTCTCTTTGTTCTTTTTATGTGAGAACCTACGACGACATAATTTCTTGCCGAAGTGTCCCACTTAACTATACGTCCGTTCTCCTAGTTTAAGCGAGGGACCGTACCTATTGCGTATGACTCATTAGGCTTTCGAATATGTTGGTAATGTGTTGGTATGAACACGTAAGACAAGATTGGCCTCTAGTAAGGCGTCATGTCTACACAATTATTTAGAAGGATTCATAATCTGCAAATAACCTTTCACGAGCATGGTTATCATGTAATTCGATACTCTCGTCAATGTATCTTATGTGATCTCAAATATAGCGATATGTTGCTTGATTACGATTACATGAGTTTTTCTTTGGTCATCTGGATATCTTCACTTAACAGAAAGTGAATCAATAACTCCTTATTGATCTCTTTCACTATGGCCATGGATTTAAAGTGAATATCCACCAAAGAAGCCTTAGATACATTGTAACGCCCCAAATTTTCCAAGCGTGTTATAACTTAGGATTTCGGGAATATAAAAAATTTTCATACCACAATCACTGCCATACATCACACAAATTGCCAAAAACCCTAATATTAACCTTCTCAGCTTAACAAACCCAATACTAAATAGCTAAGACAGGTGTTAAAATTTCAAATGCGGAAGCTAGATCGAACCTGATATGGTTCACAACCATAATACTTTATTTATCATAAAATTGTTCAAGACGTCTACAAAATATATTACATGGACATCATCAAGTGATAACTTAACATCTTAAACATATCCAAAATTACATAGGTTCGCACATAAATAAAAATATGTTAATCATGCTACAGACAGTAATTAAACTAATTCTTCAGCTACCTCATTTCCCTTAGAGCCGCTCGTCGAACCTGGAATGTTTGAATATTCCAGGGACATAGTCCAATTAGAAGATGAATCTTCTAGTGAGAAACTCCAAAAACAGTTTATATCGATGCATGATCAGGTATAAAATGTATGAGAAGACAAGGAGAACTACTCCGAAGTACCTTGTAAACACGTCAGCCTCCTCCAATGAGAGCTTTCTCAATGGCGCAAGCATAGGACCTCTCGGGAGGTCCCTAACCATGTCACTTCGGCCCAACCTCATAGAACTCATGCAAGCACCACATAGGTTATTCCTTAGACTCACGGTCTTCCCCACGAGAGCTTTCTCGATAGCGCACACATAGCACCTATCGGGGGATATTCGACTTTTGCCCTCAGCCAACAACAAATAGGTACAACAGTATGGCCACACGAATTTTATAAATGCAACAGTTAAAAAGCCAACAGCATATATTTTCCAGAAAAAATACGTTTCATATATGCAATATGATTTCACGTAAGAGAATAATAAAAGTTTACATATAAGAACTTCACAAAACACATCTCATGCAGTAGAAATGTCTCATAAGAGAATAAAAAATAAGATTTGGAGTGTAGGAGTCTCACCTTGTTGGTTTATCTCTTCGACGATATAATTTCACAGCAAACGGCCTAGGTTTCTGCAGAAAACACATGTTTTGGTAAACCTAACCTCAAATATTTTTACATTGGATTGAGGAGTATTAAATTATGGGCATAAATGAAAAATTTGGAGAAAAATAGGCCCCTCACGTGCCCCAGGAAGGTGGCTCACGCGCAGCCACTTCCGACGCGTGTATCTCACGCGCTGCTACCAGATTTCTGACAACATTGCGTCATTTTCGTATTTCGGCCATATCTCCCTCGTTTTAACTCCGATTCAACCCCCGTTTGAACCTACGCGACCTTCTCTTCCCCCTCTACAGGATTATCAAAAAAAAATCAGACTTACCTTTCCTTTTTGCTGACTAATTTTGGCAAACTCCGGCGAAGGTTCGTAACTCCGACGAGGCTCGTTCTCCCCGGCTTCTCCTTCGATTCCTTCCCGCCTTCTTGCCGAACTTCCTACTCTCTCTCTAGAGCAAGCTCCTCCTCTTAAAGTGCCTCAACTCTCAAAGTTGTTTGGAATGATTTGAGAACAACCCATGGTGCCTTTTTATAGATTTTTTCAACTAATCACATTATGCCACTTGTCATAATCTAAGCCATAGACTCCAAAGACTCAAAGATATATTTGAATGGATTTTGAAATCCAAAACTAGAATGGATTTTACTTTTGAAATCCAAGCTAATTCCCTAACTTCTTCCAAATGACACTTTAGCCCTTATTTCAAATCCTCAACTTTAGTATTTTACACATAAGCTCCAAATTTCATCCTTATTTTATTTGGATAATTATCTAATTATATTTACACCCTCAAACATCAAATTTATTGAGATACTTAAAATCTCAAAATTAATAACTCAAAATTACTCGATATGTACGATTTTCGGGAAGCCCTTACCATCATTCGGTCTTTTTAGGCTACAATTTAGCTTAACCGAAAACCGTCTCTTATTTTATTTCTTTCAGCGCCATAAGTCTCACCTTGAGACGCTCGCCAAAAATATACCTTTGTCCTTAGGTATCTAAGCTCCAGGGCACTCCCTACAGTCGATTTGGCAACTTACTGCCCTCTCAAACCCATTTTTTTGGTATTTTAAACTCACTTAAAATATATGGCAACCTTACAAAAATATGGGGTATTACATACATCATCCTCTATCAAGGGATAGACGAGTCTCATCTTGGTTATACACCTATCTCCATAAGCCACACGATATGCCCAACGATCGGCCACGTGCAGCCTTTGTCTAGGCCCATCAAAATGATGTCAAAACATACCGATCTTCTTATGAGATGACCATGAAAACCTCAGGTCCAAGGATTAGTTACACCTATCTCGCATGAGAATTCCATCAACATATAACTAAAATGGATTCTCATGGCAAGTCATGTCCAGTGACACGTTCTCCAACTTTGGTCACCTATGTACTTGTCTAGGCATCCCCATGCCTATGGGTGTGAGACCCCCATTGCTATCACATAGGAAAAATATAGCACATACAAGTCTTACCGCAATTGTCAATGTCTATTCTTGACATTTCTACGACTTGGGACGTTTAATGATGTCTAGAAACTGTGATGCATCATCTCACATCTTTATAGATTAATCACAGTATACATCATATGGACTTCTATCTAGTTTCATCCGGTCTTTACAATAATAACAAGAAACTAATAAAATGACTTTTTGTGAATTTGAATAACTCTTTATTTAATAATAAATATGATTGTGATTGTCAGTGTACAACATGCCCAATTTGATTGGGTCTAGAGCACCTACACTAACAAAATATTAGGTGACAGCTAAACAAAAATGGTCGACAGTTCCATGGGGTTCGAGAGGGAATTGTTGATAGTGAGGAAGGAACTATCAACAGCCAAAAATCACCCTCTTGGTATCTAACTATCGACGGCTTTTACACAAAGCCTAATGACAGTTCCTTAAAAATTGTTGACAGCTTCCCAGAAACTGTCGATAAGTAGTAGCCAAGACTTATTCACCAAAAATACATGCATTCTCACCAATTTCATGCATGTAACTACACCCTAACAAAAGCACATCATTCCTTTTTAAAAACATGGAGAGAAACAAGTCTACATGTAGATGATATGAACGATTAAACAAAAATTCAAGGAAAAAGACACGAGATGCAAACAACCAAATTTGTCAAAAATAACCCCCTTCCAAATGAAGGGTTTTTCTAACCCACACCCAAAGGTGGGAATTTCAATGATTCCAAAAGAAGGAAAAGACTCAAAATTTCTAACAAGAAGAATCCCCTATGAAAACTTGTCCTTTTTAAAGAAGATAGAGAGAACTTGCCTTGCTTTTATGAGATGAGTTTGAAGAAGTGGAAGAACCACAAGCTTTAATCCCCAAGTTTCCACCAAAAGCCCTTAATCTCAGCCACCAATCGCTTCCTTGGAGCTCCAAAATTGAAGAAGAAGGAATTTAAGGTAAAGAGGAATAGGGAAAGAGAGAAACATGAGAAGGAGAAGAATGGGTTTGGCTTCTCTCCAAGGCACCCTTTTATAACATCTCACTCTCCCCTTTTTTCCCTTAAGAAACCCACATATACCCACGTAGTCCTTCTTTCCATTTCTTTCCTTAGTTACATTAAGAAAAATCATATATGTTTATTTACATGTCACTGGATATGACTCACCACGAGAATCCATTTTGGTTATATGTTGATGGAATCCTCATAAAAGATGGGTGTAATTAATTATTGGACCTGAGGTTGTCACAGTCATCTCACAAGAAGACCGATATGCTTTGACATCGTTACAATGAGCCTAGACAAATACTATATATGGGTGATCGTTGGGCATGTCATGAGACTTATGGAGATGAGTGCATAACCAAGATGGGACTTGTTTATCCCTTGAAAGATGATGATGTATCTAAGTCACCTTCAATGGATATTCACTTTAAATCCGTGGCCATGGTGAAAGAGATCAATAAGGAATTATTGATTCATTTTCTATTGAGTGAGGATATATAGTGGTCTGAAGAAAACTCATGTGATCGTAATCAAGCAACACATTGCCAGACTTGAGATCACAAAAGATACATTGATGAGATGATTGAATTACACAGTAACCATGCTCATGAATGGTTGTTTATAGATTATGAATCCTTCTGAATAATTGGGTAGGCATGATGTCTTGCTAGAGGCAAATCTTGTCTTATGTGTTAGCACCAACACATTTCCAACATATTCGGAAGCCTAATGAGTCATACACAAAATGCACGGTCCCTAACTTAAACTAGGAGAGCAAACATATGGTTAAATGGGACACTTTGGCAAGAAGTTATGCCATCGTAGGTTCTCAAGAAAAAAAAACAAATAGACGTAATAACGTCGATTTAACGAGGGATCGTTATAAATGAAAGAGTTTCCTAAAATGCCAATTGATTAAATTAAGAAAGAGTTTTTAATTTAATACTTTCTTATATTTGCTGGAGTGGCAAATAGGAAATAATATATATATATATATATTTGGGCTTAAATTAATGTTTGGACTAAATAGAGTATTTAAGTCAAATATTAAATTAAATATTATATTTGGGTTAAATTGAATTTAGACCAAATCTTTTATTTAAAATTTTAATTGGATTTGGACCATTTAATTAAGTTCTTAGTTGGACTAGGATAAAAGCTATTTAATTAATTACTAGTTCAATTAGTAAAGGGCTGGCCCATATCCATTTGGGTTTAGGAAAACCTATGAGGTCTTGCTTCTCTATAAATACCCCTTTAAGGTTGCCCAAAAGAGATTACGGATTTGAGTGTTATTATTTCTCAAGAGTAGAGAAAAAGATTTCCATTCACTCTCTCCCTTTTTCCTTTTCGAATCAATTTGAAACGAGGAGATTATTCCCATCCATACCCAAGCCACGAACAGGAGAAGGGGCTAGCACTCCCATTGCACTCTCCTCACCAAATGATGTGTGCCGCGTATCATGAGTTAGAGATGGGCACTAGGCTTTGTCGTCCCTTCGCTCCACTCGAGGAGTCGGTTTCAAGATTTCAAAAATAATGCAGTGGAAGGAACCCGAAACCTCAAGTGAGCGTCATCCTTCTTCAGCTCGACTGACTTGAGCTAAGGATGACTACCCCAGTCTTGGGTGATATCTTAGGTTGTTTTGCTTAGCTTGGCCTTTACTCTTGAGCGAAATTTTAGGCTGCGTTCTCTTAGTGTTTTCAATTTTGAGTTTTAAATTCATTTTTAGTTTTCTATTTTGATAGTCTATTTTTAGAATATTGAAAACATGTTCATTTTGCCATTTTAACAAACTATTTTTTAAAACAGAAAATTAGAAAATAGGTTTACTTATTTTATGATATTTTATTCAATGAATTTGATTATTAAATTATAAAGTTAAATCTTTTTAATAGAATTTTACTATTAAAATAAAATAATAAATTTGATTAATAAATTATTAACATTTGAGTGATAATTTATATTAAATATTATTATACATAATATGTGTAATATACTTAATAATATATTATATGTTATCTTATATTTTAAATTATAATATAGATATACTATATTTTTAAAATTTCAAATAAAAATATAATTTTATTTTTAAAATTTAATAATATTTTTTTTTCTTTTTTTCCTTTTCTTTTTTAGAGCCAAAACATGGAAAATGGATTATGTTTTCCATGTTTTGGACTTAGAGACTATTTTGGTTGAAAACAACCAAAACAACATTTTGTAGTTTTTGATTTCCCTTATAAAAAATTTCTTGTTTTTCAAAATACATTTTTGAAAATGACAAAGTAAGCGTATTTTTATTGTTTTAGAAAACTGAAAATTAAAAATGACCTGAAAACAACAAAGAGAACGTGGCTTAATTTTTACTTTATTTGCTCAAAATTTCTTAGCAGGCACGCTTTTCGAGAAAACTCATTTATTCATTTTCTCTTCAAGAAATATCCAAGATCTCCCGGGGCTTACTAAATATTGGGCTATTTTCCCACGCCTAAGGAAAATTCCTCACATATCTATATTTTTTCAAAAATAGAATTTTTCACCAAAATAGCACAAAAATTCACTTAATTTGAAAATTCCTCTGGGGACAAAAAAATTATTCCAAAATGGCCCAAAAATTATTTCAAATATTTCAGAATTTTAAGAAAAATTGGCAAGCAAGGCCTGCTAGTGCGCTGGGGGCCTAGCGGTGCACTGATAGCTTATGCTGGCCACGGGTCGCGCCCGCCTGTAGCGCTGGTCGCGCTTGCTACGCACTCCTTCCTTCACTTTTTTTTCTTTTTTTTCTTTTTTTTCTTATGCTTTTTAGCCCAATTTTTCCATATTTAATGCACAATAAATATACATAAAAATCTTCCTTTTTTCGCAAATAAAGCTTACACAACACTCTTGATGCTTATACAACATACATCAAAAATAAAAATACAAGCCCATACAAATGCTTCCAAAGCTTCAAGCTTCCAAATCCCTTTTCTCTTGGCATATGAGTGACCTACAAAGTGAGGTAAAACCTCATGAGCTACAATGTTCACTAAGGGTGTAATGCAAATGTAAATATGCCATAGATTAAAGATGTAATGCCAAGTACATTCAAATGTGGCTAGGTCTCCTTGCCCTCACAACCTTCCCTTGGTTTGAGGCATCAACCTACCTTTTCCCACCATGCCCCTAGCTACACATATGGCCATTGGTCTCATGTACATAAGGGAGCATGTAATCTTGCAACACAATGAAATATATCCTACATACTTACAAGGCTTGCAAGGCCACCTCTCATGGGGTCATCCCTTACCTTAATCTTTATTAGCTTCCAAGCTTTTGCTTCAAAGAGAAACCTTTGCCACAAATCCTTCTCCCACCTAAGGAGAAATTCTAAAAATGACACACTTTCTAAACTAATAAGATTTAAAGATGAAGAGAAAATTGTAAATTTACCTTGCTCCCATTCTTTTCCTATACTTTGATTTCTCACTAGAGACTTTCCAATGTCTCCAAATTTCCTATCTTCTTCCTTTCTCTCATTTCTTTCTTTCTTGAGATTAATTCCTTTGTCTTGATATCTCAAAACTCAAGACCAAATCATAGCCCTTGATTTTTCTTTGGGAGAGAAAATCCCAACCATTAAAACTAGCATAATCCATGTCATTTGATATTCTTAAATCTCAACCCTTGGATCACTTTTGCCTTTTCCAAGACTCAATCTTCACCACATAGAGAAAGCACAATCCATGTGCTTAAAGAAGATTCAATCCCATCCATGGATTTCTTTGGAGATTAAATCTCCACCATACACCTCATTCTTCCTTTGGATTACTAAACCCATTCGGCAATCCACACCCATTTGGAGACTCAAATCTCCACCCTTGGATCTTTTCCAATTTCAAGATTTAATCTCCACCCTTGGGTCAAGTCTCACTTTCCCATAAAATATCCAATTTCTAAATTAATTTAATTCTGGACTAATTTCAAGAATAACATTTGAAAGACCATTTTCAACCTTTTCCAATTTAAAGAAATCTCCATATTTTCACACATTAAATGAGAGACTAATTTCCATTTTCATTTTGGATTTTCTTAATTCTCCCATAATCATTCCTCTTATAAATGCTAGAATGACTATTTCTTTTTTCTTTTTGATTTAAATAAATCATTTCATTTTCTTGGACAAGAGCTTGCTAAGTGTCACTCCTAGACACAAACTTGGCCTCTAAGCTTCAATCCAAGCCATCCATGTGTCACCATCGCACTTATTCACCATTTTAGGGAAAAATAAATTATTTTCTCACATAATTTGATTCCCTCATGGAATTATACTCCAAATTATCAAAATGCCCTTAGTGAATCCTCAAACCCATTTATCTCCACACACATGCACAAATAAAAATGATTCACAACTATACCCAATTCCAAGAGGAATTATTCTCCAAGCCACTCAATTACCTTTTATTGAGTCTCACTATCCAAATTTACTCAAATGCCCCTCTCCTAGGGCACCATTATTCTCATATATCCACCTCTTCTACAAGGGCACTTTTGAAAGTTTCAAACATCTTTCCTTATTTTATAACACCAATAACACAGGATGTTACACTAGACACTTGGACAGCTCAAATCCACGAATGACTCAAAAATCAAAAAGTTAGATTTATTTTATTATGTATGTGAATATTTTGATTTTGACATTGATCCAATCACTAGGATATATTGTAACATCCCACATCGAGCGATAGGAAAGATAGGAACAACTTACCCTAACGGGCCTACGCGAACTTCCCAGGGGGTCACCCATCCTTGAGCTTTCCCAGCTCAAGCATGCTTAACCCAAGAGTTCCTTGCCTACATTTAGCCCAAAAGGTATCCAACAGGTGTTGTTTCTTTCTTATACTATCCTCGATATATACTACCTTCTCTGGGCTCTTGGGGTATTACATATACTGAGGTAAAATTCAAAATTTTTTAACTATGCTACTTGCCTCGTAGCGATCTTGATTAACTTTCAGTGGTATCAGAGCCATCATCGAAATCTTTCAATTGCCCTTGGGGAATTATGGCTACACTATCGGGACGACATCCCAATCCCATGCACAAGTATCAATATGCCAATAATATCATGCCATATGAAAATCACGCATTTCCATGCAATAATATATGAACAAACGTGACAAAATGCTCATAACTTTCATGTAACACCCCCCTCTCCTAGAACTGCCCGAGAAGGGGTGCTACTGGGGATAATAAAATAAATTGACTGATAACTGAATTCTGATACCAATACTGTATATATCAATTAACTGTAATAAGACTCTGAGTCAACAAAAACTGAAATCATAATTGAATCTAAGGGAAATTCCCTAAACTGGAAAATAAAATGAGTCTAAACTGATCAAGCACTAACTAATAAACTAACAACTCCCAGACATCTTTGGTCTTGAGCGGCTCCACGTACACACACTACTGGACACTGCTGCTAGGCCCCACATCTAGTACTCCCCCACTAGGACCTGGAATGGTGAAGAGTACAAGGTGAGCTACAAAGCTTAGCAAGTAATAAACTGGAAAGAATAACTGAAGCTGAATCGAAGAGTATCGATACTGATAAAAATACTTACTGAACTTGTACTGAGAGATATAATAATCACTGGATGGCATTTATAAAATGTAATGCACATAAGCTGTAAACTAAATGCAGGTATGCAACTTTGGCCCATAGGCCCACATAACTGTAACACATACCTGACTTATCCGAGTCCTGCAAACATAAAAACTGTAAGCACATACTTTGGGCAACATGTCCCTAGCTCTGTGGTCGACATCAGGCGAGCAACTCATAACTGAGATATAATTGTACTGATACTAGTGGGATCCCCGCGGACAAGCCGCCTGGCGCGCATAATGCAATGCTCATATAAATGCTAGCACACGATATGTAGTGCTCCACATAAGTCATGCTCAATGCTCACACAATGTGTATGCACATAATCTCACAAAATAATGCTGACCATGTCATAATGAACTGCTAAACATGGTATATGATTTTTACTAGAAATATTGAGATTCAAATATTCTGAAATTTCTAAGTATAGGCATGGCATATTGGATTTTATCATATCTTGGCATAAACATTCAATATTTGAATAATTGAATATTTATATTAAATTTAAGATTTGAATCAAGAATTTATTGGAAGCTATTTGGATGCCATTTGACACTATTTGGATGACTGAAAAAGTCTAAGGAAGCAATTTGAATGAAAAGGCAGCCATTTGAATGAAAGAAAAGGATTTCAGCAAGCTCATTCGAAAGGCATAAAACTCATTCGAATGACAGAGACTCATTCGAATGACAGAAGGCTCATTCGAATGATAGATGATATTCAAAGGCTATTCGGATCTGATCTGGGACTCATTCGAATGACTCTCAAATTCATTCGAATGAATTTTGAAAATTTCCAACATTTGAACTGGCAAAACTCGACTCATTCGAATGCAACAGTAACTTTATTCGAATCAATTTGAAGATCATTCGAATGACAAGAAGGCTCATTCGAATGCTAAGCTATACAAAGCAACAACTTACTCACATCTTCAAGGGCTCATTCAAATGACAACAAGGCTCATTCGAATGACAGTCTAAAAACCTCAAAAATTCATACGAATGATACGATATCTCAGGACTCATTCGAATGACAGGGCACTCATTCGAATGATTGATACATTACAAGGGAAAAACATTACGATAACAATGAAACTCATTCGAATGACACAAGACTTATTCGAATGACTGGAATCTTATCAGATATAAAGCTTACGATAACAGAGATCATAACTTGAATCAAAACTTAGCTTCACTACACCATTCCAAAAGAAATCTTGGGAGAACAATCCCAATTGATATATAAACAACTTGAGGGACGATTTACTGATCATAACTAATGTAAACGTTGCAAGGAACATGCATGAACTGGCTGGTACTCACTGTACGCATGTAAATACAAATATAAACATGCACTGAACTGATATAACTCACTGTAACGCATATATATATATATATATACATGCACTGGAACTGATTCAATTCTGGAAATCTGATATCAAACTCAATTAAGACCCGTAAGAAAGGATTACAGGGGAAGGATACTTGCCTTATGACCTTCTTGATCGACTTAATGATCTCACGAGAGCCCCCTATGCAAAACTTGAACTCACTGATTGCTTCTTGGCTCTCTGTTCTTGCGGCGTGAAGAACATATGACTTATGAAACTATATATACACTGATCTAAGAAGCCCTAACGCCATAACTCATTCTCCTATTATAACTAGGAGTCTTCTAACCCAATCGTCTCACGGATGGATTCTTCAATCCCTTAATCACAATAATTCTATTTAATAATTAAATGCTAATATCAAATCCTTAAATGACCAACACGTCCTTGCATTTAATCTTCTCAATAATTAAATACAATTAAATGTTATTTTCTCAATTAAATCTCTAAATTGCCACATTAACAATTAATTGGCAAAAATTCTCCAAACAAAACTAATTAAGAAATTCAATAATTTCCAAATAAAAGTCTAAACCCTCTAATGGGTCGTTACATTTCATCAATAACATGCATAACATAAGCAATCATATCATATATAAGTTTTTGAGGAAAAACCACTCACAAAACTAGGTTTAGGATAAAACTACTCACCTGATGCCAAAAATCCAAACACCTCGATTTGCCTGCACGTCCTCGATTTGTGCACAAATCACTTCACCTCAATCCTCAAAGCATCCTAGCCATCATTTTATCCCAATAAACATTAAAATCTATTTTTTCTCAATATCATCGTATTTTTCTCTATTTTTCTCCCATTTTCCTTACTAATATTCTAAAATAAATATCTAATTAAATATTCCACCAAATGTTTTTCCATAATTCCTTTTCATTTTTCTCTTCTTCTCTTTTCTTTTTCTTTTCTTTTTTTCTTCTTACTATTCATCTTCTTCTTCACCTTTGCTTCCCACGAACCAGCTTCGCCCAACCTGCCCGGCCTCCACCATCCTCGCAGCATGTACAGCGCCGCCCTCGCCGTCCACCGCCCACTGCAACGCGGCCGCCACCACCGGTGGTTTTCATCGCAGCCACCCACAGCCTTGCGTGCAGCCACTACTCGAGACCATGGCAGCACTTAAGCTTGCTGGAAGCTTCCATGGCTGTCGCACAGTAGCCTTGGTGCTGCTACCATGGTCGACTTCGGCCATTCCTGTCATCACCGCTACCAGCTCTCGGCTCCATTGCGGCCTCCCTCACACTTCCCCTACTTCACGTCGGCCTGCTGCAAGCTCGCGGCCATGGCTGTCGCGAGCTGTTGTAGCCAACTATAGCCGACTTCGGTCACTTCCTCAATCGCCTCCGACCACCAGCAACAACTCTTTTCCAAACTCATTCTCTCTCTCGGCCATAGCTTCCATTTCTTTCTCTACTTCTTTCCTTTTTATTTCTTCTTCATTTTACATGCTATTTATAGGCAAATACAGCTTGGGCGCCACTCATCCCTCATGAAAACCTCTTTTCCCAATGCTCTCAATTGGAGAACCAAACATGTAGTAGAAATTACCTCCCATGCGCACGGACAGAATCATCTAGAGCTTCCCATGCTTCCCACGCATACACACACATATATATATACATTATATATATCACATATATAACCCCATAAATCAACTTAAATACGCTTGGAGTTTCTTAAATTTCAATTAGGCCCTCCAAGGCTTTCCTTTAATACTATCAAGCCACCCAATCTCCAAAATTAATAATCAATAATTACTCGATAAATACCGATTTCATCACTGCGCCCTCGCAAACCTTGCTTCATCCCGAAACCACCACAGGGTTGATTGTTATGAAAAATCGAAGCCCCCTCAGAGTTCCATTTACTTCCCGAAAATCCCCTACAACGATTCGATCTTTTAGCCTAAATCACAACTGCATTTTTGTTATACCGAAAATCATTCCCGATCTGATTTCTTTTGATCCCATAAATCCTATCTCAAGACGCTTGTTAATACCATATCATTTTCCTTTGATATCTCAGCTTTAGGGTACTCTCTACAGTCGATTCAGTCACTTTTTCGGGCTATTTAGATACCAATCTTCCCTGAAATCTCATTTTTCAAATAAAATATTTATTCTTAAATAATCCAAATTTCTCGGGTATTACATTCACCCCTCCTTAAAGAAATTTCGTCCTCAAAATTTTCATCTGACCAATCATGTAGCTAAGACTAAACTCAACTCATTACCTGAACACCTCAATCACAAATTGATTCAATTCTCAACAAAACCCCTAGTTTGCATTCATTACACGCTCAATGCCTACAAGCATACTGTGTCTTTCCCAGAATTTCCTGTTGTGACCCTTTACAAGAGATCACACATCTTCCAAACTTTTAGGCACACACATCCTACCCCAAAACTTTTGAGAATGTCATCTCGCATCTCAAAAATCAGAACCCTTGGGCTCGCCACAATCATTAATTCATAGACAAGTACACTTGTGTCTTTCGTATTTCGTTCACTAGATCCAGCTAACCCGTTAAGCCAGCGATAAAAATAGACGATCCATTTGGCACTACACTCATAGTCAGCAGGCTAACAAACCTCCAACATCTGACACTCATAGCTATCCACCCAGGTCCTTCCTCGAGCACCTCACTGCCATGCCCCGGGTGATACAAAGTAGTGCAGTCGTAGTCCTCTATGAACTCCATCCACTATCGCTACCTCTCGTTCAGCTCCTTCTACGAGAACTCATACCTTAGGCTCCTCGTGGTTCGTGAGCACATCAAATGTCCCATTGTATCGGTAGTGCCTCCATAACCTTGAGAGCACATACCACATCTGTCAGCTCCAAGTCATACATCGGGTAGTTCACTCTGTGCCTCGGCGTGATCCACACGCAATCATTCGATCATGTTGCATTTACACGCAACCCGATCCTTTGAGCTATCACAAGCTCTCACTGCTTCCGGTAGATCATTCTCATTTGACTCTCTTCACGAGCCCTATCATGGACACAACTATTTCAGAGAGTCTCTTACGAACCCCTGACAACAGTTTTCCACCCATTCTTAAACAGTTTAGGGGTCCTATTACAGTGCTCTGGTCCCTTGGAACTTGGATCTTACTCAAGACATAAGAATAACGGTGTTACCTAAACTTTGGCATCTGACCATCTCCTTGGTAGTTCACTAAGCAACTTTGACCCTAGGTCTCAGACCCATACTGCGAGACAACCTACAAGCTTCTCCAGTACGTTAGCCACAAGCTCATTACAAGTCTTCTACCTTGGTCCCTAGCCTTAGATCCGTTGTTTACAGGCCACACACCCATGGTGTTATCATCATTCTAGAGCCTCCTTGTCCCGTCTTCGAGAGTTGTAATTGAGCCGACTCCCATCATTTTTGATACTTCTCTCAGTACCAGTCTAAATCTCCAAATCTCATGGATCCTTGATCCCCTTTTCGGAGTTACCATTACTCAGGTTTCCAACCTTTGCTCAAACTAACCTCTTTTCAAAATTTTTGGTCCGTCTCTCGAAACCTATTGCGATATCTAACCTTTCTAAACTTCTAAACCTCATGGTGCCATGACAATCAATTCTGATTTCAGATTCACCAACATAGAGCCTCGTGCTCTCATCCTTATGCTCTCATCATTTCTTTCACGGTTTGCTTACAACCTAGTAAGCCAATCTCGGTCTTAACATAAATTGTTATGCTCCTTTAAGAGATCCCGACATTATCCTCAATGTTCCTCATGCGTCTCCCTATTCAAGGAGTACACCAGTATATCATCAATTGACACAATTACCAATGCAACCTCAAGGCAAATGGTAAATTGGTCAAACCATAAGTCAACATCAAATCATGACTCAAATGTCGATTCCGGAATGCCTTATTCCCTTATCTTAACCTCGATCTCATATCAATTATAGAAATATCCCAGCCTCTTGCAGTTGTTTTATAATTCATTAAATTCGAGGTAAAAGATATCAACTCTTAATTATCACCTCTCTCAAAGCCTGATTACTTACATCCTCGATCTAACCACACATAGCTAAGCATCTAATAACCTCAAGCTATCATTGGCAATCATCATTAAGAAATAACCCCAATAAATCTTCTGAGAATGTATCTTGGCATCTCCCAATTCTTCTTACGACTTTTCACCGACCGCAAGCCCCAGTTCCACATATCGACAAGGTCCTTATTTCCGTAACTTGCTGACATCACTCAGTTATACATCTCCCAATTTGCTTACCAGGCTACCTAGACTAACCTTCTAGCCATACAAGAGTTCCATTCTCTAAACTCGAAATTCTCGAATCTCTAATTAATTTAGGCCTGCAGCTTCTCCTACTGCGACCCGTTATCATGGCACATCTGCCATCATTTGATTCTCTTAATCACGTCAAAGGTTCGCACAACTATCGAGACATCAATCCGTAGCTATGCTACCAGCCAGAGCAGGTAGGTACTTACATCACCTACGGTACTCCAATCCTTGAAAATCCTGAATTAGATTATGATATCTGGTTCCAATTATCTTTCCAGAACTTAACTTTCTTGCAACTATCACTCTCAATCCACCATTTCATCATAGTGCTTACGAGTTCTCCTCGTCAGGTTGACTACCGACAACTTTACCTGATTCCGCAGGTCTATTTGGCACACTAAACCCTAGTCACAACCTCTATTGACTAGGTCTCCTCATCATTCCTTTATAGTCAAGACAACCTATTAAGCAACTCTTTCTTTTTGGTACTGGAACTCTACCTTGAGTCGAGACTGCCATCTCACAATTCATTGTTAAGGCTTTTGTACTAGCCATGCTCTACTACCTGAAATCTCATTTACCGAGAATCCACTGACTCTCGCTTTTCATTCTTCAAATCCAGTTGACTATCGGCACGCGACCATCAAATTAGTTCCTCCTAGGCACTACACTTATCATTAGCCAGCACACATGTTGTCATCATCACCGCGATCACATAGTAGGCCTACTCCTACACAATACGTTGACCCTCACATGGGTACGTCCCGAGTGAAAACTACACGATCTCGTCGTAGTCCTCTAAGAACTATCATTCCTTGTCGCTGCCACAAGTTCAACTCCTTCTACAAGAACATTCATTCTAAGCCCTCAGGCCTCCCACTACTCGTCATGTCACCAATTTCAAAGATGACCACGAACCCCGATGCAATTCTTTAAATAAGACACATAGTCCACATTTAATCTATCTCATTTGGGGTTGATTCCCTAGGCTTCCGGCCTCTTTCAAGCTCCGCTAGTGGCACACCTCGCACCTTAGACCATTGGAACTTTAGACCCCCTAGAAGGTACAGACTCTACTGGGTTATCCTAGATCTTCAGCATCTGATTGTCTCTTTGGCAATTCACTAAGCAACTCATACCTTGGGTCCCAGACCCATACTGCGAGATAGCCTACAAGCTTCTTCAACACGTTAGTCACAAGCTCATTACAAGTCTTCTACCTTGGTCCCTAGATCCAAATCTATCATTGTGACCACCGAACCAGTAGTGTCGTCATGCTATTAAGGTTCCTTATCCCATCTCTGCGAGTCTCATCAGTTGCACCATTGTCGCCTCATCAATTGTTGCAACTCACACGCCATCATTTGGTCATCTTTGACCTCTCACTTGACCCAATCTGTTCGATCCCTAATCTATGCATCTTATTTCTGACACACTAAATGATCCTCGAAAATCTTTATCTTTCGATCCTAACTCATCAGCTAGGCCATGCCACATCAGACTAACCATCCATGATTCGATCATCCTTCATAACCACAAGTTATCCTATCATTTCTCGCAATAATTTCGACTAATGACCTCATGTCAACAGTCTCCAATTCTCTTGGATCCATAATCATGGTTACCGAGTCAACCTTACACCTGAATCATATTATTAGATCTTAACTTCAATAGCTAGATCATTCTGTTTGTACTAGCTTCCATCAGGCTTCCATTATTCACTATGAATAGTAATCGTATACTAGAATAGTGTATGTAAGTGAATAGTACACCAGGTAAGCTCCCAGGAAAGAGATGTGGGTCACAAACGGACACACTTAAATACCAAGTCTTTCCTTAGCCAAAACTTTTCTAAACATGCACTTCTACTATAATACACTTAAATCCAATAATCATGGTAACTGACTCACCCTTACGTCTGAACCATATCATCGGACTGATACTTTCATAGCTAGGTCATCTCGACCAGCTGTTCTATCACTTGGCCTAATTAGATCCTCAAATTAATAACCTCTAAGACTTCAATCAACAATCCCCGAATATCTAAGTAGGGATTTCGTTTTACGAACAATTAGTCTTTTTTTTTCCTAAGCCTCTACTCAGGGTACCTGCTAATTGGCTTTAATCGCATCAGACCTCTTAAGTCTCCAAGTTGTTATTCCCTAAATCTCCAAATAGGGTTTAGCACTTATATCCACTATATCCAAGTCGCTTAAATCTCCCAATAAACTTCGACTCAACTTTAGCTCTAATACCAACTGTAACACCCCGTTTTTTCTTACCGAGCGTGTCACTATGCTAGGGCCCAAAATATACATAAATTCTTCTTCTTTTTTTTCTTAAATACGGTACATAACTTAAACCTCAAGTATCGAATTCCATACACAACCCCCAACATATCATTCACAATGCGGAAGCAGTAATCGAAACCTAATATGGTACACAATGGAATTCACTATAATCATAACATAGAAATCTGTACCATTTTACATCTTTAATACTTAATTACATGGAGACTCATCATCAAGAGATAATAACTACATACCTTAAATAATAAATAAAAGATACCTTAGATAACATCATACAAGATCCTCTCTCAAACTCGACTAAAACATATCTAAATCTTCATACAGGAGTAAATACCGGATCTACTCATCAAATCCATTGGCCACGTCATCACGTGCTGTTACGCCTCAATCATCTCCTAGCCATATCTGCAGGTCCTAACTAGAACGTTTGAATATTCTAGGGGCATAACTCGATTAAAAGATGAATCTTCTAGTGAGAGTTTAAAAACAAATACATGAATGCATGATGTAAATACATGAACAAACATTTTTCCTAGTGTAACTTCCTAGGCCCAGCCCGACACGGAACCCTAGGCAGATCCTATCACCTTCGGCAGGATAATCCTAACGTTGTTCCATCAATTGCCCTTGGGGAATTACGGCTACACTATCAGGACGACATCCCAATCCCATGCACAAGTATCAATATGCCGATAATATCATGCCATATGAAAATCACGCATTTCCATGCAATAATGTATGGACAAACGTGACAAAATTCTCATAACTTTCATCAATAACATGCATAACATAAGCAATCATATCATATATAAGTTTTTGAGGAAAAACCACTCACAAAACCAGGTTTAGGATAAAACTACTCACCTGATGCCCAAAACCCAAACACCTTGAGAAATGCGCATCGCCTCGATTTGTGTGCATGTCCTCGATTTGGGCACAAATCACTTCACCCCAGTCCTCAAAGCATCCTAGCCATCATTTTATCTCAATAAACATTAAAATCTATTTTTCCTCAATATCATCGTATTTTTCTCTATTTTTCTCCCATTTTCCTTACTAATATTCTAAAATAAATATCTACTTAAATATTCCACCAATTTTTTTTCCATAATTCCTTTTCATTTTTCTATTCTTCTCTTTTCTTTTTCTTTTCTTTTTTCTTCTTACAATTCATCTTCTTCTTCACCTCTGCTTCAAGCGATCCAACTTCACCTAGCATGCCTGGCCTCCGCCATCCCCGCCGCACGTACAGCGCCGCCCTCGCCGTTCACCACCCACTGCAACGTGACCGCCACCACCGGTGGTCTCCATCGCAGCCTCATGTCCAGCCACTGCTCGCGGCCATGGCAGTACTTGAGCTTGCTAGAAGCTTCCATGGCTGCTGCAAGGCAGCTTTAGTGCTGCTACCATGGCCGATTTCGACCATTCCCGTCATCACCGGGACCAGCTATCAGCTCAGTTGCGGCCTCCCTTGCACTACCCCTACTTCGCGTCGGCCTGCTGGAAGCTCGCTGCCATGGCTGCCGTGAGCTATTGCAGCCAGCTTTGGCCGATTTCGGCCACTTCCTCTGCTGCCTCCAACCACCAGCAACAACTCCTTACACAAACTCTCTCTCTCTCTCGACCATGGGCTCTCGACTATAGCTTCCATTTCTTTCTCTGCTTCTTTCCTTTTTATTTCTTCTTCATTTTGCTTGCTATTTATAGGAAAATGCAGCTTGGGCACCACTCATCCCTCACAACAACCTCTCTGCCCAATGCTCTCAATTGGAGAACCAAACATGTAGCAGAAATTGCCTCCCATACGCATAGACAGAATCATTTGGAGCTTTCCCTGCTTCCCACGCGTACACACACACACACACATATATATATACATTATATATATATCACATATATAACCCTATAAATCAACTTAAATACACTTGGGAGTTTCTTAAATTTCAATTAGGCCCTCCAAGGCTTTCCTTTAATACCATCAAGCCACCCAATCTCCAAAATTAATAATCGATAATTACTCGATAAATACCGATTTCATAATTGTGCCCTCGCAAACCCTTGCTTCATCCCGAAACCACCATAGGGTTGATTGTTACGAAAAATGGAAGCCCCCTCAGGGTTCCATTGACTTCCGGAAGTCCCCTACAACGATTCAATTTTTCAACCTAAATCACAACTGCATTTTTGTTGTACCAAAAATTGTTCCCTATCAGATTTCTTTTGATCCCATAAATCCTATCTCGGGACGCTCGTCAATACCATATCATTTTCCTTTGATATCTCAGCTTCAGGGTACTCCTTATAATCGATTCGGTCACTTTTTCGGGCTATTCAGATACCAATTTTTCCTGAAATCTCATTTTCCAAATAAAATATTTATTCTTAAATAATCCAAATTTCTCGAGTATTACAATCTATCCACTCCTACCTATCTTCCTCGACTTTGACAAGGTTAGCCCACACGCTTGTGGTGGTAATGACTTGCCTTTAGACACTTTGAATATAAAACCAAATGTTAGACCTTGAGCAATATTTCAACCAAAACATCAAAGCTAGAAAGTTCTTACCTCAACTAAGTTTCATTATGTAGCATCCAAAGCCTCCGATGTGTATAACATTAAGTCCCATTCATCACTGTGGCATAGATCAATCTGGTTCCCACACTAGGCTTTATCATCAAATATGTGTCAAGAAGTACCAGGCATACTCAAAATTCGTGCCCCTTTAATTGTAGGTGTGGGAGGGGGATCTCCTCTTCATGAATTGGCCCTAAAGTAGGGAATAAGGGAGAATGTTCCCTAAACTCCATCTCCAACTCCTGGCGGGGTAGGCGTTCTGTAACGCCTCACTTTTCCAAACACGCAATAACTTGAAATATAATTAAGACATCACCTATGGGAGTTATGGAAACCCTTACCAACGGAAGCATTGGATCGAACCTGGAAGCTTAACCAAAGCTAAATAAAGGGGTTTCCACTAGATTTTCTTTACAAGTACAAGAAATGTATACGACCTTCAATACTCCATAAAACACAACACATCACAGCAAGTACAATTGTAGGACACCCACACATACCCTTTACAACCTTAAGTATCCTAGCTTATATTTACAATACATCACTTAGGTTACAAGGGTACATAACTAAACCAAAAGTCCTAAGCTAACCGAGCATCACTTCCTCGCCCACGCTTGAAATGGATCCTGAAACACCTGGAATTTCCAATATACCTGGAATGTGGAACGTTCTAGGGGCATCAACCCAAGTTACATATACATCTAGGTGAGTGAATCATAAAAGGAAAGGTATGTGCGTGCAAATGCAATAATGTTATTATGAAATCCACCCCTATGGTAGCAATTCCAGGGTGTTGCAATCACCCCTGCAATCATCATAGTCACCCTTGGGTCACCGTAAGAGCATGAAATCTTCCATGATATCCCAACAACTAGCCACAATCACTAACACGAACATGATTTATGACAAAGCAGAAGGAATATGCATAAACAAGGGAAAATATGACATGTAAGGCACAAAGGCATGATATGCAAGCCAACATCCACACATAAGTGAAGCAACAAATGTTCAAAGTGTCACAAAACATGCAGAAATCACTCACCTTGACTGATTACCTTAGGAAGCACGGTTTACAACGAGCGGGATGGGTTTTCTCGCAATTTTTCTTACTGCTTGGCACAAACTTTAAGAAAGACCCAGAAACTTCATCAAGGCTCATTCTCCCTCGACTTTCTCCTTTCTTTTCTACAGCTTTTTCTCTCTCAAACTCCCTTCCTTTTCCTCCTTGTTTGGTGCCCAAAATGAATAACCCCAAAGCCCTTATTTATAGGAAACTCCAGTGAACCAAATCTCACCACGTGTCGCGTCATCATGAGACTTCAAATCTATCTCCTAAGTGGCCAATGAATGCTTGCCACATGTCCTTAGGGATGAGGTTTGGAGACTTTTGCAAACTCAGAGACTAAGTAAGCTTTTCCTTGGCTGATCACGCGATGCCACCTCAAGGGGTTATTATGAGCCATCATGTGACCTTATCTTATCTTCCAAATGGCCAATAGTTGATTGCCATGTGTCCTTGAGGATAAGGTTTGAAGGCTTAAGTAATCTTGGAGGTTAAGCAAAGACTTGGAGAAGACTTTGGGGAAGACTTTGGACTTGGACTTCAAAACGACCCAAAACTACATTTGATTTAAGGTTGAAATCCAATATATTTTGAAGAGATATTTTAACGTTTCAACAAACGACACTTTGGCCCGAACTTTTCACATAACTACACCTAGACCCTTTGCAACTTGGTCCCCGGGCAATTTTTAATTACACTTTTTGGTCCCCAAAAAATGGATAAATTACGCTAATACCCCAAGATTTTTAGGTAAATTACACTTTTACTCGAACTTTTGTATTTACGATTTTACCACTGGTTCAGAAATTGAACCTTCATCTCAAGGCTTCTACAATCCCTTGAAATGACCTATTTTCTCAAGTATTAGAATCTAATAACCTCACGTATTACATCATATTTGAGTTTGAAAATCTGGGATGTTACACATTCCATTCACTAGGGGAGAGGAAGTAGGAACACAGCCTGGTGTTAGTTGTGATACCTCTCCAGTTGGTCCTTCTCTTATTGAGCCCATGCCTCCTTTGTAGCCTCTGCCTCCACCTCTACCCTAGCCGTGGTAGTTTCCAGCATTGCTTACATCCTTACGCTTAGTGAAAAAGGCAGCTCTGGTAGCTCTACTTGCTCAAAACCCCCGTTAAAAGCTTGCAGGGATGGTTGTACTGGCGAAAGAATGATGAGAGGCAAGACAAAATTCATTTATCGTCAACTCTAGGGCTACCCCCGAGTTGTTGGTGCCATCTCCTTCCATCCTGGCTCTTTTACTGCTTCAAGCCAGGGGAATTTCCCCCTCCTCAATTCCTTCAGAGTCAAGGGCTCGAGTGGACTATTGTTGCTGCTACCCTACCCATCGTTGCCTTTCCTCTTACTCCTGGTCTCCCAGGCCATCTTTATTGTCTTAGCTATCTTAGCTAACCTGATCCTCTGGAATTGCTTCATCTCTGCAAATCAAAGAAAATAACAAACAGTTAGTGCATTCCAAAAGCAAAGGTGATTAAGCAAAGATAGGCTAGGGTAAGCACCTTCAGGGTCTATCTCCCTTTCGCACTCTAATTGTTCCTCCTCTCCCACATTTAAATTAGTCACTAAGAGTGCTTGAGTGCAATGAGAATGTTTTGTTATCAAAGTGGGTGTACCTTGAGTTAGAAGGCAACCATCTATTTATAAAGGAGTAGAAGGGTGACAAGTAGCACTTTCTCGTATTTCTATGTGGGCATCTCAAAGAAATCTTAGAGGCATCTTAAACCAAGACTGATGGGCCCTAGGAAAGGTCTTGGAGAAAGGCTTTCTGTAATACCTGAGAAATTCTAAAGGACTCAAGGGTAATTTATCTTGGGGCAAAAATAGAATTTAAGGATAAATTGAGGGTATAAGGGTAATTTATTACCGTATGAATGACCGAATCGACTGCCGGGAGTGCCTTGGAGCCGAGATGCCAAAGGAAAATAATGTGGCATTAATGAGCAGCCCGAGATAGGATTTATGGTGCCGAAAAAAATGAGATCGGGAACGATTTTCGGTACAGCAAAAAGGGCAGCTGCCAATTAGGCTGCAAAACCAAATTGTTATAGACGACTTCTTGGAAGTCAATGGAAGCTTGAGGAGGCTTCGATTTTTCATAAGGAACAACCATTCAGAGGTTTCAGGAAGAAACGAATGAGTTCAGGGCCAAAATGAAGATTCGGGCCTAAGTGCAATTTTTAGAAATTACTAGAGGGAGGCCGAAATGATGATTTTCAGAATCTTCAAGGGTCAAAATGATGTTTTAGGACTTGAGGGTCTTAAAGGCTGTAACACCCCCTCTCCTAGAACTGACCTAGAAGAGGTGCTACTGGGGATAATAAAATAAATTGGCTGATAAACTGAAATCTGATATCATGACTGAACATCTTAATCAACTGGAATAAAAACTCTGAGTCAATACAGACTAAAAACCATAAACTCTGAGTAAGGGACAATCTCTCAACTGAAATATAAAATAGATCTAAACTGACAAACACTATAAACTAACAAACTCCCAGACATCCTTAATCTTGAGCGGCTCCACGTACACACACTACTGAACACTGCTGCTAGGCCCCACATCTGATACTCCCCTGCTAGAACCTGGAGGGGTGAAGAGTACAAGGTGAGCTACAAAAGCTCAACAAGTAATAAGCTGAAAGGAATACTGAAGCTGAATCGAAGAATATCGATACTGGTAAATAACTAACTGAACTTGTACTGTAAAATCACTGTCTGTTTGCATTAATAAAAATGTAATGCACATAAATTGTAAATTAAATGCAGGTATGCAACTTTGGCTCATAGGCCCACATAATCTGATAATACATACCTGTCTGATCTGAAACCTGCATACATAAAAACTGTAAGCACATACTGTGGGCAAAGCCCCTAGCCCCCTGGTTGCCACCAGGCGAGTAACTCATAAACTGAGTTGAAACTGAAACTGATGGGATCCCCGCGGACAAGCCGCCTAGCACGCATAATGCAATGCAATGCTCACATAAATGCTAGCACACGATATGTAGTGCTCCATATAAAGTCATGCTCAATGCTCATACCAAAATGTATGCACATAATCTCACAAAATAATGTTGATCATGTTATAATAATGCTGAACATGATATGACCTTCATCTATATATTAGAATACAAAGATTCAATGAACTATGATTTAGGGTATGGGTATGATTAATTTGTCATGTTCTGGCTTATGAATTCAATGTTGGAAGGTATTGAATACATTAATTGAATTAAACTTGAATTAGGACTCACTGGAAGCTAAATTGGATTTCTGGAAAAGTCATCGGGATATCAGGAAGGATATCCGGATATGATGAAAGACATCCGGATATGAAGAAGGCTCATCCGGATACACTGACATTCAAAGCAGAAGCTATTCGGATATGCTGGGAAGTATTCAGATATGAACTAGGACATCCGGATATGATTCTGGTCATCCGGATATCTCACTGATGCATTCGGATATAACTGGGGACTATTCGAATGAAAAATTTAACTTTTGAGGGAGGCATCCGGATATCAGGCAAGACATCCAGATATTATCTTGACCTTTCCGGATGTATAAACAAACCATCCGGATATCATACTTGAAGAACTTTAGGTACATCCGGATACGATACAAGGTATCCGGATATTAGAACTTAGAGTAATAGAACTTGCAATCCAAAATGGATAAGGATTAATAGAACTTACAATCCAAAATGGATAAGGATTAATGGAACTTGCAATCCAAAATGGATAAGGATTAATGGAACTTGCAATTCAAAATGGATGAGGATTAATAGAACTTGCAATCCAAAATGGATAAGGATTAATAGAACTTGCAATCCAAAATGGATAAGGATTAATAGAACTTACAATCCAAAATGGATAAGGATTTATAGAACTTGCTCATAACTTCACTGTTATACGCATATATATATACGTCTCTGCTTACTGATATAAAATCTGAGAACTCAATGAAGAACTGGAATAATCTGAAAAACTGATAGGAACCTGTAATGGAAGGGATTACAGGAAGAATACTTGCCTGATAGAACTCTTTGATCGAACCCTGGAGCGATCCTGAAGACTCTAGCAAGCCTCTGCTATCTCTTGGCCTTTCTATTCTTCACACAGCGTGAAGAAAAGCTAAGCTAATGGGATCTATATATAGACATAAAATCCTAGATCTCTCAATTGAACTTGGAGACTCTCAAAAACTTCTCCTATTGGGACTAGGAGACACTTAATCCAAATCCATCTCATACATGGATTCTAATTCTTCTTTAAATACATAGTCCCACTTAATTAATAATAATACAAAAATTATTATTAAAACTCTCAAATAATAATAAAACTCCAAAATTACCTTCATGCCCTTGCATTTAATCCACAAAATAAATGTCATTTAAATGCTATTTAAATACTATTATCTCAATTAAAAAACACTAGTTTGCCACCTTGGCAAATTCTTTAACTCCAAAATTAAAAAGAAATAAATGCTATTCTTTTCCTTCAAAATCTCTAAATTGCCACATTAAATAATTAATTGGCAAAATCGCTTAATCAAATACTTCAACAATTAATTAAATCATTCTTGAATAAATACGGAGCCCTCTACCGGGTCGTTACAAAGGCAATTATGGAAAATTGAGGGGTTTAGTGAAAAGGGCCGAAATGAGATAACCCAAAAGTTTAAGGGCCAAAGTCCAATTTCTTGAAATTTATCGAATCGGCCGGAGGAAGGTCGAAATGATGATTTTTCCGAATCATCAAAAGAGGAAGTAAGAGTTTTGGATCATGACGGTCCTAATGGTAATGAAAGAAAGATCAGGGGCTTGATAGAAAGGGGCCAAAGTGTAATTTCAAAAAAGGCAGGGGCCAAAATGCAAATTTTGCAAAGTTGGAGCAGCCATGGCCGACCAGCAACCTGCCATGGACGACAGCCACTGTCGGCCATCGATCGAGGCCATCCAACCATTGGGATTTCGAGGCCTCGGTTCGGGGAAGCTCATGGAGCAAGTCTTGACTATCGACGAGCACGAGGTGGCCAGAAAAATTGAGAAATCGGGTTGCGAGGGGGTCGGCCATGGCGAACCTGTAAATGGAATTTTGAGGGAATTTTTTAGTGTTTTGGGGTTGCCCAAGAGGTGTAGGCGAAGCTCGAGGCTTCGAGTAAGGCACCCATGGTCGTTTGGAGGTCCGATTTGCACCTATAAATAGAGAAATGGTGCCCGAGAGTTTTGGCATTTAGAAGCATCAAATTGAGGGGTCAAACAAATGAATTGAAGCTTGAGATTAAGGGGCTTTTGAAGCCCATGAGTTGAGGAGGGTTTTTGGAGAAACTAGAGCATTTTCGTGTTGGTTTGGATGGGTTTCGAAGCAAATTGGAGTTCGGAGGCGGTGGGTCTGGCCGAGACTTTGGCCGGCTGTTTGAGGCCCTTCCAGCCATCTTTTCAGGCCATTCAAGGTGTGGTCGTGATCGATTGGAGAAGGCATTCGTTGAGGTGGGATCGACGGAAGTTTTCGATCACCGGCCGACGAAGTGCTCACCGGAGAAGACGACGCGGGTGCAGTGCACGTGCGGCTTCACACGCACAGGTGCATGGGAGACCATATGGGGGCGCGTGCGAGTGCGTGAAGCTTGGAAAAAATCAAGAAAAATATTTTATAGAGGTTTGTACAATCAGATTTGAAGTTGGGATTCCCGAAATCTCGGTTTCCACACCAAAGAATCTCGTTTTGCGTGAAAACACAATATCGGGGTAAGTTCAGTATTTTTTTTTTAAATTTCTTTGGATATTATGAATTATTGTGGAGATAGATTTGAGAAAATGGTCCCGAGGTATTTATTGGGATTTTTAGAAGGAAAAATAAAGGAAAAAAAGAATTAAATGGAGTTTTGAGATATTTAGTAATAAAATATCATTTTTATGATTGAGGTGATCAAGATGATGTGATTGGTGTAACTTTTGAGAGTTGGCATGAGAATCGAAGTGGGGCACGCATATCGAGACAATCCACGCTTTTTGAGAAAATGCAAGTTTATCTCAAAAGGTGAGTTGTCCTATCCTAAGTATGATTTAGTGAGTGGTATTCTCACAAGAACTTATATTTATGATATGATTGTTATTTATGCATGTTATTTATGAATGCAATATTCATTTTGTCATATTGCATGGAAAGTCGTGATATTTGCATGGCAAGATATTTTTGTCATATTGATATTTGTGCATGGGAATGGGATGTGGGATGTCGCCCCTAGAGTGTAGCCGTAATTCCCCAAGGGCGTTGAGGGAATAACATTAGGCTTATCCTGCAGAGGTTCGGGATTTGCATAGGATTCCTAGCTGGGCTTGCGAGCTAGGGAAGTTACACTAAGGGCAAATGTTGTTCATGTTATTGCATCATGCATTCATATATATATTTTTGGACCTTCACTAGAAGTTTTATCTTCTAATGGGTTATACCCTTGGAACATTTAACGTTCCAGTTTTAGACTTGCAGTCAGGGCAAGGAACAGGTTGAGATATGACGGCACGTGATGGCGTGGCCGATGGATTCAGCGAGCTGACTTGGATATAATTTAGCTGATGCTTTATTGATGATTAGCCTTGTTAGAATATTATGGATTCTTCAGTATTAAAGCTATTAAAGATATGATGTAATATATGGTACGAATTCTTTATGATATAATATAAGGTGAATTCAGGTATGTACCATATCAGGTTTCGATTATCGCTTCTGCATTGTTAATGATTTGCTGGGGGGTTTCCCTTTGACATACGGAATTTGATGTATGAGAAATGTTCAAGGAAATGGATTATATATGGATACGATGGGCCCCAGCATAGTGGCACGCCTTTCGATGGGACGGGGTGTTACACTTTCTGTCTTAAGTGGTTTGTGAGAGGGTCTTATATGACTGAGTACACTAAGAGATGCCCTATATGGGTCTCTCGATCATGAGAGAGACTTTCAAGGTGGTGGTGGATCACTTGGTTAGCTTTTGGGTCCCATGCTAAGGCTTGGGATAGCAAGAGGTGAATGAAGAATCCATGGCCGAGAAGGTAGGGAGTCCACTCGATCATGACCGAGTGGCCTCATAATCACTCTGGCAGTCACTCGATCATGACCAAATTTCCTCGTCTTCATGCTTTACTTTGCTTCCTTGGGCCCACATAGCCCATTTGGTGTTGATTTGTACTTTTTTGGCCCACTTAATTTTGGGTCTTCATATAATTTTTTAACCCAGATTTGTTACTTGGATTTTTACTAGTTCAGGCTAACTACGGGGCATAACAAATGTAAAATTCAAGTGAAGATAATTTTGATATACTTATTGAATATAATGATA
This sequence comes from Diospyros lotus, assembly GCF_014633365.1. Taxonomy (NCBI): domain Eukaryota; kingdom Viridiplantae; phylum Streptophyta; class Magnoliopsida; order Ericales; family Ebenaceae; genus Diospyros; species Diospyros lotus. The sequence goes on from NC_068345.1 coordinate 21,627,317, forward strand.
CTTGAGTTTTGGAAAATAGTTAAGTTTTTTAAGGAGTTCAAATTGACTATTTGATGTTTAGAAGGGAAAACATTAAGTACTTAAGGATCTTAATGTTAGTTCTATATAATGGCCGGTATATCCCAAGAGGGGGGGTGAATTGGGATTTGGGTAATTTTTTTGATAACTTAAAAACTTTGGCTTGCAGGATAATATGTTTCGAAACTTGAGGAAGTATGTTTCAAAACTAACCTTTCTATTAAGTATATTTCAAAATATAGATGAGTATGTTTCAAAATCAAACTTACTGGCAGGTATGTTTCGAAATAGTACTCACTAATTCGTAAATAATAAAACTCCTTTAGTTTTTCAAAAATGATTCTTTTAAGAACATGAACAAGAATAATAAGAAATAAAAATGAGAAATCAAGTATACACAAGATTTATAGTGGTTCGGCACTTACCTACTCCACTACCTTCAAGGTTACCACTTGAAGGATTTGCAAACCACAATCACTTTTACCAGCGATCAATGACAGCAAGGGTTTTACCACGGTTCACCCTAAAACCTTACACACTGAGTTTTTACAAGCTCAACTCAAACCTTACAACAAGATAAATAATACTTATCTTTTACAACCCAACAATTTTGAATATAATTTAAAACACCTTACCAAATAGTTATAGCAAACCTATTGGTATGGAGTGAGGAGAGCTTGAAGAAATGAGAGCTTTGGATTTGGCTTGCTTCTCTTGTTTGCACCACAATGCACACCAAGGAATGATTGAAAGGAACTTTTTTGAGAGTTCGTTAAAAGAGCTTTGTTCACTTGTGCTTGTGGAAAAAATCTCTTGTAGATGTGTAAAAATTGTGTATGCTTAAGAGAGAGAGCCTTCTTATCTTCAAAAAGATGATATATATATAATAATATATATAATAAATGGATATACTTTTGGCTAATTATAACCATTAGAGACAAGATAAGAAAGTAGGTTTTGAAATAGACTTATCAGGTTTCGAAACAACACATTTTTACACAGAGGTTTCGAAACACACATAACATGTTTCGAAACATACAGTCTTTACAGTTGGATATGCACCGAGAGACAAAAATGAGTGGAAGACTTCTCTTTAAAAATAAAATGATTTGTTTTATTCTCCACTTAAAACATATCTGAAATTTGAGCATCAAGGTATGGATATAATTTCAAAAATAGACAAACACATTTTCTCATATACCAAAAAATATGATACAACACTTAACATTGTAATAAATTCATCCAAATGTTTTGAAATTTAATGATGTTGGAAAACACTTGAAGGACTTTAAGGTTAAGTACTTGTTACTTGATAAGCAAATCATTCAAGTGTCTGAAGAATTTAAAATATGATAATCAATTGTTGAATGATTAATACTTGAGTATTTATTATTAAGAGATCAAGCTTTAAAATCAATAATTGAGTAATTAAGATTATAAAACATAAGGGTGTTAATTGAGTAATGTATTTAGTTAATTGATTAACATAATCATTACTCGAGTACAACTGTGTATTAGTTGAGAAATCTTATAAGGGAAATTCAATTTAACCTAACATTCAAATATTACTCTAGTACAATTTTGTGTTAGTAGAGTAATAATCTTAGGGAAATCCAATTTTAAAGTGACATTCAAATATTGCTCGAGTAATGAACATTAATTAGTCGAGTAAAATCCACTATAAAAAGAATAATCAACTAAGAGTTATTTTAGTCAAGTATTATGTGTGTCTACTGATAAGGGTCAATATTTCCTATATCCTAATGAATTATATCCCTATTTTGGCTTTATAATTATGCTTAAAATAAATAATTATTTGCAGGATGAAACAAGGAAGTTGTCTTCTACAATTAATTAGGGGCATAAATAGAAGACGTTGGATTACCCATTATTGTTGCTCAAAATCATGGGCCAACTATGGAGTCTAGAGGATGTTTCAAGTGCACTTGGCTCAACAATCAAATAGAATCTAACATAAGAAAGGCCCAAGCCCAAGCTCAAGCCCAACACAAGGAAGGCCCAAGCCCAAGCCCAAGCCCAACATAAAGAAGGCCCAAGCCCAAAAATATGAAAAGCCCAAGTCCCACAAATAGGATGACATCATCGCTTACATCATGGTTGAGATGACATCATCGCTTATATCATGGTTGAGATGACATCATCGCTTACATCATGGGTTAGGATGACATCATCGCTTACATCATGGGTTGGAATGACATCATTGCTTACATCATCAATTAGATATTTTGTATTATTAAATTATATAATTAAGTGGTTTCCATTACATCTTTTAGCCTATAAATAGAGCACTTAGGTGCACTTGTAAGGGAGGATTATTCTTGAATGAAATTTTAGTTGTTTTAATTGCTCTTGTTCTCTCTTATTTTCTCTTGCAAATCTTACTTCTTCTCTTTCTTATTTAAATTCTTATGTCATTTATTGTTACTTTATTATCCACCGCCTAAATGGTCGGTTAATTTCTGCCTTTAAATTCTTGCAATTTCAATTATTATCTTTCAATTATATACCGCCTATATGGTCGGTCAAAATAGTCTTTCAATTATTGTCTTTAAATTATATACCGCCTATATGGTCGGTTAAAAAAAATGTCTTTTAAATACTGTCTTTTAATTCCCGTCATTTAAATTCCTGCTAATTAACTTTTAAATGGAAATGAGTAGCTAAACCTAATCTTGGGTTAAGGCGAGGTGTAATACCCGAAGTTTTCCTAGGCATTGTTGTTTAAGAAATAAAACATTTCCTTGGAAATCGAAGGATACATGTGAAGTTCCGAGGTAATCGCCGAGGAACGAATGAAGGGTTTTTCGAAAAATTACGGAAACTATCGCAAGGGGACATCATCTAAGGTATTTTGGAGAAGTTTAAGGAGTTATAGGGGCTCAAGGGATATAAGTGCAAATAAGTATTTGGGTTAAAGAGTTATTTGTAAGAAGTTAAAATATCTTGTAACTAGTTAGTTAAAGGAACCAAGTAAGCTAACTTAGTTAGGAGACATAATCATGAGGAATCTTGAAAAAATCAAATTAACATGTGGTGGCACATGTTTAAAAGGACACATGTCACAAGGGGGAGAAATGGTTCAAATCTCAAGGGACACTTGGCACAATCCTACGAAAGTGATGATTACAACCTTATCTAAGTGACACATGGCAAGTGACACATGGCACTCTTGGATTGGCCATAAATGCCTATAAATACCAAGGCCATGGAAGGGAAATTCTCACCATTAATCAAGAGGAAAAGGGGAGGTGAGTTGAGAGGAGAAGCTTTGCCCAAAAATAGAGTGGTAAAACACTTCATCGGAAAAGTTGGACCGCCACCGTAAAAGGCATTAAACAGCGACAAAACAGCAAGGTAATTCTAATTTCTTTCCGTAGTTCGATAGATAATTGAATAAGGGTCGTGTGGTTTCAAACGGAAGTCAAATCGGAGTTCGGATGAGGGAGAATGGGCCAAAAAACCTCAAGACGGCAAAGCTGGAGGGGCGGCGCGTGCAGTTCACGCGCCACCTGACTGCCGCGAGTGGAGCGCGTGGGGCTCCTTCCCCAAGAGCGTGAGGGCGCGTGAGATGTCCTCTTGGGCCCAAATTTTGTAAAGTTGGTCCTTAAATGTTTCCCTAGGACCTCATATAAAAATAGTTTAGGTTTGAGTTTCGAAGTTATGTTATTTTTGCAGAAAAACTTTCCCGAACCCTATGAACAGTACTTTAGAGCTTCCGAATCAGCAAGGTGAGTGATTCTTGCATCTTTATATTACATACCGAACATTTTGTCTTCACACGGGTAAGAGTGATTACTTGCATAAGCATGACTTTCCTTTAAATCAAGCATTTTCTCTTTCTTTGTCATGCATCACTTGGTGTGTGTGGCTAGCTGAAGTCAGGATCTCATGTTAGACTGGTGAAAAGTCTTGGAGATGTGAGAACATGATTGATCAGCGGGGGTGATTACAACACCTCGGCGTCACTACCACACAGGCGGTTTCATATCATTCTACATATCTCATCACATGCATGTTATCTCTTCTTGTTGCACTCACTTAGATATAACTATCTAACTTGGGTGTCTCATACCCCTGGAACATTCAACGTTCCAGGTGGGTTAGTCGTGACAGGTGCCCCGGAATCAAGTCAGAGGAAAGGAAAGGAAGTGGTTCTTGGATAGTTAGCTCCTTTACGTTTTAATTGCAAAGCGTTGTACTATTACTTTAGTGTGAGTTTTACTTGTTGTAAAAGGGAGCCTAAATGATCCCTAGATTTTCAAGTTGTATTATGGCTTTTCAGATGGTTTTTGTGTTAAAAGCATATAGTGGAAGCCTTAAATATCTAGCTTATGGTTTTATAAAGCTTTCAGGTTCGATCCTTGCTTCTGTTGGCAAAGGCTTCCATAAACGCCCTTTGATTACCATACGGTTGCTAGCGTCATCATGCATCTTTGTATGTGTACCTTGGAAAAAGAAAAGTGGGGCGTTACACGAGGACAGTGGCCAATGTTCTTGAATCTCAAAGATAAGCCAAACCTCAATGAATGCAAGATTTATCTGAGTTAAACTCGAGTTGAGTGTGTAAATGATTTTGTGAGTTTGGATTGGGTCATCATCCTAACTTAGAACTCTCATGCCATGTATGAGAGTTGCTAGAATTGGAGATGAGATATACCCAAGCTCAAACGATCAAATCATAGTCTGTAGTATAATACAATTTACAGTGACATCTTAACCTAGAACCATCGTATCATGTATGAGGGTTGCTTAGCTGAGACTCATTCGTATCTTGAATTATAACTCTCAAATGATCCTCTGTTTATTTCAGATTAATGTTGCTGTTTAAATTACTATAAGAGATTTATTAGGCAATGGTTCTGAACTCGCCTCAACCCAAGACCTTTTTAATATTCCAAAAAAAAACCTTTTCACAATCAAGAAAACTTAGCTCTCTTTGGATAAATCAACCCGAATGACCCATTCTTTTGTTAAATAAACCTCCCAGTGAATCGACCCGGACTTGTCCGGAATTTATATTTGTGCTACAACTACACTCACACACTGGAGAGTTTAAACCTCCTCACCATTTCAACACTGAACATCCAAACTGATTAAGGCTATTTAAATTGTAGGGTGAGGAGTGCAGCCAAATTTTGGCGCCGTTGCCGGGGAGGTACAACAGAAGAAAAAAATTCACTCCACGGGTAACTTTGTTCTTAATAAAATTTTTTTTTTCTTAACTGTTTGCATATTATTCAAATTGTATGAGACTTAGATCTGGTAGAATCTTAAGCCATCAGTTAAACCATTCTATAGATTCTTTATCAGAGACTGAAATATCACTTTTACAATCCATAATGTCTCAACAAAATGAAAACCTATCTGCTCATGGGAGTGATCATGGAGAACATGATGTTGATGAGATTAAACCTCTCAGGGATTATTTGAACCCTCCAAGGCAAACCACTCCCTCTTGCATAATCCTACCAATAAACCATCATCGATTTGTCCTTAAACCAGGTACCATACAAATGCTCCCCACATTTCATGGTATGGATTCTGAAAATCCATACACACACATGAGGGATTTTGAAGAGGTATGTGGTACCTGTGTGGATCAAAATATTCATGAGGACACTGTTAGACTAAAACTCTTCCCGTTCTCACTCAAGGATAAAGCAAAAATGTGGTTAGGGACTCTAGAGCCCAGATCAATAGGAACTTGGAGGAAGATGCAAACAAAATTTCTAAAAAAATACTTCCCAGCTAATAGAACAGCATCACTCCAAAGGCAAATGATGAATTTCGTCTGTAAACCAAATGAAACATTTGCTCAAACTTGGGAACGTTTCAAGGACCTCTTGCATTCTTGCCCACACCATGCCTTTGAACAATGGCGGGTAGTTAGTTTCTTCTTTAATGCCTTAACTCCTAATTTGAAAATGCTGGTGTCCACCATGTGTAATGGTGACTTTTATGAAAAAACTCCTAAAGAGGCTGTTACATACTTTGACCATGTAGCTGAAAACTCTAGAAATTGGGAAGTTGGGCCATTAACCATGGGAGATTTGAGAGACCAATACAATCCACAACCAAAGGGAAAACTCCAATTAAATGAAACTGATGACATCAGTGCTAGATTAGCTCTATTGACAAAGAAAATGGAAGAATTGGAGATGAAAAAAATTAAGGCTATTAATGAGGTAGAGGTGCATTGTGTAGTGTGTGAAGCCAATAGCCATAGAACAGAGGAGTGTCCAACTCTCCCTGCTTTCAAAGAAGTGTTGTATGGCCAAACTTCAAACTCACAACCAAGGCAAACAGAGGGTAGGATATACCAAAACCAAAACCAGGGTGGAAATTATCAAGGGTACAACCCAAACTCAAACACCTACCATCCTAATTCTAGGAACCACCCAAATTTCTCTTGGAGAAATGACTCAGTACCTCAGCCACACCAACCATTTCCCTCACAACCACAGCCACAACCTCAGCCACAGCCCTACCAGCCTAACCAAGGACCATCTGGCTCATATCAGCCACCGCATAAGAGATCCCTAGAGGATACTCTACAACAATTTATGCAAGGGCAGATGGGGAACAATGCTCAGGTAGCAAAATTCCAAGAGCAAACAAATAGGGCAATTGAGGATATGAGGAGTCAGCTAACCAAGCTAACTCAAACTTTGACTGTGAGAGAACCTAGGAAATTCCCTTCTCAACCAAATCCCAACCCCGTGAGGCAAACAAATCAAGTGGAATCATCAAATAATGGGAACTATAATCATGAGCAGGTGCAAGCAGTCACTGTCCTTAGGAATGGAAAAATAATTGACAAACCAGATGACCCTAGGACAAACCAACCTAATGCACAAGAAGAAGAACAAAATGAAAATATAAAAAATGACAATGCTCCAGCTTTGGAGGAAAAACTTGAAAACAAAAAAAAGGAAGATAAAGAAAAAAATAAGGTGGAAGAATTCAAGAGCAACCCTGCACCACCATTCCCTCAAAGACTTACTCAAACAAAGAGGGAAAAACAAAATGCTGATATTTATGAAGTGTTCAAGCAGGTGAGGATTAACATTCCTCTACTTGATGCAATCAAACAGACACCATCTTATGCAAAATTCTTAAAAGACTTGTGTACTGTTAAAAGAAAGATCAACATCAAGGAGAAAGCATTCTTAACTGAACAGGTGAGTTCCATCCTGCAACTTAAAACACCTCCTAAGTACAAAGACCCTGGTAGCCCAACCATTTCTTGCATAATTGGAAGCCAGAGGGTGGACCAAGCACTCTTAGATCTAGGAGCAAGTGTCAATTTGCTTCCTTATAGTGTATATCAGCAACTGGGCTTAGGAGAGCTCAAGCCAACAAGAGTTACCCTACAGCTTGCTGATAGGTCAATCAAAGTCCCTAAGGGGATAGTTGAGGATGTATTAGTGCAGGTGGACAAATTTTACTTCCCTGTTGATTTTATAGTCTTGGACACACAACCCCATCAAGGTCCTCAACCCCCTGTTCCAGTCATTCTTGGTAGACCATTCCTAGCAACTTCAAATGCCATAATTAATTGTAGGAATGGAATACTTAAGTTATCATTTGGAAACATGACTGTAGAGATGAATATCTTTAGAGTTTCCAAACAACACATAGCTGAGAATAAGGTGGAGGAAGTAGATTTGGTTCAAACATTAGCTGAGGACTATTTTGCAAAAGAATTTTTGAACAAATCTATGGAAGAAGATCAAGAAGAGAGAGAGTTAAAAGAATTAGAGAACACTAGGGAGGAAGAAGCAATGCCTGTGGCTCAATGGATTCCCAAATCAGAACCATTGGGTTCTCTGAACAATGAGGAGTCACAATCTGATAATACCTCACCCACACCTGAAATGAAACCTTTGCCAAGTGAGTTAAAATATGCATTTCTAGGTGATGAGAACACACTCCCCGTAGTCATCTCTTCAAGTTTGACATCCCAACAGGAAATTCAACTGATAAACATTCTGAGAGCTCATAAAAAAGCCTTAGGTTGGACCATCTCAGACTTGCATGGAATTAGTCCTTTGACTTGCACTCATAGGATATTTCTAGAGGAGGATGCTAAACCTGTTAGGCAAATGCAGAGGAGACTCAATCCTAACATGAAAGAGGTGGTTAGGAAAGAAGTGCTAAAGTTGCTGGATGCGGGTATTATATACCCCATCTCTGATTCAAAGTGGGTCAACCCCACTCAAGTGGTCCCAAAAAGGTCTGGAGTCACAGTGGTGAGAAATGAAAAGAATGAGTTGATCCCTACTCGCATCCAAACTGGATGGAGAGTGTGCATTGATTACAGAAAACTCAATGCAATGACTAGAAAAGACCATTTTCCATTGCCATTCTTGGACCAAGTCCTTGAAAGAATAGCTGGACAAGCATTCTATTGTTTCCTTGATGGTTATTCAGGATATAACCAGATTGACATTGCCCTAGAGGACCAGGAAAAGACCACTTTCACATGTCCATTTGGGACATTTGCCTATAGACGTATGTCTTTTGGACTATGCAATGCCCCTGCCACCTTCCAAAGGTGTGTGATGAGTATTTTTAGTGAGATGACAAAACACATTGTGGAGGTTTTTATGGATGATTTCTCTGTTTATGGAGCTAGTTTTGAGGCATGTTTAGAGAATTTAGAGAGAGTTCTAGCTCGTTGTGAAGAAACCCACCTTGTGCTTAACTGGGAAAAATGTCATTTCATGGTCAAACAAGGTATAGTCCTAGGGCATATTGTCTCTGCTAAGGGAATGGAGGTAGACAAATCCAAAGTTGAAGCCATCCAAAAATTACCAGTCCTTAAGAGTGTTAAGGACATCAGGTCTTTCCTTGGGCATGCTGGGTTCTATAGAAGATTCATAGCATCTTTTAGCAGCATAGCCCGGCCTCTGTGTAATTTGCTCTCCCAGGATGTCCCATTTGAGTGGACATCATCTTGTCAAACCTCTTTTGAGAGGTTAAGAAATGCTCTCATCTCAGCCCCCATTATTCAACCACCAGATTGGTCATTGCCCTTTGAACTCATGTGTGATGCAAGTGATTATGCTGTAGGAGAAGTCCTAGGGCAAAGAAAAGATAAAAAACCTTATGTCATCTACTATGCCAGTAAAACCCTCAATGAAGCCCAAAAGAATTACACAACAACTGAGAAGGAACTATTGGCAGTAGTTTTTGCATTAGAGAAGTTCAGATCATATCTGGTGGGGTCATTGGTCATTGTTTTCACTGACCATGCTGCTTTGAAATACTTGCTCACCAAACAAGATGCCAAACCGCGTCTTATTAGGTGGATTTTGTTACTCCAAGAATTCAACATAGAAATCAAAGATAAAAAGGGAGTAGAAAATGTGGTGGCAGACCATTTGTCTAGACTTCCATGCCAAGACCTTAATCTAGACAAGGAACCAATCAAGGACACCTTTCCAGATGAACAACTCTTCCTTATCAATGATACCTCAACCTCTGTTACACCATGGTATGCAGATCTGGCCAACTATCTAGCCACCGGTCTAATTCCAAATCATTGGACCAAGCTAGATAAACAAAAATTCTTTAGGAAGGTTAGGACTTATTTCTAGGATGACCCTTACTTGTTTAAGTATTGTGCTGACCAAATTTTAAGAAGGTGCATCCCCGAGCATGAGCAACAGAGTGTTTTGAATTTTTGTCATACTCTTGCTTGTGGAGGTCATTTCTCCACAAGAAAAACATTGGCCAAGATCTTACAAAGTGGATTCTTTTGGCCTACCATGTTTAGAGATGTGCATCAGTTCTGTAGTTCATGTGATAGATGCCAAAGGCTAGGAAGCCTAACCAAGAGGAATATGATGCCCTTGCAACCCATTCAGGTGTTAGAAATTTTTGATTGTTGGGGAATAGACTTCATGGGACCATTTGTTAATTCAGGTGGACACGAGTACATCTTATTAGCTGTTGACTATGTGTCCAAGTCGGTAGAAGCAATCCCAACAAGAACAAACGATTATCGGGTTGTAATGAAGTTTTTGAAAGAAAATATTTTTAGTAGGTTTGGAATGCCTAGGGCCATCATAAGTGATGGAGGTTCTCATTTCTGCAACAAACCAGTGGCTGAATTAATGAGAAAATATGGAGTAGTCCACAAGGTTGCAACCCCATATCACCCTCAAACCAATGGCCAAGCTGAATTGGCCAATAGGGAGATAAAAAGGATTTTAGAGAAAACAGTCAATTCTAATCGCAAGGATTGGTCCTTGAGGTTGATTGATGCACTTTGGGCTTATAGAACTGCTTACAAGACCATTCTAGGCATGTCTCCCTACAGGTTGGTATATGGCAAACCATGTCATTTGCCAGTTGAAATAGAGCACAAAGCCTACTGGGCCATTAGGAAGATTAATGAGGAATCAACAGAAGTGAGCCTTAATAGGAAATTGCAACTTAATGAACTTGAAGAACTTAGGGATGAGGCATTTGAAAATGCCAAATTGTCTAAGTTGCATATGAAAAAGTTGCATGACCAACACATCAACAGAAAAATTTTTCATGTTGGTCAGCAGGTGCTTCTCTACAACTCAAGGCTTCATTTGTTCCCAAGGAAGTTGAGATCAAAATGGACAGGACCCTATACAATCAAAACCATATCAGAATATGGGGCAATAGAAATTGAAATCAAAGAATCTGGACAATGTTTTAAAGTGAATGGTTAAAGGCTAAAACCATATCTAGGCATAGTTGAGAAAGATCTTGTTGAAGGAAATGAAGAGATGGTGGAGTTGGGTGATCCACCATCAGTGGTTGAGTGACCTTTAGGAACACATTCGTCTGAGAATCTGACGTTAAAAGACCACCTTTCCATTTAGGTTAAATGGATGTTTCTAGATTTGAAAAAAAAAATATATATATATATAATAATAAAAAAAAAGTATATAAAAATTTGTTTCTTTTCTGCATTACTTAAATAGTGTTTCTCTGTGTGCAGTCTAAATAAAAATTTTTGCATATGAGTTCATGCATTGAAGATCGCCAGGTATGCCTATCTTCTATCATTTTATTGCCGACTGAGGACAATGCGCAATTTAAGTTGGGGGGTAAGGTGTACTTAGGCATTTATTGGTGTTTGAATTTAATCTATTGTGCAAATAATTTGTTTGACTCGATAATAATGCTTTGTGTGGTATATATGATTTTATTAAGCACCTAAAAAAAATTTAACTAACCCAAAAATTAAAATAAATAAATAAATAAATAAAAATAAAAATAAAAACTAAAAAATATATATATATTTCAAAAAAAAAACAAAAAAACAAAATATATATATATATATAAAAACTGAATTGAGAGAGACAGAATTGGCGCTGGTGGCGGCCATTTTTCTCGGGCAGTGCAATCACACTGTCCTATAAAGGAAGAGGCGCACTGCCAAATGTTGAAAAATGAGGCACCGAGCATTGAAAAAAAGAGACGCGCCTAACCCTACAATTATGGCGTGCCTCGAGCCAAGTATAGAATAGTGACACCCATTGCTCTATAAGAGACTCCATATCTGTATGAGCCAAACCACACTTCTGCAAGCAAGCTCAGTTTCCTCTCCTTCATGTTGTTCTTCGATCAGGTATTTTCGTTCATTTTGTAAGATTTATAGTTTCTACTTTTCTCTTATTATAGTTGTCTTTTGATTTAAAAAAAAAAATGGAACTTCGACTATCAAAAATCCGCAAGTACTATCCATCTCTCCCAATGAATGATTTGAAACAAATTTATATTGGTAGGTGTGAAAGACTTAGGATATTGATGCGTAATAACATCCCTGAAGATATTCGTTGGCTGATCGAAGCAAAAGTTTGATTAGCTGGCGATACTTCACCTAGTTTTAAGCACTTCCCGAGCTTAGGGAAGAGTAGTTTTACGAAGAAACGAAGAGCTAAAAGAGTGAATGGTTATCACAAGTGTGCTCGTTGGACCTGTAACACTCGATGCAAATCTGTGGGGTTTACGTCCATAAATCGAGAAGATAAAATTAGTTTCATAAAGGATGGACTGAGTAAGGAGTCATTGGATGATATCCGATTGACTCTTGAGACGCATCCATGTGGAATAGTGCAAAGAGAACTTCTTGCTTTATGGACCCAGTTCATAAGTGACCACCAACGCTATAGTCTTGGGAATCTGACTAAAAACGACCATGTTTTCCAATCTATAAGAAAATTGGATGGGAAGCTTATCCTCGCTTCATAGAAAGTGTTTAAGTCGTTTCTGGACGTAAAACCAGAGGAAGATGTGAGCCACAATCACAACTACTTGTACATACGCATGATTTTTGTTTGTATTTATTTCTTGTTGAATTGTTGTATAGCTACTTTTGATTGCCAAACCTCTTTCTAGGGCATACAAAAGAAACAAACATGGAAGGCCAGTTAGTTCGTCGAATCAAAACCATATGTGTACTTTGTGGCTCTCAACTTGGGAGTGATATTTGTTATGCACTTGCAGCAAGCGAACTAGGCCAAAAATTAGGAGAGAAAAAGATTAATTTGGTATATGGAGGGGGAAGTCGTGGGTTGAATGGTTATGTTTCACAAGCTGCACTTTTTGGAAAATCATATGTGGTAGGTGTAATGCCAATCCCTTTGGCTGAACCACGTATTTCTGGGATTACACGCGGTCAACTTGTAGAAACGACTTCTATGTCTGAGCGCATGGCTTGTAAGATTTATCAATCAGACGCTTTCATCGTTTTACCAAGAGGTTTTGGTACATTTGAAGAAATCTTCTGTATAATCTCTTGGGCCAAGAGCAATCTGCATACCAAACCCATTGTACTTTTAAATGTTAACCATTTTTTCGATGGGTTGCTCTCTTTTATTGATCAGGCTGTGGACCAACAGTTCATTTCTCCTTCAGCAAGAAAGATTCTTATTTCTGCATCCACCATCGAGGAGCTGCTAGAGAAATTACATACTTATGTTCCACAGCACGATCCTTATGAGCCTCGGATAGATTGGTCTAAGGCAATCAAAAACAAGCGGCAAAAAGGTTCGATTAATTTAGAATTATCCCTGTAAGGCAAGTCTATGATAAGATGGCTGAGTAAGGAGTACTTTTTGTACTCTTGAGACGCATCTCCTATGACTTGTACAAAATTTATTTTCTTGTGTTCTTAAAAATATATATATATATAAAAAAAAAAACTGTGGAATGTTGTTAAGCGAGTCTATGATAAGATGGCTGAGTAAGGAGTACTTTGTACTCTTGAGACGCATTTTGTTTATCTTATGACTTGTATGAAATTTTTATTTTGGTGTGAAAATATAAATATATATATATATGGTATGCTCATTTGTTTGTTTGAGTTTTAGCAGTTCACAGTAAATCTATGGACTTATGGAGTTACAGGTATTCCTAACAACCCTATTTTATTACTGTAATTCAAGTTGAGGGGAGTAAGGTATGTTTATGAATTATCTGGTCTATGTTTAACTATGAATTTGCAATTGCATGCTTGTAGTTTTGTGTGAATTAAAAAAAAAAAAGAAAAAAAGAAAAAAAAAAAAAGAATGTGTGTGCTTTAAATAATGCTATCCCTAAAGCTTTGAAATTATACACTGATAGCCAGTTGAATTTGCAATATGAATCATGAATACATTAATTTCTTATTTGAAAATGTATATGTATGGAATTAGAATAGATGATTTGAATGCATCGGGTGTTCAATAATTAGAAATTGGTTTATCGGTCATAAAGTCAAAGGCAATGGTAATTAGCTGATTAGCACACTGCATGATCCATCAACAGAAGTAGAGACTATTACCCAAGTGAGTGTTTGAGCCTAATAATCGTTACTTCTGAGTGAAATAACACTTACTCTAAATATGCTTTATTGTTTATCTCATCTTTTCAATAGCTTCAAAACATCAATTTGCTTTGAATGTCTAGTATGATAGCGGATGAATTTGGCTGGTTTCAAACTCTGAATTAGTTGATTGAGTAACATTGTTTTGTAGAAATATGATAGGGGGATCAATTACTTTCAATTTGGGCCTATTAACCTTTTTTTTCTTTCTTTACATTAGCCTAACTTGCTAGCCCATTTGAGCTGTTCTTAGCACAATTTATTTCCTTACCTTCGTCTAAACCTGTAACCATATAAAGTTTGTCCAACCTGGTGTGTTTCTAGGAATTAGTCTATCTCAGTATTTTCATATTAAAAAAAAAAAAGAAAAGGGGAAGTTCTCTTAGTTATTCAACATAAGTGTTTCAAAACAAATGCTGAAGAAAACATTATATCCAGTTTGAGATTAAAAAAAAAAAAAACCTAACACACCATTTGCACACTTACCATTTTCTTTGACAACCCGTATTAACCTCATAGCCCCATTACAACCCAGTTTGGTCCCTCTTGATGCTATAAATCATGTGATCTCAGGATTCGAGTTCGGAGCAAGGAATTCTATTTAAATTCAAAAGTTATTTATCTATGGCATTATTCCAGTCATGAAGCTATGTTAATTTCCCTGTTCTTTCATGAAAATACGTTCTTTGTATTTGGGATGACACCGAGTTTGAACTTGTTATACATTTACTCTTATAACGGTGCACCCCCTTGTGTGTACACCTGAGGAATCGTTTTATTAGAGGGAAAATCCACAATAAGGCTTAAAGTCAAAACTTCGAGGGAGTAAATCTGTGTATTGATCATCCTGATTGCCATTCCTAAGATTGTATGACCTTTAACCATAAATCTAATTTTGAATGTTCGACTTATTTTGAATGTTCAACTCTACGCATTTTGGTTTCGAATTTGAAATTTTTATATTCATGCAAGTATTGCGATTAGATCATGGCTGGTGTATAATCAAATTGCTAAGGGACTAGCAATATTCAAGTTGGGTGGTGTGATAAGGGTCAATATTTCCTATATCCTAATGAATTATATCCCTATTTTGGCTTTATAATTATGCTTAAAATAAATAATTATTTGCAGGATGAAGCAAGGAAGCTGTCTTCTACAATTAATTAGGGGAATAAATCGAAGACGTTGGATTACCATTATTATTGCTCAAAATCATGGGCCAACTATGGAGTCTAGAGGATGTTTCAAGTGCATTTAGCTCAACAATCAAATAGAATCCAACATAAGAAAGGCCCAAGCCCAAGCTCAAGCCCAACACAAGGAAGGCCCAAGCCCAAGCTCAAGCCCAACATAAAGAAGGCCCAAGCCCAAAAATATGAAAAGCCCAAGTCCCACAAATAGGATGACATCATCGCTTACATCATGGGATAGGATAACATCATCGCTTACATCATGGTTGAGATGACATCATCGCTTACATCATGGGTTAGGATGACATCATCGCTTACATCATGGGTTGGAATGACATCATTGCTTACATCATCAATTAGATATTTTGTATTATTAAATTATATAATTAAGTGGTTTCCATTACATCTTTTAGCCTATAAATAGAGCACTTAGGTGCACTTGTAAGGGAGGATTATTCTTGAATGAAATTTTAGTTGTTTTAATTGCTCTTGTTCTCTCTTATTTTCTCTTGCAAATCTTACTTCTTCTCTTTCTTATTTAAATTCTTATGTCATTTACTGTTACTTTATTATCCACCGCCTAAATGGTCGGTTAATTTCTGCCCTTAAATTCTTGCAATTTCAATTATTATCTTTCAATTATATACTGCCTATATGGTCGGTCAAAATAGTCTTTCAATTATTGTCTTTAAATTATATACCGCCTATATGGTCGGTTAAAAAAAGTGTCTTTTAAATACTGTCTTTTAATTCCTGTCATTTAAATTCCTGCCAATTAACTTTTAAATGGAAATGAGTAGCTAATCCTAATCTTGGGTTAAGGCGAGGACAGTGGCCAATGTTCTTGAATCTCAAAGATAAGCCAAACCTCAATGAATGCAAGATTTATCTGAGTTAAACTCGAGTTGAGTGTGTAAATGATTTTGTGAGTTTGGATTGGGTCATCATCCTAACTTAGAACTCTCATGCCATGTATGAGAGTTGCTAGAATTGGAGATGAGATATACCCAAGCTCAGACGATCAAATCATAGTCTGTAGTATAATACAATTTACAGTGACATCTTAACCTAGAACCATCGTATCATGTATGAGGGTTGCTTAGCTGAGACTCATTCGTATCTTGAATTATAACTCTCAAATGATCCTCTGTTTATTTCAGATTAATGTTGCTGTTTAAATTACTATAAGAGATTTATTAGGCAATGGTTCTGAACTCGCCTCAACCCAAGACCTTTTTAATATTCCAAAAAAAAACCTTTTCACAATCAAGAAAACTTAGCTCTCTTTGGATAAATCAACCCGAATGACCCATTCTTTTGTTAAATAAACCTCCCAATGAATCGACCCGAACTTGTCCGAAATTTATATTTGTGCTACAACTACACTCACACACTGGTGAGTTTAATCCTCCTCACCATTTCAACACTGAACATCCAAACTAATTAAGGCTATTTAAATTGTAGGGTGAGGAGTGCAGCCATCTACCTAGTATCAATTCTCTGTACTCAAGATTTTAATCGACTAAGATTTACTTGTTAATTTAGTATCCTTTTTAGTCGTGTAACATAGTTGTTAATCGAGTAATATTCTAAGGCAATATATGTACTCAAAAAATTAATCAACTAAGATTGGTTCTTTAATCGAGTAACATCTTGCTCAGTCAAGTAACATATTTCTAAATCAAGTAATTATCATTGAATACAAATATACTCAAGGAATTAATTGACTAAGAGTTATTATTTAATAAGGTAACATCTTATTTTAGTTGAGTAATTCAATTCCTTAATTGAGTAATAATTCGTGGACATAATGGTACTTAAAGTTTTAATTAACTAAGAGAATTTTTTAATCAAGTAAAGAAGTTCTTTAGTCGAGTATCATAAATCATATAATCAAGTAATATATTGAAGCAACAAGGTAGTTAAAAAGTTAATCAACTAAGAAATGTCTAAAGAAAATTGTTAGCATAAGAGTGAGGTGAATTAAGCAAACCTAAAAATTAAGAATTTAAACTTGCAAAAAGTAAAGAATTGAAAGAATACATTACACAGCTTTTATAGTGGTTCAATCCCACTACCTACGTCCACTACTTTGGTTCCTCACTAATATTTTTTCAACCAACTTACTATGTAGTTGTTAATGGGATCAACTATAACCTCTTTTACACAGCTTTTCAAAGGATCAACTAAAACCTTTACAAATGACTTTTCTGGGATCAAGTACAACCACAAATAACTAACAAGAAGCTAAGGTTTAAAACACTTAAGGTGTGTTTGATTGCATTACCTAGAATTTAATTCTAGGTAATATTGCCTAGAAAACAAAAACCATCTCACCCCCTTAGAAAATGAATTATATGGAAAGAAGCTTTAAATAGTTGTACCATACATATTTTTCCATGAAAAAATTAAGAGTGTTTGATTGTTTTCCATAGAAAATGTATAATAATTACATATTTTCCATAGAAAATGTGTGCAATCAAACACACTCTTAAAGAAGCTTACAATGAGGCTCACAAAAATGAAAAGGCTTTCTAAAATTCAGAGATTGAAAGGATAAGAAATTAACACTCACTCTCTATTTTTACACTAAGTAGAAGATGTATACAGTGAATTCTCTTTTGAACTCAAGAATGGCTTAGAGAATGTTCAAGTTGGCTTGTATGAGTGTCTAATTGTATTCTCGTCCATCTCTTGGCTATTATTGAGCGATAGAAAGGACCGGAACAATTTACCCCAATTGGATTACACGAACTTCCCAAAGGGTCACCCATCTTTGAGCTTCCCCAGCTTAAACACGCTTAACCCGGGAGTTCTTTGCCTATATTCATCCCAAAAAGGATCCGGCTGGTATTGTTTCATTCCTTACTTATCCTCGATATATACCTACCCTTCTCTGGGCTCTTGGATATTACAGTTAGATAACGTAAGATTTCAAGGATATATTTTTTTTTCCAACATAAACTCAACATAAATTGTTCCTCGACAATCCCGTTACACCTTCTCAGCATACCAAAGTAAGAATCAATAAGTTAAGATAGGTAAATCATCATAAATGCGAAAACTAGATTATAACCTCAAATGGTACATAACCGAACTCATCTTATTCATAACATGAAAAGTCGTACTTATCGTTTAACATGACATCATCAAAATACACATCATAATTGAAAGACAGGCTACAAACTATCTACTAATCGCCGTCAATCCTTGGCAATTCCTTTCCCCTTAAGGCCACTGCCTTCACTTGGTACGTTTGAATATTCTAGGGACAAATTCCAAATAAGATGTTGAATCATCTAACTAAGAGTTTAAAAATCTTTTCATGAATGTATGCAATATATGAAACAAAATCGACATAACCCGACAAGCCCCAGCCTAAGAGAATCCCACACAGCGCTTAACCCAACCTTGGGGAAAGAGCAATCTCTCTAAGGACAACATCACCACACTAACACATTGGCAGAGCACAGTCCTAACTTAAGAGGGGCAAAGTCAACGCATCTCCCCGACACCTCGAGAACAATCATTACCACTCCTAGCCCAGGAAGGTCAACATCAACGCAAGAACCCGGCTCACCACAATCACGTCAGGGATTACGTTCCCACTCAAAAGTATTCCGAAAACATTACCCATTCCCAACCCATATCCCACATGGACAACCAGTCGCCCTAATATAACTTCCATGGCCAGACAGCTCGACACAAAACCCTAGACGGCCATCCCGGCATGCACACCTGCACGAGATACCCTTATACGTTATTCCGACGGCACCCTTGGGGAATTACGATTACAATATCCGAACAACATCCCAGGCTGACATCCCATATGAACAACACAAACACATGACAATGCCACATACCACAACTTGATGCATCATATAAAATAATATTTCATGTACAAAATTTATAGCACAAAATTCAATGCACATGCATAAAATATTTTGGGACGAACCTCCCACATGAACACAACCATAACAGATTCAACCATTCACATGCAACAAAACCCTTTTGCATGAAATCAAATCAAGTTTAGGTAGAATCAAAACAAGTATTTAGGATAGAACTACTCACCTTGAATGAAACTCAAAACACCTCAAATCTTGTGCCTAACCTCAATTTTCATGCAACTCCTCAAGTTTTTTAACCAAACCACCCCCCTTACACGCCCTCACACACTGCCCAAGTGCTCTACGCGTGTGATGCCTCGCGTATGCTTTAAAAGCCCCCTATCCACTAAACCCGAAGCACTCTCATCTAACACGAATTTATCACAACTTTAATGAGAAAACCCTTGGCCATGAACACCCTATTTATAGGCTTTAAAACTTGGCCACCAAGTAAGTCACAATATATTACAATATTTCTTAATTATTTCAAATCTTTTCCAAATTATTCAAGATATTCCAATCATTTCAAATCTTCTCCAATCATTTCAAATTTTCTAAAATATTCTCTAATCATTTCAAATCTTCTAAAATTTTCTACAATCATTCTTATCCTAATCAAATCTTTATTCCAATCAAATCAAATCTTATCAAATCTTATCCTTAAAGTCATCACGGGGCTTCATTTTTATCCTTAAGATTTGATTGAAATCTCCAATCAAATCAAATCAAATCTTTATCCCAATCAAATCTTATCCTTAAAGTTATCATGAGACTTCATTTATATCTTTAAAATTATGCTTCATCTTTATTTCTAAAGTCATCATGAAATTTCATCATTATCTTTAAAGTCATCATGGGGCTTCATCTTATCTCTAAAGTTATTATGGGATTTTATCCTTAATCTCCCAATGCCCCTAGGAAAAAAGGTTTCAAGAATTACACTTTGGCCCAAACTTTTTAGGTAATTGCACTTATGCCCCTGGAGAAATGATTAATTACGCTAATACCCCTGGTTTTTAGGTAAATTGTACTTTTCCCCGAACTTTAATATTTATGATTTCGCCCTTATTTCAGAAACCCCCCTTTTATCTCAAGACTTTCATAATCCTTTAAAATGTCCTCTTTCCTCAAATATTTGAATCTAAGATCAAATTTCTTTTGACATGTAAAATTGTCTCTCGAAATGCTTATCAATACTGTATCGTTTTTCTTTGACACCTAGGGTCTGAGACACTGCCTGCAGTCGATCCGATCACTCAAGACCGTGATAGTGTACCCTATAGCCCTAATCTTTCAAAAATTTCACTTACACCCTACGTGGAATTACATTTATAACTTCAAGAATTTCCTAAGTGTTACAATTTATATGTTTATTTTGATAAATTTTTAAATGAATTTTGTATCTATACTTTATTTTTGTACTTACTTTCACTTTAAATGGAATTAATTAAGACCCGTTAGAAATCCATTTAAAGCTGAGTTAAGTTGATTTTTTTTCTTTTTTTCCTATCAAAAGGGAAAGCAAGGAAATGGACATAGAGGGAGGTGGATGGTGTGGTTGATCACCTGTGTATATACACACTACTCAATGCCCGTGCTATGGATGTAGGGATGGACACAATCAGATTAATCCCAACAAAATTTGTAACTGCACGTTACAATTGAGTGAAATGGACACACATTAATATAATTTCGGTTTAGAAAATAGTAAAATCAATTGAGAGGATCAAGATAGATAGATAGATAGATAGATATAGAAACGATCAGTACGTGTGTGTGGGTCACACACACGAGTCATGAAGAGAACACGAAAAAGCTAGATCTCTGTGGATTTTGATGGTCCTCTTCAAGTGATATGTATAGTGACAGCTAATCTGCTGCTGACGACGAGCATGTATAGTACGTAGTAGGAAGAATCCATCCATGCCATGATGCTATTGAAGTGATGGATGCTATTGCTGGCTGGCTAACTAGCTAGCTGCTCAAGATACATACATTTTCGTAATTGGAATGATGGGTACACAGATCTATACATCTCTGCATATATATATATACATTAATATATCCGAGAGAGAGAGGGCTTAAGTCTTGTGCTTTGTTAATTTTTGCTTCATTCGTAACCTGGCATATGAATTAAGGAGGCACATAGAGGAAGTGTATTTGAAAAATAAAAAAGGGGAAAGAAAGTGAGAAACCTCGACTGATTTCATTCTGAGTGTCCAAAGGTACGGTGGGAAAATGACATCCCCATAGCTGATTGCTCCATCAAAGGAGAAAGAGATATATGCCTTCCCTTTGCTCGTCATTATCATCATCATCAGATCAAACTCATTATTACCTTCATACATACATACATACATACATACATGTATGTAACCCCTAAGGCATGCAGCCACGCACAAACGCTTATTTTAAAGCTGTGGTGGAGGTGAAAAATTCAGTTGATATTATTATGAGACAAACTCATCGATGCCCCCAAGCTTCCCCAATCCCCACCAATGGGGGTGGGGGGCCACCGAATTCCAGCTGGAAGGGATTTAAAAAAGAAACAAAAATCAGAGAAAAAAGAGATCGAATTATTGGGGGCAGTGTTGGTGTGTGTGTGTGTTTGATACAACTCAAACTGGGGAATCCCCATGTATTCTCATCTGATGGGCCTCGAAATTGAAATTGGAATTTGAATGGATTTTGACAGCTCTTCCAGCCTCCACTTTCAACTGCTCACAGAGTCAAAATTGTAGGCTCATCGAACCTTCAATCATTTTATTCCCCTCCAATCACATTTCACTGTTTCTGATTTTTGTTCCTTTTTTTTATTATTTATTTATTCTCAAAGTACATGATCCTAATAACAATAGTTGTTTTCCTTAACGTGAGTTGAGTTGAGTTGAGTTGTACGATAAATAATAAATTAGTTTCTCTTTCTTATCTTAGTTGGGATCAATTACATCAATAATAATTACTTAATTTTATATTCTGTTATTGGTCATTAGACTTTTAAATATTACATGTTAATTATTAATATTTCAAAACTGTTACTGCTTAATTACTAAATTTTAAAATATTACATATTAGTCATTAATATTTCAAAATCATTTCTCACCTGTCACTCGTTAATCACTGAATTTTAAATTAACGAGTGATAATAAGAAATAATTTTAAAATATTAATGATTAACAGATAATATTTTAAAATTCAGTAACTAAATAATAACATATTTAAAATATCAATGACTAATAGATAATATTTTAAAATTTAATGACTAAATAATAATAGAAAATAAAAGTTAAGTAATTATTGATGTATTTAATCCTCTCAAAATGTGTGCAATAGCAAGTAACTTAGCTCTTCTTCTTTTTTTGCTTTTTTGTTTTTTATTGTGGCACTAAGTCGTCCATTTGATATGGTAGTGACACTACTAAATTATAAACATGCCTGTCTTTGCTTTTTGCAAATTAAGAGCAAGAGGATTGGGGTTAAACAATTGGCAAGAACACAAAATTAGGGTTTTGTCTTGATGCATGTAAAGGAAATTAGGGGTCAAATTGGATGGTCAGGCCAACAGTTCAGACGCCCATGTTATGAAAAAATCCAAAAATGAAGTATTATTACTTTTCTAGAGGGACCAACACAGAGAAAGAAATAAAGAAAGAAAAAAAAAAAAAAGAAAGAGTAGATGCTTTAACAACTCATCTTGCATCGACTTTGACGACAGTCACAACATGCAGCTGATAGAAACGTTTGCCGCTTCCACGAAGCGAAGCTTTATTTGTTAAACTTCAGTAATAATAATAATTATAAATCAAACATAATTTTGAAACGAATTCAATCCCAGCATTAGCAATGATCTCAGACAGCAGATGCCACTGGCCTTTTCATAAAAAGGAGACAACAATCACAATCACAATCACAATCACGTGCCTTAATAAACAGCATAAACAAATCTTAAAACCAATTAACTGAATCATTAGGAGCCATCATATCCATCATTTCAGATACATGTATATACATACATATATATATATATATATAAAGCTAATTCAATCACTCCAGTTGTTCTCCAAAGTTTGAAATCACAACATTATTGGACCAGCTGGAGATAATAATAGCGACAACAAATTTATTTTGACTATCATCTTGACAAGTACAGGAATCTTAGAATCAATGTGAAAATCTCAGCATTTCCAAGTAGTAAAGCTGGGGAACTGAAATACCATGCAGATCCACCAACTGAGCATTTATAAAACCCTCTAATTTCACCCACCAAAACTCAATCACTGTACTGAGCAAAAAATAAAATAATTGCCCTAAAGAATGGTGGTACCATTACTTTTGATTCTATGAATTTTAGTTTATGTGATAAAAGAGAACTTTAGATCCTTTGGCTGTAAGTGTTATCAGGAACAGGGAGTTCTGGTCCATATACCACACGACACCGGTCATGAAATGATCCGACAAGTCGAGAGACTACCTCCCTGAAAAACATGGATGCCATCTGTCAAAACAACACGAAGGCAGAATATGTTAAAAGCTTCCATCCATACTGCATTGCAAAGCAGCAAACTCCAGTTCTAAAACTGAAGCTGGAAACATAAGTTGCATTAAGTAACAAACAGGTAAGCATTAAGCTAAAAGACATACGAGGAAATATATGCTTCATTAATTTCTGGATCTAAAGTTGGAATAAAACGATAAATTTCCAGCAAAGAAGAGAAAGATCCGAAGGTAAATTAATTGGATATGTTCAGCATTCTCTCCTAAGCTCTTACCATCATTTTGCAGGCACATGCCACACAACCAAACAATGCAAATCACAGAATAACTTGGTATGTATGTTATTGGAAGTTCACTCATTAAGTAAACCACAAAGGATCTTCCTTTTCTCTTAAAAACTGCAGTCATCTCTTGAATTTGGCTAGTAAAATGGAGGAACCAGATGAACGAATGCAAAAGGGCATAGGGATGGTCATTTTTGTACACCAGGAGGCTGTTTCCACAGAAAAAAAGGCAGTGAAGATAGAATTATGAGAGCAGAATTTAGAATACTGTGAATCAGTAAGAAGAGAGCCACAGCAATTGAACTTTTAGGGAGGTATGATGCAATGGTTTTGGGGTGTCTTAACAGTGGTGCAAACCAAGCTGATACATTGTTATTGCAATTTAGTGATTCCTTCCATTGAAAAAATTCAAGGAACGCCACTTTTCAGCAAGGCTCCAAGAATTGATTTCCCTTCAACTCCATAATTAAGTTGTCATTACAGCTAGATATAGATAGCATCAAAAGTAAAATGAGGACGGATTGAGCTTCTTCACATATACACCATATAATGAATAAAAAAAAAAGGCCCCCAATAACTTGCTTCCTAAGCACACTAGCAACAACCAAATGGGATCATACATGACATGGTTCAAATTTTATAAGCTATCCTCTTCTTAAGCTACATGCGATAAAGTGCAGTTCTGAAGTTCTCGGACTAGATAATACAATCAAATATGCCAAAGATCATTACCTGCCGATAGAGTGGAGACTGGAATTTAAAGTCCACCAAGAAATAAAGGTTGCAAGTCCCTGGATTAGGCCCCGGATTGAATTCCCAAATGTTTATTAGATGATCAAAAAGATTACTTTCAGAAACAGATGTCTGGAATAAAAATAGAAAACAAGATAGATATATCAGGAGCAGTATTAGCAAACTCTAGATGTTAATCTCAAAAAATTATACTAATAAACCAATGCAAATAACAAGCACAACATGAAAAGACCTATTTATCTGTCACATAGATTAAATCAGGACTGTAGGAAATGGAGACTTGATAGACCCCAAAACAAAAGCACAAAAGTTGCATGAACAAGAAGAAGAATTAATTTAATGTATTGAACATTCATGTAACAACCTTGTATACTGAGATACAGGCTTGGTACGTTGTTGTATTGAACATATACAGGCTCTGACAAAGGTGCACAACAATCGCATTTTGCAAAATAACTACTAAAGAAGGTTGTCTCCCCATTCCAAGTTTTCCTGGAATATCAGCTTAGTGAAAACATCAGAAAAAGGTACGCTTCTTCCCAGAACTTAATACCTATTCAAATATTGGATATTGATATCTAACTGGCTCTTTTATGCTTCATAACAACAGTATGGCATTCTAATTAAACATATCAGTTATAGATTTTAGAATATAGGCAATGGAATCTAGAAATTATTTAAAATCACACATTAGGAAGCCTGGGAATACTTTCAAATTCCTTTTTTTTTAATAGAGAAACCTACAAAGAGGTGGTGAAACCAATACAAGAGGAAAAATAAAAGGGAAAAAACCCACCCTTGAGCAACATAAATGCGTCCCAATTGCGAAAGGCTCCCTACTTTGGAAGGGCCAAGGAAGGCCATACTTAATACAGCCTGCCTTTTTTTTTTTTTCCCCTTTCTCTCTCTCTTGGAGGAAGGCTGTAGTAAGTATGACCTTCAAGTCACAAAGGAGAAACCTTACCTCTACTACTAAAGCTCACCCTAACACAGGCTCAACACCTAAAGAAAAAAGAAAAGAATCGGAGAAGAAACAAGAATCTCCATATACAAGGGGAAAAAAAGCCAGGGAGTGAGAATTGTTCTTCACACAATAACTAAGACTTTCTACACCAACAAAAGTTCCATAATTCCTTTCGCAGCAAGTATGCCATATGGAACAAAAAGGAAGCCACATCCAAAAAAAATATATGCCCATGCAACATAAGTGCAGATCAGAATTTATCCTATAAATTAAAACTTAAAAGAATGTCATTAAGATCATTTCTTGACATAACTAGCAATTATCTATTTCTCATATCTCTATCCATTGAGGTTATCTCGAATCAATTGTTTAAAACAAATAAAAATTACTGAAGATATTACCAAAGCAAGATGGTTAAAATCAGTGTTCTAAAAGGCGTTAGGCACTAGTCGGGCGCCAGGCTGGGGCCTAGCACCTAGGGCGCCTAGGTGGAACCTAGGCGGAGCCTAGGAAAACTGCTATTTTTTTTTTTGTTTTTTAAACTTTGTGATGTAATTTGATATTATTTTCAATTAAATCAAAGTTGAAAAGCATTAATAATGCAACATAAACCAATAATACAACGATAATGGAATGACAAGTGAAATATAGAATTAAGCATGAGCAAACAAATTGTTATAGCCAAATATCAATAGTGGATAAACAACATTTTAATTTAGTCATACAATCAATACTATAAGCAAGTGGATTTCTTGGAAATATTATAGAATATATATAATTAATAATAAAAACTAAATATAAATCTAATAATTATATATAAATAGAAAATAAAAATAAAATAAAATAAAATAAAACAAAAATCAGAAACCGAAACGCAGCAAATGCCCCAATAACCACACACAGAGAGAGAGAGAGAGAGGTTACGACGAAGTGAAGCTTGTCGCGGCAGAGATGGAGCTCGACGGCGAGGACCTGGGGGGGGCGCCAGCGACGACGACGCTGAGGCAACGAGGACGCGACGAATAAGAGGCGGTGACGATGAAGCTTGGCAGCGAGTATGGAGCTAGACGCAGCGACAGCGGTGAGCTACTGGCAGGCGATGAAGCTTGGCGGCGTTGAGGTGAGAAGAGAGTGAGGGGGAGACACTGAGAGGTTCGATTTAATGATTTAGCAAAAAAAACCTTAAAAATGACTGATATTTAAAGCCAACGAATTGGGAGCCTAGGCGCCCAAGCCGGCCGATTACTCGGCCCGACGCCTAGGAGGCTCGACTAGGGCAATTTCGGGGCGGCCAACGGCCGCTTAGGCCAATTTTTAGAACACTGGTTAAAATGGATAAGCATTTCCAATGTTTTATGCAACCATAAAATCCCTTTAAAGCTAAAAGTAAAGTCTTATTGGACAGGTATAAAATCACCTTTCTTATTGTTAGTTTTATAGTGTTGTACATAGTTATTTGCTTTCTTAAGTTGTAGAGCTGTATATATATACCTAACACATGAATAAAATATTCTACAGTTTCATCTTTTCCTCAAAACATGGTATAAGAGCCACTAATGCTACAAAACCCTAAGCCTAATCCTTAGTCAATCACTGTTACCACCATCCACTACCGGTCCCTAACTCTAATCCTTATTTATTATTTAGTTGCCGCCACTGCCACTGCCGCTGCTGCTGCCATCCACTACCAATCACACATCTTTCTACACCCAGTCATGCACAACACTTCTCTCTCTCCGCTGCCATCAGTCCCTGTTAGAAAACAAGAAGATTCCTTCCTAATATTGTTTGTATCGTGTATTATGCTGACTGATTGTCTTTTCTGATTGTATTTTATTGTATTTTACAGTTGTAAGTGTTTCCTTTCATGTACATATTTCCTAAGCTAGTTTAAGAAACAATCTAATTAGGAATCTTCCTAATTAGATTTAGGGAACTGCCTAATTAGGAATCTTCCTAATTGGATGTTTATTCTTTTTTTCAACATTGTATCAGAGCCTTAGGTTCTATCCTTGAAATAAGGTCTACCTCAGTCGATTGTAGCCGAAACCTTCTTTGATCCAATCTTCTTTCATAAACTTGAGTCATGACCGAGACCATAGAATCTGATAGCACCATAGAATCTGATAGCACCGATGATGTCCCTTCCTCAGGCAATTCCAGTAGTTGTGTGATTACCGGTGTTGAATTACAAAATATCCAAGCAACCTACCAGTTAAATGGAAAACATTACCTCAAGTGGCCCCAACTA
The DNA here is from genome assembly GCF_014633365.1 of Diospyros lotus. Taxonomy (NCBI): domain Eukaryota; kingdom Viridiplantae; phylum Streptophyta; class Magnoliopsida; order Ericales; family Ebenaceae; genus Diospyros; species Diospyros lotus. The sequence continues at coordinate 21,655,037 of NC_068345.1, forward strand.
ATTAGGATGTCCTAGAAAGGCAAGAGAAAGTTGAGCCACTTGCTTGGAACCAAGCCTAAGGAGAGTGATCCTGCATACGCTTCTTGGGATGAGGAGGACTCACTGGTAATGTCTTGGCTCTAGATCTCAATGATTCCAAAAATCAGTAACATGGTGATGTTTCTTACCATAGCTAAGGAGATTCAAGAAGTTGTGAAGATTGTTGGAGGAAGCTAATGTCACAGCTGGTCCATGACAATGGTCGACCTTCTAATTCTGATTGAATTAGAAGGCTTAAGAACAGAACAAGAACAGAGGGATAGAAGGAGACGAAGACATTAGAGAAAGAGAGAAGAGAGAGTTTGTGAAAGAGAGAGATTTTGAATTCAATTCATTGATACCTCTCCAAGATAGCCTTAGAGAGAATATATACTTAGCCGTGGCAAGATAGGTCCGCTGTAGCAGATCCTACTCCCTCATTCGTTGCAACCAACCTTTTTGTCTTTTCCTAGCCACTACACGTGGGACCTAGAGGCTAACTAATTCCCAACAGAAAATGACAGCAAGAAAGCTAACAATTACAGCAGAAAAAGAAATAACCAAAAGTTACAACAATAGGAAATTAAAGATAGGTAAATGGGATTCCTCTCGTGGCAGCTAAGGAGTCTCAGTTAGCAGTCTCATGCAGATAAGGAGTCCAAATAGAAAAGATAAATTTTAAAGTTATCCTAATTATTGTTGGATTAGATCTGTAAAATAGATAACAACGGGTTGTATTCTACTTCTATAAAATAGGAAAATTGTTAGGAGAAAAATCAGGAGTTTTTATAGCAGATTTTTTAGGAGAAGTTTTAGGATTTTTGTGTGTATATATTTTCCCTAATTCTTCTACCTAGTTTCTTCATGGTATCAGAGCTAAGTTTTTGTGCCACCCAATAGCTAGAGTTCTATATCAAAAAGGACTCTTAGGCTCACGCAATGGCTGAGATTCCAACAGCAAACGAGACCTCAACCACCAATTCTCTTCTGATTCCAATTACTCCTCTTGATAGTCATTCACTTCAGATTACTCTACACAAGCTAAATGAACCAATTTTCGAGAGTGGTCACAATCAATCATGCTGGTAGTTCGAGGGAAAGGTAAAACAGGCTATCTAACTGGAGATATTGCAAAACCGAGCAACGAGTCAGCAACTTATGGAATATGGGAAGCTAAGAAAGCTATGGTTATCGCTTGGCTGGTAAACTCTATGGAACCCAAGATTGGAAGAACTTATTCTACGAAACAACTAGTAAGATTTGGAAGGCTATCGAGGAGATTTACTCAAATCTTGAAAACACAGCCCAAAGTTTTCAAGTCCACACTATCATGTCCTCGAGTACTCTATAGTGATAGCAAATCACCTATTAGCATTGTAAACAACCATGTGCAGCACGAACGAATGAAGCATGTCAGAATCAACAGGCATTTCGTCAAGCAAGAGATGGAAGAAAGAGACAAAAGACTCACTTATGTCTCTACAGAAGATTAAGAAGCAGATATCCTAACTAAAGCCATGCAAAAATAAGGTTTTGAAGCTCTTAGAGGCAAGTTGGGAATGATTGACGTCTATTCCTTAGCTTGAGAGAGAGTGTTGGAGGAAACTAAGGAGTCTCGGTTAGCAGTCTCGTGGAGATAAGGAGTCAGATAAATCTTGAAGTTATCCTAATTATTGTTGGATTAGATCTGTAAAATAGATAACAAAGGGTTATATTCTACGCCTATGAAATAGGAGAATTGTTAGGAGAAAAATCAAGAGTTTTTGTAGCAGATTTTTTAGGAGAAGTTTTAGGATTTTTGTGTATATATATTGTCCAGATCAATGAAATTAGTGTGTAATGTTTTCCCTAATTCTTCTAGCTAGTTTCTTCAAACATCACCTATTCTAAGGTAAATGATGTTGCTCAAATCTATGAAATTAAGACTAAGGTAGCAGCCGCTAAACAAGAGACTCAGTCTATAACCGAGTACGCAAACTTACTACAAATCTTGTGGCAAGAATTAGATCACTATCAGTGTATCCAAATGAAGTGAAGTGAAGCCATCCAAAAGAGGTTTGTGGAGAGGGAGAGAACCTGTAGGACTCAATGTAGAGTATGATGCAATTAGGGTCCAAATCCTTGGCAAGAGGTGATTTGCCTTCTTTAAATGAGGCAATATCAATAGTGCGTGCAGAGGAAGGCAAAAGGGGGGTAATGTTGGAGACAAATCCTATGGAGAGTTCAGACCTGTTAATTTTGAAAGGCCTTGGCCAGAAGAGATTAGCAAGAGAAGAGAGGAAGGCTTCAGACTCAGCTAAAACCACAAACAAGGATAATCTGTGGTCCACGAACTGCAAGAAGCTCAAACACACTATTAACAAATGCTGGAAGCTTCATGGTAAACCAGGTAAAGAAGGACAACCAAAAGGACAGGCCTATGCAATCAATAGCCAATAGAGTACAGAAGGAAAAGCTCCAGATCAGGCTGATTCAATGGAGCTAAATAAGGAGCAAATAGAGAAATCAAGGAGTTTGCTAGGAACTCTTGAAAAGGGGCTAGGGGCAGGTACTTCTAACTTGGCATTCACAGGTATTACTTCCACTTTATTTAATTTACATGCTTCAGATTTAGCCTTAGAAAATACTTGGATCCTTGACTTCAGGGCTACAGACAATATGACCCCTTCCTCTACCAAATTTTTGTCCTACAAACCATGCCCTAATACAAGGAAAATTGTGTTGGCCAATAGATCCTTAACAACCGAAGCTGGTTAAGGGGATATACTCATTAACAGCCATCTAACCCTAAGAGATGTCCTACATGTCCCTAAACTTTTCACTAATCTAGTTTCCATTCAAAAATTAACCCATGATGCTAACTATCTTGCCATCTTCTATCCTTCCTTTTATGAATTTCAAAAAAATGACTCGAGGAAGATGATTGGGCATGCTAGGGTAAAGGATGGTCTCTATCACCTTGAAGATCTTAGTGGATAGATTGAAAAAAGACAGTTGTTCCCTATATCACTTTTAGTTAAACCTAATAAGGATGTACTTTGACTTCATCATTTTTGTCTAGAACACCCATCTTTTAAAGTTCCTCAGTTTATGTTTCCCTCTTTGTTCAAGAGATTAGATGCTAGGGACTTCCAATGTGATGTGAGTGAACTTACCAAACATAAAAGGGTTTCATTCCTTCCATAGTTATCAAAGGCGCGCCTAGGCGCGCGCCTAGGCGCGAGGCGCCTTAAGGCGCCAGTTTGGCGCCTCGCCTTGGCCAAGGCGAGGCGGTTTTGGCGAGGCTCTCGCCTTGCGCGCCTAGGCGCTGGGGCGTGAGGCGCGCCTAGGCGTGCCTCATGAAACTGAGGTTTTCTACTTAAATCTTGCAGCCCAATCGCGCTTGCCTCTCCTCCCGACTGCATCCAGCCGCGCTTGCCTCTCCTCTCCAGCTCGCTGCTCGCTCCTCACTCCTCCCGACTATAGCATCTACCGTGCTTGCCTCTCCTCCCAACTCGCTGCTCGCTGGCCCTCGCTGCTCGCTCGCCCTCCCTGCTCACTCGCCCTCGCCCGATCTTCCATTCTTCCTCTTCCTCTCTAGCCCTAGCCGCGCGGCTGCGCCTGCCTCCTCTCTTCCTCTTCTCTCCAGCTCGCCCTCGCCCGATCTTCTTCTTCCTCTCCTCTCCAGCTGCGACCCCCTCCTCTCTTTCTCTCCAGCCCCAGCCCGATCCTCCTCTTCCTCTCTGCCGCGCCTGCCTCCTCTCTTCCTCTCCTCTCCAGCTCGCTGCTTGCTCGATCTTCCTCTCCAGTCTCCAGCCGCACCCTTTCTTCTATTCTCCTCTACTGAGTCTGCCCACGCCACGGTCTTCTCCTCTCTTCCTCGCCTCTTCTCATATGCTCTTGAGCTCTTCAAGTTGAAGCTGCTAAGGCCCTAAAGCTGCCGCCGCTGCTGCCCACATCTTCTCCTATATTCATAATTTCATATTGTAAGTTCTTTAGTTGTATTTTATTTGTTTATTTCTTGCATTTTTGCTTAATTTATTTTGCTGGCAGCTGGTTGCTGAAATTTGCTTTTAAGTCTTTATAATTTATTTCTATAATTAGGAGAATTTTGATGAAATTGGAACTGTGTTGCAACAGCCCAATAAATGTCGTCAACCACTTCCAAAACGGACCCGGCATGGAATTATTTTAAAGCTGATCCTAATGATAGAAATACCACCACATGTAAATTTTGTCGTAAAGTAACAAAAGGTGGTATATTTCGGGCGAAACAACATCTTGTGGGCGGTTTTAGGAATACTAAAGCTTGTCCAAAATGTCCTCCATCAGTAAAAGAAGAGATTGGAGAGTACATGCAAAAGATGAAAAATAACAGGGATGAGCTAAATATAGCATCGTTAGATGATGATATTCAATTTGGTGAAGGGTATGATGATGATGATGATGAGCCGCTGCCTCAAAGTAGAAAAAGACCCAATGTATCTACCGGAAGTGGAAGCAGTACTGGTAGTATTGGTAGTGTTAAAGGGCCAACACAAAAGGGTCCACTTGATGTTTTTTTTAAAGACCCAGAAGTTAATGTGTTGAAAAGCAAGGGCAAAGGAAAGCAAACAAGGTTGGGTGAGCATGATTTTGCAAAAAAAAAGTTAAGAGCTCGAGTTTGTAGAAGCTTTGCACGATGGATGTATGATGCAGGCATTCCATTCAATGCAGTGACATATGACAGTTTTAAAGTATTTATAGAAGTAGTTGGTCAGTATGGTCCGGGTGTGAAGCCGCCTAGTTACCATGAAGTCAGGGTTCCTCTTCTCAAACAAGAGGTGGAAGTCACTCGTGAAATGATGAAAGATCATGAAGAGGCGTGGGCCAAATATGGATGTTCCATTTTGTCAGATGGCTGGAAAGACAAGAGGGAAAGGACATTGATTAACTTTTTAGTCAATTCTCCTAAAGGAAGTATGTTCTTGGAGTCTGTTGATGGTTCTAGCTATTCAAAGACTGGGAAAAAGATGTTTCAATTATTAAGTAAATGTGTGGAAAAGATTGGAGTAAGAAATGTGGTGCAAGTGGTCACCGATAGTGCTTCAAACAATGTTTTAGCAGGTATGAAATTTATTTTTGTAATTTGTATTATGTTTATAAATAGAACAATTTGAATATTCATTAGATATTTATTATTTACTAATATCTTGTTAATTTCACTCTAAATAATAACAGGAAGATTTTTGGAGGCAAAATATCCTACGTTGTTTTGGACACCATGTGCAGCGCACTGTTTGGATTTAATGTTGGAAGATATTTTCAAGTTGCCTAATATGAAGAAGACATTTGAGAGAGCTGTTATGGTGAATAGCTATATCTATACTCGTTCGGGTCTAGTAAACATGCTTAGAAGGTTTACTGACAAGAAAGAGTTGTTGAGGCCTGCAAAAACACGGTTTGCAACTGCCTTTATCACTTTGGGTAGGATGCATAGTCTGAAAAGCAACCTTAGAAGGATGTTTACCTCCGAGGAGTGGATGACAAGCAAGTGGGTAAAAGAAGCGGGGGCTAAAAAGGTTGTAGAAGTGATTTTGATGCCTTCATTTTGGAACAATGTTGTATTTGCTTTAAAGGTGGCTGGTCCATTGGTGCGTGTATTGCGCTTAGTGGATGGTGAGAAGAAACCTACTATGGGATACATATATGAGGCCATGGATAGGGCCAAAGAAGCGATTGCTAACTCTTTTAATGGGGATGAAAAGAAGTATGCACCCATTTTTCAGATTATTGATAATCGATGGGATGTTCAGCTTCATCGCCCCTTGCACGCAGCTGGTTGGTACTTGAACCCAGAATATTTCTACAAGGCTGAACATATAGATCCAGAGATCATGAATGGCTTATATGAATGCATTAGAAAGTTAAATCCAGATATAAAGGTTCAAGACCAAATTGATGCTGAGCTTTCGATGTATAACAATGCAGATGGGTTCTTTGGAAACTATATGGCTATTAGAAAGAGAGCTGAGAAATCACCAGGTACATATATATATTACATTATATATATAATCATTCTAGATAATAGATAATAACTAACCCATGAATTTTATTGGACAGCTGAATAGTGGGCTTCATATGGAATGTCAACACCCACATTGCAAAAATTTGCAATTAAAATTCTTAGCTTGACTTGTAGTTCATCTGGGTGTGAACGTAATTGAAGTGTGTTTGAAAATGTAAGTGCATTGTACATATACACTTACAATTTTTATTAGTAGTTGGTTTATTTCATGTAACTTATTCTTAGTATGTTTTTGCATAAATTGTTGCAGCTTCATACTAAACGGAGAAACAAGCTTGATCAACTTCGTTTAAACGACTTGGTGTTTGTGAAATACAATAGAGCATTGAGGCGTCGATATCAAATGCGTGATACCATTGACCCTATCATATTGACTGACATTGATGAAAGCAATGAATGGTTGACTGGAAAACTTGATGAGGAGAATGATAAAGATGATGAAACTGTTTTTCCAGATGACATTGGGGATGGGTTGACATGGAGTAATGTTGCTGCGGCTGCAGGAGTTGGAGAGCCTAGTTATCAATTTAGAACTAAACAAACTCGATCACAAATGGGATCAACTTCGGCTTCGACTTCAAAGCGGCGAGTAACTCAAGAGATTGAAGAGGAGGAAAGTGAGGCAGGGATCGAAGATGATGAAGACTTGGAAGAGGGAGAAGAATTGAGAGATGAAGAAGAAGATGAAGGGGTGATTGAAGGGGATGATGAAGATATTGACCTTGATGTTGATGATCTCCTTGATGATGATTGATTAAAAAACTTTTTTATATTGATTGTGGACTTGTAATGTTTATGTGTTTGTTTAGAACTTTGCATTATAATTGGTACTTGGTAAAGTTTAAGACTTTAAGTTTGAACTTTGATGATGTTTCTAGTTTAGAATTTGCATGATGAATGAATTAACTTTGATGTTGTTAGTTTATAGAATTTGAAGATAATGAATCATGAATGATATGAATGTGTTATTATTGATAATTTGATAGTTGTTTATGATTTTACAAGATTTTGAGTTTTTTTCCTAAAAGGTGCGCCTCGCTTCGCAAAGGCGCGCCTTGCCTCGTGCGCCTCGCGCCTCAGGCTCCAGGACCTTTTGCGCCTCGCTGCGCCTCGCGCCTTTCAGAACTATGATTCCTTCTTAATAATAATAGAAGTTCACTTCCTTTTGATCTAATTCATAGAGACATTTGAGGTCCCTCTCCAGTTCCTAATCTATTAGGAGCTAGGTGGTTTGTGTTGTTTGTTGATGACTATACACGTGTGGTTTGACTTTATCTTTAAAAGACTAAATCAAAAGTGTGCACCATATTTCCCAATTTTTGCATCATGATTAAAACTCAGTTTGGAGCTAAAATTAAAAGGGTCAAGACAAATAATACTAAAGATTTTTTTAATCAAACTTTATCCAATTTTCTTCCAATATAAGGGTATGATCCATGAATCTTCTTGTGTCTACATCCCTCAGCAAAATGGGGTAGCTAAGAGGAAAAAATGGCATTGCTAGTTGTTTCAAAGGCTTTGCTTTTTCACAATAATGTTCCAAAACATTATTAGAGAGAAGCTGCCTTGACAGTAATTTATCTCATTAACAGACCACCCTCTAGAAGTCTTGGCTCCAACAATCCTATGAAATTTATCTTTATGTCATGGCTTATGTCATTAGGAATAGCTTATGTCATGACCCATTAAGCTTTAGTATATAGAGGTGTACAATCTATTGTTGAGTGAGGAATTTATTTCCTTCAACTACGGTTTCTCTCTCTCAAGTTCTTTGATTCAACATGGTATTACAACCTACACTAAGCAAACCATAGTTGCAGCTCCCGCTGCCACCCATTGCCGTCATTCCGACCAACGTCGTTCTTCCGTCTTCTCATTAACAACCGACAAGCCATTCAAGCCTCATCACACATGGACCGACAGCATCTCGTCGTTTCTTCTCCGATCTGTTAGATCTCAACTGACAACCAACTCCGATCTGTCAAATCCCGTAGCCACCGTAGCCGGTATCCAACGCTGACTTCTCAAAATCACAACCGTGTCTCAAATCTCATTCATCTACCGTCGGTTTCTCAAAATGACCATCGACACCAGCCTTCATCGATCTCCTCTGTCGACAGATTTGCAATCACCAACCGACCGTTGCCTTCCTCGTGCTTGGCCACCATCGTTCCAACTTCCTTGTCGGTTGTTTGTCCTTTTCCTGCCCGTGCTTCCTCATCAGCCATTTGCCTCTTCGTCTCCTTGTCTCGCCAGATCTACCTCTCCGTCACTCTCTGGCTACATCTCTCTGTCGCCGACTCCTCCATAACCACTGCCAGCCTTTGTGAGTGGCTTCTCCAACTACCGCAGTTCAGATTCGGCCTTCAATCCTTCAGATCCAACCATCATTTCTCAAATCCAACCTTCTTCCTAACTAGCCCAGATCTCACTCCAACCTTGGTATCTCAAATCTAGTTTCAGATCTCATCATCTACTTGCAACCCCTCGCCGTTGATCTATCCCTCCAACGCCGTAGTTGGCCCGTTCTTTCCGTCGTCAGGCTGCCTCTTCTCTATTAGCGTCCTCTCATTAGTCAATCAACAGCCTCTCTTCAACGTCGGAGCATCACCATTGTCGGCACGACCTCAGATCTCGCGCCTGTTTCACCTTCCAACGCGACTCTCAGATCTCATTGCCTCTTCTTCGGATTTTGTGCATCGCACAGATCTCGCATCGCCACTGCATCACCAATCTATCATCGTCGCCGCCATCGTTGCCTCCTTCCTTGCAGCCGTCTTCTACAGCAACACCCCCACACCCCCTCAAATAAACTACATTTGTAACAAGCTTGACACATATGATATATATGTTCTAGCTTGAGGGAGAGGGTGAGATTTATCTTTATGCCATAGCTTATGTCATGGCTTATGTCATGACCCATTAAGTATTAGTATAAATAGGTGTACAATCTATTGTTTGAGTGAGGAATTTATTTCCTCCAACTAGGGTTTTTCTCTCTCAAGTTCTCTAATTCAACGAGACCCATTCAGTTTCTTTCTAAAACTTTTCCAAACTTCATGCCATCTGATGGACTTGGTCCTAAAGTATTTAGTTGTGTGAGTTTTGTTCATAATCACTCACCTAATAGAAGTAAATTGGATCCTAGAGCCCACAAATGCATCTTTGTTGGGTATTCTTCCACTCAAAAGGGTTATAAATGTTTTCATCCTCCATCCAAACATTTTTTTGTCTCAATTAATGTAAGTTTTGTGGAGGAAAGTCCATATTTTAGTAATTCTTATCCTCAAGGGGACACTGAATTCTTGGAAGAAAAGAATAGGGAACTGTTTCTTCCTATTCTTCCTTCTTCTTCCTCTAATCATTCTTTATCTTATCCAAAGGATATCCCACAGGATTCTGTAAATGTGGTACACAGGAAAAATCTCCAACCTTCTTCTAGTCTACTAAAGGTGTATTCAAGGAGAAAGATCTCAGTTCCTAAACCTATGCCTGCTAAATCATCTTAACCAAGCCCAAAATCCTGTAGTCCCAATTCTGAACCTACTTCATCACCTATTCAGCCAATACTACCCCTTAATCCAACCATATCAAAGCCTAACTCGATTGCCTATGCTCAGCCTGAACTTGAATTTAATGACCTAGACATTCCTATTGCCCTCAAGAAGGGAAACCAGACCTACACTAAACATCCTCTCCATCTGTTCATGACCTACTCCCACGTATCTCCTGCCCATAAAACCTTCTTAACCAACCAGAATACCATTCCTATCCCAAAGACCTTGTCTGAAGCATTAAGTAATGAAAATTGGAAGGATGACATGATGGTTGAGATGGCAGCCCTTAAGAAGAACCAAACTTGGGAGTTGGTTAAGTTGCCAAAGGGGAAGCAACCCGTAGGGTGTAAATGGGTGTTTACAATAAAATACAAGTCTAATGGGTTTTTAGAAAGGTACAAGGCTAAGTTGGAGGCTAAGGGGTATACCCAAACCTATGGGGTAAATTACCTTGAAACTTTTGCCCCTGTAGCAAAAAAGAATACTGTCAAGGTGTTGTTGTCCTTGATAGTTAATTATGACTGGCCATTACATCAATTTGATGTAAAGAATGCTTTTCTACATGGGGAGTTAGAAGGAGAGATTTATATGGAAGTTTCCCCTAGATTTGAGCTATAAACCAAAGAGGAGAATGTTGTATGCAGATTGAAAAAGGCCCTCTATAGGTTGAAACAATCACCAAGAGCCTGATTTGGAAGGTTTACCAAGGTTATGCTTCGGTTAGGTTACAAGTGAAGTCAAGGTGACCACACTTTATTTATTCATCATTCAGTTTCAAGAAGGATGACAGCACTGTTAGTGTATGTTGATAATATTATTGTTACCGGTGATGACAAATAAGGAATGGAACAATTAAAGGGGTGTTTGACAAGAGAATTTGAGATCAAGAAGTTAGGAAAATTGAAATACTTTATGGGCATAGAAGTAGCTCGGTCTAAGAAATGAATATTTATTTCTCAACACCAATATGTGATAGACCTTTTGACTGAAACCGGTATGCTTGGAAGCAGGGCACTTGATACACCTATTAAACCAAACCACAGAATTGGTGTGGATTCTGAAGCAAGAACAGTGGAAAAGGGATCATATCAACGGCTAGTAGGGAGACTTATTTATTTGTCTCATACTCGGCCAGACATTGCTCATGCAATGAGTGTGGCCAACCAATTTATGCATGAACCTAAGGAAAGTCATCTAAAGGTTGTATACAAGATTCTTCACTATCTTAAAGGCAATCCAGGTAAGGGTATTCTATTTAAAAAGAGAGGAGAATTATCATTGGAAGCATACACAGATGTTGATTATACAGGGTCCTTTGTGGAGAAGAAGTCCCCTTCAGGTTATTTCACGTTCTTAGGTGGAAATCTTGTCACTTGGAGACGCAAAAAACAAAATGTGGTGACTAGGTCTAGTGCTGAAGCTGAATTCAGATTTATGGCCCTAGGTAATTGTGAACTATATGGTTGAAATTATTCTAACAGACTTGAAAATCTAGTGGTTAGCTCTCTATTGTGGCAAGAAGTCAACCATAAGCATAGCCCATAACCCGATTCAACATAATAGGACAAAGCATGTTGAGATAAATAGGCACTTCATTAAGGAGAAACTTGAGAGCGGACTGACCTATACTCCCTTTGTTCCTACAGGAGGGCAGTTGACGGATGTATTGACTAAAGGCTTACCAGGTCATGTATATCACAAGATATTGAGCAAGATGAGAATGCATGATATACACTTACCATCTTGAGAGGAAGTGTTAGAAAACGAGTAGATTCCTTCCTAATATTGTTTGTATCGCGTATTATGCTGACTGATTGTCTTTTCTGATTTGATTGTATTTTACAGCTATAAGTGTTTTCTCTTTTGCACATATTTCCTAAGCTAGTTTAGGAAACTATCTAATTAGGAATCTTCCTAATTAGATTTAGGAAATTGCCTATAAGAATGATAGGCATGTATATATGCTGAAGTTTTTTCTCAGAATGAATAAGATTGGATGTTTATTCTTCCTTTCAACAGTCCCAACCATCCACCACCATCGCCAACTAGATTACACTTCTCTCTTTGTCACACCTCTCTCTCTACTATCACTGCCATCAATCAAAACCATCCACCACTGGCAAGCAAATTGCACCTCTTTGTCGTCGTCATTGCCATCAATCACAACACCCATCCAATGACTGGATCTACAATGGTGACACATCTGGTGACCCCTTTTCTCTATCATCTAGCAACCCAACGAGGAGATCTATGAACTTCAGATCTGCAACCTATGACCTTCTCTTTCATCCCTTCTTCTCCGTTTGTGACCTTCAGATTTCCCTTTGCCTCAATTAATTGTGGTCTTAGGCCAATTCTCCTTTAGATTTGGTTTGGGTTTGTTATTGTTGTTGCTTCAGCTTTGATTCGCAATTCAGTTTGTGAGATATGGCATCATCCAATCTTGGTGTGTCAAATCTCGGATTGGTGAGTGTCTTCTCTTGTGAATATACCTGTAACTGTGCCATCCTTTTCTGGTATTCCTACCATAACAACTAAAAAATTGAATGGTGAAAATTATCCATCATGGTTAGACTCTATTGCATGTGGTTTCAAGGACACCATGTGAGTGACAATTTAACCATGAAGCTCTCTGACATTGTTGAATCTAATAGGATTGCATGAGATCACATGAAAGCACAGTTGGTTACATTGTTGTGGCATTAGATAGATGTTAATTTGATTCCTTTATTTTGTGTATATGAGAACTGTTTTGACATTTTGTCCGTTTGTGACCTTCAGATTTCCCTTTGCCTCAATTAATTGTGGTCTTAGGCCAATTCTCCTTTAGATTTGGTTTGGGTTTGTTATTGTTGTTGCTTCAACTTTGATTCGCAATTCAGTTTGTGAGATATGGCATCATCCAATCTTGGTGTGTCAAATCTCGGATTGGTGAGTGTCTTCTCTTGTGAATATACCTGTAACTGTGCCATCCTTTTCTGGTATTCCTACCATAACAACTAAAAAATTGAATGGTGAAAATTATCCATCATGGTTAGACTCTATTGCATGTGGTTTCAAGGACACCATGTGAGTGACAATTTAACCATGAAGCTCTCTGACATTGTTGAATCTAATAGGATTGCATGAGATCACATGAAAGCACAGTTGGTTACATTGTTGTGGCATTAGATAGATGTTAATTTGATTCCTTTATTTTGTGTATATGAGAACTGTTTTGACATTTTGTCTCATGCTTGACAGTTGTATACTAATGATATTATGGACCTATACAATAACATTAGTAATTTGTTTTACATTCATAAGGGAGATTCAGATGTGGCTTCTTGGGTCATATTCAGTCTGTTATGACAAATTTTAATGTAATGCTCCTTGTTACAACCGATCTTATGAAGCAAAACAAACAAAGAGAAAAACTATTTATGGTGCTTACCCTAATAGGTCTTGGCACTAATATGGAAGGAGTTTGTACCCAAATTTTGAGTAGTCTAGTTATACTGACCATGGAATAAGTGTTTGCTCGAATCCTACATAACACACTAACATTTTCTAATGTGTTGGTTGGATAGCGAATTATACTTGCCTCTCAAACTCATGCATTCTCTTTCGAGATTCGATCTAATGGTGGTCGTGATAGGGGTGTTGGGCATGGCCAAGGTGGTAAGCGACCCTATTATAACTATTCTTGCCGCCCTAGTCATTATAAGCATACTTGTTATGCACTCCATGGTCGGCCTCTTGCGATCAATGTTGTAGATCCTAAGGGTGCAGACATTCAGTCAGTGGTACCTCATACTTCTCATAATGAGAGACCAACTCCTACAAGTACAATCTCTATTGAGGTTTAGTAAGAGTATCATTAGTTGCAGGTGGCTTGGCAAGCATCTTTTCTTGTAGCTTATCTTGCCCAGGCATCTTTTTCTTCTGCTCTATCATGTACTAGTAATCGTCATATTTGCCTTACGCATGCTCCATTTAGTCCTTGGATTCTTGATTCTACCACTTCAAAGCATATTTCTAGTAATTAATATTTATTTTCTCATTTTGATTCATCTGCCTTCCTTCCTCCTATCACTGTGGTAGATGGTTCTAAAACCATTCCCACAAGTATCAATAGGGCTAATCCACTTCCATCCATTTCTCTTAATTCTATTTTACATGTTCGTAGTTCTATTCACCATCTTACTCGATCTTTGAATTGTCGTGTTATCTTTGATTTTGATTGCGTTCCTGTGCAGGACCAAGGTATGAGACGGATGATTGATACTGGACGTTAGTTTGAGGGCCTTTACCATGTTGCTTGGCTATCCTCTATAGCATCTGCTTGTTCTACTACGAGGGCCTCTCCTCTCCAAATTCATTCCCGACTTCTTCATCCTCACTTATCCACTCTTAGCGAGCAGTTCCTTTATTATCCTCATTAACCATTCTAGAATGTGAGTCTTGTCAGTTAGAAAGACACGTCCATACTTACTATTCATGCCATCTTAATAAACAAGCTAATGCTCCCTTTGATCTCTTACACTTCAACAATTGGGGTCCTAATAGAGTCAAGTCTAAACAAAGTTTATCCTATTTTGTTACATTCATTGATGATCATTCTCGTTGTACTTAGCTTTACTTGATGAAATATCGTACTAAATTGCAATCTTTTTTTCCCTTTTTTTTATAATTAAATTTCTACTCAATTTAATTGTCCAATTTGGATTCTTCGAAGTGATAATACTAAAGAATATTGTTCTACTGCAATTCAGCCTTTTCTCTCATTTGGGGTATTATTTTTCATCAGTTCCCTTGCTCTTATACCCCGCAGCAAAGTGAGGTGACAAAATGTAAAAACCATTATCATATTAAGCCTACTTGGACGCTCCTTCACATGCATGCTCTCGTTTCCTTTCGAGATGTGACTATTCTCACCTCTAGTTATTTGATCAACCATATCCCATCCTCTATTTTAAATTGGGTCATTCCCCATACTTTACTTTTTCTCTTGCTTCGTGTCTTCGGGATAACTTGTTTTGTCCATCTTCTTTCCCCTAGTTGTGAAAAATTGTCTCCTTACTCGATTAAATGTGCTTCTAGGCTACTCTCATCTTCAAAAGGGTTACAAGTGTTACTCACCTGAACTTAAAAGATACTTGCTCTCTTCTGATGTCACCTTCTTCAAGTCTACCCCATTTTTCTCTTCACCGGATGTCTCTTCCTCCGCTCTTTACGAGGTTCTTCTTGTCCCATCTTTTCCTTCTATGGTCCCAATCCATGTTCTCCTTTCTCCTATTCCTACTCCTTTTCATACATTAGCATTGTTTTAAGCAATCGTCAATGTCTCCAGTAGTAGCTCCACCACCACCTATTATACATGATGATGCTCCTCCAAATGGTTCCATTTTTTAGTCTCCTTTCAATTTTGTCCATGCTCGTGTTTGTCGTAATAACGTTCCACCTAAAATCCTCATCCCATTTATACTTTTGTAGCCATCATTTGTCACTTGTTTATTTTGTTTTTGTATCTATTATTAGGACCGATGTAGAGGCTCTATCTCACCCTAGGTGACGCAATGCTATGGAGAAGGGAAAATCTGCCTTACTAGCTAACGCAACATGGGATCTTGTTCATCTCCCTCCGAGAAAGTCTAATGTTGGTTGTCAATGGATATTTTATTTTCCTATTAGGGTTGGTCCAAGTAGCATTGTTGATTACTTGAAACCCCAGTTTGTTGCAAAGGGCTATACCAAGATTTTTGGACTCGATTATGGTGATACATTATCTTTCATAGCTAAGATTGCTTTTATTCGTGTCTTTCTTACTATGACAGCTATTCAGCAATGAGCTCTTTATCAAATGAATGTCAAGAATACTTCTCTTCACAACAACCTTCACGAGGTGTACAAGGGGCAGCCACCTAGGTTTGTTACACAAGGGAGTCTAGATTGGTAATGGCTAAGATTGTTTTTGTTCGTGTCTTTCTTACTATGACAACTATTCAGCAATGACCTCTTTATCAAATGAATGTCAAGAATATTTTTCTTCATGGCGACCTTCACGAGGTGTACAAGGGGGAGCCACCTAGATTTGTTACTCAAGGGAGTCTAGATTGGTATGTCGCTTGAAAAATCCTTATATTATTTGTAGTAGTCTCCCCAATTTTGGTCTGGTCACTTCAGTTCTATCATCCAATCCTTTAGTATGACAAGAAATGAAGAAGATCATTCTATGTTTTATCATTATTCTACTATTGGAGAAATATTAGGTGTATGTAGATGATATCGTTACTATAGGTGACGATGAGGTTGGTATTGAGAGGTTGAAGACTCATTTGCACTCTTCTTTCCAAAGCAAGGATTTGGCCAAGTTGAAGTATTTCCTCAGCATTAATGTAGCTCAATCTATACATGGTGCATGCATCTCTCAACGGAAATATGTCTTGGATATTTTGGAGGAGACTGGTGTGCTTGATTCTCAACCTATAGATAATCCTATGAACCCTAATATTAAGCTTGAACCAAGACAGGGGGAGCCATCGAAGGATCCTTGGTGATATAGGAGACTGGTTGGGAAGCTTAATTATCTCACCATTACAAAACCCTACATCTCTTTTGTTATTAATGTAGTGAGTTAGTTCTTAGGCACCCCTTGTGATAGCCATTAGCATGCTTTAGTGCATATCTTGAGGTATATTAAGAGTGCTCCGGGTAGAGCCTTGTTCTTAGAGAGCAAATGACACAAACAAGTTGTTGGATAGATGGATGCAGATTTAGTTGGTTGTCCTACAAATAGACGCTCTACCTTGGACTATTGTATCTTGGTTGGAGGTAATTTAGTATATTGGAAGAGTAAGAAACAAAATGTTGTGGCTAGATCTAGCACAAAAGTAGAGCATCAGGCCATGGCTTTAGCCACATGTGAGTGAATTTGGCTCAATCAACTTCTTAAAGAGTTGAGATTTGGAGATTTGCGGCCTATGCAGCTTATTTGTGATATTTCGGAAGGCTTTCATATTGCCTCTAATCTAGTTTTTTATGAGCAAACTAAATACAAAGAGATAGATTGTCATTTTGTGAAACAAAAATGGATTTTTGGAGAGATTAGTATCTCATTTGTTGGTTCTAATGACCAACTAACCAATCTCCTCAAGCATTACAAGGTCCACAACCTGACTACATTTGTACCAAACTAGGCACATATGATGTATATGTGCCTTCTTGAGGGGGAGGGTTAGCTTTATAGTGTTATACATAGTTATTTGCTTTCCTGACTTGTATCTTGTATTGTGTGTGTGTGTGTGTATACCTAACACATGAATAAAATATTCTACACTTTCTCTTTTCCTCAAAACAGTCATATAGCTCAAAATAATAAGATAGTTATGTACCAACATAAGCAAAATATTAGAATAACCATAGTTGTCATAAGTGCAATGTGCACCAAGGCACAAAGAGTTCTTAAAGCTGAGTGTCATGGCTTAATCTTTAAGCACTTGCGTGACACTTAGTTTCCTAATTCCCTTACTAAAGAAGCTTCAGTTCAGCCCAATTCTCTTAAAATGTAATGTTATATCAAAAGAACAAAGAAGATAATGACAAAGGAAACACCCAACACTTTTTGGAAAGGGCTCTTGCACTGCACTCTAGAAATGTTACTTTTCTTGGATGCCCTTACAAATGGGACCCTCCCCATGTATAGGCACACATATAGATAAATGTGTGGCTTGGATTGTATCACATGTCAAAGATCCAATAGGGCATCTTGGTAGATACAGAACCTCCTAGAGAGGTGTAGGTGTAGAAGTATCTACAATATCCCACACTTCTCTAAAATCTTCTAGAGAACCCTAGAATAGCCTAGAGACTTCTAGAATAACCTATATACTCCAGAATCATCTAGAATATTCTAGATATTCTAGAAACTACCACATTCTTCTAGACTGCCCTCAAGAAGTGACCTCCATTATAAGTAGCCATGACTGATGCCTATCTATGTGACTACTAACACGTGGCACAGGTGTAGCCTCATAGAATGAGGCACACATTTATTTAGAATGTGTTAAAAATACTTGTACACAGTTATTCTCAATATATAATCATAAAAAGGTAAAGGCAAACTCATAAAATCCTGAACAATGAATAGCAACCACTATAATAACAACTAATATTATTTCAACAACATACTAAAGGTCTAGAACATCAAAAAGAAGCATTGTTTTAAATGTCAACACAAGCAAGTAAATTCAAGGAATGAAGAGCAAATAAAATTTGCAAACATCACAAATTACAAGTAATTTTTAAATTATAGTAACTTCTAATATGTTAAAAATTACACAATATACTCATTTCTCAATCCTCATCATCAAATTGAAGTTCAATCCTAAACATAATAAAATAAAACAAAAATTAGTTTTTAGTGGCCTAAAAACTTAGTTTCATATAGTTGTACTTAAAGAAAAAACAACACAGTATAACCCTAAAAACAAGAGCTTAACTGAAAAAAAGAGGTTATAGAACAAGAGATTAGAAGAAGTAGAAAAGAAAGAAATTTAATTGCGAAACAGAAATATAGAACAAGAGATTTGGAAGGGGGAATAGCTGAAGCTATCAACAGTAAATGCAGTGAATATTAATGTCACCATCCTACATTTTTAGTCTAGGATTTCGGGTGACAAACAGGAAGAAGAAAAAGAAAGGGAGAGAGAAAGGAGAGAACTTGAGGGAGAAAGCCGAGAGAATAAAAGAGGGAAGCAGAGAATTGTAGGGAGAAAATGAGATAATAACTTCCACAATTTACTTGATAATTTCAGTAATCTGGCATAGCTTAATATATAAAGGCTATCCAGGTTCTTTTTAGAGCAGTTACCACTAATCCACTACTTCCCCACTACCCCATAACAGTAAATTAACTATAAAAAATTCAACTGTAAAAATAACAACTCCTAATTCTCTGTTTCCCAACAATTAATCACATAACTGATGCAGCGAGAGGTAAATTTAGGGTTTAGGAAAAACTAAAAGTTGAGATAGAGTAAAACAAAGTGTCTTAAAAGATTTATAAACAAGGAATCTGCTTCTACATCAATTTCCCCAGGTTGAATAGAAACTTGGCTCCAATGAGAAAACTTGGATGCATTGATCATAAATGATAGGCTAAATTTTCTGCAACTCTTATATTCCCAACATGTTAGCAAGCAATTCCTTAATGCATGGATTAGCTTATCAGACTCAGCCCTATCAAATGTCCACCCAAGGCCTGACTCATTGTGAGGATCAAAAGGCTGCACAGTATCTCATATTCACCCACAGCAAGAACAACTGGAAATTGCACAGTGCTGGTTTAGTCCACAAGGCTCAAATTTTTTAAGCCATCAATAGAAGATTAGAACCAACAGTTATCCGGTGAGTAGTCCCCTCACTGAGAATCCAACCCATCCTCAATGTTGGAAAGTGATTTAAATTAAGTAGTTTAAATTAATGAGTTGGAAACCCAATAGGCTTGGTAATCCAAAACATAAATTAAGACATTAGTTAACTAGAGAAGTCATGTTTCAGTTAAGAACTCCAAAAGACATTCAGAAATTAAGAAGGTGCCATCCACAATATTGAAACATTCATAATCAAAATATAAAAAGACTACTATTAATATTGTGTATCTGCTTATGAGGTTGAGAGGTTCTTGGTTCCTCTCAGTTAGTGCATAGCCATGAGGGAACGGGATCAAATCCAAGCTATGTTGAATCCTGGAGGTGGAGTCGCTGGATCCCATGCACAGTGGGAGGCTCCAACTATCTTCAAGAAGTGTCGTTGCACCTCTTAGCAAGAGATTTGACATTTAGTTCAGTTCTGGTATTTTCTTACCTACTGCAGTTTTATTTCTGTTTGATTGGTTTTCCAACACTAAAATTTGTTCATGATGTTGAGCCTCGAATTTCCTGAGCATCTGTTTCAGATCCCAGTACATCAGCCAAGGAACTGCCCCTGCTATAGATCAACACCTTGTTGGTGATCCAGGCTCCCAATGAAACCAATTAATGGGAAGTCAGGTAGACCAAGTTCCTTCTGCAATGTTATCTTGCAATTGGAAAAATTTAGGCATTTCAGCCATTATATCCAATAAAGCTACACTTTTCAACTCAACAAAAAGTATTCAACAGCTCTTTGTTGCATCTCAGAGTCAATAACTCTTATATTTTTTAAAATTTGCCCAATTTTGGTTATGCAGTTCTGGGACTTTTTGGTAAAGTGATTATCTCAGATTTGTGTCCCTGGATGTCTTGATGATGCAGGAGCAGATTTTTTTGTTTGTTAGTGATTTTATTCTGTTTTTGTTTGTTTAATTGTGCTTAGTATTTTAGTTATTAGGTTTTGAAAACTTTTACTATATTAGCTTTAATAAGTAGTCAAGTGACTAGCATGTGACTTTAAAATAGATGATGGATGGCTAAGATTAGAAGGATTCCTTTGTTATCAAAGATTAGGATTTATTATAGCTGTAACCTAGTATAAATAGCTTTTTAACAGACTTTGTAGGCAGCTGATTTACTCAAATTCAACTTTTGAGGTTTTCTTAAGCCCTTTTAGTATCTTCATTCCAGATTTGACCAAACAATTTTTTTGCCTAATTTTGCACTAGTTTGTGCTGATTCTTCCTCCCAAACTGCATCGCTTGAACATCTGTAACCATCAACATTGTGGTCATAGTCTCCTCAGTCATCACATGTATGAAAGTTCTTGTGACATTGGAAAGGTCAAAAAGTACAAGCAGCATTCAAATAAGCCATTAGGAGTTTTAAAAGCTGTCTTCATTCATCCCCACCACTGAGCTGGATTTGATAACTGCTTTTCAAGTCAAATAGTCAACTTAGAGAACACAATGACCAAACAAGTTGGTCCCACATTTCATCTAGCTTGGCTGTCCACACACATTCTCCATGACCGAAACTTCTTTCAAGCACGTAATGCAACTTGGCGGTGCAATGCAGCCCCATGCTATGGTGGCATGCAATGTTCCATATCACTATCAAATACATAGGGACGAGCCAATAAAATATGACAAGCACCCACTGGTAAAATATCACACCATACCTCATCCTTATCAACATCAACCATGTTAAATTGAACCAAACATCTCAAAGTGAAAGTTACCTGATTATCCTTCCATATCCATGAGATCTTTTAAGGTTGGGGATGTCACTGCTTCCTTTGACACAATATTCCCATAGTACCATAACAAACAATAACCCACTGTACGACAAGACTTTCTCCTTAGATAATAAGTCAATTTCTTCCTCATCATCAACATATTCACCATAACGAGGTTCTCCAAAGTCGCCTTCATGCTCAGTTTCAGCTTCTAGTAAATAACTTGATGTTGAGGACAAGTATAAGAGGCATGGATCAGCTCATAACAATTGAAACATCAAATGGCAGATCATTTTGGGTTGTTTCCAGCACCCATTGAAGCTCCACACGTGACTTCCCTCCCCTTTTTGTTGCAACTTGAATCTCCAACAACTCTAGAGGTTGCCCTTCCAAAGCTACTGCTTGTTTGATCCTTTCTTAAAGCTGTCTGGTCACCTTTCACAGCCTTGGACAGCAGCTGGAACTGTGGGACTAGACGCAATAGTCTTTCAAGTCATTATAGAAAGCCTAGCATCATAACAAACTATACTCTTTTCAGACATTAAAGCATATTGCCAAGCATCTTCAAGGTTAACAAGTGTCAACGACAGGGCAGCCAATCTTATCCTTATTCTCGGACAAGATCAGACTAGCAGTGATTGGGATTGATTGGCAATGATTGATATTGGTTTCCTAAAGCCAAGGATGTATCTTCTAGAAGATAGAT
The DNA here is from genome assembly GCF_014633365.1 of Diospyros lotus. Taxonomy (NCBI): domain Eukaryota; kingdom Viridiplantae; phylum Streptophyta; class Magnoliopsida; order Ericales; family Ebenaceae; genus Diospyros; species Diospyros lotus. Next base: position 21,676,494 of record NC_068345.1, read on the forward strand.
TGCTGTATATTTCTATGATTTGTTGTATCCTAAGTTTCCAAAATCAGATTTGGAAACTTTCTTATTTTGTTTCTTAGAACCTTCCTAATTTGGGAGGAAGTCATGTATATATTTTACCTAACCCTTCAAAGGGAAATAAGATTGATAGCCATTTTTCACGTCTTTCCTGACACGGTATCAGAGCCATAAGATTATAGGCGTCATTTTTTATTATTGTGGCCTTCATCAATCTTCTTTTCAAGACAATATGTCTCATACTCAAAACCCCATACCAGACTCGGTCAATTCCAGCAACACAACAGAAATTCCATTTGTTGGAATCAATAGTGGAGGATCTGGGGGAGAGTTACAAAACCTTCAAGCAACTTACCAGTTAAATGGTAAGAACTACTTGAAGTGGTCCCAATTAATCCGTACATTCCTAAAGGGAAAAGGGAAGTTGAGCCACTTGTTGGGAAAGGGTCCTAAGGAGGGAGATCTAACGTTTGCAGCATGGGATGAGAAGGATTTCTTGGTGATGTCCCGGTTATAGAACTCCAAGGTTCTAGATATCAGTGATACGGTGATGTTCTTGACAACAACCAAGGACATTTGGGAGGCAATCAAGCTTACCTACTCCAAGATTCATGATGCAGCACAGATCTATGAGATAAAGGACCAAAGTGACAGCCATCAAGCAAGGTACAAGGACCATTAGAGAGTATGCAAATCTGTTATATACCCTATGACAAGAATTGGATCATTACCAATGCTTGAAGATGAAGTGTAGTGAGGATGCTAATTTGCATAAAAGATTTGTGGAGAAGGAGCGAACGTATGACTTCCTAGCCAGCCTCAATATAGACTTTAATGCGGTAAGGGTACAAATCCTCGGTAAGGAGGATTTGCCTTCCTTGAATGAGGTTCTTTCCATAGTACGTGTAGAATAGGGTTAGAAGGAGAGTTATGTTAGAAACTTTCCCGGTGGAAAGCTCTGCCTTGGTATCCATGAAGGCTCAAAATCAGAGCAAAGGTCCTAGAGAAGAGAAGAAAGCCATGGACAGAGACTCTCTACGGTGTTCCTACTGCAAAAAGCCTAGGCACACCATAGAGAAATACTGGAAGCTTCATGGAAGGCCACCCAAAGGAGGACCATCAAGAAGCCAAGGGCAAGGTCAAATGTATATGGCGAACACCATCAAATCCCTGAATAGAAGGATTCAAAACAAGGAGAAGCACTAGAGCTAAACAAGGCTAAGATCAAAAGATTGAGGAATTTTTTAGGATCCCTCAACAAGAGGGCTAAGAAAGGTACCTGCTCTCTTGCTCTCACAGGTACTTCTTTCCCTTCTTTTTCCTTATATGCTTCAAAAACAGTTCACCAAAACTATTGGATCCTAGACTCTAGAGCGTCAAATCACATGACTCTTTTTCCCAATTGTTCATTACCTATAGCCCTTGTTTTAACTCTAAAAAGATTACAACGGTAGATGGCTCTTTGACCACTATCGCTAGCCAAGGAGATGTTCTCCTTAATGAACACCTCAGCCTAAAAAATATTCTTCATGTTCCTAAATTATTTACCAACCTCATCTCTATTCAAAAACTCATTGTGGACATTAATTGCAGTGTTATTTTTTATTCAAATCTATGTGAGATACAGGAACAAGGCAAGAAGAGGATGATTGAGCTTGCTAGGGTCAAGACTAGACTCTACCACCTTGAGAAGCAGGGTGAGTAGGACAAGAAAGGAGAAAATTCCTCTTATGTCATGCCTGGCTTAGTCTACCAAAGATCAATTGTGGCTATACCATTATCGACTTGGCCATCCTTCCTTTCTAACTCTTAGGGTGATGTTTCCAGATTTATTTGAAGGTTTAGGTATCAAAAATTTTCATTGTGTTGTATGTGAGTTTGCTAAACACAAGAAGGTGTCTTTTCCTCCATCTAATAAAAATGTTGCTCTACCTTTCTCTCTAATCCACAGTGATGTTTGGGGTCCATCAACTGTTCCCAATATTTCAGGGGCACGATGATTTATTATCTTTGTGGATGATTGCACAAGGGTGGTATGGTTATATCTGTTGAAACAAAATATGAGGTAGGCAAAGTGTTTCCTATATTCTACAATATGGTCAAGAACCAACTTGGGATAGAAATAAAAAAGTTTAGGTCTGATAATGCCAAGGATTTTTTCAATCAAACCCTATCTATTTTCTTCAAACAAAAAGGCATTATGCACGAATCTTCCTACACTTACACTTCTCAACAAAATGGAGTGATCGAGAGAAAGAATGGCCATCTCCTAGCTGTTATAAGAACTCTTCTATTCCACCATAATGTTCCTAAACATTATTAGGGAGAAGCAACTCTAACAGCTACCTTCCTAATCAACAGACTACCCTCGCAATCTCTTGAGACCTATGCCCAATTCAATTGTTAATCAAACACTTTCCCAATGTTCATGTGTATAGCCACTAGAAACCCAAGTCATTCAAGTGTGCATCCTATGTTCATGTCCCAACTGCTAACAGAGGAAAATTAGATCCTCGGACCCTAAAGTGCATATTCATTGGATATTCCCCTACTCAAAAAGGCTATCAGTGCTATCATCCACCCTCCAAGAAATTCTTTGTGTCAACCGATGTAACCTTTGCAGAGACTAATCCTTACTTTAGCCATTCCAATTCTCAGGAACAAAACCTATCTATGGTTAAAGATTAGCCCCATATTCTTACTGATCCTGATTTATCATCCTTCACAATTCCCTCAACTACTTTGAAGGTAATGCGGTCACCAATCAAGACTCGGCATAAGGCCGACCCAATCAAACCGGAACAGTATCACCAAAATAGTAGTGCCATAATGTTATTTTAATACTTCTTAAGTTTTAGAATTCTACTTGATTTAGGATTCTACTTTATATTTCTACTTGATTTAGGATTTTACTTCATGTTTCTACTTGATTTAGGATTCTAGTTCATGTTTGATTAGGGTTTTATTTTTATTAGAATTCTAGTTAACTTTTATTTATGATTTATTTCTATTAGAATTCTAGTTGGATTTTGTTTTCCAAATATTAGATGGATTTGGATTAGCCAAATACTATAAATATGCCTAGAATCTAGAGTTTGTAATCAAATTTTAATCAATCAAATTTCAGCAACCTATTTGAGTTTTCTTAGCAAAACAGTCTTATTTTTGCGTCTTCTTAAAAGCCAAGCTTCGGCCATTGAAGTTTGTTCTTTCAAGGGTTTATTTTGGTGTATTTTCTTCACACTCGCACTACACGCTACGTCAGGTGGTATCAAAGCGGTTAATCAACCAATCAGATGGCCAATCTTGAAGGTAACGGTAGCAATCAGCCTCATGACGGTGATCAGGGGTTGTCCGCAGTTTGGAGAGCAATCGAAGAACAACGGGAAGTAACTCGTACTATCCAGCGACGATTGGAGCAACATAACAACCAATTGAGCACCTTACTACGAGTTGATGATGACAGGAACCTGAATAATGGGGTGAATCAAGCCGGAGCGGGAAGACCACCCATTAATCATGTCCTTGTTAATCCTAGAAGACCAGTGATTGAAGATAGCGATGAAAATGATGATTTTGATCGAGCAATAGCTAACCCTGGTGGTAGAGGGGTTAGGAGGAATGCGCATTAGCACAACCACTGGAGCAACGATGAGTATAAACTAAAAGTTGATATTCCTACCTTCAGTGGAGATCTTGATATTGAGGGGTTCTTGGATTGGATCACTGAGGTTGACCGTTTTTTTGAATACATGGAGATCTCAGATGAATGACAAGTAAAGTTAGTGGCTTACAGGTTGAAGGGCGGTGCATCTGTTTGGTGGGAACGATTAAGAGAAACGAGATTGAGAGAAGGCCGACAGCCGGTTTAGACATAGAGACGAATGAAGCAACTGTTAAGAGGTAGGTTTTTGCCCCCTGACTATGAACAATATATATTTGAAGCTTATCAAAGATGTGCACAGGAAATGAAGAGTGTGAATGAATATACCTCTGACTTTCTGCGATTGGTGGAGAGAAACCAAGACAATCTACAAGTAGCTCGTTACTTGAATGGATTGAAGCCCGCTATTTGTGATAAAATTGGGGTCCAGATGGTTCTGAGTGTGCAAGAAGCAAGGAACTTAGCTTTAAAGGCTGAGTTAATGTTGAGTGAGAGATCTCGTAATGACAACTATCGTCGGTATAGTGGGAATGAAAATAAACAACCAGCTTTTGATAAAGGCAAGTTGGTTCAAGGAGTGCAACCCTCCAATCCACCACATACAGTCAACCCTAATAAGGCTACAACGGGGGGAAACATTCGAGGTACTACTTCTAATCTTCCAAAATCCCCTAATCCTTATGCAAAGCCTATTCTTTTAAAATGTTTCAAGTGCAATGAGGTTGGGCATCGATCTAGTGATTGTCCAAAGAGGAAAACAGTTAACAATGTAGAAAAGGAAGAGAAAGATGTTGCTTAAGAGGAAGTATATTGCGAGCCTGATGGGGAGGATGACGAAGAAGATTATGGACATGGGCAATATACCTGTGTAGTGAGAAAGTTAATGCTATCTCAAAAGAATGAAGATACTACTCAACGGCATAAGCTTTTTCGCACGAGGTGTACAGTGAAAGGAAAAATCTTTGAGTTGATTATTGATAGTGGAAGTCAGGAGAACATCATAGGAAGAGACGTGGTAGCAAAGATGCAGTTAACTCTTGAAAAACATCCAAGCCCTTACATGATTGGATGGATCAAAGAAGTTGGTGGCATACATGTGGATGAACGTTGCAGGGTGCCTTTCTCTATTGGTAAGTACTCCGACGAAGTCTATTGTGATATTGTTGATATGGATGCTTGCCATATTTTATTTGGGAGGCCTTGGCAATTTGATGTGGATACTACGCACTCGGGTAGGAAGAACACATATCAGCTTGAGAAAGAAGGTGTGCGTTATACTTTGTTACCCATAGTGGAAAAGAATCAAACCAAAGCTTCTAAAGTGGAGCCTGATTTCGAAGATTATGTTGTCCCAGCAACCTCAACGTTTGCGAACTCAGGTCTGATTTATGCTGCTAACATGACAGAAACTCCAAGATTATTGACTCATACTGGGGTATTTTCCAGTCCCGATGGCTCAAGCATTGCTTCGCAACCCAAGGATGGTGGTGTTTCTTCTGATCGACTTGCAACTGTAAAGGAGATGGAGGTCATGGTAGCAAATCCTTCTACAGTTTATTCAAGCTCTGGCATGGTTGAATCGAAGGCAATAAGATCTACCAGATTAGAGAAGCGCTCAAGATGGAAGGTTCAACGTCTTCAATCTAACAGTAATAATACAATGAAGGCGAAGGGCAACAAACATGGTGATGGTTGGACCCATGCCAACGAAGATAAGGCTGAGAGGGGAAGGAATGTCTTTGCTTATGTTCCCTTAGCAGAAAAGTTCAAGCAATTCAAGAAGATGTCAAACAAAAGTTGCACAAATAAGAAGTACAAGGCGACAACTGACAAGCATAGGAAGCACAAGATATTTGAGGTTGGAGATGAAGTCATAATATTCTTGAAGAAGGAACGGATTCTAGCAGGAAAGCAGAACAAGTTCAAGCCAAAGAAGTATGGTCCTTACAAGATTCCAAAGAAGACCAATGACAATGCTTATGTTGTGGATTTGCCTAATCATGTGGGTATTTCTAAACATTCAAAGTGGCTAATCTCTCTTCGTACTTATCGGATGTGGATTTGTCCAAACAGAATCAAAATTCGAGGCCGAATTTTTTCTCAAGTGAAGGTGAATGATGCGGTCACCAATCAAGACTCGGCCTAAAGCTGACCCAACCAAACCGAAACAGTATCACCAAAATAGTAGTGCCATAATGTTATTTTAATACTTCTTAAGTTTTAGAATTCTACTTGATTTAGAATTCTACTTTATATTTCTACTTAATTTAGGATTCTACTTCATGTTTCTACTTGATTTAAGATTCTAGTTCATGTTTGATTAGGGTTTTATTTTTATTAGGATTCTAGTTAACTTTTATTTATGATTTATTTCTATTAGAATTCTAGTTGGATTTTGTTTTCCCAATATTAGATGGATTTGGATTAGCCAAATACTATAAATATGCCGAGAATCTAGAGTTTGTAATCAAGTTTTAATCAATCAAATTTCAGCAACCTATTTGGGTTTTCTTAGCAAAACAGTCTTATTTTTGCGTCTTCTTGAAAGCCAAACTTCGGCCATTGAAGTTTGTTTTTTCAAGGGTTTATTTTGGTGTGTTTTCTTCACACTCGCGCTACACACTGCGTCAGAAGGACTCACTGGATATGACATCAAAGGAATCTTCGCCAGAGAGTCCTCAACCACTATAGGTGTATTCAAGAAGGAAAAGGCCAGACCTTGCTCCTATGCAAGCCTCAGCATCCAAGGCAAGCCCTAACCCTGCTCCAAGAAACACTAACAGTTTAGAAATCCTACTGATGAATCACCCAGTAACTCTTTTGATTCTTCTTTGTCACGACCCAAGCGTGGCAATGGCGTGATTTCCAACCCGGTTAGGATTGGAATAGGTGCTACTCAAACGGAGCAGTCGCAGAAACGATTTTGAGAAGGAGGAAGAGAGAAAAGAGAGAGAGAGAGAAGAACGATAGGAAGAAGTAGAATTTAGTGACTTCTCATTTCATACCATCCATAGCCAGATAACTGACTATATGTAGGCTGCCCAAGGGCAGATTCCCAGCCCGGCCGTTGCAACAAATAGCCAGCTAGCCACATGCATAGAATATTCTATTTGTCCACTCTACTAATAAAAAAATACTGAAATAAAAGTTACAGCAATATAGCTAATGCAAGAAAATTAAATCGGCAGTAAAATATATGGCATTAGAGCCGGTGACGCGTGGCAATTCCCTTCCCCCCCCCCCCCCCCCCCCAGGTTAGCCCTTTCTTGTCCTCAAGGAAGGCTGAGGAGGCTGGAGGATCTGGGAAACTACTGCAACAACTGTAGTAGGTATTCCCATGTGTTCTCTTCCTCTCCTGCGCCCTGCCATTTAACCAACACTTGTATGATAGGTGCCCCCTGCCTGTAAATGACTCGGCGATCCAATATCACCTCTGGCTCAACTATTCTCCTGGCTTCTCTAGGTAGTTGTGGCAGCATAGGACTCACCAACTTTGATCCGGCTAACTTCTTCAATAGCGAAACATGGAAGACAAGGTGGATGTGAGACTCCTCTAAGAGTTTCAGTCGACAAGCCACTCGGCCAACCTTGGCAATTATAGGGAATGGCCCGAAATACTTTAGGCTAAGCTTCGATACAGGCCCGAACGAAATGGATTTAAGATGAGGATATCGTAGCCTTAGGAAGACTTCCTCACCCACTTCGAACTCTCGGTCACTCTTTCTGCAGTCAAATATTTGTTTCATCCTATTTTGAGCGGATGCCAACTGCCTTTTTATCTGCTGCAATACCCTTTTCCTTTGCTACAAATAATCTTCCACTTTAGCCACTGTTGAGTAATTTCCCACAGCCAGTATTAAGGGAGGTAGGTACCCAAAAAGAGCCTCGAATTGTGACATTTTGAATGATGAATGGTGGTTAGAATTGTACCACCATTGTGCCATTGGCAACCACTTATGCCACTCTTTAGGGTGCAGAAAACTCATGCATCTTAGATAAGATTCCAAGCTTTGATTCACCCTCTTGGTTGGGCCATCCATTTAAGGGTGATAAGCTGCGGACATGTTCAACCTCGTTCCCAAGGCCTTCATGAGCTCTTGCCATAGAATACTAGTAAACACCTTGTCTCGGTCGAAAATAATAGTCTTTGGGACCCCATGAACCTTAACCACCTAATCCAAGAAGACCCGAACCACATCTTGGGCTGTAAAAGGATGTGTTAGCCCTATGAAGTATGCAAACTTTGTGAGCTTGTCAACCGCTACCAAGATGCTATCCCTTCCCTCGGACTTCAACGGCCCTTCAATGAAATCCATAGAGATGCTTTCCCAAGCGTGGTCCGGAATCGATAAGGGCTATAGAAGGCTAGGATAAGCTACCGTCTCACTCTTGCACCGCTTGCACACCTCACAGGCCATGACAAATTTCTTCACCTCTGCTTTAAGACCCTGCCAATAAAACAATTGTTTTACCCTTAAGTAAGTGTTCTGCACTCCAGAATGCCCCCCTAAGGCCGACTCATGAAGGGATCGCAGTATCCTCTCCTTGAGGACATCATCATCCCCAACCACTATCCTTCCATGGTATCTCAGCACACTCCTCCACCTAAGCTATATCCATCCCCCTCCTTGTTGCCTGTAGCAACTCTTTCCGGTATCTGTTTAATACTTGCATTCCCTTCATAGCTGTCAATAATTTCCTTGCACCACTCAGGGACTACTGTAGTTATAAGGGCCACTTCCCCAACCTCATGACACCTGGACAAAGCATCGGCAGCCACATTTTCTTTCCCTTTTCGGTACTGGATCACATAGTCTAACCCCATAAGCTTGGACATCCCCTTCTTTTGTAGCTGAGTGTGCAATTTATGTTGTAATAAAAACTTTAAGCTTTCATGGTCGGTTTTAATTATAAACCTCCCTCCTTCAAAATAATACCGCCATTTATCAACGGCCATTAACACAACCAGGAACTCCTTCTCATATATGCTTAACCCCACATGCCTTGGTCCTAGTGCACGGATAAGAAAGGCCAGCGGTCTCCCTTCTTGCATCAACACTGCCCCAATGCCGGTTGCACAAGCATCTGTCTCCAATACAAAAGGTTTGTCAAAATCAGGTAACCCCAAAGTGGGTACTCTACTTACCGCCTCCTTTACCCTTTCAAAGGCCATGTCAACTTCTTCACCCCACTTAAACCCTTCCTTCTTCAAGAGTCCAGTTAATGGCTTGCTAATGACCCCATATCCTTTGACAAATCTGCGGTAGTAACCTGTAAAGCCCAAGAATCCCCTTAAAGCTCGGACTGATTTGGGTTTTAGCCAATTCAACATTGCCTCAATCTTGCTTTGGTCGGTGCTAACTCCATTTTCTGATATCACATGCCCTAAGTACTCCACTTGGCTTTGATTAAAAGCACATTTAGACTTCTTGATATAGAGCTGATTGGATTTAAGGATCTCAAAGGTGGTTTTAAGGTGTTTTAGGTGAGTTTCGAAAGAAGGGCTATAGATATGTATGTCATCGAAGAAAACTAATATAAACTTTCTTAGGTAAGGCTCAAAGATTCGGTTCATTAGTGATTGAAAAGTAACAGGGGCATTAGTGAGCCCAAATGGCATCACTAAAAACTCGAAATGCCCATGATGGGTTCTAAAGGTTGTTTTAGGAGTGTCTTCGGGTTTCATCCTAATTTGATGATAACCCGAGCATCACTAAAAACTCGAAATGCCCATGATGGGTTCTAAAGGTTGTTTTAGGGGTGTCTTCGGGTTTCATCCAAATTTGATGATAACCCGAAGATCAAGTTTAGAAAAGAATTTGACTTGATTTAGTTCATCCAAGAGATCTTCCACCAAAGGTATAGGGAATTTGTCTTTGATAGTTATGGCGTTAAGTTGGCGGTAATCCACACAAACGCGCCATGAACCATCCTTTTTCCTCACCAATAAAACCGGAGAAGCAAAGGGGCTATGGCTGGGTTTAATAATGGACTGTTGCAACATTTCCCTAACCATAGTTTCTATAACAGATTTCTGAATGGGTGGGTATCCATAGGATCTCACATTAACAGGCTCCGAGTTGGGTTTAAGATGAATAACATGGTCAAACTCTTGGTTAGGGGGGTAGTCCTTTTGGTTCTTGGAATAGATCATTAAACTCAATCAGCAATTTATCAAGTAAGGCAGTGTTTTGTACCTGTTCTGCAGGGGTGTTCGGAGTCTTGATGCTGAAATAGGCCTCTCTTGGCTTAGCACTGCCCGAAGCCTCCTCCATTGACACAATTGAAAACAATTACGTTAACCGCCCCCACTTGTTCTTAAATACCTTTTGGAGCCTTTTTCCAGTTATCATCTTGCATACCCCTGCTTCCCTTCCTCCAAACAGAGTCAGTCTTCTCCCCCCTTTCTCAAAGGAGACTTCCATCCTATTAAAATCAAAGCTAATAGGACTAACTTCTTTCATCCAATCTACACCCAAAACGACATCACAACCCCCTAAGCCCAGCAGTCTCAAGTCTGCCTCGAATGGTTCTCCCTGCATCTCCCAGCAAAATCCTTGGCATGTTAACTTGCTTATTACCCTGTTTGCGTTGGCCACGGTTACACTCAGTGGTAGTGTACTGGCCAACTTGCACTTAAGCTTCCCCGCCATTCCTTCATCAAGGAAGCTGTGAGTGTTTCCACTATCAATCAAGATCATTAGGTTGCAGTCCTTCACCTTCCCTTCAACCTTAATTATCTTATTGTTAGGGACTCCCTTGAGTGCATGTATAGAGATCTCTCCATCGTGCTCCCCTTCACACTCTTCTTCAGCAGTTCTTCACCTTCGTGCACCCCTTCCTCATCGCCTTCTAACAGTAAAATTTGTCTCTTACATTGGTGTCCAAGGAAATACTTGTCCCCACACCTATAGCACAACCCCGACAGTCTCCTTTGATCTCCTAATCGGCCACCATAGGATGGGAAGCCTCCTCCAGCCACATTCCTTGTCCTAGCATTCTCTTTGGCTGCCTCCCTAGTGGGGTTCCTACTCCCCAGAGGAAACGACCCCAATCCCATGCTCTTATGTTGCTGCTTCTGCTTCTTAACTAGAGCTTCAACCACCATCTCCTGTAGCCGCACGCTTTCTGATGCCTGCTCGACCGTTCTGGGCTTCAATACTTTTACCATAGGTCTCAATTGATCATTCAACCCGCTTAAATAACTAGACACAAAATAAGCTTCAAACAGGTGAGGATTATGGTGGATCATAAGTGACTTAAGCTCCTCAAACCGTTTTTGGTAGGATTCGACACTCCCAACCTACTTCAGCTTATTACTCTTCAACCACGTCCACCATGCTTCTTTCCCCGAAGCTTTCATTCAATTTTTCTGCAAATTCTTCCCATTCCCACACATCCTTGATACCATGCATCCACCAACTCGTTAAAGTAGGCCAACGCCAAAGTTATCCTCTGCCTCTCAGGTATATTATACCATTCAAACACTCTCTCACACCTCCTGACCCACCATCGGGGATTGGCTCCCTCGAAGGTTGGTATCTCCATTTGAGGCATAGGAAATCCAGGTGGTTGGTGATTAACTTGGTCATCTCTCCTTCTCCTCACGGATCCTTCCATTTCCTCTTCTGGTTCAATCTCATTTTCCCGGTGGTCGCTTCCTTGGTTCATTATATGGTCCCCTAGAATGGGTTCAGTTCTTCCCCTGGGAGGAAAGTCAGGTGAGAGCCTTACTGCATGCTGCCCGATGAACATCAAAATAAATCGTTGCATCTGGGCTCCCAACTCCTCCCGCACTCTCGCAATGGAACCATCCAGCCTGCGTTCCATTCCTTCCATAGAGCTCTCGACCTTGCGGTCCAACGCTACAATTGCTTCGTGCTCCCTCGTAGCTCCCAACTCCAACTAATCGACTCGGTTGTGGAAATCGACCAATGACGAGCTGACTTGCTGCAGCTGCGTCTCCAATCCCTTCATCCTGGTCCCGTCCGCCATTGGTTCAATGTTCTCGGCCAAGAATCGGAGCTCTGATACCAAGTTGTCACGACCCAAGCATGGCAATGGCGTGATTTCCAACCCGGTTAGGATTGGAATAGGTGCTGCTCAAACGGAGCAGTCGCAGAAACGATTTTGAGAGGAAAGAAGAGAGAAAAGAGAGAGAGAGAGAAAAGAACGATAGGAAGAAGTAGAATTCAGTGACTTCTCATTTCATACCATCCATAGCCAGATAACTGACTATATGTAGGCTGCCCAAGGGCAAATTCCCAGTCCAACCGTTGCAACAAACAGCTAGGTGGCCACATGCATAGAATATTCTATTTGTCCACTCTACTAATAAAGAAATATTGAAATAAAAGTTACAGCAATATAGCTAATGCAAGAAAATTAAATTGGCAGTAAAATATATGGCATTAGAGCTGGTGATGCGTGACATTCTTTAATACCTGATGATGGGCCTGTTGAACCTACTAAACCTATACCAGAAACAGAAACCTCTAAGTGTGATCTTGATTGGCCTATTGCACTTAGAAAGGGTACTAGAGCATGCACCAAACATCCCTTACACTTGTTCCTATCCTATTCTAAGCTATCATTCCCACACAAAGACTTTCTTACCAATCTTCATACCATTCCTATCTCCAAAACTTTTTTCTGAGGCAAAAGGGAATAAGAATTGGAAGAATGCTATGGAGGTTGAGATGGCAGCCCTAGAAAAAAACCAAACGTGGGAGCTTGTGCAGTTGCCTGAAGGGAAACATCCAGTAGCCTGCAAATGGGTTATACGGTGAAATACAAGTCTAATGGATCATTGGATAGATACAAAGTCAGGTTGGTAGCTAAGGGATATACACAAATATATGGGGTAGACTACCTAGATACCTTTGCACCAGTTGCAAATTTAAACACAATCAGGGTCCTCCTATCTTTAGCAGTTAATCTAGGCTAACCACTACAACAATTGGATGTTAAAAATGCATTTTTGAATAGGGAACTAGAAGTGGAGGTTTACATGGAAGTGCCACTAGGATATGGCCCAACAACTAAGGAAAAGGTAGTACGAATACTGAAAAAGGCCCTATTTTTTCCTCAAAAATTCTAAAATAAATATCTTCTCAAGGTTTTTCTTATATTTTTCTCCACCATAAATCATAATTTATTTTTCTCGAAAAAATAAAAAAAAAATCAAGAAATTACCAGGTCCTCACGCACTGGCGCGTGGCCTGCGCGTGGCCTGCGCATGTGAAGTCACGTGTGTGACGCACGCACATCTTCTTCTCCGATGAGCTTCTCGCCGGCCGATAACCAGAATCCATCCCCGATCACACCATCAGGTAGCCCTCTTCAAGTCGATCACGAAGGTACCCTTGGGTGCCCGAAAAACCCACCGGAAAGCCTCCAAATCGAGCAAAACCAAACCGGGTCAGGCCACCGCGTCACTTTTTCGATCAAGCTCGAAACACTTTCAAACCTCGATGAAACTTCACGAAATTCTCCAGAAATGATCCTCAGCGCATGGGGAACAAAAGCCCCTTATCCTTCTCCCTCAATTTTCCCTCAAACTCTCAGATCCTCGAGTTTAATTTTTGGAGAAATCGATCACCCCAAACCCTTTATTTATACTTGTTTTCCAGCCAACCCGAGCCATGCCTTGTCAAATCCAACCTCTTAATGACTTGACACGACTCTAGATCACCTCAAATCACTATGATTTGCTCGAACACGCCCTTCCCCAATTTTCTGATAGTCTCGGCCATACCCCATCAAATCATAGCCATACCTCATCCAAACAACCATGCTTCATCCCGATCGACCCACCATGCTGTCGGACCCATGCTCATGCCTTCAGACGACCCTAATGACGTCGGCCGAAGGCTGGCCAGCGATGGCAACGGCTTGGTCGGATGGCCATGGCTGCCTTTTAAGCTTTTTGCACTTTGACCCCCCTTAATTTTCTAAATCTCTTTCTGGCCTTTCCATGTGGCCCATTGAGTTCCCAAAAATTCCAAAATGACCCTTAGATTTTCTTCTTTCACATTAAACTCTCCGAGACCCGTTTTACCACTTTTTGGCCAAGATTCAAAAATTACACCTAGACCCGAAATTATGCAAAATTATATTTTGACCATGAATCTCCTTGTTTTTCCCCAAAATCACCTTAGGGTTGTTCCTTATACAAAACTTAACTCTTCTCAAGGTTCCGTTGCCTTTTCGAAAGTCTCTTACGATGATTTAGTTTTTTGGCTGCATTGAAGCTATACCGAAAACAGTCTTTGATCCAATTTCTTTCGATGTCATAAATTCTACCTCGAGACGCTCATTAATATCGTATTTTTTTTCTTTAGACATCTAAGTTCCAGGATACTCTCTGCAATCGATTCGATGAGTTATTTTTACTATCATACCAAATTTTGGTATTTTAATCTCACTTAAATTACGTGACAACCTTATGTCGAAACGGGGTATTACATTAGTGCTAAGACATGAAATTTGAAGAGTGGCTATTGACACTCCTAGTCATAAGGGTTTTTAAATATAAAACTACAAGTTTATTTTTCATATCTTAGACATGTATGTTCCCCTTTACTTTTCCAATTCATCACATCTCATTCGTGATGTTGCTTCTATGTTCATATCCATTGATGCACTCATGCCTCTTATCATTTTGTCGAATCCATGCTTCATAGGATATAGCATTAACAAAGTGTTGGTTTTTTCATTTCCTATTGGTTCTAGTGGGTATGGCCCTAGAGGTGCCTAGCTAGACTAAGTGATAAGCATAAAGGGGATCCTTTAGCATTATCAGCCTTTGGCTTGACAACTACACAAAATGAAAGATAGAATACTTCTAAAATCAAGTTGGAGAAAACTGAATTATAACAATTACCTTAATGCAATTCACCTTGTTTAATTCCACATGAGAAACATAGCTTTCAACAAGAAATTTGAAACCAATCTGCAGCTCAGCATCAAGTGATCCATCTGGGTAGCGTCTAACAATCTCTGACCGTTGGCACCAGGGGAGAAAATCCTCATACAAATCAACAGCAGCAACCACAGCAAATAATTGCTCTGGAGAGTACCTATAATCAGAACTTACAACTTATGAACCGTATAAAATTCCATAGGACACAGGTGACACTAGAATGGAACATAAGAGAACATATTGAAGATTCCTGCAATCCCCTTCAAAAGATAATATCTGTTCCTGAAATATTCATCCATGTGAAGAAGACCAATAATGCTTGATTCAAACATTGAAAAACAAAATACCATCACTAACTATTGAAAAAGGAGAAGAAGATGAAACTAGCAATGAAATAGGGATCAGCATAGTTGTTAAAAAGGCATGAAAATTGTTTTATTAGGAGATGCTATAATAAACATAAGTTTGTTGTCATTCCGAACACAAATATAAATTGATCTCCATTTTAATAGCACCTATTACTCAAAACACGGACCCATATAGTATCTAAAAAATGAAGACATAATCAATTTAAAGAGAAAAAGGCAAAATCAGATTGAACGTACCCCAAAACCTGCCTCTCCTCGTAGACCTTGGATAAAACGCAGCCGTGTTCCCCATCTCCACAACCAAGAAAACCCCTCCTTTGAGCAGCAGCACCCCCAAAAGCATTCCCATACAACGAATTCAGATCCTTACGAGCACCAATGCCCTCATCAACCTGCATTTTCCCAGTACCAATAATGCCGCTAGAGCACCGAATCTGATCAAAACTTCCCAACTCTTCAAAGTCCCTGGAGTATCTCATCAACCGCCTACCACCACCACTTCTCCTAGAAATTAACCGCCCAAAAGCCTTCGACGTGGAGACCAAAGACCGCATTGTAGACAAAGCACTTGCGTCTCTGTATTTTACGAATTGGAAGCGCTAAAGTACCAAGAGATCCTTCGCAGAGGGTGAAAGCCAGCGCATGCCCTGAATTTCAAACAATGCCGCGAAACACGACGTAAAATGGGAGCCCAGACGAATCGAACAGTGAATGATTGATTGTTTGACGAATCACGTACCTCGAATTGGGAGGGCTTTGTATGACTTAAATTGGTTGAATATACTATCGATTTCGATTCCGATTCGAAAACAGAGAATTGGACCCCGACTGGTTTTGTAATAATGGAACCCCCGACCCGACCCGACTGGTTTTGCTCCCCACCAAACCCGATATCATCAAACCCTCGTCAGACCCTTGTTCGTCTCGGAAATTCGGAATTCTCTCCGAGATAAAGCACTGTATTCAAAAGAGAAAGCTTTTCGCAGAATCGGCTGAACGGCCAACAAGAATCGAATCGAACTGTACAGCAAGCGAAGAAGAAAAAGAGGAATAGAAAGAGAGAGAGGGCCTGAAGGCTTAGAAAGTTTGAAGAAATGGCAGAGAATGTTGAAGGGCCGATAAATCCATCACCTATTCCGTCCGGCAGCCAGACCGTTTGGGCCGACGTTTCGCCTCTGCTTGAAGCCGCCTGCAAAGGTCTCTCTCCCCTCTCCGTGTGTCTCTCTCTCGTGATATCACAACAGGCGCTGTTTGTTTCCCGAGAAAACGGAGGAAAATAGAACGGAGCCCATGTGGAAATTTAGGCTAAATTTATTTATAATTTAGGTATTTTCCTCTCTTGATAAACGCACATTTTATAATACAAAAATTAGTTTTGAGGTGTTAAACTGCTCGCCAACAGAGACTACGACTCGTGTCGAGCTTGACTCTCACGATCCAAAATTAAAAAATATAAGAGTTTAGAAGATTAAATAACTTGTATCTATAAGAACATTTCAGATTCACATTGTTCTCACAAAGACCAAATATATGGTTAAAATTGAAAGTTTTTTTACATCTAACTTAAAGAGGGAAAAAAAAAAGAACTTCTTTTTTTCGTTATACAACAATCTACTTTAAAAATCATAGGATTCTTTTTTTTATTTATGAAAACTATTTACAAAAAAAATTAAATAAAATAATTTTAATCTTATCAACTAAGATAATGTTTGTTAACCCAAGATATAAGCTTAGTAAAATATGAAAAGTATTTCAAACAAAAGTATTTTTTTATTATATTTATTAAATTTATCTAATAACCTTTAAAAAAGTAGTCACATGAATTCTCATCTGAAATTCTTTAAATAAATTTATCTTGAATTTTACAGATAAAAAAAGACATATATGTCCCCAATATATTCTAAAAAATTTAATAAACAATTTGATAAAATCTTCAAATTCTTCCCAACTTTATTTTAATCATTCCATGTAATGACTTGAAAGTCCAATAAAGACTATTACCAACCTGTTAGGGCCCATCTCCGGAAGTCCCGGTAACATAGAAATTCAAAAGAAAAGTCCTCGCAAGATAAAAACAGAGTAAAACTCAACCCAAATCATGCATACCATCAATATCAAATGGCAATGAAACCACTTTCTTTTCCATACAGAACAAAATAAGCATTATCATTTACATTCCATTAGGTTGCTTCAAATGGAGTACAACAAGCCCAAATAACAAAGATAGCTACAGCATGGCATAAACCAACAAATACCCTAAGACATTTTATTCAAGTGAGCTCTATACACATCTAACCCAACAGAACACACCTTGCTAGGACCCCTCTCATCCTTCACTTTACCTGTACTTGGAATGATGCAAAGAGAAAAAATAAGCCGTAAGACCTAGCAAATATAATACAACGAAATGAAACATGAGATACATCATAATGGAGACTTAATAAGCAATAACATATAGTAAATGGTAAAGTCGTAACACGAAGTAGCACAGATGGAGCCATAATAGGAAACAACATAATCCATACCAATAGCAACCCTTAATATGTTATGGGTAGAGCACAATCTGAAACCTTCCTACCATTTAGTCTCCTAGACCCAATAATGAACAAGGCACAACAGTTAATGTGTAGAAACAACACAAATCTCATATCATGTGGCCACCCCCTTTTAGCCCATGAATCCAATCTATTCTACGATGCTAGCACACATCAACGGTACCACATACCAAATATTCAATGGCCTTATCGTAATAGTGCCCTCAGCCCACTCTCAACTCTGCGGCACTAGCATACGCCTATGATACTACACGCCAAGTATGCAGTATCCTCAGTGATGTTCTACCCTTGTGTTTAGTTTTGATGATGAAAAACAATATCGTGTTCATCCCCAAGTCATGAGTCAAGTTTATGGTTTTCAACAAAAATCAATTTCAAATACTTTGTTAAAATGAAAATCAAATGATTTATATTCTTATACATGGAGATGTGAATAAACATGTATTATGATAAAATCTCCTAAAATATTTTTCGAATTAGCTTTGAAGTCGTTGGTCAACATAGAGCTAAAATTGTTCTAAGGCAAAAGACCAACTAGAAATTCAAATGAAAGGTTTTCAATATAAGTTTTTCATATTTTGAAACATGCATGAAAGGTTTTGGCTTGAAACTTAATCGTATGAAAAATCCTTTAGTTCATGCATCATGTCTTGAAACTCATTTTGATATCGTTTTAATATTTTTCTAAGTCTGGAAAACTAGCACCTTATAAGGAGACATATATGAAAATGTTTTCTTTTTAGAAAACTAACTCCCGGTAATTCAATAACTAACATTCATCAGTGATAAAATGATTTTTAACGAATTTTTCAAGAAATGAAAAGTGTATATCTTGGAGGTGGTAAAATCGCAAAATCCTAAGTTCCTACTAAAATCCAAATTCTACTTTTTTATTCTTATGGATTTTGATTTTTTAGATATTTTTATTGAATCCAAATGGGGGGTACTTTCTTATTTACATTTATGTATTAAAGTAAATGGAAGGTAAAATATAAATGTAAATATGTGGTGATGTTTTGTATTAATCAAGTGTGCTTCTCATGTTATTTGTTAAGTTTTCAGATTTTCCAAGAAGATAGTCGACTATGCTGTTTAGTGCTGTCGACTATGCATAAGGATAGTTGACTATGCTTGTTCAGTCTGTCGACTATTTTTGCATCTGTCGACTATGTTTGTTCATGAATTTCAAAATTTTTTTTGTAAATTTTGATCTGTCGACTATGTAAAAGGATCTGTCGACTATGGGATTTTTTGTGTTATAAGATAGTCGACTATGCTTTTCTGTCTGTCGACTATGGCTAGTTTTATTTGATAAAATAGTCAACTAACCTATTTGATCTGTCGACTATGTGTTTCACAAAAACTTACAACGGCTAGTTTTTCAATCTCCAACGGCTAGTTTCTCATTCTCCAACGGTCACAAACGGCTTCATTTCTCTTCAATCTTATGGGAAGCTTATATATACATATCAAGGAGATCAAGAGAAGACCAATGGACGGGAATGAATTAATTTGAGCTTACTGTTACTCGTTTGTATTTACAGTGATCGTGCTTCAATTTTTTCTCTCTTCAAGGCTTTGATTTTAACTTGTATTAATTCATTCAAGCCTTGTTTTTATTGTGAGAGAACTTGTAACTAAGAGTGTCCACTCTTAGCATCTCGTTTACATTTGTATCACTCTTATTTTCCTAGCTTTGTGCTAGAAAACTTGCTCGTTAAAGCAAGTGGCTGTAATTCCTAGCTAGGTACTAGAGGGCTTGCTTATATAAGCAAGAGGTTGTAATTCCTAGTCTTGGACTAGAGGACCTACTTGGTTTAAGTAGGGGTTTTAGTGGATGGTTTGAAAAATCCTTAGTAAGGAGCTAAGGTAGTGGATTAGGCTTGGTTAAGCCGAACCACTATAAATCCTTGTATTTTCTTATGCTTGTGTTCTTTGATATATTTATCTTTCCAAGCATTTCATTATTCCTCCTCGGTTCTCATATTTATCTTTGTTCATTTGTCATTTTTATTGTTTACGCTTTAAAACTCTAAAACCTCAATCTGTATCAAAAAGTTTTTATTTTAAGTTCTATCAATTAAATTTTTAAAATAACCAATTCACCCCCCCCTCTTGGTGTGTGCCATAGCACCTACCCGTTCTAACACTCAGCCCGCTCTACAGTCCCCCGCTACCTAGCACCCACCTATAATAGTGGTGCCCTTAATTAACACCTACTATGATGACGCCAAGTATGTAGTGGCCTTATCATAGCAACACTCTCAGTCCCCACATAACTCACTCCAGTCAAACTAGCACACACCTATGACACCACACGTCAAGTGTGCAGTGACCTCATCGTTACGGTGCTCTAGTCTGGAAGGGAAGTTAATCAATATAATCACAACTCCTATTCTCCAAAAATCATGATCACCCCACACATGCGCATGAATTCATATGGTACCTCTTATCTCTTCCCAGAACTATAATTACACCCATGGTATATATTTACACATCCACTTCCATAATCCACAAGAAACTCTTGAGGTAAGTATTTAAACATCATTAGGACATATCCATACCTATTATCTCCCAAATCATAGCGCCATACAACCCAATCTCTAGCTTATCCACCAACCCATGCATGCACATCTAAAACCCAAAACTTCCTAATTAAGACACACAAGTGTAATGCTCACCCAATCACCAATTTCATATATGACCAAATACTAGATCATTATCATGCTCAAACATGCCTATCATGAATCCCCAACTCACATAACACCTTACCAATGAATGCAAAATTATTTTCATCAAGACATGTTTTGGGACCACGAATAAATCACTCAAAACTTAGCCAAGTAATTTGAGTCCTATGCCAAATCAAATCTTATCGAGTCTAGTTTACAACGCATCAAATAGAACTCGAATTGAAAATTTTTACTAAAAGTTATACCCAAAACAGTATAGCATGTGCAGAAAGCCAAAGGCCAAAAATGGTCGACCTCCTTTCAAAAACAGTTGATAGGTGCTGCAAATGGTCTACAGTTTTCTCCAAAACTATTGATCAAAAGCCGAATAGAACCCCTCTCGAGACATACCAAATGCAAGACAAATGGAAGAAAGCACCAGTTTTTAGGAAAACTGACATTACTTCAGTTTTTGGGGTATAAACTTTTATGGTTATATCCGACTTGCAATCATCTTGTTGTTTTAGAAACTAGTGATCCTGAGCTTCAATTTAGCA
Organism: Diospyros lotus; assembly: GCF_014633365.1. Classification (NCBI taxonomy): domain Eukaryota; kingdom Viridiplantae; phylum Streptophyta; class Magnoliopsida; order Ericales; family Ebenaceae; genus Diospyros; species Diospyros lotus. The sequence goes on from NC_068345.1 coordinate 21,697,249, forward strand.
ATATTGTTCGTAGTATTTGGCTAAGTTATGAGCTCAAAATAGGTCATTGAATTCGCCACTTGTAATCTGGAATTTTTGGAATTCAGTTTATCTGATTCCCTTTTATGTTGGTTGTGCTTCCTATGTTGATATTATGGTTTTTGCCTACACTATCATGTTTAATCTTGGTGTTCTTCCTATATTCTTCATGAAACTCGTTAAAGGCTTTCATAGGGTTTTGGTTCACCCCATTTTTCCTAAGGAATGGTGCTTTCTTGATTAGTTCTATACAAGACTATGGTTATGTAACGACCCGTTAGTGAGTTCGAGTGATATATATATATATATGGAATGAGATATTTATTTAATGAGTAATAATTTGGTGAAATATATGTGATATTTGTAGGTAATTGATTGATGTAAAAAAATTTAATATTTGTTATGTTTTTATTACCTCCTAATCCATTTGATCAACTTAAAATCTCCAGAATTGCTTGTTGCAGCCCAAAAGAAGGAAAAGAGATGAAAGAATGACTCATACTCTCCAAAAGCATGATTGAAAGAGGAATAAAAAGTCAAGAAATAAAGGTGTCCTAATGAAAGTCAAAGCCATTCGAATAAGTCTTCAAAGGTATTCAAATATGGAGCAAAACAGAAGAGAGCTGCTCAAACATTCGAATAAATCATTCAGACATTCGAATATGCAAGATATCGGGTATGTATTTAGATGAGCTTGGCCTAATTCGAATAAGAAGTAACTAAAATCAAGATCTCCAGATAAGATTGTGCATATTCGAATGAAATCCAAGTCATTCGAATGAGCCGAGCATGAGAAGAAATTCGGATGAGCACATCGTTTGGAAGCAGTGAAGACATATTCGAATGAAATCCAAGTCATTCGAATGAGCCGAGCATGAGGAGAAATTCGGATGAGCACATCGTTTGGAAGCAGTGAAGACATATTCGAATGAAATCCAAGTCATTCGAATGAAGTTGAAGAAGAAAGGAAATCTATTCGAATGAAGGCTGAGTAATTCGAATAAGAAGCAACCCAAGGAACTCCATATTCGAATACTCTCCAGGTCATCCGAATGCAATGAAGAAGTCAAGAGAAAAATTAGAAATTCATTCGAATAAAAGTACTGTTGCATTCGAATGACCGAGAAAATCGCCGTGTAAGGAACAGTAAAGCATGAAATTCATTCGAATGAGCCGATCAGCCAAAAGAAACTCAACAAGCATTAGAATGTCTCTGCTAGTCATTCGAATGAGCAGCCGAACAAAAATTCTGACATGCGCAAATACACGCGGTGGCTCTAAGGTAAATTCAACCAACTTTTTTGAACAACTTTTCAACAAATGGTCCCCCACTTCCATGCGCCATAAGCTTAAAAAGGGACCAACATTCTTTGGAATCAGAGGTTGGCGAGTGCAGAAGATACTAAGAAAAACAATACAAGAAAGAAGAAGATCATTTTGAAAGAAGAGATTTTTCCTTTCCTTTTGTCTGTTTCTCCTATTTTTGTTCTTGTCTGTATTTCTTTCTTTGCGAATAGCACTCCAGTTACACTAGTTGTTCTTGCTAATTCTGAGCTCTGTATTACAAGTCCATTTTAATTTCTGCTTCAAAGTTGTAGTTCGTTTCAGTAATCAATACAGTAGTAGTTTACCAAGTTCTTATCTGTTGTCTCAATTTATTTTCTTTACGAATCTCGTATTCATCTGGAGAGATTAGTTTTAGTCGTGCACTTCCTATGAAGATGTGTGGCTAATTCAATTCTTGGGTTAAGGCAAAGATGGTGCCCAAAGCCACTGATGAATCAATATAACAGAACTCCATATGTCAAAGTAACAAAAGCAAAAGCAGTTTGGGAAATATTATTAACGAAAACCTCAGGCTTGGATTGGTTCGTACGCCTAACTTAGAGTCTCCATGCCATGTATGGAGGCTGCTTGAACTGGAAACGTTCTCATACCCAAGCCCCGAGCAATTATTTTGTCAAAACATTATTTATACACTGATTTATGATAGCTTCTTACCATAGAGTCTCCATGTCATGTATGGAGGTTGCTTGAACAAAGAGTTATCATCATCTCAGTAGTACATTTAATGGTTGAAAACCCAAGCTATTTGAGCTGCTAGTTACATCACAGAAAGCTATATGGTGAATCAGTTGGGTTTGGCACCAGATTTGTCTCGACCCAAGATCTCTCCATTTCCAGATTACAGTTATATCACATTTAGTTTGATCTCATTTCATTATTCCGTTAATCAAAAGAACTGGTGTGGTTATCTCATTCCATGAGTAATCTCCCTGTGAGTCAACCCGGTCTTGCCCGGAAAAATTACATATAAATTTTCTGCTACAATCACACTCGTGCACTGGCGAGTCTAAACGCCTCATCCTATCTGTGAACATAATTAGTTGCTAAATCAGCTGAATTAGTGAAAGAAAAATACAAAAAGTGACAAATGCAGGGTGAGTGATGAAGCAAATTTTGGCGCCGTTGCCGGGGAGATTAAGGTAAGCCAAATAATCATCCCTAGTCCTTTTTCTTTTTACTTCTGTTCTTTAATTTCTCTTCTCTGTCTGTTTGGTCTGGTGTATGAGACTTAGATCCGGTAGAGTGGTTGAATAAGTGTTACATTCAGAAAGTACTCCATCTGATTTTGAGTTTTCATTGCCACACTCATTTATGGCTCAACCAAACAACATGTCTGAACATGGGAGTGACCATAGCGATCCTGATCCTGTTGATCAGGAATTGATTAGACCTCTTAGAGAGTACCTTCACCCTCCAAGGCAGACAACACCCTCGTGTATCATCCTTCCCATAAATCACCATAGGTTCAATTTCAAACCTGGCACAATCCAATTGTTGCCCACATTTCATGGTATGGATTCTGAAAATCCATACACTCATATGAAGGAATTCGAGGAAGTATGTAGCACTTGCATGGATCATACAGTAAATGAGGATGTTGTAAGGTTAAAACTTTTCCCATTCTCACTAAAAGATAAGGCAAAAATGTGGTTAGGCACTCTCCTACCTAGATCTATAGGAACTTGGAGAGAAATGCAAGCAACTTTTCTGAAAAAATATTTTCCTGCCAACAGAACCGCTACTCTTCAAAGACAAATCATGAACTTCACTTGTAAATCAAGTGAAAATTTTGCCCAAGCGTGGGAAAGATTCAAAGATCTTCTCCACACTTGTCCGCACCATGCCTTTGAGCAATGGCGAGTGGTCAGTTTCTTTTATGACTCACTCACGCCCCAATTAAAAATGTTGGTTTCTACAATGTGTAATGGAGAATTCTATGAGAAAACTCCAGAAGAAGCGTTTCACTTCTTTGACACATTGGCTGAAAATACAAGAAATTGGGAAGCTGGCCCAACATCTTCATTTGATCTAAGGGAAAATCCACAACCGAGAGGTAGATACCAGTTGAGTGAGAATGATGATCTAAATGCAAGACTAACTGCCTTAACAAAAAAAGTTGAAAATATGGAGCCTAAAAAGGTACAATCTGTTAAACAAGTGGAAGTGAAATGTGCTGTGTGTGAAACAATGGATTATGCAACTGAAGAATGCCCTACTCTACCTGCTTTCAAGGAGGTATTGTATGGGCAGACTAACAACAATAATTCACACAATTTTGAGGGAAGACAGAATCAAAATCAAAGTGGAACCTATTACGGGAACAATCAAAACTACAACTCATACCATCCCAATAATAGGAATCACCCCAATTTTTCATGGAGACATGATGCTGGAAGTCATTCTCAAAACTCCTTCCCTACACATCAACAATCCTTCCAACAGAATCAAGGTTCTTCATCCAATACCTACCAACCTCCTCATAGGAGATCTTTTGAAGACACCTTGCATCAGTTCATTCAAAATCAAACGGGCATCAACAATCAGGTTGCCCAGCTTACAAAGAATCAAGAACAAACAAATAGAGCCGTGGAGGATATGAGAAGCCAAATAACAAAGTTGACCCAAACACTAAGTGTGAGAGAACTTGGAAGATTCCCTTCACAAACCAACCCTAACCCAGTTAGGCAAACAAATCAGGTGGAATCTTCTAGTGGTGAAAGTAATGCACATGAACAAGTCCAATCTGTAACTATCCTAAGAAGTGGAAAGGTGATTGAAAAACCAAATGATCTTAGGATAAGCCAAACTGTTGTTGAGAAAGAGAAAGTAGAAGGACAGGAGCCAACCTTAGAAAAAAATGAAAACAATGAAGAAAAAAACAAGCAAAAACAAAAAGAAGATGGAAAAGGTAAGAACATTGAAAGAGAAAGTCAATATCATCCTAAACCTCCTTTTCCTCAAAGACTGAGTGTTACAAAAAAAGAACAACAAAATGCTGACATATATGAGGTGTTTAATCAAGTAAGGATCAATATTCCACTCTTGGATGCGATCAAACAAACACCCTCATATGCGAAATTTCTAAAAGATCTTTGCACTGTAAAGAGAAGAGTGAACGTGAATGGAAAAGCATTTCTAACTGAACAAGTGAGCTCCATTTTGCAATTTAAGACTCCTCCCAAATACAAGGACCCAGGCTATCCAACCATCTCATGCATAATAGGAAGCCAGAAGGTTGACCAGGCACTCTTAGATTTAGGAGCAAGTGTCAACCTATTGCCTTATAGTGTCTATCAACAGTTGGGTTTGGGAGAACTTAAGCCTACCAGAGTCACTCTGCAGCTGGCAGACAGATCAGTCAAAGTTCCTAGGGGTATTGTGGAAGATGTCTTAGTTCAGGTGGATAAATTCTACTTCCCAGTAGACTTCATAGTTCTAGACACTCAACCCCATCATGGTCCACAACCACCAGTTCCAGTCATCTTGGGAAGACCATTCCTAGCAACTTCCAATGCAATCATTAACTGTAGGAATGGAGTTTTGAAACTGTCATTTGGAAACATGACTGTGGAGATGAACATTTTCAGAATTTCCAAACAACAGAACACTGAAAGTGAGATAGAAGAGGTAGATTTGATTCAAACTCTGTCTGAAGAGTATTTTGAGAAAGAATTTGTCACTCAAACTGTGAAAGGAGATAATCGTTTGGAAGATATCAAAAAGAAAACTGAGATGCCTTTGACTCAATGGATTCCTAAGCTAGAACTTGTAGAACCTTTGCATAAACCATCAACCTCTGTGAGTCATCCACTCATTCCTGAAAAGAAGCCACTGCCGAATGAGTTGAAGTATGCTTTTCTAGGAGAAGGAGAGACATACCCAGTAGTCATTTCTTCCAGCCTAAGTACCCAACAAGAACTGCAGTTGATGAAAGTACTGAGAGCACACAAGAAGGCTTTAGGATGGACCATATCAGACTTACATGGAATTAGCCCTCTAATTTGCACCCATAGGATCTTCTTAGAAGAAAATTCAAAACCAGTGAGGCAAATGCAGAGAAGGCTAAATCCCAATATGAAAGAAGTGGTTCGAAAAGAGGTGCTCAAATTGCTGGATGCAGGTATTATTTATCCAATATCGGATTCAAAATGGGTTAGTCCAACTCAGGTCGTTCCTAAACGGTCCGGAGTTACTGTGGTGAAAAATGAGAAGAATGAGTTAGTCCCAATCCGCCTCCAAATAGGTTGGCGTGTGTGCATAGACTATAGAAAACTCAACTCCATGACTAGAAAGGACCATTTTCCCCTCCCGTTTCTAGATCAAACACTTGAAAGGATAGCAGGTCAAGCATTCTACTGCTTTTTGGATGGATATTCAGGATATAATCAGATTGATGTAGCACTAGAAGATCAAGAGAAAACAACCTTCACCTGCCCTTTTGGGACATTTGCATATAAACGTATGCCATTTGGGTTGTGTAATGCTCCTGCCACCTTTCAAAGGTGTATGATGAGTATCTTCAGTGAAATGGCTGAACATATTGTGGAGGTGTTTATGGATGACTTCTCTGTTTATGGAAGTAGTTTTGACTTGTGTTTAAAGAATCTGGAGAAGGTTTTGATTCGTTGTGAGGAGACTCATCTTGTGCTCAATTGGGAAAAATGCCACTTTATGGTTAACCAAGGCATTGTCCTAGGACACATAGTCTCATCTAGGGGTCTAGAAGTAGACAAGGCCAAAGTTGAAGCCATTCAGAAGCTTCCAGCCCCTAGAAATGTCAAGGACATTAGATCTTTTCTTGGTCACGCTGGCTTTTACAGGAGATTTATTGCCTCATTTAGCACAATAGCAAGACCTTTGTGTTGTCTGTTGTCTCAGGACGTTCCATTCGAGTGGACCCCAAATTGTCAAAGTGCCTTTGAGAAGCTGAAACATGCACTTATCACTGCACCCATCATACAACCTCCTGATTGGACTTTACCTTTTGAACTAATGTGTGATGCGAGTGATTATGCCATAGGGGTTGTGTTAGGACAAAGCAAAGAGAAGAAGCCCCATGTCATTTACTATGCTAGCAGAACCTTAAATGAAGCCCAGAGAAATTACACTACCACAGAAAAAGAATTGTTGGCTGTGGTGTTTGCATTGGATAAATTTAGGTCATACCTGATAGGTTCAAAGGTGATTGTGTACACAGATCACGCTGCTTTGAAATACCTGCTCACTAAGAAAAACACCAAGCCACGCCTCATTAGGTGGATTCTGCTCCTCCAAGAGTTCCACATAGAAATTAAGGATAAAAAGGGAGTAGAAAATGTTGTAGCTGACCATCTGTCTAGAATCCCAGGTCAGGATCTTACTGAGGGTTCCATTCCTGATAACTTTCCTGATGAACATCTTCTTCATGTGAGTACATTGACTTCTGCCCCTTGGTACGCTGACATAGCTAATTATTTAGCTGTAGGTACAATTCCCAGTCATTGGACTAAGCCAGATAGACAAAAGTTTTTCAGGAAGGTCAGAACATTTTTCTGGGATGAACCATATCTGTTTAAATATTGTGCTGATCAAATTGTGAGAAGATGCATTCCAGAACATGAGCAACATAGTATTATGAACTTCTGTCACACCCTTGCTTGTGGAGGTCATTTCTCTACCCGGAAAACCATAGCAAAAATCCTACAAAGTGGATTTTACTGGCCTACCATGTTTAGGGATGTACACCAGTTTTGCTTGTCATGTGATAGATGCCAGAGGTTAGGAAGTCTGACAAAAAAGAGTATGATGCCTTTGCAGCCCATTCTGGTTCTTGAAATTTTCGATTTTTGGGGAATAGATTTTATGGCCCCTTTTGTTAACTCGCTTGGTCATGAATACATCCTTCTTGCTGTAGACTATGTTTCCAAGTGGGTTGAGGCAATTTCAACAAGGACAAATGATCACAGGATAGTGGTAAAATTTTTCAAAGAAAACATTTTCAGTAGGTTTGGAATGCCTCGTGCCATCATCAGTGATGGGGGTTCTCATTTCTGTAACAAGCCAGTGGCAGAACTAATGAAAAAATATGGGGTAGTTCATAAAGTCTCAACCCCATACCACCCTCAGACAAATGGCCAGGCAGAATTGGCAAATAGGGAGATCAAGCGCATTTTAGAAAAAACTGTCAATTCCAACCGAAAGGATTGGTCTTTGAGGTTGATTGATGCTCTTTGGGCCTATAGGACTGCACATAAAACCATATTGGGCATGTCTCCCTATCGACTGGTTTATGGAAAACCATGTCATCTGCCAGTAGAGGTTGAGCACAAAGCTTACTGGGCCATCAGGAAGATGAATGAAAGTTTAGAAGAGGTGGAACTCAACAGAAAGTTGCAACTGAATGAGCTTGAGGAACTTAGAAACGAGGCATTTGAGAATGCCAAGTTTTCTAAGATGCACATGAAGAAATTACATGACCAGCATATTAATAGGAAAATTCTTTGTATAGGTCAACATGTGTTACTTTACGATTCAAGGCTCTATCTGTTTCCTGGAAAACTCAAGTCAAGGTGGACAGGGCCCTTCAAAATTCGTTCCATCTCAGCTCATGGTGTATGTGATATTGAAAATCTTCAATCTGGTCAAATTCTCAAAGTGAATGGACAACGCCTGAAACCATACTATGAATTTTTGAATAAACAGGAAGAGAGCATGGATCTTACAGATCCACCCATTGGGTAGTGGTCAGTAATAAAAATATATATATATATATAATAATTTAATTAGTATTCTGCTTTCATAAACTGTTATCACCCTTTATTTTGATTTAAAGTACTGAAGCAAGCTCACGGATCCACCCATGCAATGAAGGCTACCAGCAACATCCAAGTAAGTAATTGGACCTTTGTGTTCAAAGTCATTTCTGAAGATCTCCAGGTATTCCTTATATCCTCGTTTTTAAGAATTGTTCAAAGCAAGTTGGGTGGGATAAAGGTATGCCTGAACTGTTGTGTTGATCCTTGCTCATTTAATGACATTCTGTGTGGGTTTGAATTTTGTGTTTAGGTGTTTGGAAATGTAAAAAAAAAAAAAAAAAATTTCTTTGCAGTTATTCGAATTCTGTATCCGGATGGAGCTTAGTCATTCGAATGAGTTGTAAACCATTCGAATGACCGGTGAGCTATTAAAAGAAAGCAAGAAAGCATTCGAATAGCCTCTGTTGTATTCGAATATGTTCAAAATTCATTCGAATAAAAGTACTGTTGCATTCGAATGACCGGCCAAATTCCTTCACAAATGAAATTACTGTTTAAAATTCATTCGAATGAATTTCTCCATACTCAAAATTCATTCGAATGAATCTGCTATTTCTTAAAAAAATTGAAGCCAGCATTCGAATATCCTCAAGTTCATTCGAATAACCTACCCTTCATTCGAATCCATTTCTAACATCCGAACGTAGTTTCAATTAGTTAATTTGCGTAAAAAAAAAATAAAAATAAAAAATAAAAAATAAAAAATAAAAAAAAATAAATAAATAAAAAAATAAAAAAATGTGTGTTCAGAGTCATTCGAATGAAGATTTTCGCATTCGAATGACCGTTCTATTCAATGCCCTCTTTTAGAGTGTGTTGCTAGATTCATTCGAATGACACTCATAGTCATTCGAATGAATAAGAAATCCATTCGAATGAAAGTACTGTTGCATTCGAATGAGTGGCTCAAATCCTTCGATAAGCCAAGTTACTGTTTAAAATTCATTCGAATGAATTTTTCCACATTCGAATGAGGTGTCTGGCCCTTTAAAAGCTTTCAGCGAACATTCGCATTCTCTCTCTCTCATTCGAATCCTCTTCTACCCATTGTTCTAAGACCCGAGCTATCATTCGAATTGCTTAACCTCCATTTGAATCTTCCTCTATCATTCGTATAACCCCAGTATCATTCGAATGATGCTCCTGTTAACCGCATAACCGTCCCTGAAATCCGAATCGACGCCCCCCCTTTTAAAGATCGAAACCCCTCCTTAAGCGGTGCGATTATTCATTCATCCACCCGAACCCTTCCTATATATCTTGTTACCTTGTTCTAACCACCCTCATTCATCATCCATTTCATCCACCCGAAGATCAATCCGGTTTCGTACAAGGAAGAACAGTCCGCTAGCATTCGAATAGGGGGCCGCTTCATTCGAATATTCTGGGAAGAGCACAGTCGAGAGGTAAGAGTTGTTCCCATTGTTTAAATCCGAATTTAATTGATTGGATGAAGGAGTTGTTGTGAAGAGGGGGTGAAGGAGTTCAGTGTGTCAAAGAGAGGATTGGTAGGGAAGTTGAAAGAAGAAGAAAAGAGAGGAACCAGTTTGTGCCTACCAACTGTTCGATAAAATCCCCGAACCAACTCCCTAGACCAAACACTCCTCAAATCAACATGTCTCCAAAGCAAAAACGCCCCAAGGTCGTAGGAGAAAGCTCTAGGGCCTCGAAGAGGCAGAAAGGAAAAGAACCCGCTACCATCCCAACCATTGATTTGAACCCTCCCTATTCCAATATCAGGTTCATTAGCCCCGCGGCTGAAAAGAACTATGTTGAGGGGTATGCTAAGAGGCCAGTACTTTGTGAGAGGGGAATTATGCTTGAACGATTTGAAGAACCACCATGTGATTTGTTGTCATTGATTACTGCCAAAGGATGGCAAACTTGGGTTAAGTTTCAACACAAGGCCATAGTTCCCTTAGTCAAAGAATTTTACTCAAATATAACCAGTGACAGAGATGACTCGGGGAATAGGTGCTTGATCACTGAAGTGAGAAAGGTGAAAATAGAGTTGAAGCCCTCTGATATTGCTGAAACATTCCAAATTCCAAGAGAGGCATCACCAAGAGACATTGAGGAGGCAAGTGCAGACTTAGGAAAAGAAAACTTGGCTAGGTTGTTGACAGAGGCAGATGATGTTTTGTGGTTAGCTCCTACCCTCCCAAAGTAGAATTTGTCCCCTAAATGCATCATCTTACATAGGCTTCTTTGTTCTCATTTCATGCCCCACGCATTCATTGACAGTGTCTCGGTTAAGCAAGCCACATTCATAGGAAAGATGATCCTGGGAGTACACATAGACTTGGCCAAGCACATTTTTGATACCATCGACTTAGTGGCCAAGCATGCACAAGGGGGCGGAGGACTACGCTTTGGAGGGTTGATTACCTATTTTGTACTAAGGCACGGGGTAAAAGAAAAGGCAACTTTCGAAGTCATCAAGCCAATGGAAAGGATCAGCCCAGCATCTACACGAAGGAGTAGTGGGCAGTTAAAGAGGCTTGAAGCAACAACACCCGAGAAGAGAGAGGCATCAGGCAGGCAGGTTGAAGCACCAGAAGAACCAACTCAAGAACTGCCACTACATGAAGATCAGGAAGAGAGACAAGAGGAGGGTCATACTATCAGAGGCTTATATCAAATAGTCAAGGAAATGCACGATAGGCAAGTAAAACATGAAGCCCTAGTAGAGCAATCACTGAAGAAGATCCAAGAGAGACAGGAGGCCATTTATGAAGATCTACATTGGAGGCAGAGAGTCATCTATTAAGGAATAATGACCATGAATGAACGTTACACTGCGATGGACAAGAGAGTAGGTCAGCTTCTGAGCACACCCATAGAAGAGCTTCCACAAAAGTCTTCAAAGGACAAGTTGGCCGATGCTAAGACTTGCATAAAGAAGACTATTGACATGTGGCGAGAGGAAGAGGGTGCACCTTCTACATCAGGGGCACAGCCGCAGCCGGAGCATGCAGCACCTTCTCACCCTACCATTCCATCTTCTACCTCTATTCCTCCTGCTGATCCTTCATCAAAGACCCCCTCTGGAAACTCCACTGAGGAGAACTCTACTTCTGACGATGCCACGGATGGCACTGAGTAGTCATAGGATTTGATGCTTCAAATTTAATTTCTGTACCTATGAACTACAAAGTTTAATCACATTTTCATTTGTCAATAAAAATGACTTTGCTTACTCTATGCTTCAAATTATTGTGCTCGATGCTTTAGATTCACAACTGGTTACTTGAATGATAATCTTTTATTTGAGAACAGAACTGTATGAGCTTTAGAACCAGGACCAGGACTACTTAGGGTGCTTTATTTCTGTTCATTTGTTTGAATGGCATACAAAACATGTGAAATAATCAGCAAATTGCCCAAATTCTCAAATTAAGTGGAGATTTGTTACCAAAGTAAGTGTTAGAGCTTCATGACATTTTATTCTGAGTGAAATAACATCTATTCATGCAATAAAATATTTTGTTGATTCTCTTGTCTTTCAATAGCTTCAAAACAACATTTTGCCTTGAGTGTCTTTAATGATCGCGGCTAATTTTAACTGACTCTAAGCTTGAAACCAGTTGAATGAATAAGGCTGATTTATGAAATATCATAGAGGGATCATTTTCCTACTACTTGAGCCAATCAACCTATTGTTTTGATCAGTTTCCACTTATAGCCCATTAAAACTCTTCATGACCAGTTGCATCATTCCCTCTGTCCAAGTCATAGCCTTGACATTTTCTTATCCATTGATTAGGTCTCGGGAATTACTCAGTAGCTTACCAAAAAAAAAAAAATCGTCTGGGAATCTGACGTTAAAAGACCACTTTACCATTTAAGATAAATAGTTGTCTCTAGGTCTGGGACATTAAAAACACCCCCCGTAGCCATTGAGGGTGAAGCAATGGAAGCTTGTTCACTATCAGTTGGAATAGCAGTTAGATTCAGGTTCGGATACGACCAACTGGATTTAGGTGCCCTGATATGATTTCAGCTATTGATGCATGAATGCATCACATGTGCAGTTTATTTTCTCTGATACCAAAAAAAAAAAAAAAAAATCTTTAGTTCTTAGTAGAAAATTCCCGAGACCTAATAACTCTTTTGATTTCCATCATCCCCTTTGCTATACCACATTACCATATGGCCCCATTTCTTCCCAGAAAGATCCCTCTTTGTTTTATCAATCATGCAATTTCAGGATATAATTTCAAGAGTAAGGAGACTTAGTTAATTTTAAATGCTATTCATTGAGATGCTATTCTAATCATGAAGCTATGTCAGGTCCTTTCCTTCCTTAATAGCATTTTTGATGATTGATGATAGCTCTTCGAACTTGATTTACATCCACTCCAAATTGAGGTACATCCTTGAGAGCAACTTTGAGTGAACATTTTATTGAAGAGAAACATATCCAGTGAAACTTGAAATCAAAGCTTAGAGAATTGAATGCAATATGCTGATTGATTTAACTTAATATGCCTGACACAAAAGTTCAAATAATAAACATTCCTTTGATTGTCCGAAGTCCCTATGCTACTGGCCATACATTTTTGCTTCACATACGAGATTTGCGCTATCAATGAATTTGTGAATGTTGAAGCATTCGTGCATTTAATTTGATTGCTAAGGAACTAACAATGTTTAAGTTGGGGGGTGTGATTGATGTAAAAAAAATGCAATATTTGTTATGTTTTTATTACCTCCTAATCCATTTGATCGACTTAAAATCTCCAGAATTGCTTGTTGCAGCCCAAAAGAAGGAAAAGAGATGAAAGAATGACTCATACTCTCCAAAAGCATGATTGAAAGAGGAATAAAAAGTCAAGAAATAAAGGTGTCCTAATGAAAGTCAAAGCCATTCGAATAAGTCTTCAAAGGTATTCAAATATGGAGCAAAACAGAAGAGAGCTGCTCAAACATTCGAATAAATCATTCAGACATTCGAATATGCAAGATATCGGGTATGTATTCAGATGAGCTTGGCCTAATTCGAATAAGAAGTAACTAAAATCAAGATCTCCAGATAAGATTGTGCATATTCGAATGAAATCCAAGTCATTCGAATGAGCCGAGCATGAGGAGAAATTCGAATGAGCACATCGTTTGGAAGCAGTGAAGACATATTCGAATGAAATCCAAGTCATTCGAATGAGCCGAGCATGAGGAGAAATTCGGATGAGCACATCGTTTGGAAGCAGTGAAGACATATTCGAATGAAATCCAAGTCATTCGAATGAGCCGAGCATGAGGAGAAATTCGGATGAGCACATCGTTTGGAAGCAGTGAAGACATATTCGAATGAAATCCAAGTCATTCGAATGAAGTTGAAGAAGAAAGGAAATCTATTCGAATGAAGGCTGAGTAATTCGAATAAGAAGCAACCCAAGGAACTCCATATTCGAATGCTCTCCAGGTCATCCGAATGCAATGAAGAAGTCAAGAGAAAAATTAGAAATTCATTCGAATAAAAGTACTGTTGCATTCGAATGACCGAGAAAATCGCCGTGTAAGGAACAGTAAAGCATGAAATTCATTCGAATAGGACTAAAATTCATTCGAATGAGCCGATCAGCCAAAAGAAACTCAGCAAGCATTCGAATGTCTCTTCTAGTCATTCGAATGAGCAGCCGAACAAAAATTCTGACATGCGCAAATACACGCGGTGGCTTTAAGGTAAATTCAACCAACTTTTTTGAACAACTTTTCAACAAATGGTCCCAACTTCCATGCGCCATAAGCTTAAAAAGGGACCAACATTCTTTGGAATCAGAGGTTGGCGAGTGCAGAAGATACTAAGAAAAACAATACAAGAAAGAAGAAGATCATTTTGAAAGAAGAGATTTTTCCTTTCCTTTTGTCTGTTTCTCCTATTTTTGTTCTTGTCTGTATTTCTTTCTTTGTGAATAGCACTCCAGTTACACTAGTTGTTCTTGCTAATTTTGAGCTCTGTATTACAAGTCCATTTTAATTTCTGCTTCAAAGTTATAGTTCGTTTCAGTAATCAATACAGTAGTAGTTTACCAAGTTCTTATCTGTTGTCTCAATTTATTTTCTTTATGAATCTCGTATTCATCTGGAGAGATTAGTTTTAGTCGTGCACTTCCTATGAAGATGTGTGGCTAATTCAATTCTTGGGTTAAGGCAAAGATGGTGCCCAAAGCCACTGATGAATTAATATAACAGAACTCCATATGTCAAAGTAACAAAAGCAAAAGCAGTTTGGGAAATATTATTAACGAAAACCTCAGGCTTGGATTGGTTCGTACGCCTAACTTAGAGTCTCCATGCCATGTATGGAGGCTGCTTGAACTGGAAACGTTCTCATACCCAAGCCCCGAGCAATTATTTTGTCAAAACATTATTTATACACTGATTTATGATAGCTTCTTACCATAGAGTCTCCATGTCATGTATGGAGGTTTCTTGAACAAAGAGTTATCATCATCTCAGTAGTACATTTAATGGTTGAAAACCCAAGCTATTTGAGCTGCTAGTTACATCACAGAAAGCTATATGGTGAATCAGTTGGGTTTGGCACTAGATTTGTCTCGACCCAAGATCTCTCCATTTCTAGATTACAGTTATATCACATTTAGTTTGATCTCATTTCATTATTCCGTTAATCAAAAGAACTGGTGTGGTTATCTCCTTCCATGAGTAATCTCCCTGTGAGTCGACCCGGTCTTGCCTGGAAAAATTACATATAAATTTTCTGCTACAATCACACTCGTGCACTGGCGAGTCTAAACGCCTCATCCTATCTGTGAACATAATTAGTTGCTAAATCAGCTGAATTAGTGAAAGAAAAATATAAAATGTGACAAATGCAGGGTGAGTGATGCAGCAGTAATGTGCAATGGAAGTCAAAAAGTCAAAGATGTGACTTAAGTGGTAATGGAACTTGAAATAAATCAAGGTATGTATTGAAATATTATTTGGTCTTTAATTGGTGTCCAATTTAACCTTGGAATAATATTCATTTAGGAGGTTATGTGATAGGGGCATATGTGTAAAAAGGAAGAAATGTTCATATATATAAGAGAGAAAGGTTTAATTTTTGCATGTGAAGGAACATTTCTAGCTAAGGAAGGAAGAAGGGAAAGAATAGGCCATTGGGAAAGAAAAGGAAAGCATGTAAGGTAGTTTCCTTCCCCTCCCTATTTCTTGCTTGTTGTGATTTAAAAAGGTTGTGGGAGATAGAGTTATCTTTATCTTCTTCCTTTCTTTATCTTCTTGCTAGTTTCTTGTTGGAAGTGTGAAGTAAAGGGTTTGGAAGCTTATTGGCTTAAGAAGGATCATCAAGAAGGGCTCTTTAAGGCAAGTTCTAGTCCTACATATCTCTCTTAAGCTTCTAGCTATGATGTTTGGGGTTAAGGGTTGATGGTATGAGCTTTATTCCATTTGCCTTGCATTTGGAATGTCTCATGAGGGGTTCTGTTCCGCTTCTAATCGACAGTTTTGGAGGAAATTATCAACTATTTGTAACATCAGTAGAAAATTCCAATTCGAGATCTATTTATTGTGTTGTAAATTAGACTCAATAAACTTCAATTTTGAATAGAATTTGAATTATTTGGACAAGTTTTGAGTGGTTTATTTTTGGTCCCAAAATAGATTTAAATGTTTTTGGGGGTGGTTATGCATTCATTGGCATGGCATTGAACCCATTTGTGCGCATGGGTTAGAGGACACTATGTGAGCATATTTTACTTATACATATGTGGTTAATGTGCATAATGTGGGCTTATTGGCATTCCTTTTTCCTTGTGAGCGATAAAAGAGTGGATTAAGGCATTGGGTGAGAGCGAAATGTCCTTAAAGGTGTATGTACTCATGAGCATCACCCTATGAGTGAGCTTTCTGGCCTCAATGACCTTGTGGTTTATGTTGTGGTTATGTTCTTGGATGGGAGCTGAATGTCTTCAAGGGTTGTGTAGTGAGAGGGCTCAGCCCTAGGAGATCTTTTTATCCCCAAGTGTCAGTGGTGGTTGTGGGTGTATCATGAGATGTCATAGTATTGTTTATGTTATACACTTACTCATGGGCTGTTGGGTATGCATGGCATTGGCATGATCCCTTAGCCTATACTCTTGTCTTGATTAGGTTGCTAGTGATGGGTTGTTGATATTTCTTTGTTCTTGAATCATGCCTTCTTTACTCGTTGTTATACTTGTTGAGCCTTGTAGCTCATTTTTTTTCTTTGCGTCATTCTAGGTAAAGGCAAAGACAGGGCTGAGGGAGAGTACAGTAGGGGTTCATTTTGTGTCTATAGATGTGTACAGACCTGACCTAAAGAGAGGTCCTGGGTATTTTGTGATGTACTATTAGAGTTAGCTAGACTCTTGAGCCCAAGGGTGTATTTATGTTTTTGGTGGTTATGACTTGATGTATTATAGTCAAAGGGTGTATCTTTTTGTTCCGATCGAGTATGTATGCTTTATGGTTTCGTTATGGTGTTTCATATGTTATTTATATAGCATGTTATGGTGGTGTGGTTAAGTTACTTTTATATCATTTTACTAATGACCCTTTCACAGATCCTTTATGTTACGGGGGCTCCAAAAGGCGGGCTATTACAGTTTGTTTAGAATGAGTCTCTGTACACATAGGTGTGGGGTAGGGTCATGTGTCTTATGTGTTAATGTACGTCTGAATAAGGTTATGCCTTATGAGTAGGTATATGGATTTAAATGTGGACTTAAGTTCTGAGTATATTGATCGTGCATGATCATGACTGCATGAAAAGGAAGGCCACCAACTCGGAGTTAGGGTCGTGCACGGTCTGCACTCGAACCATCCTCTGCCTCTGAGTCTCCAATAGAGTTGAGTGGAGATTCGCACAAAGAGATGGAGAAGCTGCGGGGAGCTTTAGCAGGGATGCAGAGGGCTATGGAGATGTTTACGACTGACCATGTACAGCGAGATCAAGTAGTTCATGAAGCTAGAGGAAATCCGATTGAGCAGGAGATAGGTCAGACCTCTAATCTTGTTGTGCATGGGGTGGAAAGTAGCATAGGTGGGTAGTTGCTTAAAGACTTTATGGAACTTCGACCACCTGAATTTTACGAGGGCATGGATGTTTCAATAATAGAGAATTGGATGATATCCATGGAAAAGCATTTAAGTTCGATGGGTTGTGATGACACTCAGAGGGTATGATTGGCCTCTTTCTTGTTGAGGGGTGACGCGAAGCGATCATGGGAGACAGTGAGACAGCAGTATAGTGGTAGGGAATCCACATGGACAGAATTTTAGGAAGCCTTTAACGGGCATTTCTTTTGAGTTTGGGTGAGAGAGCAAAAAGTTTATGAGTTCATAAAGTTGTCACAAGAGACCAAGACGGTGGCATAGTATGAGTTTGAGTTCATATATTTAGCCTAGTTTGTCTCTGGTTTCGTATCCACTGAGGCCAAGAAAGCGGCCATGTTTTAGAGAGGCCTATGCTTAGAGATCCGACATGCGTTAGCAGGTGAAATGACTATTGACTATTTTATTATGGTACAGAGGGCCTATGTTATATAGTGAAATAGAAATAAGCTGAGGAGCAATCAAACCAGTTAGATTGGAGCAAGCACATCTCAGGGATGTGGTCGTGACAGGAAGAGGATATGGGAGTCTAGTTCACCTCGGTATTTAATAGGGCCTACGGTATGCGGTGTGTGTGGGAGGTAGTACCAAGGACCGTGTATACTCACTTTATCTAGCTATGATGTGCATGTTCTTTATTATATAGGCTCGTCTCATTCATTTGTCACACCGCAGGCTATATGTCATATTCCTACACCTAGGGTTGCATTACCATACTACTTGATTATGACCACTCTTGGGGATGTATAATTAGTGAGGAGAGACATATTTCGAGATTACGAAATTAAGGTCCATGATAAGGAGATGTTGGCAGACTTGGTAGCCCTGGATATCAGAGATTTTGATCTCATACTCGGTATGGACTGGTTATCAGGTCATTATGCTAAGGTTGACTATTGGGGGAAGGTGACATGTTTTGAGCTACCTTAACAGCCCATTGTTTTGTACAAGGGTGTGAACTGGTGAGTTCTACCCCAATGATATTAGTAATGAAAGCGAAGCGATTGGTGCGTTATGGATGTGAGGCGTATTTAGTTGTTGTACCCCTCTATCTCTCTCTCTCACTTTCTGAGAGAATTCTCGCCGAGAGAGTTCTCTCGAAGAGATGGGCTCTCAGGGAGAAGGCCATGGAGGCCTTCCAGTGGCTTTTGATGGCCTCTCTTCGAAAGCCCTTCGGAGGATTTCTCTCCATGAGTTCTCTCTCTCGGGAAGCCTCTCTAGGCATCCTCTCCGAGAGGCCAGCAAAGCATCGTACATGTGTCCTAACCAATCATTGGGACCCAGACTTCTATAAAAGGCAAGACGCAACATGATTGACAACATCTGAACATCTGATAACCAATCTAGATTCTCTCAAACTTTCTTTTCTGAAGCACTTTACACTTCTTTATGTGACTTTTTGGTTTCATGCCTACTGACTTAACTGTTAGAGGGTCTTTGCGAGAGATCCTTCTCGCGAGCCTTCTAATCTTTGTCACGTGTTGCAATTCTTCCAGAGGTCTAGTCTAATTATCTTTGATCCTTTCGAAAGAGCTCCAGTCCTCTCCGAGGCCTTTGAAGCACCTTCCTGAAAAAGGCTCCCACTCTTTCCTAAAGCTGAGTGACTTCTTCTCCAAGGGGTGTATCAAACCCCCTCCAAGAGCCATCTGTAGATATCCAGGCACCAGGCCAGTCGACCCTTTCAAAGAAAGCCCCTCCGAGCGACCATCTCTCCGAGAGATTTAGTCTTTCTCCAAGAGGCACCACTTTTTCGACCCTGCCATTTCACAACTCTCTTCTCTCGAGAAGCCTTCTCTCTGAGAGACCTCTCTTAGCGACTATATTTTTGGACATCGACATCTTAATCAGCTTCAGACGACGATTTCCCTCACTCTATAGAAGTTTCTATTATTTTATTTTTGCTAATAACATTAGCTTTTGTGACTACCAACACGATTAATAAGGTAAAACCATCTGAGATCCCAATATGATATAAATGAAGTGCTAAGGCACATACCAATAAGGATGTGAATTTGTTATTAAAAAAAAAAAAAAACTTAACTTTCAAAACATTAAACAATGTAAGATATTTTCCAATGAAAAATTTATATGAGAAACTAGTGATGAATTGGTAGGTGCTCAAAAGTAAAGTAAATATCACAAACATAGAAAAACACAAAGAATACAATGATTTATAGTAGTTCGGCTTAAGTTAAACCTAACCCACTACCTTAACTCCCCACTAAGGATTTTGAAAATTGATCCATTATGAAAATAACCTCATATCTTCAAGATAAGCCCTCTACCAATGAATGTCTTGCAATACAATCCTACTACACAAAGGGTAGGCCCTCTAGCAAAGATGCCAAGAAATACAATGAAATTGAAATGAGAGTTTCTGAGGATTTTTCCCCCTCAGTTACAGATTCTCTCAAAGTAAAAAAAGGCTTGAATAAAGAATGAACAATAGGAATACAAAGCCTTCACAGTGAATGAGAGAATTTGAAAATTTTAAGCACAATGAATGGGATTGGCAGATGGTAGTTGAGCAATTAATCCTTCTTACCCCTTTAAATGGACCATCAAACTGGTATTTATAATTGATGGCGAGAGAAGACAAAAATCGAGTTGTTGGAGTTGGTTGGGGTGTATTAAATGCACTAAAAAACTAGCTGTTAGAATTTTTTCCTAAAGAAACTGTCGACAGGTTACGCGAGACTGTTGACAATTTGGTTTACAATTTCAAACCAAACCCTTTAAGCTGTCAACAGATTATAAACAAAGACTGTCGACAGTTTGATTCAGAGAGCATGCTTTTAAATTGTTGATAGATTCATATAAACTGTCGATAGATTGGACTTTTAATCAAAAGATACTATCAACAGTTTCTAACCTTGAAACACAAAAGATTTTTCTTTTTGACATGCTTTCCAAAACTAAGATCATTGAACCAAATATGACTTCAAAACACGTTTGATTGATCAATGTTTCTTTGTTTGGAAGAATAAGACCACTTGACATGAGAAATTTATTTTAACTTGATATATAACACTTGAATCAAGAATATAGTTGAAAAACAAAGTAATGTTTGAAAGTTGATTTTAAATCCATGTTAGAGACTTTGATGTTGAGGTTTGTCATTATCAAAACACTAAAACCATTATTAGAAAATCACAATTGTGTGTGAATTTCCTAATGTGTTCCCAGATGAGTTGCCACCTCAGAGGGAAGTTGAATTTTCCATTGACCGAGTGCCAGACATTCAACCTATCTCGAAAGCTCCTTACAGAATGGCTCCAAACCAATTAAAGGAGTTAAAGGTTCAGTTGCAAGAATTAATTGATAAAGGGTTTATCCGTCATAGTGCGTCGCCATAGGGTGCTCTGGTTTTATTTATAAGGGAGAATGATGGATCTGTTTGTGTAGGTGCTCTAGACTCAATCAGATTGGGCATGTTATACACTAACAATTGCAATCATATTTATTATTGAATAAGGAGTTATTCAATTTCATAAAAAGTTGTTCTATTAATTTCTTGTTATTATTGTAATGACAGGATGAAACTAAATAAAAGTCCATATAATGTATATTGTGATTAATCTATAAAGATGTGAGATGATGCATCACAGTTTCTAGACATCATTAAATGTCCCCAGTTGTAGCAATGCCAAGAATAGGCATTGACAATTGCGATAAGACTTGTATGTGTTATGTTTTTGCTATGTGATAGCAATTGGGGTCTCACACCCATAGCCATGGGATACCTAGACAAGTACATAGGTGACCGATGTTGGAGAACGTGTCACTGGACATAACTCACCATGAGAATTCGTTTTGGTTATATGTTGATGGAATTCTTATACGAGATCGGTGTAACTAATCCTTGGACTTGATGTTGTCTTGGTCATCTCATAAGAATATCAGTATGCTTTGACATCATTTCGATGGGCTTGGACAAAGGTTGCACATGGGCATTCGTTGGGCATATTGTGAGGCTTGTGGAGATGGGTGCATAACCAAGATGTCACTCATCTACCTCTTGATAGAGGATGATGTATCTAAGGTGCCGTCGGTGGATATTCACTTTAAATCCATGGCCATGGTGAAAGAGATCAATAAGGAGTTATTGATTCACTTTCTATTAAGTGAGGATATCCGAAAGACCAAAGAAAACTTATGTGATCATAATCAAGCAACACATCGCCAACTTGAGATCACATAGGATTCATTAACGAGATGATCGAATTACACGGTAACCATACTCGTGAAAGGTTATTTGCGAATTATGAATCATTCTAAATAATTGGGTAGACATGATACCTTACTAGAGACTAATCTGGTCTTATGTGGTCGTACCGACACATTGTCAGCATATTCGGAAGCCTAATGAGTCATACGCAATAGGTACGGTCCCTGGCTTAAACTAGGAGAGCGGACATATGGTTAAGTGAGACACTTTGACAAGAAATTGTGCTATCGTAGGTTCTCACAGAAAAAGAATGAATAAATGTAATGACATCAATATGACTAGGGGTCGTCATAAAGGAAAGAATTTCCTAAAATGACAGATGATTAAATTAGAAAAGAGTTTCTAATTTAATAATTTTCTATTTTTTGGAGTGGTAAATATGAAATAAAATATATTTGGGTTTAAATTAATATTTGGGTTAAATAAAGTTTTTGGGCCAAATATTAAATATTATATTTGGGCTAAATTAGATTTGGGCTAAATATTAAATTAAATATTATATTTGGACTTGAATTAGATTTGGGTCAAATATTTTATTTAAATTTATAATTGAATTTGTACCACTTAATTAAGTTTCCAGTTGGACTAGAATAAACCCATTTAATTAAGTTCCTAGTTGGACTAGGATAAATTGGCTGGCCCAATCCATTAAGGTTTAAGAAATCCTAGGAGGCTTTTCTATAAATACCCCTTTAAGGGTTGTTCAAATTAAGTTTTTATTTTATGGTTTTTCAAGAGTTGAAAAATTGTCGTACATTGTCCCCCGTTTTTGTTTCGCATCGATTAGAAACAAGAGGTTCTTTTCGTCCATACACAAGCAGTGAAAAAGGAGAATGAGCTAGCACTCTCATTCCGCTTTCCTTGCTAACAGACGCGTGTCACGTATCACCAATTAGAGGCTGGACACTTGGACAGCTCGGATCCGCAAACGACTTGAAAATCTAAAAGTTAGATTTATTTTTTTTTGTATGTGAATGATTTACTTTCAACGTTGATCCAATCGCAGGGATCGGGGTAACATTCAAAAATTTTGAACTGCGCTACTTGTCCTATGGCGATCTTGCTTTACTTTCAGGATCCATGCGGTTATGTATTGATTATCGTTGTTTATCTGTAATAGTGCGTCATCATGGAGTGCTTCGATTTTATTCGTAAGGAAGAATGATGGATCCATGCGGTTATGTATTGATTATCGCTAGCTTAACCAAGCGAGCTTGAAGAACAAGTATTCGTTATCGTAAGTGGATGATTTGTTGGATTAACTTCGAGAAACATATGTCTCTAAAATTGACTTGAGATTTGGGTATCAACATGTGCATGTTAGAGAGAGAGATGTATAGAATACCGCATTCAGGACCCGCTATAGGCATTACAAGTTTGTGGTAATCCTATTCGGGTTGAGTAATGCTCTAGTCATTTTTATGCATTTAATGAACATAGTGTTTAAGGAATACTTGCACAATTTTGTGATTGTTTTCATAGATGATATCTTGGTTTATTCCTTAACAAGTACATAGGCACACTAAAGACATCTTAGAGCAGTTTTATAACGACTCAGAGAGGAGCAGTTGTATGCTAAGCTTTGTAAGTGTGATTTTTGGTGATCACATGTGGGATTCTTGGGACATGTGATTTTAAGGAATGTCATTTATGTGGATTTAGAAAAGATTAAAGTTGCAGTTGATTGGCTTAGACCCACCACAGTGATTGAGATTCAGAGTTTTTTAGGGTTGGCAGGCTATTATAGATGGTTTATTGAGGGATTTGCTAGTTTGTCGTCCCCACTGATGAAATTGACCCGAAAGGAGTGGCATTTCAATCAAACAAAGCTTGTGAGCAATGTTTTCAATAATTGAAGAATAATTGACTACCACCTCGGTGTTAGTTATCCCGAAGAGTGGAAAGAAATTTATTGTATATAGTGATGCTTCATACTTGGGACTAGGATGTGTTCTAATGCAGGATGGACGAGTAATTGCTTATGTTTCTCGACAATTGAAGAAACATAAACTGAATTATCTGACGAATGATTTGGAGTTAGCTGTTATGGTATTTGCATTAAAAACTTGGAGACATTACTTATATGGGGAGAAAGTGGAGGTGTACACCGATCATAAAAGTTTAAAGTATCTCTTCTCCCAGAAAGAGTCGAATATGGGACAATGTTGGTGGGTTGAGTTGTTTAAGGATTATGATTGTGACATCTTATATCATTCGGTGGAAGCCAATGTTGTAGCGAATGCCTTGAGTTGGCAAGGAGCTTTCATTGCTACTATTATGGTATAAGAATGGCAATTGTTGGAGCAGTTGAGCGACTTAACTGTCTCTTCCCCTAAGGTAAGGCCTATTACGTTCTATGGTTATAAGCAGGTGCAACCAAATTGGGTCGAGCGTATTTGGGTATCCTAACCTATTGATGAAAAATTAGCCACGATTTTATCGAACATGGAAAGATTAGGTACCCTGGGATATAGTCAAGTGGATGATGGGTTATTATTGTATCAGGGGAGGATATGTGTTCCTAAAGACAAAGAGATAAGACAAGAGATTCTAAGGGAAGCTCATAAGATTTGTTATATTATTCACCCAGGCACGACGAAGATGTACCAAGGGTTGAGGCATCAGTTTTGGTGGGATGGCATGGAAAATGATGAAGCTAAATTTGTTTCTCAATGGCAGGTATGTCAGCAAGTGAAGGCAGAACATCAGAAATCCACTGGTTTGCTGCAACCATTACCAGTTCCAGAATGGAAGTGGAAACATTTCCATGGACTTTGTCACTAGTTTACCTTGGACTCAAAAAGGGCATGATTTAATATGGGAGATAATAGATCGATTGACGAAATCAACTCATTTCCTCCCTATTAAAAAGACATTTCCCTTGAGTCGATTGGCTAGATTATACATTAAAGAGATTCTGAAGTTACATGGCGTCCCAGTTAGTGTTGTGTAGGATAGAGACAACAGATTTACGTCCCACTTCTAGGGAGTTTCACATATGTGGTTAATGTGCATAGTGTGGGCTTATTGGCATTCCTTTTCCTTGTGCATGGTATAAGGGTGGATTAAGGCATTGGGTGGGAGTAGAAGGTCCTTAAGGGTGTATGTACTCATGAGCATCACCCTAGAAGTGAGCTTTCTGGCCCTAATGACCTTGTGGTTTATACTGTGGTTATGTCCTTGGGTAGGAGCTAAATGACCTCAAGGGTTGTGTGGTAAGAGGGCTCAGCCCTAAGAGTGAGCTTTTTGTCCCCAAGTGTCAGTGGTGGTTGTGCGTGTAGGATGAGATGTCATGGTACCACTTATGTTATACACTTACTTATGGGTTGTTTACTATGCACGGCATTGGCATGATTCCTTAGCTTATACTCTTGTCTTGATTGAGTTGCCAATGATGGGTTGTTGATATTTCTTTATTCTTAGATCATGCCTTATTTACTCATTGTTATAGTTGCTGAGCCTTGTGGCTCATTCTTTTGCTTTGCATCATTCCAGATAAGAGGAAAGACAGGGCTTGATCTCGTGACTATAGATGTATACAGACCTCATCTGATGAGAGGTCCTAGGGTATTTTATGATGTACTGCTAGAGTTAGCTAGACTCTTGAGCTCGAGGGTGCATATATGTTTTTTGTGGTTATGGCTTGATGTATTATAGTTAGAGGGTGTATCTTTTGTTCTGATCGAATGTGTACGCTTTATGGTTTCTTTATGATGTTTCATATGTTGTTTATGTGACATGTTGTGATGGTGTGGTTTAAGTTGTTTTTATATCATTCTACTAATGACCCTCTCACGGATCCTTTATGTGGGGGCTCCGGGAGGTGGGTCGTTACAGGTTATCTTCTATGTATGTTGTATCGTGTGTGTATTGTCCGTGTTGCAGGTTCATATGGGTGTTAAAGTGATTATTCATTATTTGTATGTTATGGTTAATCATTATTAGGGGTAAAAGTACACTCATGAGCATGATTATGAGTTTATTTCATAGCCATGTATGAGCATGTGTGTGGGAATATTTTTAAAAGTATGGTCATGTATGGATACAATCATAATTATGCTTTGAGATGCTTATGTGTGCACAGTAATTATTTTGCCTGATGCACGAGATTTTTGGACAAATTTATAACACTGGAATTATCACACTTGATTGGAATATGATTCACTTTAATTCCATACTCCTTTAATTGCTATTTAATCCAAATGATATGTACACAACAACTACCAACTTAAATATATTCATCTTTAGTGGTAGAGGTTGTAACACTATTTTGCTTTTTAGAAGACTAAGAGATTAACATACTTCCAAGCAATTGACAGGTGCTACTAGTGCTTTTTCTATCCACTTTGTATACTGCAAAATCTGTATTTGCATAGGCATGAACCTCAAAGGAAGAATTTATAGGATACCATAACCTTAAGGAAAGAGATCCTTTAAGATACCTAAGAATCCTTTTGACAGTTGATAAGTGAGATTCCTTAGGATCACTTTTATACCTAGCACAAATTCATATACTAAATAAGATATCAAGTTTAGAGGTAGTGAGATATAAGAAAGACCCAATCATACCTCTATATATCTTTTGATCAGCTGATTTCCCACTTTTATCTTTGTCTATCTTGATGGGTGTACTCATTAAATTATCTATGGACTTTGCCTAATTCATATTGTATTTCTTTAAGAGATCTTTGATAGATTTAGATTAGGAAATAAATATTCCATCTTTTAATTGTTTTACTTGTAAACCTAACAAATAATTCAATTCTCCTACCATACTCATTTTAAATTCAGCCTGCATGATGGTAGAAAATTCTTTGCATAAGTTGTCATTGGTTGATCCAAAAATTATATCACCCACATAAATTTGAACTATAAGAATATCTTTATTGCTCATTTTGATATACAAGGTTGTATCCACATTTCCTATTTTGATTTCATAATCCTCATGATGTGGTCCTCAAAACCTAGATGTTTTATATAAACCTCTTCTTTAAGTATCCATTGAGGAATGCACTTTTGACATCCATTTGATATAGCTTAAATCCCTTATTGCAAGCATAGTTTGGTAATAACCTTATAGCCTCAAGTCTAGCTACGAGTGCATAGGTTTCATCAAAATCTACAAGTCTAGCTTTGTTCTTCATTATGTAAGAAAACTTACAAAATATATACATTGACCTCCGGCCATTATTTGTATGCAAAAGAACCACTGCAATAGATTTGGATGCTTCTGATCAATGAACCAATTGCACACTGATGGTATATGTCCTCAAATCTACTCTTGATTGGGGACCCAAATTACTTTTTGTATAGTTTTCCAATAGAGGAACTATTTTATTTATAGACTAAACAATGTCTATCTTTTTTCAAAACTAACCCCATTAAATAAGTTTTAATTTAATTTAAAAAATAATTATCACTCCTTAGCTAGTGGATAAATATTAGAAGATTAATCTTTAATGGTTTAAACGGTGTTTATCAGATAAATAAGATCACCTAATAGATAATTATATTAATAGATAAATTATATCTAATGTAATTATTCTAATAGATAATTACAGTCTCTCATTTGGTTCGTACATTTTTTCTAATCAATGAAATATCTTATATCCATAGCTCATTATGCTTAAGAAATAAATTAAATCCATGAATCATGGCAGTAGGTCCTCTACAGTTGAGCATTATCTTCCATGTATCACAATGCATTTAATTCCTTTTCCATTAGTCCCAATGTGATAACACAATTTCATGAATAAACCTTCTATTTACTTAGGGTTCAAAACAATTTGCTATTCTCAAACATAAATGTGTACATCCAAAATGAGAAATCAACAAACAACTAAATAAGAGTTTCATTACATCAGCAGTTATTCATATAACTAAATTATATCATGAGACAAATTTCCATTCACTCTACGTTTTCCTTAAAACTCTTAATTATAATGCTTTTAGTTAAAAGATCAGTTATCATCAACTCAATGCTAATGTGTTGTATGACCACTTTATTTTCCTGAACATGTTCCCTTACGGCTAAATACTTAATGTCGATGTGTTTACTTCAACTGCTACTCTTGTGGTTTTTAGCCAAGAAAACAACAGTTAAATTATCACAATACAACTTAAGTGGCCTAGAAATAATTCTAAGCCCTAAAATGAAACTCTTCAACCATACACTGTGCAATGTAGCCTCAAAACAAGCAACGAACTCAACTTCCATAGTAGGGGTAGCAATTAAACTCTGTTTTGCACTTCTCCATGACACGACTCTATCGACTAACATAAATATGTATCCAGATGTTGATTTTCAAGAATCAACACAACTAGCAAAGTCTAAATTTGGGTAACCTTCCACCTCCAAATGACCAATTCATCTATACATGAGCATGTAGTCCTTAGTCCCTAGAAGGCATCTCATAACCTTTTTAGCAGCCTTCCAGTGGTCCAAACCTGGGTTACTCTGATATCTTCCCAACATACCCACCACTGCAAACGCAATGTCAGGTCTTGTGCAAACCTGAGCATAAATTAGGCTTCCAACAGTTGAAGCATATGGGATGTTGCGCATTTGTTCCCTTTCAAGTTCATTTTTCGGGCATTGGATTAAATTATACCCGTCACCTTTCACAGTGCATGCTACACTCAGTACACAATCTTTGATCCTAAATCTTTCTAAAACTTTGTTGATATAAGTCTCTTTAGACAATCCCAAAATTCCTTAAGATATTTACCTATGGATCTTTATGCCAATGACATAAGATGCCTTACCCATATCTTTCATATTAAAGTGTTTAGAGAGGAATTGTTTCATCTCATGTAGCAATCCCTTATCATTGGTTGCAAGTAGGATGTCATCCACATATAGGATAAGGAAACATATTTTGCTCCGATTGATCTTCTGGTATATACCATCCATGAAATTCTTTACAAAATCGAAGGAATATATCACATCATGAAATTTTAAGTACCATTGTCAGGAGGCTTGTAACGACCCGTTAGAGGGCCTAGTATTTATTTAGAATTAGTTAATTAATTATTGAAGCGATTAATTAAGAGGATTTGCCATTTAATTATTTAATGTGGCAATTTAGAGATTTAATTGAGAAAATAGCATTTAATTATATTTAATTATTGTGAAAATTAAATGCAAGGACGTTTTGGTCATTTACGGATTGGATGTTAATATTCAATTAGTAAATAGAATTATTTTGATTAAGGGATTAATTAATCCCAGCCGTGAGGAGGATTCGGATTGAAAGACTCCTAGTTATATTAGGAGAAAGAGATGACATTAGGGTTTCTCTTAAGCATATGTATATATATAATAGTCATTAGCCATGTTGTCTTCGCCGTGTGAAGAACAACAGAGGGAAGAAGAAGCTTCAATAGCGAATTAAAGGCTTTGCGTTGGAGGCTTCTGTTAGATCATTGGATCGATCAGAGAGTTTGAAAGGCAAGTTCTTCTCCGTGTAAACCTTTCTTACAGGATCGTATTTAGCATTCGATCATCAGTTTCAGCAACTCTTTGTTTAAGTTTCAGATTTATGTTACCGTCAGTGTATATATATATATAGGCACGAGCAGTGAGTTCAAGTCTTGCATAGGAGGCTCTCGTGAGATTATTAAGGCGATCAAGAAGATCATAAGGCAAGTATCCTTCCCCTGTAATCCTTTCTTACAGGTCTTGATTGAGTTGGATATCAGATTTCCATAATTGAATCAGTTCCAGTGCATGTATATTCATATATGTGCGTTACAGTGAGTTATATCAGTTTAGTGCATGTTTATTTATGTATTTTCATGCGTACAGTGAGTACCAGCCAGTTCATGTATATTCCTTGCAATGTTTATATGAGTTATGATCAGTAAATCATCCCTCAAGTTGTTAATATATCAATTGGGATTGTTCTCCCAAGATTTCTTTTGGAATGGTGTAGTGAAGTTAAGTTTTGATTCAAGATACGATCTCTGTTATCGTAAGTTTTATAGTTGATAAGATTCCAGTCATTCGAATAAGTCTTGTATCATTCGAATGAATTTCAAAGCATTCGAATAAGTTTCAGTGTTATCGTAAGCTTTTCCCTTATAATATTCCAGTCATTCGAATGAATTCTTGGTCATTCGAATGAGTCATGTGTTATCGTATCATTCGTATGAATTTTTGAGGTTTTTTGACTGTCATTCGAATGAGCCTTGTTGTCATTCGAATGAGCCCTTGAAGATGTGAGTAAGTTGTTGCTTTGTATAGTCTGTCATTCGAATGAGTCTTCTTGTCATTCGAATGATCTTCAAATTGATTCGAATAAGGTTACTGTTGCATTCGAATGAGTCGCATTTTGCCAGTTCAAAAGTTGAAATTTTCCAAAATTCATTCGAATGAATTTGAGAGTCATTCGAATGAGTCCCAGATCAGATCCGAATAGCCTTTGAAAATCATCAGTCATTCGAATGAGTCTCTGTCATTCGAATGAGTTTTCTGCCATTCGAATGAGCTTGCTGAAATCCATTTTTTTCATTCGAATGAGCTGTTTTTCATTCAAATTGCTTCCTTAGACCTTCTCAATCATCCAAATAGTATCAAATGGCATCCAAATAGCTTCCAATAAATTCTTGATTCAAGTATTAAATTTAATATAAATATTCAATTATTCAGATATTGAATTTTTATGCCAAGATATGACAAAATCCAATATGCCATGCCTATACTCAGAAATTTCAGAATATTTGAATCTCAACATTTCTAGTAAAAATCATATACCATGTTTAGCAGTTCATTATGACATGGTCAACATTATTTTGTGAGATTATGTGCATACACATTGTATGAGCATTGAGCATGACTTATGTGGAGCACTACATATCGTGTGCTAGCATTTATATGAGCATTGCATTATGCGCGCCAGGCGGCTTGTCCGCGGGGATCCCACTAGTATCAGTACAATTATATCTCAGTTATGAGTTGCTCGCCTGATGTCGACCAGGGAGCTAGGGGCATATTGCCCAAAGTATGTGCTTACAGTTTTTATGTTTGCAGGACTCAGATCAGTCAGGTATGTGTTACAGTTATGTGGGCCTATGTGCCAAAGTTGCATACCTGCATTTAGTTTACAGTTTATGTGCATTACATCTTATAATGCCATCCAGTGATTATTATATCTCTCAGTACAAGTTCAGTAAGTATTTTTACCAGTATCGATATTCTTCGATTCAGCTTCAGTTATTCTTTCCAGTTTATTACTTGCTGAGCTTTGTAGCTCACCTTGTACTCTTCACCATTCCAGGTCCTAGTGGGGGAGTACCAGATGTGGGGCCTAGCAGCAGTGTCCAGTAGTGTGTGTACATGGAGCCGCTCAAGACCAAAGATGTCTGGGAGTTGTTAGTTTATTAGTTAGTGCTTGATCAGTTTAGATTTATTTTATATTCCAGTTTAGGGATGTCCCTTAGATGCAATTATGATTTCAGTTTTTGTTGACTCAGAGTTTTATTCAGTTAATTGATATATACAGTATTGGTATCAGAATTCAGTTATCAGTCAGTTTGTTTTATTATCCCCAGTAACACCTCTTCTCGGGCAGCTCTAGGAGAGGGGGTGTTACAGTATTGGTATCAGAGCAGTGTTTTGAGGAGTCTCCAGTACACACATAGGATGTTGGGTAGAGTTAGGACTTGTGTCCGTCAGTTAGATACGTTAACCCAATTTACAGTATTCTAACCCTAAGTGGTGATACAGGAAGATGAGTAATCAAAGAGGACAACCCCGTACTCGCAGCCAGGCTACTTCTACGCCAGGCGAGGTTCCAGTTCCCACACCAGGCTCACCAGGGGATTCTGGCAGTGACTTACGACAGGGTATGGCCGAGATGCGAGGTATGTTGGCAGGCTTGATGAGGGTAGTTGATACCCTAGTGACGAATCAGGTGAGGCAGCCGTAAGTACACCAAGAAGCAGGAGGCAGTGGAGGTGAACCGCTAGTTGCCCCAACAACTCCAGTTGTAGCGGCAGACACTGGGAGTCAATTATTGAAGGACTTCATGGCGTTTCGACCACCAGTATTTCATGGAGGTACAGATGCAGCAACAGCGGAGAATTGGATGCTATCAATAGAGAAGCATCTCCGATCTATTGGTTGTGCGGACGACCGACGAGTTCGACTTAGCACGTTCATGTTCAGAGGCGATGCCGAGAGATGGTGGGAGACTGCCCGCCAGAGGTTTGGTGATCGAGAACCCACATGGGTTGAGTTCCAACAAGTGTTCAATGACGCTTATTGCCCAGCATGGGTCAAGGAGCAGAAAGTTTATGAGTTCGTGGAGTTGGTACAAGGTACTAATACGGTGGCTCAGTACGAGGCGGAGTTCACAGCATTGTCACGATATGCTCCGGAGTTGGTGTCCAGTGAAGCAAAGAAGGCCGCCAAATTCCAGAGAGGATTGCGTGCGGATATCCGACATGCTTTTGGAGGAGCTCTAAGCGTGGATTATGCCACGGTGGTCCAGCGAGCATATGCTATCGAGCGAGATCGTAATGAATGGAGAGCAACACAAGCAGCCAAGAAGGGCACAGGTACATCTCAGGCTTCGTCCAATAATAATAAGAAGAGGAAGTGGACAGCCGGACAGGGAAATAAGGCAGAGAATAATCCACAGTGTGGTCAATGTGGAAGGAAGCACGGAGGACCGTGCCTAGCTGGGAAGAACGTTTGTTTCAAGTGTGGACAAGAGGGGCATAGAAAGAAAGATTGCCCGAGGAATCAAGCAGCACTTCCCGCGCCAGAGGTCACTTGTTTCAGGTGCGGACAAAGAGGACACACAGCCAATCGGTGTACTCAACCACCCCAAAATAGAGGTCAGCAGGCTAATCAGAGGCCACCAGCAGCTAGAGGGCCAGGAGCGGCACCTATACCAGCACTACCAGTAGCTCAGCATCCACCGCCCGCAGATAGACAAGTGCAGGGTAGAGTTTATGCCCTTACCACAGCTGAGGCAGAGCAGGGCGACGGGACTATCCAAGGTATTCTATCCCTATATGGTCATGATGTGCGTGCATTATTTGATACTGGTTCTACACATTCTTTTATTGCACTGCGCACAGTATGTTATGTTCCCCATTCCCGGATTTCCTTGCCGTACCACTTGATTGTGTCTACGCCGGGAGATAAGATTATGATAGCTAGAGAAATGTTTGAAAATTGTGAGATCGAGGTTCATGATAAGAAGCTATTGGGAGATTTGGTAATTCTCGATGTTAAGGATTTTGATTTGATCCTTGGCATGGATTGGCTATCACGACATTATGCAAGAGTCGATTGCCGGCGAAAGATTATTGATTTTGAACTACCTCAACAGCCGATTCTTATTTATAGAGGAGTCAAGCCTATGTCTACGATTCCTATGATCTCAGTGATGAAAGTTGAAAAGCTGATGCGTGATGGATGCGAGGCTTATCTAGCCTTTGTAACCACTGACGAAGGAAGCAAGAAGAATTTACCCGAGGTACCAGTAGTACGAGATTTCCAAGAAGTTTTCCCAGATGAGCTACCAGGATTACCTCCTCGGAGAGGATCGGAGTTTAGTATCGAATTATTGCCTGGTACGCAGCCTATCTCTAAGGCTCCATATCGGATGGCACCTAATGAGCTAAAGGAGTTAAAGGCCCAGTTAGAAGAGTTAATAGAAAAGGGTTTTATCCGACCCAGTTCATCCCCGTGGGGTGCACCAGTATTGTTCGTGAGGAAGAAAGATGGATCTTTGAGATTATGTATTGACTATCGTCAATTGAACCAGGTGACAGTGAAGAATAAATACCCCTTACCTCGAGTGGATGACTTGTTAGATCAATTGCGAGGAGCTAAGATATTCTCGAAGATAG
This sequence comes from Diospyros lotus, assembly GCF_014633365.1. Taxonomy (NCBI): domain Eukaryota; kingdom Viridiplantae; phylum Streptophyta; class Magnoliopsida; order Ericales; family Ebenaceae; genus Diospyros; species Diospyros lotus. Next base: position 21,730,600 of record NC_068345.1, read on the forward strand.
ATTTGAGATCGGGATACCATCAGGTGCGAGTTAGAGATGATGATATTCAGAAGACTGCTTTCAGGACTCGCTATGGACACTACGAGTTTGTGGTAATGCCATTTGGGTTGACGAATGCCCCAGCTGTTTTCATGGATTTGATGAATCGAGTTCTACGTGAGTACTTAGATCAATTCATTATTGTCTTCATCGACGATATCCTAGTCTACTCACCTAATGTGGAGGAGCATACAGAGCATCTTACTCTAGTATTACAAAGACTTAAAGAAGAGCAACTGTACGCCAAGTTCAGCAAGTGTGAGTTCTGGCTCACTCAAATTGGATTTCTAGGTCATGTGGTGTCTGGAGATGGTATTTCAGTGGATCCAGACAAGACCAAAGCAGTTATGGATTGGCCGAGACCTACGACAGTGACAGAGATACGTAGTTTTCTGGGTCTTGCAGGCTATTATAGACGATTCATTGAAGGGTTTGCTCGTTTATCTTCCCCTATGACTAAGCTAACAAGAAAAGGAGAAAAGTTTGAATGGAATGACGCGTGTACACGTGCCTTCCAAGAATTGAAGCGAAAGTTAACTACTGCACCAGTTTTAGCCATTCCGAGAAGTGGAGAGAAATATTCCATTTACAGCGATGCATCCCATTCAGGTTTGGGTTGCGTATTGATGCAAGAGGGTCGAGTTAATGCTTATGCATCCAGACAATTGAAGAAACACGAAGTGAACTACCCTACTCATGATTTGGAGTTGGCAGCGGTAGTATTTGCTTTGAAGATATGGCGACACTATCTATATGGTGAGAAAGTTGAAATTTATACAGATCATAAGAGTTTACACTATCTTTTATCCCAGAAAGAATTAAACATGAGGCAGAGACGTTGGGTCGAGTTATTTAAAGACTTCGACTGTGAGATTCTATATCACCCAGGAAAGGCTAATGTAGTAGCCGATGCTTTGAGTCGGCGAGGAGCTTCTATATCTACAATGATGGTTCAAGAATGGAGGTTATTAGAACAGTTGAGTGTCTTATCTATTTCAACCCCAGAAGATAAACCAGTTGTGAGTTGTGCTTATATGAGAATACAACCCGAGTTATTTGAATTGCTCAAGACACAGCAATCGAAAGATGTGAAGTTAGCACAAATTTTAGCAGATATCGAGAAATTTTCTCCTTTGGGATATACTCTACGGAGTGATGGTATACTTTTATTTCAGGGACGTATTTGTATACCCGATGGTGGAAATCTTAAGCAAGAGATTTTGAATGAAGCACACAAGAGTCGTTACACTATTCATCCAGGTGTAACAAAGATGTACCACGACCTTAAGCGACAGTATTGGTGGAGTGCTATGAAGAAAGATGTAGCCAGATATATTTCACAATGTTCGGTATGCCAACAAGTTAAAGCGGAACATCAGAAACCCGCAGGTTTATTACTTCCATTACCCATTCCGGAGTGGAAATGGGATAATATTGCTATGGATTTTGTGATGGGTTTACCCAGGACTACTAAAGGCTACGATGCTATATGGGTGATTGTTGATCGCTTAACTAAATCAACCCATTTTCTTCCTATTAAGAAGACTTATCCATTAAACAGGTTTGCCAAAATTTACATTGAGGAGATCGTGAAGTTACACGGTGTCCCATCCAGCATTGTATCAGATCGAGATCCTCGTTTTACTTCTCATTTTTGGGGAGCTTTGCATGAGGCATTGGGATCTCAGTTGAAGTTCAGCACGGCATTTCATCCGCAGACAGATGGCCAGTCAGAGAGGACGATCAGAACTCTCGAGGATATGTTGAGAGCGTGTGTTCTAGATTTTCAAGGTAGTTGGGATGAGCATTTACCTTTGGTGGAATTTGCTTACAACAACAGTTTCCATTCAAGTATTGGAATGTCACCATATGAGGCTTTGTATGGGCGACCATGTCGATCGCCCATATGTTGGGAAGAGATTGGAGATAGGACTTTATTGGGTCCTGAAATCGTGGAGCAGACGACAGAAAAGATCCGGGTGATCAAAGGAAGAATGAAGACAGCACAAGACAGACAGAAGAGCTATGCAGACAAGCGACGGCGAGACCTCAAGTTTGAGGTAGGCGACCATGTTTGGTTGAGAGTCATGCCTATTAAAGGTGTGCGAAGATTTGGCGTAACAGGAAAGCTTAGTCCCCGTTACGTTGGTCCTTTTGAGATCTTGAGACGGATAGGGACCTTGGCATATGAGTTAGCTTTGCCACCTCAGTTGTCCCATGTCCACAATGTGTTCCATGTTTCCATGTTGAGGAAGTATGTGCCAGATCCTCAACATGTGATCGATTTTCAGACTCTTGAAGTGAGAGAAGATGTGTCTTATGAAGAGACGCCTACCAGTATTTTAGAGCGTAAAGAGAAGACTTTGAGGAATCGATCAATTCCTCTTGTGAAAGTACAATGGCAGCGTCACTCGGCAGAAGAGGCGACGTGGGAGCTAGAAGAAGAGATGAAACGTCTTTACCCCTCATTATTCGAGTAACCAGTTACGAATTTGGAGGACCAAATTCTTTTAAGGAGGGGAGAAATTGTAACGACCCGTTAGAGGGCCTAGTATTTATTTAGAATTAGTTAATTAATTATTGAAGCGATTAATTAAGAGGATTTGCCATTTAATTATTTAATGTGGCAATTTAGAGATTTAATTGAGAAAATAGCATTTAATTATATTTAATTATTGTGAAAATTAAATGCAAGGACGTTTTGGTCATTTACGGATTGGATGTTAATATTCAATTAGTAAATAGAATTATTTTGATTAAGGGATTAATTAATCCCAGCCGTGAGGAGGATTCGGATTGAAAGACTCCTAGTTATATTAGGAGAAAGAGATGGCATTAGGGTTTCTCTTAAGCATATGTATATATATAATAGTCATTAGCCATGTTGTCTTCGCCGTGTGAAGAACAACAGAGGGAAGAAGAAGCTTCAATAGCGAATTAAAGGCTTTGCGTTGGAGGCTTCTGTTAGATCATTGGATCGATCAGAGAGTTTGAAAGGCAAGTTCTTCTCCGTGTAAACCTTTCTTACAGGATCGTATTTAGCATTCGATCATCAGTTTCAGCAACTCTTTGTTTAAGTTTCAGATTTATGTTACCGTCAGTGTATATATATATATAGGCACGAGCAGTGAGTTCAAGTCTTGCATAGGAGGCTCTCGTGAGATTATTAAGGCGATCAAGAAGATCATAAGGCAAGTATCCTTCCCCTGTAATCCTTTCTTACAGGTCTTGATTGAGTTGGATATCAGATTTCCATAATTGAATCAGTTCCAGTGCATGTATATTCATATATGTGCGTTACAGTGAGTTATATCAGTTTAGTGCATGTTTATTTATGTATTTTCATGCGTACAGTGAGTACCAGCCAGTTCATGTATATTCCTTGCAATGTTTATATGAGTTATGATCAGTAAATCATCCCTCAAGTTGTTAATATATCAATTGGGATTGTTCTCCCAAGATTTCTTTTGGAATGGTGTAGTGAAGTTAAGTTTTGATTCAAGATACGATCTCTGTTATCGTAAGTTTTATAGTTGATAAGATTCCAGTCATTCGAATAAGTCTTGTATCATTCGAATGAATTTCAAAGCATTCGAATAAGTTTCAGTGTTATCGTAAGCTTTTCCCTTATAATATTCCAGTCATTCGAATGAATTCTTGGTCATTCGAATGAGTCATGTGTTATCGTATCATTCGTATGAATTTTTGAGGTTTTTTGACTGTCATTCGAATGAGCCTTGTTGTCATTCGAATGAGCCCTTGAAGATGTGAGTAAGTTGTTGCTTTGTATAGTCTGTCATTCGAATGAGTCTTCTTGTCATTCGAATGATCTTCAAATTGATTCGAATAAGGTTACTGTTGCATTCGAATGAGTCGCATTTTGCCAGTTCAAAAGTTGAAATTTTCCAAAATTCATTCGAATGAATTTGAGAGTCATTCGAATGAGTCCCAGATCAGATCCGAATAGCCTTTGAAAATCATCAGTCATTCGAATGAGCCTTCTGTCATTCGAATGAGTCTCTGTCATTCGAATGAGTTTTCTGCCATTCGAATGAGCTTGCTGAAATCCATTTTTTTCATTCGAATGAGCTGTTTTTCATTCAAATTGCTTCCTTAGACCTTCTCAATCATCCAAATAGTATCAAATGGCATCCAAATAGCTTCCAATAAATTCTTGATTCAAGTATTAAATTTAATATAAATATTCAATTATTCAGATATTGAATTTTTATGCCAAGATATGACAAAATCCAATATGCCATGCCTATACTCAGAAATTTCAGAATATTTGAATCTCAACATTTCTAGTAAAAATCATATACCATGTTTAGCAGTTCATTATGACATGGTCAACATTATTTTGTGAGATTATGTGCATACACATTGTATGAGCATTGAGCATGACTTATGTGGAGCACTACATATCGTGTGCTAGCATTTATATGAGCATTGCATTATGCGCGCCAGGCGGCTTGTCCGCGGGGATCCCACTAGTATCAGTACAATTATATCTCAGTTATGAGTTGCTCGCCTGATGTCGACCAGGGAGCTAGGGGCATATTGCCCAAAGTATGTGCTTACAGTTTTTATGTTTGCAGGACTCAGATCAGTCAGGTATGTGTTACAGTTATGTGGGCCTATGTGCCAAAGTTGCATACCTGCATTTAGTTTACAGTTTATGTGCATTACATCTTATAATGCCATCCAGTGATTATTATATCTCTCAGTACAAGTTCAGTAAGTATTTTTACCAGTATCGATATTCTTCGATTCAGCTTCAGTTATTCTTTCCAGTTTATTACTTGCTGAGCTTTGTAGCTCACCTTGTACTCTTCACCATTCCAGGTCCTAGTGGGGGAGTACCAGATGTGGGGCCTAGCAGCAGTGTCCAGTAGTGTGTGTACATGGAGCCGCTCAAGACCAAAGATGTCTGGGAGTTGTTAGTTTATTAGTTAGTGCTTGATCAGTTTAGATTTATTTTATATTCCAGTTTAGGGATGTCCCTTAGATGCAATTATGATTTCAGTTTTTGTTGACTCAGAGTTTTATTCAGTTAATTGATATATACAGTATTGGTATCAGAATTCAGTTATCAGTCAGTTTGTTTTATTATCCCCAGTAACACCTCTTCTCGGGCAGCTCTAGGAGAGGGGGTGTTACAAGGCTTGTTTCAATCCATATTAGGATTTCTTAAGCTTGCAACATTCTGTCGAAACCAAGGTTACATCCTCTAAGTATGAGACTTCAAGTCACAGTTACAAAATACATATATACTCTCAAGGATCAAGAACCTAGCTAGCTCTAGCATTTCAACACAAAAGTCCCCAAGACCTTTCTTTAGGTGAGCTCTGTACACATCTATTTAAAAAAGATCATCCCCTACTAGACTCACCCTCCGCATTATCTTTAGCCTTACCTAAAATGATGCAAGAAAAAGAATGAACCACAAGGCCCAACAAGTATAACAATGAATAATGGAGACATGAACCAAGAATGAAATAGCAACAATAACCCATCATACTCAACCCAATCAGAAAGAGAAGAATAAAGTCAATAAACCATGTCCATGCCATGCATACAAGAATTCACGAGTAGATATAAACATGAATAACACTATGACACTCCGTGTCTCGCACCCACCACTACAAGTGACTCTTGGGGCCCGATAGCTCACTCCTAGGGTTGCTTTCCCTCACCATACAATCCTTGAGGACAATCAGCTCCCACCTAAGGTCATAGTCATATCACATGCCACGAGATTATTGGGGTTAAAAAGATTACTCCTAGAGGTATGCACATGAGTACATACACCCTTAAGGATAATCCGCTCCCACCCAATGCCTTGATCCACCCATATACCACACATAAGAAAGGGAATGCAAACATGCCCATATTATGCACATTAACCATAAGTCTCATAAAGAGTTTTATATGAGCCATAACTCAATCGATAACGCACTAAAGAATGCACCTTTAATCCCCTAATATCATTTAATATGATTCGAAACCCAAGAGGAACTTCCCAAATACGAAACATACTCTAGAAGAGGAAAATCGGCAACATCGATCGATAGATGCCCAGCCATCTGTCAACCGTTCCTTTATAAAAAGGCAGTTGGTCGACATATGCAAGGCTATTTGTCAACTGGCAGTGGCCTTTTAGCCCATCAGTCGACAGATGATAATCCATTTGTCAACTGACAAATAGCTCTAACTCGAGATAGGGGACCCGAAGCATGCAAGTTTCACCAATTTGCTTGTATGATCTACATCCTAAAACAAAACGCATCATTCCCAAAGGTTTATAGGATGAAACAAACACTATTTTAAAGCTCAAAGGAGACCAACAAAATCAAGCAAGAAACTAGAGAGAGTTAAAACCATTTTTACATAGGCATCAAACAAGAACAAGCCCTTGGAAAATCTAGTTTTTGGACTCACACTCCTAGTACTCCAAAGTCCAAGAGTTTAGGAGAGAAAGAAAGGAGAAGAACTTGCATTCAAAACTCTTCTTAACGGCTTACCTGAGATGATATGCCTCTACGATCTCCTTACTTCTTACACTCAACAAGAGTAACTAGCAAAAATAGATAAAGGAGAAGAAGAAAATGAATGAACCTTTAGCTTTCTCACCCCTCTTCGATTATAAGCAAGCAAGAAAGAGAGAAGAGAAGGAAACCCTACCTTCTTGCTCTCTCTCTCTGGCTGCACTCTCACCCTGCAATTAAAACACAAAACAAAACATAATAAAAATTTTATATTTCTTCCTTTATTTTGGTGAGAGGTTTATACTCGTCAGTGTACGAGTGCAGTTGTAGTCCAAATTTAAATTTATATTTACTGGATGAGTCCAGATCGTCCACTAAGAGATTTATTTATGGTAAAAGAATGTCACACACATGCACACGCATTTGGATGAATTGGCAATAAGATTTTTTATGGATTTTTTAGATAACAGATATTAGGAAATAAAGCAAGGCAGAAGTTGAAATAAACGCTAAAGGTGTGAATATGAAATTGGATAGCACTTGAGTTAAGACAATTTCAGCGCCAACCCGTTGATTCCCAAATTTTAGCAGAAAAGATTAGCAACATTAATTTAATTTCACATATGAGGGTTTGTTATTAAATGCAATTAGAGATGATGATAGTTCTAGTTTAAGCAATCCCCATACATGATATGCGGGATTCTAATTTAAGCAACTACCATAAATTCAATTGCAATTAATATACAAAACAACTAAATTAATCATCCAGGTTTAGGTATGATAGCGTTTCCAGTTCTAGTAACTCTCATGCGTGATATGAAAGCTTTAAGTTAGGCTTATGCTCCAATCCAAACCTAGTGATTTCTCAATAATTATGACACAGTCATACTGAAATTTAAATTAATGTTACTCATTTAAAGCGCAGTTTTCTTTGGGAATCATTGGCGTTGGACACTGTCTTTGCCTTAACCCAAGATTAAATTTAGCTACTCATCTCCATTTGAAAGTTAATTGACAGGAATTTAAATGATGTAATTTAAATAACAGAATTTAAATGACAGAAATTAAAATAGTATAAACTAACTAGCCATTTAGGCGGTGAACAATTAAATGACAAGAATTAAAATTATAGAAATTTAAAGGCAAAAATTAACCTGCCATTTAGGCGGTGGATAATAAAGTAACAATAAATGACATAAGAATTTAAAAAAAGAAAGAAAGGAATTAAGATCACAAGAGAAAACAATAGAAAAAATAAGAGAGACAAAAACAATTCTCAAAGAGACAATTCTAAGAAAACAACTAAGATTTGATTCAAGAATAATAATCACTCTTACAAATGCAATTAAGTGAGCTATTTATAGCTCACAAGATGCAATACAAACCACACAATTTCAATTATTCAACTAGACATAATTATATCTAATGGGCACTCACACACTTAAAGTTAAATGGATTTTAGCTATAATACACACCTAAAGTTTAATGGATTTTAGCTAAAATACACACCTAATAAAGTACTCATAAAGTTAATTGGATTTTAACTATAATACACACCTAATAAAGCACTCATAAAGTTAATTGAATTTTTTTATCTTCATTAGGAAAAAAAAATAATAATCACTACAAGAAAAATCAGTTTTAGTGACGGAAAAATCCGTCACTAAAAACATAAAATCCGTCACAAAATTTTTCTGTGATGGGGTAACGAACCGTCACAAAAGGGGGCGTGACAGAATTTTAGTGACGGGGTATGGGTAACCCGTCACAGATCTATGACGGGGTAGTACTGTCCGTCACAAATTTGTGACGGGATAGTCTGTCCGTCATAAATCTATGACGGGAATTAGCCGGTCACAGCTCTGTGACGGGGTAAATCCCGTCACAGATCTGTGACAGACAGTATTACCCCGTCACAGATCTGTGACGGGGTAAGTCCCGTCACAAATCTGTGACGAACAGACTACCCCGTCACAAATATTCTTAAAATTTAAAAATATTAAAACGCACATGAACAATCTGCGACGGGCTCTGTGATAGGCAGTACCCCGTCACAGATCTGTGACGGGCAGTACCCCACCACAAATATTTTTAAATAAAAAAATATTAAATAAATAATTTTATTTAAAATAAAATTAATACGGCCAATCTGCAACGGGACAGTCCGTCGCATATATTTTTAAATAAAAAAATAATTTTGAAAAAAAATATAAAAATTAATATTAATATTTTAAATCAATATGTTTTTACAAATTTAATATATTTTTAATTTCAAAAAATATATTTTTAATTTTTAAATTTATAAAATTAAAATATATATTAAAATATTTTTAAAAAATTAATATTTATTAAAATTGAAATTAATATTTTCTTTTATAAGAATAAAAAAATTTAAAATAACAAGAATTTTTTTTAAAATTTAAATAAAATATTAAAAAAATTAATATTACCCACACTCACATTAAAAATAAAACAAATTTAACATTAAAAAGAAAATTAATATTAATAACCCACGTCCACATCATCAATGTTTACAACCACATCATCAATGTTTACAACATTCAACTACAATCAATTGTCATTATTATTATCATTTTCATCTTCATCATTATCACCCTCGTCTTGATCAACTACTGGGTCAGATCCACCTGGAACAGTCGACGATCCAGCATCTGCAGTAGATTGTTTTGTCAATCTACTTATTACCATATTCATTTCTAACTGCCACGCCGTCACCTGTTATTGCCACTATCGTAATTGCCGATTCTCAGCCCAGGATTCAAGCAACTCATCGTTTAATTGAGTGACTTTAAGTCTCATTTGTTCAAACTCTAGTGACATATTTGAAGATGATTGGCTAGAACGATTGTCAATAGATGGATATAACAAATTAGCTTGGGAGTCCAGCCCGTATATTCGACCCTTTCTATTCCAACCGCTAACAGCTTGATAGAAGATGTCGTGTTCATTAACTGTAGGCGATGAGGACTCTCTGGTACTTGCGGATGATAAAGATGCCTCCGCACTCAATCTTTCATATTTTTTCTATAAAATTAAAACATTCATGTAAATGAATTAAGAAATTATTTTAAAATAAAAATTTTAATTTAATTTATAAAACACACATACAACGACGACCCTAGATCTGTCATCGACCCATACTTCTTCTCCTTGATTATCTTTCTTGGTGTGTGTTCTCCTGAAGAATTCAAACTCATTGGGCTCACGATTCAATTCAGTTGCCTGTATAAGAAATTAATAAATAATATAGTAAATTTGATCAAACTAAACTTATAATTTAAATAAATTAAAAAAATATGTAAGTTAGCATAAGTAATTACTAGCCTTCGTCGAGTCAAGGAGAATGGAATGGACCCGCCAGTGTGGAGCGACCCACCGGTCTCGGAAGCACGATTTTTTTTTATTTTGTGTGGCAATTTTTTTGTTGCTTTCTTCTGCCCACTTTACATCAAGTGCCTTACGCACGTCGGGATCCATCCACATTGCTTCGTCTTCCCCATTTCTAATTCGATGCATATGGCTCCTAAAACTTCGTCTACCAGACTTATTCCATGTGAGCCATATGCGATCATTCTCCTCGGGTTGCCAGAAATACGTCTTCTACATTAAGTTAAGAAACATATATATATATATATAAGAATTTAAATACAAACTTATATTAAAAAAGAATTATAAATTAACTTACGTTAAATTCTTCAAGCCACATCCTTCGTATTATTTCTGGCACTTCATCCCAATGAATCCACGGTTCAGTATATCGTGCCCTCCAAATCTTTCCCAGTTTGCTTGGTGGGCCACTCTCAGGGATAAAACTGTCAAACACAAAAGATATATATATATTTATTTGAATGTATAATATAATTACAAGTAATTAATTTAAAATAATAAATACGATACTCACTTATTACACTGTTCATCGCAAGATAAGTGTTTTCGACCATCTCCTCGACTGATGCCAACCGGGTCAGTTGGAATGGGCTCAGAGTGTTGAGCAGAAGCAGATGATGAATTGAGTCCTTGCGGTGTCGGCACGAATGTGTATGGGGAAGGTCTGTCTGGCATATGAGAAGTTCCCCCAACATATTGGCCACTCGATGGTACAACATCTGGGGGGTAGAAAGTAGGTGGAACACCATAATAACCCCATGGCATCGGGGTTCTAGGATATGGAAACTGAGGAGGCATAGGAGCAAAAGGTTGTGAGGGTGGTGGTGGGGGTGGTGACTGGAGATTGAATTGTGTGGATTGGACAACAGGTGTGGAGTCAGGAGAAGAATATTGTGAACCAGAATTGGCATCTAGAGAAGGTGTGGTCCTATAAGATGTTCTACTTCTACCTCTTCCCCTACCCGAAGGTGTTGAATGTCCTGACATCTATTTCAACAATTATATATATATAATTACATTAACATCAAAGTCATCATACTAAAAGTACAGGTACACAAATTATTAATATTCCTATTTTAAAATTACAAAGGTAATTAATTAGCATGCACAAAAAAAAAAAAAAACTATCAGTCATCTTCTTCTATATATTCATCAATGTCTTCTTGGTCATTATCTCTGTCATCAGATAATATATCTTCCTCGTCTTCTTCTGAAACAGATTCTTCATCCATATCATTTTCTTCTTCCTCAACGATATTGGAGATATCAACTTCTTCTACTAGCCCATTATCATCTTGTAAAGTGCCTCCGAGGTCAATATTTACATCAATTACAGGCTGTTGCAATATTTCATCCTCTTGAAAAGGCTCTTCCATGTTAGCTTCAGGAGCATTTATTGTACCTCGTGCCTTTGTTTTAATTACAACCATCCAACCATTTTTTTCACGACAGTAATTAGGGTAAGGTGCGTAATACACTTGTTCAGCTTGTTGGGCAAATATGAATGGATCATATTTCCTATATCTTCTTGATGATCAAATGTCTATAATTCCATATTTATCATGAATTTTAGTTCCTCGTGGACTTGGATCATACCATTCACATTTGAACAAAATTACTCTTTTTATTGGTAAGCCTGCATATTCTAACTCAAGTATGTCTATAAGTTTTCCATAATAATTCATATGTGAAGCTCCACCTCCTGACGCAGACACATAAACACCATAGTTTTCTATCGACCTACTTTAACTCCATTCAATAGTATGAAATTTGTATCCATTGACGAAATACATTGGCCAATGTTTAACGTTAGGAGTTGGCCCCCACCCTATGCTCTGAATTAGTTGGTCTGCAATAACTTCGCCACTCAAATTCACCTAACCAAATATTTCCATCAGTACTTTATGTATACATAATTAATATTAAATTAAGAAATATATTAAACTTTACAAACTTACATGATTATGGAACCAAACACAAAAATGCTCCTGGATTTGTTTGTCTAATTCTTCGTCACTGATTACTGGCGATAATTCACGTAACATGTTTGTATACATGCTGAAACATTAAAATATATATATCAACATAATATAAAAAAATTATTAATATGAACTCATAAATATATTAATATAATTAAGTTTGGGTTCTTACTCAATATAAGTTTCGACCTCTGGCGTATTTAACAAGACATACAACTTTGCTGTTTGGAACTCATTCACATCCAACCATCTTTTTTTCATTGGACCAGCCGCACGACCCGGATAATTGAAGATAGAAATTTGTCGATGCGAAGATTCTCCCCCATCATCATTTCGAGGGGCTCTCGTCCTCCTTGATTGAATATTTGATTCAAAATAATATGAACCAAATATGGACGTCTCCTCAATTAAATATGCCTCACAGATAGATCCTTCTATGCGAGCCTTATTCCGGACTTTCTTCTTTAAAGTATTGAGAAATCTAAATCATTTTAAAGTTGTCTTAATTTATGAAAAAGAACATAATAAACTATACAATAAAATCAATAAATTATATGAATATAAAATTATTATTACCGTTCAAATGGATACATCCATCTGTATTGGATTGGCCCTCTGACCTTTGCTTCGTAAACCAAATGTACTGGGAGATGTTTCATTGAGTTAAACCATCCAGGCTGAAATACACGCTCTATTTTGCATAGAATGATTGGGATGTTCTGTTCCATAACTTCCAAATGTTCAGTTCTTAACGTTGTTGAGCATATTTCTTTGAAAAACTGGCATAACTTAGTTATTGGACTCCAAATTCGATCTGGTAATCCTGAAAATGCCGTTGGAAGTAACCGCTCCATGAGAACATGATAATCATGACTCTTCAAGCCAAACAGTTTTCCATTCTTCATATCAACACATCTGCCCAATCTAGATGCATACCCATCAGGGAGTTTAAGTTCTTTTATCAATTTCAAAATACTTAACTTTTGTTCTCTCGTGAAAGAATATTGAGCTTTAGGTTTCCAATATTTACCCCCACCACGTTCTACTAATTCCAACTCCTTCCACCTGCAATATTCTTTCAGGTCCATTCTAGCTTTGCTATTATCTTTAGTTTTACCTTTCACATCCATGATTGTATTGAAAAGATTATCAAAAATATTCTTCTCGATGTGCATGACATCTAAGTTGTGTCGGATAAGATTATCTTTCCAATATGGCAAGTCCCAAAAAATACTTTTTTTTGACCAATTGTGTTGCACACCATATCCGATCATAACACAATTTTGTTGTTCTAAGATAGACGGGACATTACATACTCTACCAAATACGTTTTCTCCACTTAAACGAGGAGGTGGACAAGAATTATCAACTTTAGTTTTTCGAAATGCAGTTGTATTCCTTTGAAAAGGGTGATCCATTGGCAAAAATTGTCGATGACAATAAAAAAATGATGTTTTCCCACCGTACTTGAGATTAAAAGCTTTTGTGTTTTCCATACAATAAGGGCATGCTAATCTACCTGATGTCATCCAACCAGATAACATTCCATATGCAGGAAAATCACTGACAGTCCACAACAGAGCTGTTTTCATCATAAAATTTTGCTTTGTGGATATGTCATAGGTCAACACTCCTTCGTGCCAAAGCAATTTCAATTCATTAATTAAAGGTTGTAAAAATACGTCTATCTTACTTTTGGGATTTGAAGGACCCGGAATAATAACCGTTAAAAACATAAACTCTCTTTTCAAACATAATCCAAGAGGCAAATTATATGGGGTCACAATTACTGGCCAACAAGAGTACGGGCGACCCGATTGACCATATGGAGTGAACCCATCTGCACACAAACCAAGCCTTACATTTCTAGGATCAGCAAAGAAGTCAGGATGTGTCCGATCAAAATATTTCCATGCTTCACCATCAGACGGGTGAGACAATACCCCAAACTCTCTCCGATTTTCATAGTGCCATCTCATGTTCGAAGCAGTAATGGTGGAAGCATAGATTTTTTGCAATCTTGGTATGAGGGGCAAATACCACATTCTCTTAAAAGGAATTTCTTTAAATTTTCCTGTGCCACTTCTTGCAGACTTAAAACGAGGATGACTGCAAAACTTACAACTCGTCTCAAATTGATCATCCTTATAATATAACATACAACTATTTGGACAACAATCGATCTTCTGACAACCAATTCCACTCTTAGAAACCAACTTTTTAGTATGATAAAAGTCATCGGGCACATGGTTACCAGTTGGCATTGTATGTTGCATAAACTGCATGATTTCATTATAACAACCTTCAGGCATGTTACAATCAGATTTAATGCTCAACATCCTAACTGCAGCTGAAAGTTCACTCTCTGCATCACAACCCGAGTATAATGGGGATTGTGCAGCAGATAACATCTCATAAAATGCCTTTACATTTTCATTAGGTGGTTCCTCAATATTGTACGACTGATGACCACTTTCGCTAAACGCTCCTTGCATTATAGCAGGCCCATGTGACGGTCCTGCTGCATTCATTACCATTTGCTCATAAGGATTAAACTGATCTCTAAAATTATCTTCTCTATAATATTCATTTACAATAACATTTGGAGGCATTATTGGCATTTCTTCCCCATGATTCGTCCAATAATAATACCCTTTCATGAACCCATGCTTACAAAGATCCCTTTTCACCTCATTAACTGATTTAAATTTCAAACACTCACATTCCATACAAGGACATTTCAACACTCCTAGTCTTATAAAACTTTCTTGAGAACATGCAAGTTGAATAAACTCATCAACACCAGCATAAAATTCAGGAGTGATCCCACCCCTTCTTGGCATACACCTATTATCAATCCATCGACGATGTAACGGAGCTTCCATTTTCAATTCAAAATTGTATAACAAGCACGCGCTAGTTCCTAATAGATATTTTATCTTGAAAACTAACCAAATTATATTTCATCATTACAGACTGTCATAGGTAACTGATAAATATGAACAAAAAATAAATATAATAATAAATAATTTATTAAGATAAATTTTGTATATTTTTAATAAATTGAGATAATAAATAATTAAGATAAATTTTAATATATTTACTTCACTCTACATGTTTGAATTGAATTTTTCTTAAATACATATTTAAATTTGTATTTCCTTTAATACTTAAACAATTATTAAAAAATTTATTTGTTACATTTTTTATTTTATTTTGATTGTGTAATTAAGAACAATATGGTTAAAATAGTGTATCTAATATATTTTCTAAGTTAGTTATAAATGTCTCACGTTGAAATTTTAAATAAAAATATTAAATTCCATTAGTGTACTTATTTTATTTTATAACAATAAATTATATTACTCATTAATAGTATTTTATTTTTAATATTGTATTTCTTATATGTTTGAATTTAAATATTTATCTAATTTATTTCTCATGTAATTTTTAATTTTTAGTGTTTTATTTTAAATAAAAAAATTAAAATTTATACCTTTCTAAATTCTATTTTAATTTTTAAAATAATTATCTAATTTATTTCGTACATTATTTTAAATATTCTAATTTTACAAATTTACTATTTTTAATGTTTTAAATAGGAATTTTTTAATTTTTAATGTCTATATTTAATCTTATGGCAACAAAATATATGTTTTCATAAATATTGTATTTACTTTTAGTATTTTATTTAAAATTACAGTATTTTAAATTAAAAATCTGTTTTAAATTAAAAACAAAAAAATAAATGTTATTAATACAATTACAAAACAAAATAACTAAAGAAATAATTTATAAACAATTAATAAAGTTCACATTTTAATTTCTAAACATTACAAATAATATAAACAATTAAAATACACCTAAACTAATTAAAATAAAATAATCATTAAACTCAACATACATACTAAACTCAAAAATAAATTAACTATTAAACTAAACTAACGCAATTTAAACTTTTATTTCCTTTACTACTTAAAGCAATTATTCAAATTTTGATTTGTTACATTTTTTATTTTATTTTCATTGAGTTATTAAAATTATTATGGTTATTATTATGGTTATTTATTATTTTCACTGATTTGCAACAGGATACGCCTTCCCATCACTAATTTGAGATGGAAATAGTTATCCCATCGCAATTTTGTGACGGTAATTCCAAACTGTCACTAAACCACTTTAGTGACAGCTTTCCATCACTAAATCCCTCACAAATTAGTGACGGGAGCATCCCCGTTACAAAACCCGTCACTAAAATTGATTTTTCTTGTAGTGAATAATGCTTGGGCCTTCTCCAACTAATGTCTTTCATGGGTTGCTCAAGTTGGGCCTTAATTCTTCATGGGCTTTAATTCTTCATTCTTCTTCATGGGCTTTTAATTTTTCATGGGTTGAGTTTGAATTCTTCATTCTTCAATTCAATTTGAGTCTCCAAGCCCACTTTCTTCATGTCTACAAGCAAACAATTAAGTGTTATTGAATTATATATTATGTATATATTACATGATATATTATATGGTATATTATATACTTATATATTATATAAATGCTCCATGCATGCACTCCATTGAGTATATGTATTATGTTATAATATATATATATATATATATTACACATAATTATTCAATTAAACCAATTTAAAATCAAAACGGGGGTTATAATTATAACAAAATTTTACAAAATTAACCACTAATCACTCTCCCGATTGCCACTCATTCTCCTCTTCTTTTCTTAGCCTTCTAGCTTCTTCTTTACATGCAAAAATTGAGCCTTTCTCTTATACACGCACACACACATTTCCACTCAATTACTTAAATGCCCTTATTGCATCATAATCACTTAAAATTCCTTGTATTCAATTAAATTCTTTATATTCACATAATAGCTTAAGCATTAGTTAAACACCACCAAATAATATTTCATCCCCTTTACCATGATTTATTTTGGGTCCCATTACCACTTAAGTCAAATATTTGACTTTTTTACTTCCTTTGCACATCACCTAAAATATCACATATAATTCACCAAAAATTATTACTCTCATAAAATAAATGTTTCATTCCAAAATAGATCACCCGAACCCACTAACGGGTTGTTACATAATATATATACAATACATGTCTATCTACCAAGAAGCCATTTCATTGTGGACTAAGTCCCACTTACTGAGTGACTGCTATGCTGCCTTGCACATTTATTTATCAAAACAACAACCAAATTCATCAAACATTAATCCTCTTGTTAAAGTAGGTATAGGGCGATTATACTCGCTAGTGTGCGAGTATGCTTGTAGTACAATTTTAAATTTATATTTCAGTGAGTCCGAGTCGATTCACATAGAGATTATTTATGGTTGAAAACAAAAATCACAAAATATTTGATTTTAGGAGGTGATTAAGATGATCTAAAGGCAAGAATTAAGACTAACATTGAATTTAAGCAGCTTGGGTCAAGACAATTTCAATGTCAAAACTAATTAATTCCCAATTTAATAGAAAAGATAAATAATATTCATCTGAATTAAGTTTTGCAGATCTGTTAGTAATTTTAGTTCAAGATAATGATAATTCTTATTTAAGCAATCTCCATACATGACATGAAAATTCTAAGTTAAGCAATTACCTTAAATTAAATTATATCCCACAGACATAATTTATAAATACAGATTAATCATTTGGGCTTAGGTATGAAAATATTTCCAGGTTTAGCAATCTCTATACGTGGCATGAAAATTTTAAGTTAGGCTTATGCTCCAATCCAAACTCAAAGATACACTATACACACACTGCTCAAATTAAATCAGATTAATATTACACATTTGAATCACATGTTTCTTTGAGAATCATTGACGTTGGACACTGTCCTTACCTTAACCCAAGATTAGATTTAGCTACTCATCTTCTTTTGAAAATAAATTGGCAGGAATTTAAATGACAAAAATTAAAATGACAGAAATTAAAATACAGTAATTAAAAGGCAATATTTAATCGACCATATAGGCAGTGCACAATTAAAAGACAATATTCAACTGACCATGTGTATAATAAAAAGATAATATTAAAAGGCAATATTCAACCGACCATATAGGCAGTGCATAATAAAAAGACAATATTTAAAAAAATATTTAACCGACCATATAGGCGGTGTATAACTAAGAGACAATAAGAATAACATAAAACAACTATATGAAAACAAAAGTTGAAGATTTGAAAGAAAAATTCTAATAACACAACTATGTGGAAACAAAAGTTAAAAATTTGAGAGAGAAATTCTAAGAACACAACTATGCTTTCATTATAGAAAAATTGAATGGTTACAAATGCACCCCAAGTGATCTATTTATAGCCCACAAGATGTAATGGAGACTACACAATTATCTAATTTAAAAATAAAAAAAATCTAATTTAATAATAAGAAGAAAAACAAAATACCAAATTTAAAAATACAAAGATAAAAAAAAAATCTAATTACTCAAAAAGTTTGGGCCAAAATGTAGTTCTTGAAACTTCGTGACTTGATGTAAGCGATGACATCATTCTAACCCATAATATAAGCGATGATGCAAGCGATGATGTAAGCAACTTGTGGGACTTGGGTTTTTCTTGTTTTGGGCTTGGGCCTTTCTTGTGTTGGACTTGTAATGCAAATATTATATATATTATATTTATTTATGTTTTTTTATATATTTTTATATTTGTTGTTGCCAAAATACAACAATCTATTTTTGATTGAGGAGAGATGCAAGAGTCTTGGGAGTCGTATCTTTGCTGATGAGAATCTGGACAAGCAATTGGATCTAATAAAGATCCAGATCTGATAGTCTGATAGGGCTGATGATCTGGTGGCCCAAAATGATCAGGTGACCTAAAATGATCAGGTGACCCAAAATGATCAGGTGACCCAAAATGACCGAGTGGCCTATGACCGAGTAGCCTTGGTGATCGAGTGACCTGAGGGTGACGAGTGGCCTTGATCGAGTGAACTGAGGATGACGAATGGCCTTGGTGACCGAGTGACCTGAGGGTGACGAGTGGCCTTGACCGAGTGACCTGAGGGTGATGAGTGGCTTCGGATGAACGAGTGACCTTGATGACCGAGTGGCCCACAAAACGAGAGCACCGTTAGGACGCGGGTGGGGTCCCCGCGCAAACCCTCCGATGCTTAAGTTAGAATCTCTAGAGAAAATGAGGAAATTATACTTTTATTGCTCAAAAAAGCATACCTGGTGATGAAAGTCGGGTCTTATATTTATAGTGGAGGAGAGAGAGAGAGATCTTGCGATATTCTCGGCGGGAATCTAGGGGCCCATTTTAGAATTTTCGGGGCCCATTTGCTTAGTCAAGAGGGCGGCTATGGGCTGGATCGTCACAATAGGTCACCCGGTAGGGTGTCGGGTGACCCCCCACTCGGTCTCCACCCGAGTGGGGGTCATTCGGCCTAGCCGAGTGAGATGTGGGCCACTCGGCATGGCCGAGTGGCCCCCCATTTGGCCGTGCCGAATGGGGGTCGCCGAGTGGCCTTGGCCACTCGATCAGGCCGAGTGGTCCTGGCCACTCGGCTATGCCGGGTGGGGCAGGCCACTCGGCTATGCCGAGTGGTTTTCCCTCGGCTGGGCCAAGAGGGTCTTTTTTCTTTCCCCGGTTCGGCTTTACCTGCCTCGTCTTTCTGGGTACATCAATTGCTCCCTGCTCTTTTAGTCGAGAGGTCAAGTAAAAGAGTACAAGGTTCCCGGAAATTGTAACGTGATTTTCTACCTTCTTTGCTTTTCTTTGGTAGACCATTTATGCGCTTTTATTCTTCGTTTTCTGTATCTTTTTGGAAGCTTTGGTGTTTTTCACTTTTTGAGCCTCTATAAATAGGGGTTCAAGTCTTCATTCAATTCTCAAGCGTGTCACTTTCAAACTCAAATTCTCTCAGATCTCGGCGCATTTTCTGGGCCACATCTCGTTTTCATCATTCGAAGGGTGCGATTGGGAGGTCACTCGGTCATGACCGAGTGGCCGTGCGTGCGACTGGAGGCCACTCGGTCATGATCGAGTGGCTATGGCGAGTGACGAGTTGCGTGCGACTGGAGGCCACTCGGTCATGACCGAGTTGCTATGGCGAGTGACGAGTGGCCACTTGGTCATGACCGAGTGGCCTTGTTCTCGACTGAGGCCATTCGGTCATGACCGAGTGGCCCCCACTGGGTGGTGGTCGAGTGGCTCCGGCCTTCCCTCGTTCTTTTATGCCTTTAGTCATTTGATTTTCCTTCAATTGTTTCTTTCTTTTGCCTTGTACTGATGTTCTTTGTCTTTTGTGCAGGTGTTTTGCTTCCTATGACCTTCCGTCTTTCCTGTTGTAACAAGGTAACGGTCTCGTATTTCTTTAATATGTCGAGGAGAAGACCGACATCACCCCCCGGCCCCGCGCACATTCCTACAACTTCGAGTTCCAGGCTTCGATACGGGGCCTATGAGCAAGTTTATGATGCCACGCCTTCTGGATTTATGGTGAGGTACCCCCGTCTTGATGAGCCGGACCCCTCTCGGGTAGACGAGGGCTCCCTTGGTCTTCACTTTGCTTCATTTGAGGTGGGACTCCGCTTTCCTCTTCCGCCCTTTGCAAGGGCGTGGTTGCGTCACTACAAGATTGTTCCCGCTCAACTTCATCCTAATGGTTGGGCTCAGATGGTCGGCTTCTCTATACTTTGTCAACTGAGGGACGTCGTCCCCTCCTTGAGACTTTTCAGTTGTTTCTATCGACTGCGAAAAGCCAGCAAGGATCGTGCCCTTTACACGCTCCAGAAGGTGTCGGGCTTAGAGCTGTTCATCGCTCTTCCAAACAAGATTAATCGATTTGAAGAACGGTGGGTAGTGATAGAACCTCCACCTAATTGGGATGCTCCTTTATTTTGGAATCATCAAGACGCCAGCCAAGGGTTTCCTCCCTGCAAGAAAGTTCGGGGCGTGTATCGTCACCTAGTAGAAATGTTAACGGCACAAGGCCCCGTTGACTTGATGAGCCTCTTGACGGTGGAGAATTTCAGAATCGCGGGCTGGGGGGTCGTGACGCCAACTGCTCCTCCTCAGTCTTCTACGCTATCTAACCAGGAAATGGAAGGAGTCGAGGAGGAGGAGATGGAAATGCCTGAATCATCTTCGCATCCTCCTTTTGATCCTCAGGAGGAAAACACTCCTGGGGGTAGAATATCTTTTGACATTGCCTTCCTTTTTTCTTTTCCCATTATTGCATTTTTCTGTATTAACTGCTTTGCATTGATTTTTGCAGAAATGGCTGGGTTGAATAGGCTGATGGAGTTACGTAGACGCCAGCGTGAGGAGGAGGCACGTGTTGTAACAACAGTTGGGACTTCTACACATGGTGCCGAGGGATCTACAAGCTCTCGCCCTCCTCGGTCACGTAGGCCTGTCGGTGTTTCTCCCATTGGAGTAGAAAGGCGACGTCGTCCCAGAAGTAACCAATCGAGTGTCGAAGCTCCTTCTCACACAGAAAGTCCATCTCTTCCTCTTTCTCATGAAGAGGCCGTCGACCCTCCATCTCCTGCTCCCAATTCGCGAGGGGGGCGAATCTCATCTTCTCGGTTTGCTGGCGATATGGCTCGGGTGGAAGAAGAATGTCGCCACCCTGTAGTTCCTAACAGAAAAGATCGTCACCGTCTTAGGGGGGAGAAAGCATTGAGACCACCTCCTGTACTTCCTCTTTCGGGCGAGGTGAAGCACACTGTGATTCTCGGGGATGGTACAAAGCTTACTGGTCGAGACTATGAAGTTTCCCCCAGGGTATTGGAAACAGACTCCGTCACTAAACCAGGGATTGGCGCTCGCTTCATTTACTCCACCATTCTCCCTCGAGATGAACGACGACTTATCGGTGGCAATTATGCCCAGACTAGGGATGAAGTGGAGCAACTTCTAGTGCAAGGGGTTCAAGGGATAGTTGCCTCTAATGCTAGGGACAGGGCCTATCGTGAACAAGTAGAGGCCCAAATGTCAGACTGGAGGAAGTGCCAATTTTATTGGAATGAGGAGCGTCAAGAGTTAAAGGGTCGTGCTCGTCGGGCGGAGCTCGGGAAGAAGAATGCAGAGGCAGAGATTGGGCGCATGGAGGATCGACTATCCGAGGCTTCTATTGGTACCTCGGGTCTTCATGGGGAAATTTCAGACTTACGCTCTCAGCTAGAAGCTGAAGAGCGCAAGAATGTTGGTTTGATGGCGCAACACGAGGCACTTTTGCAGGAACATTCTCTACACTTGTCAGAGTTGAAGATAAGTCGGAAGGATGCTCGGGATATTCGGGCTGAAGCAGTGAAAGAATATCGTCTCTCAACCGACTGTCAAGATAGGAAAGGAAAATATGCTTCAGGTTTTCTGAAATATGGGTTTTATCTGGCACGCGCCCATCTGGAATCTCAACGTCCGGGAGAGACTTTTCCTGAACTTTTCCTTACTCCAGAGGTTGAGGAGTCTCATCAAGTAGATTGGCGCCAGTATGAACCGAACGAGCCCATGAGTCCTTCTTCTTATTTGGATTCTTACTTGGTGGATGATTTGGAGAATTTGGCGGGCCCTTAGAACCCGTTTCCTTTCAAAGAAGGCATGGTGGTTGACCCTGGAGCCATTGGAGAAGATCCTAGTACGGCTGTTGAAGATATCCCTCAAACGGTTGAGGTTGAAGAAGGGGAATTCCCCGTGGATCCTCCTGGGATTCCTGTTGCATCGTTGGGATCTTCTAAGTGTTCCTCTCGCAAGTCTCGCTCCCGCGAGTAAACCCTCATTATGGTTTGATTTCAGCTGTTATCGGGCGAATGTGCTCCTCTCGTTGTAGTTTGTTTGTTGGTTTTATCAATGAATGTTTTTTCTTTGTCCTACCCAATGTGTTCCGCTAGTTACTGCTTGATTCATCCTTTTATTGTTGTCTTTAGTGATATAAGGCCAACACTTTTCTTTCGCTATTGGATCATGCACGATGTGGCGAGCTTGAGCGTATTTTCCTTGTTATCGGGGTAAAGGGCTAGATCGTAGTTTTATCTCGTTGCCGGGCCATAGGCGGGATAATGGGCTCAATCGTAGTTTTACCTCGTTGCCGGGCCATAGGCAGGACAACGGGCTTGATCGTAGTTTTACCTCGTTGCCGGGCCATAGGCAGGACAACGGGCTCGATCGTAGTTTTACCTCGTTGCCAGGCCATAGGCGGGACAATGGGCTCGATCGTAGTTTTACCTCTTTGCCAGGCCATAGGCGGGACAACGAGCTCGATCGTAGTTTTACCTCGTTGCCGGGCCATAGGCGGGACAACGGGCTCGATCTTAGTTTTACCTCGTTGCCGGGCCATAGGCGGGACAACGGGCTCGATCATAGTTTACCTCGTTGCCGGGCCATAGGCGAGACAACGGGCTCGATCGTAGTTTTACCTCGTTGCTGGGCCATAGGTGGGACAACGGGCTCGATCATAGTTTACCTTGTTGCCGGGCCATAGGCGGTATAACGGGCTCGATCGTAGTTTTACATCGTTGCCGGGCCATAGGCGGGACAACGAGCTCGATCTTAGTTTTACCTCGTTGCCGGGCCATAGGTGGGACAACGGGCTCGATCGTAGTTTACCTCGTTGCCGGGCCATAGGCGAGACAACGGGCTCGATCTTAGTTTTACCTCGTTGCCGGGTCATAGGCGGGACAACGGGCTCGATCGTAGTTTTACCTCGTTGCCGGGCCATAGGCGGGACAACGGGCTCGATCTTAGTTTTACCTCGTTGCCGGGCCATAGACGGGACAACGGGCTCGATCGTAGTTTACCTCGTTGCTGGGCCATAGGCGGGACAACGGGCTCGATCTTTTCTTTTTCGAAAATAAAATGACAAACCATGCGCACACAAGCATTTTTACGTGGTTCGGCCAAATGCGCCTACGTCCACGGTCCCATTTAGGACTTATGTTATTGCAGATATTTTCTCAGATACATTGTTCATATACAACTTCAGATAGTTCAAATTCCATGTTTTCCCCATAGTGTCTCCTGAAAGAGTCTGTAAAATGCAAGTGTTGGGGCCAAGCAGTTTTAGAATGCGGTACGGCCCTTCCCAATTTGCTCGTAACTTTCCATCATCCCTTAGCGCGTTGGTTACAACAGATCTTCGAAGTACTAAATCTCCTTCTTTCATGGGTCTGTTCTTCACCCGAGAATTGAAATAACTGGCTACTCTTCTTTGATATGCAGCTATCGTCATGGTAGTGTTATCCCTCTGCTCTTCAATCAGATCCAAATTTTCTCGCAACGCTTCAGAATTCCTTGCGCCATCCTCTTCCTCATATGCCATCAGTCTTGGGGACTTAGCTGAAATTTCAATGGGAATTAAAGCCTCTGTTCCATATACCAGATTGAATGGAGTTTCTCCCGTAGCTACCTAACTAGTTGTTCGATAAGCCCACAAAATGGTGGGCAGCTCGTTGGCCCATGTGCCTCTTGCTGCATCGCTCACCCTGCATTTATCATTTTTTGTATTTTTCTTTCACTAAATCAACTGGTTTAGCAACTAATTATGTTCACAGATAGGATGAGGCGTTTAGACTCGCCAGTGCACGAGTGTGATTGTAGCAGAAAATTTATATGTAATTTTTCCGGGCAAGACCGGGTCGACTCACAGGGAGATTACTCATGGAAGGAGATAACCACACCAGTTCTTTTGATTAACGGAATAATAAAATGAGATCAAACTAAATGTGATATAATTGTAATCTGGAAATGGAGAGGTCTTGGGTCAAGACAAATCTGGTGCCAAACCCAATTGATTCACCATATAGCTTTCTCTGATGTAACTAGAAGCTCACATAGCTCGGGTTTTCAACCGTTAAATGTACTACTGAGATGATGATAACTCTTTGTTCAAACAACCTCCATACATGGCATGGAGACTCTATGGTAAGCAGCTATCATAAATCAGTGTATAAATAACGTTTTGACAAAATAATCGCTCGGGGCTTGGGTATGAGAACGTTTCCAGGTCAAGCAGCCCCCATACATGGCATGGAGACTCTAAGTTAGGCGTACGAACCAATCCAAGCCTGAGGTTTTCGTTAATAACATTTCCCAAACTGCTTTTGCTTTGGTTACTTTGACATATGGAGTTCTGCTATATTGATTCATCAGTGGCTTTGGGCACCATCTTTGCCTTAACCCAAGAATCGAATTAGCCACACATCTTCATAGGAAGTGCACGACTAATACTAATCTCTACAGATGAATACGAGATTCGTAAAGAAAATAAATTGAGACAACAGATAAGAATTTGGTAAACTACTGCTGTATTGATTACTGAAACGAATTACAACTTGAAATAGAAATTAAGATGGACTTGTAATACAAAGCTTAGAATTAGCAAGAACAACTAGAGTAACTGAAGTGCTATTCGCAAAGAAAGAAATACAAACAAGAACAAAAGCGAGAGAAACAGACAAAAGGGAAAAAAAAAACTCTCTACTTTCCAATGATCTTCGTCTTTTTTTGTGTTATTTTTCTTAGTATCCTCTGCTTTTTCCAACCTCTGATTCCAAAGAATGTTAGTCCCTTTTTAAGCTTATGGCGCATGGAAGTGGGGACCATTTGTTGAAAAGTTGTTCAAGAAGTTGGTTGAATTTACCTTAGAGCCACCGCGTGTATTTGCGCATGTCAGAATTTTTTTGTTCGGATGCTCATTCGAATATACTAGCAGAGATATTCGAATGCGTACTGAGTTTCTTTTGGCTGATCGGGTCATTCGAATGAATTTTAGTCCTATTCGAATGAATTTCATACTTTACTATTCCTTACACGGCGATTTTCTCGGTCATTCGAATGCAACAGTACTTTTATTCGAATGAATTTCTAATTTTTCTCTTGACTTCTTCATTGCATTCGGATGACCTGGGAAGTATTCGAATATGGAATTCCTTGGGTTGCTTCTTATTCGAATTACTCAGCCTTCATTCGAATAGATTTCCTTTCTTCTTCAACTTCATTCGAATGACTTGGCTTTTATTCGAATATATCTTCACTGCTTCCAAACGATGTGCTTATCTGAATTTCTTCTCATGCTCGGCTCATTCGAATGACTTGGCTTTTATTCGAATATGCACAATCTTATCTGGAGATCTTGATTTTTGTTACTTCTTATTCGAATTAGGCCAAGCTTATCCGAATACATACCCGATATCTTGCATATTCGAATGTCTGAATGATTTATTCGAATGTTTGAGCAGCTTTCTTCTGTTTTGCTCGATATTTGAATACCTTTGAAGACTCATTCGAACGGCTTTAACTTTTATTAGAACACCTTTATTTCTTGACTTTTTATTCCTCTTTCAATCATGCCTTTGGAGAGTATGAGTCATTCTTTCATCTCTTTTCCTTCTTTTGGGCTGCAACAAGCAATTCTGGAGATTTTAAGTCGATCAAATGGATTAGGAGGTAATAAAAACATAACAAATTTTGCATTTTTTTAGCATCAATCACCTCTGGCTCCTTCAAGTCGGGTTTTTAGGCCATGTAATATGGTTCGGTTACTGACCTCAGCTTGCCCATTAGCTTGGGGATACGCTACTGAAGCGAATCTTAGTTGAATTCCTAGGTCGTTACAGAATTTTCTAAAGGAGTCACAGTCAAATTGCTTCCCATGATCTGTGACGATAATTCTTGGTATCCCAAACCGGCACACAATGTCTTTCCATACCATTGCCTCCATTTTTTGTGCCGTAATAGTAGCCAATGCCTCAGCTTCAATCCATTTGGTGAAATAGTCAGTGGCCACTATTAAAAATTTTCTTTGCCCGGGCGCTTGAGGAAAAGGTCCCAGAATATCCAAACTCCACTGAGCGAATGGTATAGGCTGGAACGCAGGTTGCAACTGAGATATTGGGGCAGATTGGACTGGAGCGTGTCGTTGACATTTGTCACATGATTTGACTTTCTTTAACGCGTCGGACCTTAATGTGGGCCAAAAGAAACCGGCTCTCAAGATTTTGGTTGCTAGGGCTCTTGCTCTCAAGTGCTCTCCACATATTCCACTATGAGCTTCTGCCAAGACATATTCGGCCTCTTGAAGGCCTAAACATTTGAGAAGAGGTGTAGTGTAAGCTCGCTTATATAATATCTTGTCTATGATGGGAAACCTTGAAGCCCGCATCTTAAGTCTTCTTGCTTCTTGTGGATCATCTGGTAATTCATTATTAGTGAGATAACGATAGAAGGACGATCTCCAATCCATTCCTGTCTCCACACACTATATCTCTTTTTCTTCAATGCTCGACTGATGAAGCATTTCAACAAATACTGCTCTTCCGGTTGTTTCTTTAGTGGACGCTAGTTTAGATAAAGCATCAGCATGTCCATTGAGTGATCTGTTTATTTGTGTTAACTGAAAACTCTGAAATGTCTGTGCTAGGTCTTTCACTTTGCACAAGTATCGGGCCATTATCTGCTCTCTGGTTTCATATTGTCCCTAAAACTGCTGCACAATCAACTGAGAATCACTATGAGCAACCAATCGTGCTACTTCCAATTTTCTTGCTATCCTCATTCCAGCGATTAATGCTTCATATTCAGCTACGTTGTTGGCACTCGGAAAAGCAAATCGTAGGGAATACTCAAACGTTTCTCCCTCGGGGGATACGAGTACTATCCCAACGCCACTCCCTTGTGAACCAGATGCCCTATCAACAAACAACAACCATTCTTCCTGCATATTTTCTGTCGCCTTACCGGAGTGTGTGCATTCTACAATAAAGTCAGCCAGCGCTTGTTTTTTTATAGCTTGTCGAGGTTGATACTGGATATCATATTCACTTAACTCAATGGACCATTTGGTAAGGCGATCGGAACATTCGGGCTTTTGTAAAATACTTCGCAAGGGCTGATCTGTAAGTACGATGATCAAATGAGCTTGGAAGTATGGCCTCAACTTTCTGGATGCGTTTATCAGTGCTAATGCCATTTTTTCTGCCACTGGATAACGTGTCTCGGGGCCCTGCAATACCTTACTGACATAATATATTGGTCGATCCCCTGTCCTTCTTTCCTGATTAATACTGCACTTATGGCTTCATCACTTATCCCCAAGTATAAGTACAATGTCTCTCCAGTTTCTGGTCGTGTTAATAGGGGAACTTCTTTCAAATACTCCTTTAACGCTTCAAATGACTTTTGGCATTGCTCCGTCCAGTCAAACTTTTTTCCTGCTCTTAATGTTTGTAAGAAGGGTAACTCTCTTTCGGCTGACTTGGAGAGAAAACGTCCAAGAGCTGCCATTCGCCCTGTCAATCGCTGAACTTCCTTAGTTGATACTGGTGGTTCCATGTCCAATATTGCCTGTATTTTCTCAGGGTTTGCTTTGATTCCTCTTTGCATGATCATGTATCCCAAGAATTTTCCAGACTATACGCCAAAGGCACACTTTGTTGGATTCAACCGCATCTTATATTGTCTAAAGACTCCCAACACTTGCGCTAGTTTTTCTACATGGGATTCGTCCTTTCGACTTTTCACAATCATGTCGTCAACATATGCTTCCATTGTGTCGCCCAGCAGTTTTTTAAAGACTTTGTTCACCATGCGTTGATAAGTGGCTCCGGCGTTCTTGAGTCCAAAAGGCATGACTTGGTAGCAATATGTCCCCTTTTCAGTGATGAATGACGTCTTCTCCTGGTCCAGGGGGTACATCATTATTTGGTGGTACCCTGAGAAAGCATCCAGAAAGCTCAGGAACTGGTATCCAGACGTTTTGTCCACAAGACGGTCGATCCGTGGTAGCGGGTATGAGTCTTTGGGGCATGCCTTATTTAGATTGGTGAAATCCACGCAGACACACCATTTTCTATTAGGTTTTGGGACCATAACAACATTGGCCAACCAGTCTGGATATAATACCTCTCGAATGAAGCCCGCTTTTAGCAATTTGTCAACTTCTTCTTCTAATGCGTGTAGTCTATCAGGGGCAATGTTTCGCTTCTTTTGTCGGACCGGCTTGAATTGGGGGTCCACATTCAAGTGGTGACATATTACTTCTGGACTGATTCCTGGCATATCTTCCAATTTCCAAGCAAATACGTCTGAATTTTCTCGCAGACATCTTGCAATTTCTTCTTTCGTATGCTCTAGAAGCTGGGATCCCACATACGCTATTTTCTCTGAATTTGATTCACTTAGATGTACTGTTTCCAATTCCTCAACAGGTTGAGGTTTACGTGCAGTTCCTTCCTCCAAGGATTTATGTATGGCTTTCTCGGCTATGGATAAGGTTTCTTCAGCTCTTTTCCCTTTTGTGGACGACACATAGCAAGTTCGGGCTTTCTTTTGATCTCCTCGAACTTATCCTACTCTGGCGGGTGTGGGGAATTTCATCAATAAATAGCACGAGGATACCACAGCCCTTAGATCATTGAGTAACGGGCGTCCCAAGATCATATTATATGCTGCCGAGGAGGTTTTAACCACCATGAAATTTGCTTGTCGAGTTACGAGTTGGGGGTCCTCACCTAATGTGATAGGCAGCTGAATTGATCCTGCAACTGGAACTGCTTCTCCAGTGAAGCTATATAGAGGTGAGGATACTTTCTTCAGCCGGTCATGAGATAAATGCATTTGTTCAAAACAGTTCCAATAGATCAGGTTGACTGAACTGCCACTATCTACCAGAATTCTACTGATGGGGTGCTTGGCTACGACTGCTGAAATAACCATGGGATCATCATGTGGGAGTATTACATCACCCCGATCGGTTGGGGCGAAGGTGATTGGCTCTTCATCATCTCTTACCTCCATTACTGAGTTAACTTGGTAAGCTTGACGGGCGTATGCTTTTCGGGAGGCTGATGTGTCCCCACCTAGGGTTTCCCCACCTGAAATAACGTGAATGGCCTGCTAAGTCGATTCATTGTCTACATGAGTATCTTGTCGACGATCTCCTCTTCTCTCTTGTTGTCTCGGATTTGGCCTTTCATGCCCATCACGCCTATCTCCCCTTTGCTGGGGTTCCCTGTTTTCTTCTTCTTCGTGTCTCACATATCTTTGCAAGTGTCCCTCACGAATGAGCATCTCAATCTGATTCTTCAATTCTCTACAGTGGTCAGTGGAATGCCCTCTGGTTCGATGGTATCTGCAATACTCTCCCTGATTTTTTCCCATGGGGCGGTCAACTCTGTGGGGTAGTTTAAGAAGTCTTTCTCCCTCTATTGCAGTTAATATAGTTGATCGGGGTTGTAAGAGCCGAGTATAACGATTAAAATGAGGTTTTGGTATATCTGGTCTTCTATTCCTTTCCTGTCGTCGAATAGGCTCTTCTTCCCCTTCACGTTCCTTTCTCTTCCTTTCTTTGTCTTCTTTCCCCGCCACGTTCCTCATAATCTCAGTGTGAAGGATATATCGGTTTGCTCTGACAAATAAATCGGCCAGGGATGTTGGAGGGTCTAAAGAAAGTGATTCTTGAAGAGAGGCGAGGCATGTCCCTTGGAGCATAGCAGATACTGCCACTTGAGCCGGCAAGTCTGGGATTTCAAGAGTAGCATTGCGAAATCTATCCACAAATTGACGTAAGGATTCCTTATTCCCTTATCGTATGCTGAGCAAATAGGTGGCATCCTTTTTTCTTCTACTGTTAATCACGAAAGCCTTGGTAAATTCTGTTCTAAGCTGCCCAAATGATGAAATAGAGGCTTCTGGAAGGCTGTTGAACCATGTTCGAGCATGTCCTAATAACGTTAAGGAAAATGCTCGACACATCACATCGTCGTCCCATCCGTGCAATATCATCAGCGACTCGTAATTCTGCACATGATCATATGGGTCATCCTTGCCAGAATAGGGGGTGATCTGAGGCATCTTGAATTTTTGAGGCAGAGGTCTTTCTAATATATCTGCAGTAAAAGGACATTTTCTATGCTGGTGCTCTTATGTTGCCGGGATTAATTTTTTCTTCTCAAGCACCTCTTCTACTACTCTTTTCATGTCATCATGCATACTAGCTGTCGTCTGGTTGTCATGTCTTATTGGTGTACTGGCCACTATTTCATGATACCTCCGCCTTTGAGGGCTTCTGGTCCTGTTTTCCATTCTTGGGTATTCATTTTTTCGAGGCACGGAATGAGGGATCCTTCTTGGAGGTGGTGACCTGGGTTTACCCTCGCGTGGAGGCGTAGATCGTGAATGTGAATCGGGAGTAGCCTCTTGATAGGAATAAGCCCCTGCCTCGGGTTGAGGTTCAAGAGGTGGCATAAACTTTTTTAGAGTATCTGGCAGCGTCCCTCTGGGTATCATACTTTGGAGTACACCAGCCATGTCTCGTAGTGCTTGCATGCCTTCAACGTGTTATTGTCTCAATGCTTCATACTCTTCCCACGGGACCGTACGTGGTGGCTGTCGTGAGGTCCCAGCTTGATCAGTAGGGAGTGATCCTGAGCCCATGTTAAGTGGAGGTGGGATTGATTGATCCCCCATCTGTCGGTTTGGAGAAATGGAGCGATCACCTCCTTGCGTTTGAGCGTTATGAGGGGGAGGATGATGTTGCTGAGAATTGTGAATAGTGGGAGGCGCTCCCTGTTGCTGAGAGTTTCGCGGTGGCAGGCGTGTCTCTACGCCTTGAGAGAGAGTTCGTCGGTGTCCCCGAGTGTTTGTCATTCTTAAGTTAACTTTTTGTCTTGCGTTTCCCATAGACGGCGCCAATTGTTGTTGCCAAAATACAACAATCTATTTTTAATTGAGGAGAGATGCAAGAGTCTTGGGAGTCGTATCTTTGCTGATGAGAATCTGGACAAGCAATTGGATCTGATAAAGATCCAAATCTGAAAGTCTGATAGGGCTGATGATCTGGTGGCCCAAAATGATCAGGTGACCCAAAATGATCAGGTGACCCAAAATGACCGAGTGGCCTTGGTGACCGAGTGACCTGAGGGTGACGAGTGGCCTTGACCGAGTGAACTGAGGATGACGAATGGCCTTGGTGACCGAGTGACCTGAGGGTGACGAGTGGCTTCGGATGAACGAGTGACCTTGATGACCGAGTGGCCTACAAAACGAGAGCACCATTAGGACGCGGGTAGGGTCCCCGCGCAAACCCTCCGATGCTTAAGTCAGAATCTCCAAAGAAAATGAGGAAATTATACTTTTATTGCTCAAAAAAGCGTACCCGGTGATGAAAATCGGGTCTTATATTTATAGTAGAAGAGAGAGAGAGATCTCGCAATATTCTCGGCGGGAATCTCGGGGCCCGTTTCAGAATTTTCGAGGCCCATTTGCTTAGTCAAGAGGGCGGCTATGGGCTGGATCGTCACAATAGGTCACCCGGCAGGGTGTCGGGTGACCCCCCACTCGGTCTCCACCCAAGTGGGGGTCATTCGGCCTAGCCGAGTGGACCCCACTCGGCTAGGCCGAGTGAGATGTGGGCCACTCGGCATGGCCAAGTGGTCCTCACTTGGTAGGGCCGAGTGGCCCCCCATTCGGCCGTGCCGAATAGGGGTCGCCGAGTGGCCTAGGTCACTCGGTTGTAGCCAGTGGCCGTGGCCACTCGGTCAGGCCAAGTGGTCCTGGCCACTCGGCTATGCCGAGTGGTTTTCCCTCGGCTGGGCCAAGAGGGTCTTTTTTCTTTCCCCGGTTCCGCTTTACCTGCCTCGTCTTTCCGAGTACATCAATATTAATATTTTAAAACCTGCACGCAATCACAAAATTCATAATAATATTCAATTTAACCAATTTTAAGATCAAAATAAGGGTGAAATTATAACAAAATTTTTACAAAATTGACCATTAATTACTCATGAGCTCATAACCGTAGCTCACCCTAGTCAAGCACTTGTCCATCAAAGTAACCATTAAATTATGGACCGAGTCCCACTTATCGAGCTCATAGTTGTAGCTCTCCAGCATCAAGCGCTCGTCCACCCATTTTCAAATATACTTTTCCCCCACACGAAACATAGTTGCTGAGAAAAATAATAAGTGCACTAAATAGTTATCATACACATGCAACCACTTGCAAACATATATGAATTCATGCATGATCACATGCTCCCCATATCACTATGCTAATGGATGCACATTTCACTATGCTTATTGATGAACATTTTACTACATATGTTTATATATGACCAAATGACATACACACCACCATGCCCATGCTCGAACATAAACGACACACACATGATCACACCTATGTTTATACTATGTTTTACCCCTCAAATGACAACCAATCAGGATTAAAATTTATGAATGGACTTAATAAAAATTTTTCAATGATGATTGGGCAATAGATAAGCACAGCAAGAAGAATCAGTCAACATTAGGGAGAAACGGTCGACAAATACATCTCAATGGTTGACCGCCAGTACCTGGTTTCATGATCGGTTAACAGTCATACCCCAACAGTTGACAGCCAGAGCCCATACATCTAACGGTTGATAGCTGTGACTCGGTCGGTCGTCCATCGGAACCTAACAACAAGATCGATAACCTTGATAAACCAAAAATACACTCAAGAAAACACAAAGTCTTTCATAAAACTAGTCCCTAAAAAAAATGCATCATTACTTAAGATATATAAGGTGGATCGAACCTTATTTAGGCTTTCAACAAAACTCAACAAACATTTCAAGAAGCAAAATGAGATTAAATAATATAGAATAGGAAAGAATCATAATCTCAACCATAGGAAGAATCGCAAACACAAAAAGGATTTAAATAGGCAGAATTCTAGAAATTTTCTAGATTATGAACAACAACTTCAAGGGCCTATTTCGAGCTTATAACGTAGTAAAATCCCACAAAAAATACGGTTAACTTGAAACTCGAAATCTTTAGTTTTTGAAACAATAAACGGATTTAAAATTGGAAATAACCACAAGAAGTTATTCCCCAAAACTGAAGCAGGGACAGATTACCCAGAACTGTAGAATTTCAAATTTTAGGCAGATATTAATAGGGTTGCTATGGTCTCAAAACGTAACCAAATAATTCAAGTAATATGCCAAAATAAAGCCTATGATGTCTAGTTTACGAAACAAAAACAAATTTGAAATCGGATATAACCACATAAATTTTTGTCTCAAAGAATACAACATGCTCACTCTGCCCTAAAATTAATAGTTCTAAATGCTGACATTACAAAATGAAAATAATGCATTTCTAAAGTAGAAAATGGAGTTTAGAAACCTGCAAGGAAATGGAAAAGGGATAGAAGACTTACATCAAAAGAAACAAGAGAATAGGAACTTGCATTACAAAGGAAGAAGAAGAAGAAAGGGAACTTGCATAAGAAAGAGAAGAGAGAAAATATAACTTACTTAGGTAGACAATTTGCACGTACATAATTTCATTCACTTATAATCCCTCCAGGCCAATGCTCAACATAGTTACATATATATATATTCATCATTATATACACACACATAGGCTAACTTTCAGTGCATCTATAGATTCTGCAAAATCATAGAAAATGCCCAACTTGTACTCAAAGATAAAATTTTTACCTCCCATTGACAACCGATCAATATTGTAAACAAAGAAGAAATCAACATGATGATTTGGGGCCAAAATTAAAGCAATACAAGAAGTTTGGGTCGACAATAGGGGCAAAACAGTCGACAGCTTGAGAGCATCTATCGATCGCTAGTGACTACCCCATGAACGGTCGACAACTCGAGAGCATCTGTCGACTACTAGAGACTACCCCCAGAAAGGTAGACAGCCTCATCCCCAACCTTCAACCACTAGAGGCCATTCCTCTAAATGATTAACAAACAAAGGCAAAAGGTCGACGAACCAAGGTAAATAGTTGACAGTCAAAAACCTGAAACACGAAGAACACGAACAAAAACTGAAAAATGCATACAAGAACACCAAACTCTTGCTTTACTCTTAACTCTAATCAAATAAAGCATCACTCCATAAAAATTGTAGGGTGAAACAAGACTCTATTTAGATTTTAAAAAAAAACTTCATCAAGGATCCAAGCAAACCCATTTAACCAAAATGAGGGTTTTACAAGAACAACTCTCAAGGTGAATAAACATGGGATCTAAACTGAAAGGGGATTCAAGTCTTGCATAAGAAAGGAACAAGAAGCATAAAATCTTGCATTTGAAAGGAGAATAACAAGTAAAGAAACTTGCCTCTTAAAAGGAAAAAATGAATAAGAACTTACCTTGAGCAAACCGAAGAGAGAAGAGAATGACCGAATTAAGGCCACTAGAAGCTCGCACCCACACCCTTTGGGGTCTTTGAACAACAAGGAGAAGAAAAAGACAAAGAAAGAAGAAGCCATTGCCAAGCTCCCAAAAATCTATTGCTCTTCCCCCATTTTCTCTTTTCTTGTTGTCAAAATACAACAATCTATTTTTTTTTTTTATGTGGGAGAATGTAAGGTGCGTGGTTGACCACGAGAATATCTAGAGACTTCTGAGTCTTAAGGGTTCTGAGAGTCAAGTGTCCCGAGAGTCTTGTCACTAAGGTGCGATGAGGGTAAAATCACATCTCCAACGTGCACGTGCGTTGAGGGTCTCGTGACCAAGGCGAGCTGAGGGTCTCGTGATCACCACTTGGTCATGACCGAGTGGGCTTGGGCCAATCTCTCCTCTTTTCCCTATTGGATGGGCCGCGAAATCATCGAAATGGGCTGTGAGATTCTCACTCCGATTGTCGCGCGTCTCCTCTCTCTCCTCTGCTATAAATAAGAGACCATGCCTTCATCA
Organism: Diospyros lotus; assembly: GCF_014633365.1. NCBI lineage: Eukaryota > Viridiplantae > Streptophyta > Magnoliopsida > Ericales > Ebenaceae > Diospyros > Diospyros lotus. Next base: position 21,766,218 of record NC_068345.1, read on the forward strand.
AAAGGTACGCACTCTTGGGCCCGTCAACACAATTCTATACTTTTGGCTCTCGAGAACTGACTTAGGCATCAGAGGGTTTGCGCGGGGACCCCACCCGCGCCCTAACGTTGCTCTCATTTTGTAAATCACTCGATTATCTAGGGTGGCTGCGCTTAACCTTGTGCATTTATTTTAAACAAACACATACAAAATAAACAAAGAAGAAAACAAGCATGCAAGCACAAGGCGTTTATACTCGCCAGTGTACGAGTGTGCGCTGTAGCACAATTTAATTTTCTGGGTAAGTCCAGGTCGATTCACTGGGAGATCAAAACAGAAATGAAATGCGGCGAAAGATTTTTATGCGCTAGACGGGTTTGTCAGACCAATTCAGCTAAACGACTTGTTTTTCAAGATTAAAAATAAGATGATGTTTGTGTATGAAAGCAATCTTGGGACAAAGCAATTTATGTGCCAGCCCACTGATTTACCAAAGAGATATCAAAATATTAACATCGACTGATTTAAATTGAGGTTATGCAGTTAACTATATCCCAAGATGATAATAGTTCTAAGTTAAGCACTCTCCATACATGGCATGAGAGAGTCTGGATTAAGTAACTATCATAAATTGAAATACGGATTAACACACATTTGAGATCTGATAAGTAACCACAACTCAAGGTCATGGTAGTTCTAGGTTAAGCACTCTCCATACATGGCATGAGAGAGTCTAAATTAAGAAACCACCATAAATTGGATCACAGATTAATCATTCCAGCTTGAGTATGAAACCATTTCCAGTTTAAGTAACCTCCATACATGGCATGGAGACTCTAAGTTAGGCTTATGTTTCAACTCAAACCCAAAGATTCAATACACACACATTTCTCAATTCAAATAAGCATTCTGTTAATTCAATCGGAGTTCGGCTCTCTTGGGCAAGCAGTGGCACTGGACAGAGTCCTTGCCTTGGCCCAAGCTTAAGCTTAGCCACACATCTCCAACTAAAGATTAAAGAGATAGGAAGTAAAATGCTGGAATCTAAATACAGAAATTAAAATTATAGAAATGTAAATGAACAGTTAAAGAACATTACAGAATGTAAACAAGCATGAAAAGAAATTGCATAATGTAACTAACATAAATGAAGAACACTGTATTGATGAAACAAAGTAAATGAACAACACTATTGGAATGAAAGAAAAGAAAAAAATAGAACGTAAACAATGCTCTCTTCCCCTTATTCTTGCAGAAATGGCGGATGGGGTCTCTCCTCGTGCTGAAGTCGATGATGAATATATATATATGTACATATTCTGCAAATGGCCCTGGTCAAAGAAGAAATTACATCGCATGCCACCACGTTCATTTACGCCTGCTCTGACAGAAGATCACATGGTGAAGCTGCTGTGCGCCTGCTGATTTCACGAGCTGGGCTTCCTTTTTAATTTCATGGGATGCTTGGAGCTGGGCCTTAATTTAACATTCAATTGTGGGCTTTAGTTTGATAATAGTGGGCTTCACGCTTCTGGACTTCAATTTCGCTTTCAATGTGCACATGCGTGGGCCCCAGTTTGGACTTCTTGATTTGATCTCCAAGTTAAATTGCAATTAGCCTTACTTCAAGTCCACTGGTTCACGCTACATACAAAGAATATATGTTATTGATATATTATATATTATATATTATATATATGTATGTCACGCATGAATATAGAATACATATATGTATTATATTTATATATGTTATATATTATGTTTATTTACTATCTTATTATTATTATATATATATTTTATTTATATATTTTTATATTAATTTTTAAAACCTACATATAACCACAAATTGCATACATTTATTCAATTAAAACTAATTTTAAGATTAAACTAGGGGTATAAATATAATAAAATTTTGACATTTTTAAGCATCAATCATAGGGCCACTCGGTTATGGAGGGCCACTTGGTTATTGGAGGCCACTCGGTTATCCAAGGTCACCTGATCATCAGATCCACTAGATCGTCAGATCTATCAACCCATTAACCCTTAATATCAGTACAAACTATCAGCTCTATTGGGCCACCAGACCCACCTGACTATCAAATCCAATTGCTCAACAAATTTTCTTATTCACCAAGACTATCCAGCTCATGGTGACAAGGCTCTTACATCTGCCCACAATTAAAAATAAATTGTTGTATTTTGGCAACAACATCATTCTTTTTTCCTTTTTGTACCCATCGTTATACATACACACATATACATATACACATATAAATAATATCCCATTTATCAAAATAATATATCATAACTCACAAACACACACTGTAACATCCTGATAATTTTGGGGTAGTTAATAATTATTAAATTTTGCATTTGGAGAAATTTTTGATTTATTGGAATTGAATAATTTAGTGGATAGTTGATAATTATTAATTATGGTGTATAAGGTGATTATCAAATATTTGTGGGTTTAAGAGAAATATTAATGATTATGTGTGTTGTAGAAATGGTAAGTAATTATTAGAAATTTGGGGTCTTGGAGTTATTAATAATAGTTTATGTTGTTTCGAGGAAATAGAAAATTAAGGGTAATTAATTAAATTATTTGGGAATAATGATGGAAATAACAATAGAACTAATTCGGTAAATTTTTGAAAATTTGGGGTGTTAGTGGAATAACAGAAAATGGTGGTTAGGGTGTGTGTGTGTGATTAATTGAAATTGTGGGTGTTAAAATGTAAGTTTTGAAAGTGGTAGAGAATCACTTTAAGTATAATGATGTGTGCATATATGTTGAGTGAGGGTAGCCAGTGTAGACGGTTGCACGCGCGAGGGAGCAGCTGGGGGTCGCGGGTTCGAGCCTTGGAGCTTGTGCGCGTTGGAGGAAAATTGGTTGGATTTTTAAGCCATGCCTTGCCCAAAACGGCATCGTTTTGGGCAAGGCGATGGGATGTGCCTGCGCTGCCACGCGGCAGCTTCTGATGGCCTTCTTCTTTTTGCTTTTTAAGGCTAAGAACAATATGTAAATGGCATGGTTTAAGCAGCAACCGAGCGAAGAAAAATCAGAAAAGAAGAAGCAGCGGGCTAGGGTCATTTTTGGGGGAAAATCAAGATTAATCAAGGCTTAATTAAGGTTTAAATTAGCCAGGTAAGTAAAGAAATATGTATTAATCATTCTGTACAATTGGAATTTTATTTTGGGTCCGATTTTGGTAATTTTGGAAGTTTATGTTAATTTGCAGCGTGTATTAATTTGGTGGCGTGCGAGCGTAAAAACGCTGTAAACAGCTAAATAGAGGCAAGCTCCCTCTACCCTTGCGATCTTTTTCCATTTTGTGAACCTCGTCTTCCCTTAATTCGTTTCAGTTTCGCGTATTAATTATACGAAACGATGATTTTATTAGCATGATTTAATTTAAATTAAATATGAGACTCGTTGAGGTTTTATTTGCGGTGTGCCTACGTGGGTAAAAATTATTAGAAGCGGTATATGTTTAAGAATTTTATACGGCTAAATTATTTATATTACACGGTTAGATTTACTTAATGGAAGTTATGATTTTATTTATTGCCAGGAAACGTTTTACTTTGCAACGGGAGTACAAGAAAGGCAAGGAACAGCCGTGTAAAGGCAAGCTCCTAACCCTTTCCTCATGTTCTTTAATTCTCGTGAAAGACTCCGTAGTTTCTCATATTTTAGCCCCTCCCTTACGTTAATTCGGTGCCTAGCATTACTTATTGGGTTGTTATTTATTGGGTTTAATTTAAATTAAATTTGGAACTTCTAGAATTTTAGTTGTTGAAAGCCTACGGGGGTTTATACCGCCCCCAATCCTTTCGAAATGATGCCGAACCCAACTTGGGGACTAGGTTCTTAGTGGTAAGGGTTTATTTATGGATTTCTTGGGTGTGGGTCTACTAGAGCTATCGAGCAGTGGGGCGGGGGTTGGCTATTTGGTGACGTTGGAGTAGACTATTGTACGGCCCTGAAGTGGACTATAGGGCGGACACTCCTAGTCACTGACCGTTGACCGGTGCCGGACACTGCTGACTAGCTCTGCCATTATGTGATTTATTGCATGATTGGATATGCTGTATTACCGTTCATGGCTTGATATGCACATGGGTATGAGATGTATGTTGGGATATTCATTTATTGAGTATGCTTGGATACGGACATTCTAGTATGGTTAGTTTGCATTTGACACGGGCATATGCATCACGTGTGGTTTACTATGTGGGCGGAGCATGGCCTAATGCCTAGATGCATGGGCACCAGTGTATCACGTTGATGCTTACTATGCCATTGCATATTTAGGTGCATTGCATGGTTACTAACAGTTCACAGGTCTCGGACGGGAGGACCATTTCAAGGGAGCCTACGGCTCGACTATTCTACGACTTGGGTGACGGGAGGACTGACGCGAGCATTCGTGTGATGGGAGCACCGACCCGGGAAGACACGCACAGGTTTGTTGGAGATATATGTTGCCTTTCAAGGCAGCGGCAGGTTAGTATGGAATTGAGTGTCGTGTGTCTTGTGTAGGCCCCAAGGACCGGTATGTGCTTTTATTATGCTATACTATTGTGTTGTAGCGTCTCATGGCTTGTGTGTGCTTAGGGGTTGGTGTTCTGGGGAGAGTTTTCTAGATATATTTGGCCTGCAGCCTTTCATTCTTTATGCTTACTGAGTTTCTCGACTCACGTTGCTTTCCATCATTCCAGGTAGTGGCAGTGTGGGTCAAGGGCAAGGGAGCCAGCTTCTAGAGGCAGAGTCGGTACGGTGTATAAGCAGTCCTATCAGTCCTCGTCATTCCCTCGTCAGCCTTAGTTGACTTTGATGTTTGAGTGGGATTGACTCTATCACTTTTAACTATACCAAGTCATTCCTTGTGTATCATGTGTGTTGGTACAGATGTCTGTATGTATTGGTTTATCGTGTGACCGTTGTGCTAGCAGAGCACTCGTAGTGCATGCATGTGTATATCTTAGCTTCCGCTGTTTTCATTCTTGTGTATGCATGCCAGGGTGGTTTTTGTCTTATGTTTCATTCTTTCTCCTTTCGTAGGCGCTCCCGTTCGGGTAGTCCGGATGGTTGAGATATCTGGGCGGGGGTGCTTACACACACACACACACACACACACATATATATCCTCACTCAATAACCCATTTCAAATCTCTAACTCCCAATTGAATTTTGACTTTCCAAAATACCCTTCTGCTTTTGACCTTTCAACTCTTTAAATTCCTCATATCATTTGACTATTCAACCTCCCTAGCTTTGACTTTTTCACACTAATTTATCATCTCTCATGCTTTGACTTTTCAGTATAATAATCTATAATCCTCTTTTTCTTTGACTATTCCACATCTTAATGCTTTATTTATTTTTACATTCCCACATACATCGAATTTCATTCTTTTTAACTTCTCAACATAATGTATATAATTTTTCATTGCCTTATATAGCAGATACTGAGCCCAACAGCAAACAGTCAAGTGAAGGAAGTTGTACAAATGATCGGTCGACAGCTTCCCTACCAACGGTCGACAGCTTGATGTGCCTTTTTGTCACTATCTTCCCCTCTTTTCTTTTCTTTGACTTTTCAAGCATCACCACACTTCACAATTCATTGCTAGTCTTTTCCACAACTTTATACTTCATTTATTTTGACTTTTCACCCATAACTTATATATATCTCCTTAACACCTTGATCCAATAATAACAAAATATAACATACCTCAAAATGGTAACCAAAACACCCTAGACCAGCTAACGAATCATTATAGCCATTACAATTCATTTAATGCACGCAATCTTTAGTTTTCAGCTCATGATTAGTTCATTAATTACTAATTGATCATTTTGAGATGATTTATATATTAAACATCCATCTCTAATCTCTTTATGAGCTTATTTAAAATTAAATTTGGTAGTTACAAAGAAAGAATTTTTGTATCCAAGGATAAAGCAGCAAAGCATTTAAGATGACCAGACTATATAAAGAGCTCGAGAATGAATAAGAGTTATAACAAGAAATGAAGAGAACAATTTGAACTCTCAAAAAGAGCTTACCTCAAAAAACTTCTAGTGTGCTTTGTTCATACACATCCTTAGAAAGAAAAGAGAGGCCGAGCTTACCCTTTCTATCTTATTTCATCTTTGTAATCCAAGAGAAGTAATTGTATTATGTTATCCTTCTTTCAAAACTTCTCTTGTATATCTTTTATTCACATTCATTTGAGAATTGTAAAGGTTATGCCTTATCCTTACAAAAGACAGTGGTTTTTCTTGATCCTATTAAAAGACATTTGTAGAAAGGTATGTAGTTCATCATCTTACAAGAGCAACCAAAGTAAGTTGGTTGACTAAATCCTTAGTGATGAGCCAAGGTAGTGGACTAGGCTGCTCACCCAACCATGATAAAATCTCTGTATGCTGCATTCATTAAGTTTTCTTTTATATTTTCCTTTAGTTAAATTGAGAAAATTTCTAAGGGTGAGGCTTAATTCACCCTCATCTTAAGAAAAATGTGTTTTTCATAGGTTGGGGAGCTTCTTTGAATCGAGACATCAAATATTTATTTCAGATAACAATTCATTATTTTGTGTCTTGAGTCTCTTAGTATTTGTAGCTTTTTATCTTCAATCCTCTTGATAGTTTGTCAAAAGGATAAAACCTTTAACCTGTAAAGCTACAAAGAACATTCCTCTCTTATCCTTCCCAACAATTAGTAATTAATTGGAAGCTCAAATGTATACAATTTTAATTAAAGAATGTTCAAACAACATTTAATGAAGATCTGATTATTTGAAAATCAAGAACATTTCGCATTTCATGCAAATTCAACGGTTATATATATTTTTAAAATTTTTGAAACTATTAAAGTAAGGTTAAGTGTTACTCGAGTAAGATCAGAGGTTAATCGAGTGGTATTAGCTTTTAGTCAAATAAATGATTCATTACTCAATTATTGAATAGTCTTATTTGATTAAGATTATTAGACAAATATTTCATTACTCGACTATATATTCAACTTAGTTACCCAACTAAAGAAAATAGTACTCAATTAAAAGCACCTTTTAGTTGATTAACTTTTTAACTACCTTATTGTTCTAGGAATATTACTTGATTATATAAATATGTTACTCAACTAAAATGAATATTACTCAATTACAAAATAATTCTTAGTCAATTAACTTTTTGAGTACTTTTACTACTTAAGAACATTACTCGATTAGTCAAGTATTGTCGACGTTCAGAATTGGTCAACTGTAATTTGTTGGTCCGCATTGATGAAATGAACAAGAGAAGAGAAAAAGGATAAAATATGCCAAAGAGCGTAGTATGGCTCGGTCCGCGTTCCTCTGGTCGGTTGGCCCCCTGCATTCTTCAGCCCGAAGGGCATTACCTTGTAGCAGTATAGCCCTCAATCCGTAACAAAAGAGGTATGCTCCCCATCTTCAGGGTTCATAGGAATCTAGTTGTACCCTGAATAAGCATCCATGAAGCTGAGAAGCTGATGACCAGTCATTCCATCCACGAGATGGTCTATTCTAACAGAGGGAAACTATCCTTTGGGCACGCTTTGTTCAGGTCTGTAAAATCAACACAAGTCCTCCACTTGCCATTTTTCTTCTTGACAAGGACTGGGTTTGCCACCTAAATCGGATAATAAGCCTCTCTAATAAACTTGTTGGCTAAGAGTTTGTCCACTTCTTCATTTAGGGCCGTGTAACACTCCGCAGTCATGGTCCTCCTCTTTTAGAGGACTGGTCTATGGTTGGGTTGATATTAAGTTGATGTAGCATCACATTCAGGTCTATCCCCCCCCCCCATATCTTCATGGTTCCAGGAAAACACATCTAGGTTTGCTTTAAGAAAATCAATCAATAGGGGCCTTACCTTAGGGGTGAGGCCTTTGCCCAACATGAGGCAACTTTCAGTGTCGATGTCGCTAACCATAATGTCTTCCAGCTCATCTGTCGTGCTGGCAGCTAGGTCACAGTCCACCTCGCATGGATCCAGGTCGTGACTAACTCCCTTTTTACTAATGACTCGTGCCTCCCCTCCAGAGACGATGTTGGCTTTTTTCCTACGAGCCCTATTTCAATGCCTCTTCTTAGCAACGCCTTGCTGAATAATACTCGCCCCTTACGCACCCGGTCCCATTAGATGTTGGGAACTTGATTGCCAGAGCTCTGGTTGAGACGACCAAATTTAAGTCATTCATGGTAGGCCTCCCCATGACGATGTTGTACGCAGAGGGGTTATCGATGATTGGGAAGTCCGCCATTGCCATAGCCTGACGATCTGAATCCCCAACTGTGAGCGGGAGCCTAATATGTCCCGTCGGAATCACTGCGTCGCCGGTAAAACCATAGAGGGACTCTAGGGACACTACCAGCTGATTTAACCCTAGGCCTATTTGGTCAAAGCATCCCCTATACATCACGTTTACCAAATTTCCCGTATTTATCATAATTCTTCGCACCTCTATGTTGCCAATTCAAGTTTGGACCACAAGCTTTGTCATTATGTGGCCAGTGCAGTCTTCAGAATATTTCTCGGTGAAAACAACATCGTCTGAGGCCACCCAGGCTTTCTTGGATAATCCGTCGTATCCAGCGAGCAGAAGGTGACCAGTCTCCCGAGCGTAACGTTCGTGGGATCTATTAGAAGTCTCGACAATATGAGGTAAAAATAGTTCTCACTGCGGGTGTCTGGTTCAGCTCGGGGGCTTGATGAGGACCTCATTGAATCGGTTGCTGGGGTAGCTACTCTCTTAGCCACACCACACAATCTCGCAGGCATCCCCGATCTTTAATCGTGTCTTTTAACGCCCAATATTCGAAAGTGATATGTCCCGCCTCATTGTGGTAGGCACAGAACTTATCTTTGTTCTTGAATTTGTTGGGGGTCCTTATGGGGTTAGGCCTCCCAAGGTCTTCCTTATTCCTCTCAGTGGCGAAGATCCTATCTTGACCGTCAGATAGAACACTATAATCCTCATATCGACCTTGGCGCGAAGGTCACTCTCCTCACTCATTCCTTGCTTTCTTAGCGACCTAATCATTAGAACCCCGCCCTTGGTCTCTCTTATGATTGTCACCATTCCCTCTCTTCTTATTCTAGAATTCGCCCAGGTCCCTTATGGGGGACTTGTAGATGCTCTCGTAGAGCTTTCCATCCTTTCGAAGTCCAGCGAATATTGCTGTCAAGATCCTTTCATCCGATGGGTTTTTCACATTATTAACCTCGCGTCTGAACCTTTCTATGTAATCTTTTAAGGATTCATCGGATCACTAGAACACCATAGCAAGGTGACATGTTAGGGTGAGCAACATCCAGAGAAATCTATACTGGTTGATAAACTTCCTCTGACACTCTTCCCAACTACAAATATTGTTAGGATTGAGACCTCTTAACCAAGCCCGAGGTAACTCTCCCAGGGTTGTAGGGAAGGCTCGGCACTTTGCCAATGAGCTAGAAGTTTGTAGGTCCATCTGGACGTTGAAAACATCCAAGTGGTCATAGGGGTCGCCATCTCCATTATACTAAGGGATGTTGGGGACCTTAAATCTGCGAGGGAGAGGCTCCAGCTCGATTTCCCTAGAGAATGGGGTTCTCTCTTCGCGGTCTTTTGTAATACCCAGGAAATTCTTGATGTTATAAATGGTATTTTATGAAGGGTATATAGGGAATTTTTGAAAGAATGAGACTATAAGGTACACTATCGAAATTTTAAGCGACCGAATCGACCGAAGGAAGTATCCCGGACCTTAGATGCTTAAGGAAAATGGAATAGTATCGACAAGTGATTTGAGGCATGATTTTAGGTATCAAAAGAAGTTGGATTGGGAATAATTTTCGGTACAGCTATGGACCGGGCTGAAAAACTGAATCGACGTAAGAAACCTCCAAAGAGTCAACGGAGTGCTTTGAGGACCAATATTTTATATATCAAACAACCCTCGAGCAATTTCGAGTTGAAGCGAAAGGACTTAGGGTCAAATCGATCAACCAGGCCAAAGTGTAATTTACTGATTTTGCCTGAGAGAGGTCAAAATGATAATTTTTCAGGAATTTTGAGGATGGAATGAAGAGTACAAGACTTGTGGGCCTTAGTGGTATTGTTAAAAAGATTAGGGGCCTCAAGGAAAATGGCAAAATTGAGATTGGAAGAAATAAAGGGGTCAAAGTGTAATAAGTTGAAACTATAGTGTGAACGCAAGGAAAAAACGGTCGTCTCACTGCCACCGCATGTGGCCGTCATTTTCGGTGATGGGACGGCCAAAGGAGACCTGGGGGAGGTCGTATACGGCGGGGGTTTGCTTGGAGGCCAAGCCTTGGGAGGAGATTTGTTGAGAAGTGGCCAATTTTTTACTATAAAATGGGGCCGAAAGTTTCAGGAATTTTGCATCAAATTTGTCTAGTTTCAGGACGAATCGAGGGAAACCAATAGAGAGCTTTTGCTCTTTGGTGTGTGGGCATCGATTCTGGAGCATTTGGGATAGTTTGGTGTGCGTTTGAATTTGTTTTCGAGCTTGGCCAGAAAGACGAGGCAGACTGCCTCTGCCAACTTGCAACTGCCCGTTCAGGGCTTTTTCAGTGGCTTCTCGGCCCAAAAGTGGTGCCATCAAGATCAATTAAGCAAGGGCTTCAAGGGGGTGTGCTCAAATCGGCCATCGAAGGAGTCGCCGACAGCCAGAATCAAGGAAGAAGGTGGCATGTGAGCTACATGCGCCACACTTCAAGCGCAGACATGCGTAGGGCGCATGGGGGCAAGTAGGACAGAGGTAATTCCAGTATTTCACTTTAGCATTTTTCTTAAATTATTTGAGGTTTTATCGTGTTGAAAAATTTGGGAAAAAGTTTGAGCAGATAATTATTTTTGAATTATCGAAGTAAAAACTAGGAGAAAAATAGAGGAAATTAAGGAAATTTGATTTTTGATGCTCCTTTAACTAAATATGGTGTTTAAGGAGTGTCGTGGTTCGAGATTGGGTATAAGTACGGGTGTTTGAGGTGTGGCACGCAAATCGAGGTCATGCACGAGGATCGAGGCATTCTGAATAAGTTCAAGGTGAGTGGTTCTATCCCGAAAACTTGATTTATGACTTGTAGGTACTTATATCCTAAAAACTTGGTATTTGTTCTATCTAAATGTGCTATGACTTCAGGCAAAAAAGGTTTTGTTGCATACGAACAGTAATCGGTGACAATTGGTTTCATGAGGGAGGTTCGTCCTTAAACGTTTTGTATTGGTGCATTGTATTTGATAAAATATTGTTTATATGATGCATTGAGTTGTGATATATGGCATAGTCATGCGTTTTGTGTTGTTCATATGGAATGTGAGCCTAAAATGTTGTCTGGATAGTGTAGCCATAATTCCCTAAGGGTATTGACAGAATAACAGGGGTATCTTGTGCTGCTGTGCAAACCAGGATAGCCAGCTTGGTTTTCATGCTGAGTCGTTTGGTCAGGGAAGTTGCACTAGAATGACTATGTGGTCCATATGGGATTTGAGTGGGGACTGGGTAGTGGTTCCTGAAGGCTTTTAAGTGGGAACATAATCCCTAACGTAAATGTGGTGAGCCGGGTTCCTGCGTTGATGTAACCCTCATGGGTCGGAAGTGGTAATGATTGTTCCTGTGATGTTGGGGAGATGCGTAGACCTTACCCTTTTTAAGCTAGAACTGAGTCGTGTTGTTGTGTCGGTATGGTGGCATGGCCTTTAGAGAGATTGCTCTTTCCCCGTGGTAGGGTTAAGCGCTGTGTGGGATTCTCTTAGGTTAGGGCTTACCAGGTTGTGCTGGTTGATTTCATGTCTTGCAATCATTCATGAAAACATGTTTTTGAACTCTCACTTAGATGATTCATCATCTAATTTGGACTACGTCCCTAGAATATTCAAACGTTTCAGGTGAAGGTAGTGGTGCGAAAAAAAAATGGATTGCCGAGGAGTGACGGCGATCAGTGGATAGTTTATAATATGTTGTTTTCAGTTATACGGTTTATTTTGATGATGTCATGTAAACGCTGGTTTGACTTTATGTTATGAATAAAGTGATTTCTGTTATGTTCTGTTGAGGTTTCAATCTAGCTTTCGCATTTGAAGTGATTTACCTATCTTAGTTTATTAATGATTCTAAGTTGATATATTGAAAAGGTGTAACGGGATCTTATAGGAATGGTTTTTGTGTTGAGTTTCCATTGGAAAAAAAATATATCCCCAGAATCTTACGTTACCTAACACCTTGGGAAAGTGGGGTGTTACACCTTCCCTCCAGTCATGTGCCCCATGTCTCGCCTCCAGCTGTTGGATCCTCCACAGTTGTTCCTCCATTGTAGGGTCTTGATCCATAAATCGTTCGATGAGAAATCGCCTCTCCCATGCGGTCTCTTCTTCTACCGAATAGCGGTCCCGCGAGAGAGGTCGCCTCATGTTCTCACGATCCGACGAGTTGTGATGGGTGGCGCGACTTTGGCTAATTCTGATTGAGCTATTCCCTTGGCGCGGATCTCCGCGTCGCCGACTGCCTTCATGAACCTCTTCACAGCAATCTTCGTAAGGATTCGCCCCTATCCTCTAGTCAGTAGGGTGCACGTCCAGTTCGTTATCGTAGCATCCTCGTTCTTCAGATCTTCGAGACTACAAATTTGAGGAACGCACTAATCCAACTTGTCGTGGTGCTCTTCTAGCTTCTCTTTCGTCTAGGGAAAGTCTCCCACCCGAGGGCTGAGGGGCACCTATGGGTGGCATGATCTCTGCCTGCATCTGGGCTGCTTGGACATGCGTTTGGGCCAATGCCCTAACAGCATCAGCGAGCTGCATGACTGTACTCTCCGATGCTTCTTGACGTTGCTGCCAAGCCTGCACCACCTCTAACCCAGGGGTAGGGGCCACAGATTGGTAGGGAACCCACGCGAGGATGCCAGGGGTGACTCCGGCCAGCGGGGGTACAGAAGTAGTTGCGATCATGCCCCCGACTAGCGGAACGTCTGACATTTGATGAGTATGGTTTGCAGGTTGATTGGTCGTCACTTCAGAACTTCTTGTGATTTTCGCTCTTTGCATTGATATTGATCAGGGCGGGCCCTCCTTTTAGCACCAAAATATCGACGTTCGGAATTGGTCGACCGTGATTTGTTGGTCCACACTGATGAAATGAACAAGAGGAGAAAAAGGATAAAATACACTTAAGTGCGTAGTATGGCTCGGTCCACCTTCCTCCTGTCGGTTAGCCCCCTATAAGTACTCCAATGCTCAAGTATGTAAGGGAGTAGGAAAGATGCAGCGTATCAGTAGGTTAGTAAAAAAAGCATACCATGGCTCTAAAAGGAGCTAGCTAATATATAGGAGGAAGAAATGTTCTCAACGCGTCGTGTGCCTGTAGGTGATGGGACTGAATATCCGACACTGACGGAGACGCCCAGAGTGTGACATAGCGCCGACAGGACCTCATTAATAGGGATAGGATCTGCCATTAATGAGGATGGGATCTAAGGTAGGCACACGAAAATCCTAAAGTGGTTGCAATGATGTTGTTGCATGTGGGTGCAAGGCCAGGATGGGACCGCCATGGGCTAAGAAAAATGGGCCAAGAAGGTAGGGCCAAGTTGGGCCTGGATAACCCACCCAGAATAACGGTAACGCCCTATTTTTTTCAAGCGCGTTATAAATTGGGACAATTCTGGGACAATAAATTTTACCCTTCAAACTAATCCTAAATCACATCATTCCTCGTATTTATCCCAAAATTTCTATTCATTTATCTCGAAAGAGAATCATCATACACATCTATTGCAGAAGCTAGAATCGAACCTGATATCTTTACATTGATCATAAATCAATTCTTATATCTTCATTAACCATAAATAAGGATATACATCATCATTCCTCAAAACGTTCAGAATTTAAAGTAGCAGAACTTAAATACATGGACTATATAACATACATTTCATTCATCATGCACTCTGCTAAGTGCCATTTCATGCCTCATTCATTCTCGTTTCTACTACAATCTCCATCTGGAACGTTTAAATATTTCAGGGGCAAAGCCCAAGTTAGATGATGAATCATCTAAGTAAGGGAACAATAAACATATTTCATGCATGAATGCAAAATGAAAAATGTCATTTCCATATCATTTTGGTTTGAGTCGATCGCACCCAATTACTGCTCCCCATTTTTACAGCCTCCTTACCAAACTGAGGTGTATGAGTGCACCCTTAGCAGAGTAGCGGTGCCAGTCCATAATCCCAAACTCTTATGAGATGCATGATCAATAATATCATCGTGAACATATACACATTTCATCATCAATACATGTAAATGCAATCTACATGATATATTCATATCAAGGCATGACAACATGATAAAATCATTTACTTAAAATCAGGTTTTGGGTCGAACCACTTACAAACTAAGCATTTTCCATAAAACTAAATTCAGTTGGGAAGTACCACTTACCTCATACGCATCTCATAACATCTTGATTCTCGTGTCAGGCTTCTAAAGTACTCAATTTGGAACCTCAACATACCCTGGCCATCATATTAATTCTAAAATATCAATATTCTATCTTTCCTAATTTCCTCATAACTTTCTTCTTATTTTCCTCAATAAATCTATACTAAATATTCTTCAAATATTTCACTATGACAATTCATAAAATAATATTCCTGAATTTCTAAAATTTTCTAAGAAAGTTTTACTTACCTTAACTTAGCCTCTCAGGCTTCCTCGGTATGCGTGTCATATCCTCGAAACGCGTGACCGAACCATTTTCTCTCCCAAAATCTCCAAAATATTAATTAATATCCACTTCCCATTTTTTGGGAATTTTTTCCATTTTTCTTCTATTTCTTTTCTTTTCTTCCTTTTTCTTTTCTTTTCTTTTTTCTCTTTTCTTTTCTTCTCTTCTTCTTCTTCCTCCCTCCTTTGTTTCTTCTTCTTCGAGCAGCACCTGCACGCGCGAACCAGCTTCACCCAGCCGCCACCTACGCTCCAGCCAGCCTCCACCGGCCTCTTCGGTAGCCTGCTGTGCAGCGTCCGGCCTCTCGCAAACCACCACCATCGCGGCTTGCTCCATCACGGCCGCTGTCCGCAGCCATGGCTGCACCTAGCTGCTGCAACAGCAACTTCGCAATTGCCATGACCACTCCTCCGACCTCTTCCACACTACCTTGCGACCTCATGTTGCTACTCCGCTCGTCCATCGCTATTGACTAGCTGGTGCCCTGCTCTAGTTCGAGCTTGCATGTCAGCCATGGCCGAGGCTACTTGCTTCAGGCCACCTTCGATCGGCCAGCTTCCTCACTTTCTCAATCTCTCCATCAATCTCTCACTCTCAGCCCTACCCTCTCTCCCTTGATCTTGCCTTCTCTCTCCCTCTCATGCTCTTTTTCTCTGCTTCTCACTATCTCCTCACCCTCTTCCTTCCCATTTTCCTTTTTTCCTTCTAAATTCTCCATCTTATTTGTAGCCAAACTCCACCCCTTTCCTCATTGCTTTTGTCCATACCTTCTTTGCATACAAATCATACCATTTCAGCCATCACATTTACAAGGTAATGGAGTTGTAGAGGTATGGCTAAGTTGCGGAGGCATGGCTGTCATTCCACGCGCACACACCACGTGCATATACATATATATATATATATAAAAAACTATACATTACACTTTAAATTAAGGAAAATTACACATTAAACCCTAATTTCCTTCTTAATTTCACTTAAGAAATTCCCTTATCGCAACTATGCCCTCAAACATCCAATTAATTTGCATTTCAATACCAAAAATGCAAAATCAATAATCCAATATTACTCGATAATGACGATTTTGTCCCAGTATCCTCACCGGGATATCGTTTCATCTCGAAACCACTGAAGCGTTGCTCATTACGAAAAACTGGAGCCTCCTCAGGCTTCCGTTGACTTTTCGAAAGTCCTCTACAATAATTCAATTTTGCAGCCTAAATGACAACTGCATTTTAGTTGTACCAAAAACCATTCCCGATCCGATTTCTTTCAATATCATAAATCTTATCTCGGAACGCTCATCAAGACAATATCATTTTCCTTAGACAATTTCACTCCGAGGCATTCCTTGCAGTCGATTTGGTACTTATAATTGCTATCAAGCCAATTTTTCGCTATTCTAAACTTGTTTAAATTACGTCACAATCTCACAAAAATATGGGTTCTTACAATAACCCCTGGCCCACAATTGTTCTCGAGTTACTTTGCGGCCTTCTTGTTACGCGAGCTGATCAGTTAAGCTAGCGAGTTGGAAGTATTGTTGGGAGCTCGCTAGAAGTATTGCTAGGAGCTCGCCATCGCTTTAAGCGTCGTCGGGAGCTCACTAAAAGTATCGCTAGGAGCTCGTTTAAAGCCTATTTGGTCTCGCGATCTGAGCTCGAGCTTCAGCGATGTGTGAGCTCGCTCCGATAAACTCAGCTTGGGGCCCACTGGGCCTTAGAAGATTGGATCGACCTACTGGGTCGAGTCTAGCCCATAAGATGTAGTCCGAGAAATACCCATAACAAGTATGTTACTCGACTAAAACAGATATTACTCAATTACAAAATAATTCTTAATCGATTAACTTTTTAACTACCTTATTATTCTAGGAATATTACTCGACTATATAAATATGTTACTTAACTAAAATAAATATTAACCGATTAACAAATAACTCTTAGTTAATTAACCTTTTGAGTTCTGAGAAGTATTACTCGATTGACACATATTTACTCGACTAAAATATCTCTTAGTCGATTAAATCTTTTATAGTTGCATTTTTCTCGTCTAATTAATGGTCATTACTTGAGTAATGTTTGTATGTTTGTTAAAATTGAATTTCCATTAAATAATTACTCGATAAATGCAAAATTATACTTGAGTAATATTTAGATGTCAATTAAAATTGATTTTTTTTAAGAAAATTACCCGACTAATACAA
The DNA here is from genome assembly GCF_014633365.1 of Diospyros lotus. Classification (NCBI taxonomy): domain Eukaryota; kingdom Viridiplantae; phylum Streptophyta; class Magnoliopsida; order Ericales; family Ebenaceae; genus Diospyros; species Diospyros lotus. Next base: position 21,783,172 of record NC_068345.1, read on the forward strand.
AGTTATACTTGAGTAATGTTTACATTAACTTATTAAGTTAGCCTATTACTCAATTAACCTCCTATATTTAGATTTTATTTCATCATTGGTATTTTTATTATTTCAAAGCATATATTTTGGAATAAGCATAAAAAAAAAACAAGAGTTAAACACTTCATTTAAAATTTTTCTTAAAAAAGTATAAAAATTATATCACAACTACATACCAATTGTTACCTAATAAATTTTTATTTAAAATATTTCATTTTTTATTTGCATGTGCATATAGTATGGACCACACTTCTAGTACAAGAATAAGGATATACATATATACATAAATACATATATATATATATATAGATAATAAACTCACTCTTCATAAAGAGTAAAAATACTACCAAATAAATAAAATCATTCTTAAAAAGCTGACCACTGCATCTATTAATGACCATTCTTTTCCTCCAATGCAGTTACTGTGTAAGCACCCCCGCCCGGATATCCCAGCCGCCCGGACTATCCGAACGGGAGCACTTACGGAAGGGAAAAATAATGAAACACGAGACAAGAACCACCCTGGCATGCATACACAAAATAGGAACAACGGAAGCGAAGTTAAACACATGCATACATTATGGGTAACCCCGCTAACACAGCGGTCACAAGATAAATAAAAGAATACAAACTCTTGTGCCGACACACACGAGACTCGAGAAATGACCTGGCACAGTACAAAAATAAGAGAATAGACCCTACACAACCATCAGAGTTGACAGAGATTGACGAGACTGCCTGTACACCATACCGACTCTGTCGCTAGGCACTGACTCCCTTGCCAAGGTCCACGCTGCCACTACCTGGAATGATGGAAAGTAAGGTGAGTCGAGACACTCAGCAAGCATAAGGAAAAGAAAGGCTGAAGGCAGTATAAATCCAATAAACTCTTCCCAGAATAAACCCCCAGGCACACGCAAGCCATGAGACGCTACAACACAATAGCATAACAAAATAAAAACACATACCGATCCTTGGTGCCCACACAAGATACCTGGCACCCAAGTCTCATACCAACCTGCCGCTGCCCTGAAAGGCAACATGTACCTCCAACAAACCTGCGCGCGCTGTCCCGGGTCGGTACTCCCGTCACCCGTCCATGTCGGTAATCCCGACACCCGAGCCAGAGGCTCCCTCGAAACGATACTCCCGTCCGAGAACTAAATACTACCAGTAGCCATGCAATGCACATAGAAATGCAATGGCGTAGTGAGCATCAACGTGATACAAGGCGCTCATACATCCAGGCATCAGGCCATGCTCCGCCCACATAGTAAACCACACGCGATGCATATGCCGTGCTGGATGCAACCTAACCAAACTAGCATGTCCGTGTCCAAGCATACTCAATAAATGAATATCCCAATATGCAACCCGTACCCATGTGCGTATCAAATCATGGACAACAATATAATAAATCTAAATGTGCAATAAATCACATATTGGCAGGGCTAGTCAGCAGTGCCCGGCACCGGTCAACGGCCAGTGACTAGGAGTGTCCACTCGACGGTCCACTTTAGGGCCGTACAATAGTCTACCCCACTGTCACCAACAACCGACCCCTGCCCTACTGCTCGATAGCTCTAACCGAACCAGGAAAAAACTGTAAATAAACCTAATAAAATCATAAATAAACCCGCACGTCTAGGAACCTAGTTCCCAAGCTGGGTCCGGCATCATTCCCAAAAGGAGTGGGGACGGTACAAACCCCCGTAATCTCATAACAAATAAAACTCTAGATGTCTCGGATTTAATTTAAACTAAAATAAATGAATAATAACTCAACAAATAAGGCTAGGTGCCGAATTAAAGTAAGGGAGGTGATAAAATACGAAAAATCGCGGGGTCTTTCACGGGAATTGAAGATCATGAGGAGGGGGTTAGGAGCTTGCCTTTACATGGCCGTTTCTGACCTTTCTTGCGCTCCCGCTGTGGAGTAAAACGTTCACTGGCAATAAATAAAATCGCGGCTTTAATTAAATAAATCTACCGTGTAATATAATTAATTTAGCCGTCTAAAATCTCACGTAAGCACACCGCAAATAAAATCTCAACGAGTCTCATATTTATTTTAAATTAAATCATGCTAATAAAATCCTCGAAGCCAGCTTAATAAATTAAATTTAAATCAAACGACTCAAAATTTCCATAATTAATAAACGAATCGAAACAGACGAAGGGAGGGTATAAAATACGAGAAATCACAGGGTTTCTGACGGGAATTAAAGAATATGAGGAAAACATTAGGAACTTGCCTGAAACTAGCTGATTCCGACCTCTCTCAAGCTCCCGAGGTAAATTAAATCATTTCCTAAAAAATAATACAACCGAGACTCAAATTAATCAATTTTAATTGCATAAAATTTATAATTTAAACATGGCATGCTTCAACTAATTTTTACCCACATACCTAATCACTTCCTTTGCCGAAAAATCCCAAAATCCCTTTATTTTTCATATTTTTCCTCTTCTTTTATTTTCTTCTTCTTCTTCTTCTTCTTCTTCTTCTTCTTCTTCTTCTTCTTCTTCTCCGCGCCCACTGCTCCAGCGCTTTTCTCCTTCATCTTCTTTCTTCTTCCCTTCTTCTTCTTCTTCTTCTTCTTTCTTTCTTCTTCTTTTCTTCTCTTCTTCTTCTTCTTCTTCCTTTCTTCTTCTTTTCTTCTCTTCTTCTTCTTCCTTTCTTCCTCTCCCCTGTTCTTCTCCCAGCAGCCGCTGCCCCCTTCTTCTCCTCCATGGCGTGCACGCCTGCGCGCACTAACACCGACCTCTGCTGCAGCCTCTACGGGCCACCGCGCACCTGCTGGCCGTTGCTGCTCGTGTCTCCACCGCTGCTGCCGCTGGTTGCTTGCTCGGCTGCCATGGCCGAGCTCTAGGCCAGCTCCCATGGCAGCCACCCCCCCTTCTCCCTCTCTCTCTCTCTCTCACTCTTTCTCTCGCGATTTCTCCTTCTCAGCTAGAAGCTTCAAGAAGCTTCAATGAGAGACACAAAAATGACAAATTCTTTTGATGCTTAGCACACGCACCGCCTCTCATTTTAACACATTAACTAATTTAATTAATTTAAACTAATTTAGATAAATTTAATTTATACTTTTATTTTTTTATTTTTTTTTTGGGGGGGGATATTACAATTCTCCCCTCCTTATTAAAATTTCGTCCTCGAAATTCGCACTCAGTCCATGACCTCAAGATACACTCACAACTCTCATGATATTGCCCAATATCTCTTTCAAGACATTCCATGTCATCATTTTCCAATTCTCCCAAGTCAAAATCTACTACACATCTGGTTTGACTTAATATACTAGCATATCTTCCCAATTGGAACACGATATGACTATTAATACCTTAACCCGCTTAAGGAACTTCATCAATCAAATTACCTACAACCACAAGGTTTACCTATTACAATGTCATAATCCAACTATTCCTCAAGGCTATCTCACAGATCTTGCTTTTGGGGAGAAGTGACTTAAAGATATGAGTTAAGCATTCTTTTGACTGGCATAACAAGCCATGTCATGCTTCTGTCGATGTACCACTTGACCAGCACCCAGGGAAATCTCATCTCCTCAACCGGTTAATAACTGACCCTAGGGCATGTGGTCCGTGATCAGTACCGCATGTACTCATAGCAACCATTATCCTTACAACAGAACCCAACAGTGACTTAGACATACAACTAATGTCGGTTCTAGCCATACACCCGGGTATCTCCCACAACAATAATCTTAGAGGGAATTTTCTTATTCCTAATTCACTTTATCACCAATGTTCTACGGCAGTACAAAACGTCTATTACCACATTTTCTTAATCATATTTATTACAGAACCTCACAGTCTTAGTCATTTGCCACGCCAATCGCGGCGTCACCTGAACTCCGCTCCACCTGTGAGAACTAAACACCTACACCCTAGCCAGGTAGTAATGCCAAATCTCCAAACAGCATAACCACTGTAAAAGCCAAGTCAATTCCATAATAGTCCTCATTGCTAGCTATGCTAGAACTGGGTCCAACGGGTCCCTCTAGTGGCTATGACAGTTCCCTCACGGTAGCGTGGACTGACTGGGTGTCAAATAGTGGTCCGATCCTAGACACGTCCTGTATCGGTCCCTGGGAAAACTCCCAAATGACAACTTGTTACCTCACCGCTTCAGCAAAAATATCATAATGGGAACAAAGTCTCACATCATTCATAATTACAACAGTCAGCCACCTCCATATGTCCTTCATATGCTCACGGGCAAATAGGACTTGTCTCTCCGACAATCCCCAAAAATCTCGTGAATCGACTCTTGAAACCTTTCGCCAAGCCGATACATATAACTCACTAGGTACTTCTCTTTGTCTTGCCTGCCTCCCCATCCAGAAGCAAACTCCTGTTCCCACTGACACCATAAATGATTCAACGCTGGGAGGTCGTCTAGATTAGGTAAGGGTACACTGGGATCTAGTCTTTTTGGTTCCATTGGGAATACTCAAAAGCAGCAAACAATATCAGGCGAATACATTAAGGCTAAACCAACCTCTTACTTGAACACCTAGGGGTAGGCACAAGTCCTAAATAAACCCTATTCATACCACCTCACAGTCCCATCCTAACGTGCACTTGTCACCTTTGCACGAACGTAGATTTGGGACACCATCTCTCACACGAATTAGCAACTCAACGTGACGCAACCAAACTCTATTCGTTTCACACCAAAACTCCCCTAACTCTACCCGACAACCTTGGTGTACAGGAACTCGTCCCCAAAATTAACTCAAACTACGCTCTTATACCAACATTGTAAGCACCCCCGCCCGGATATCCCCACCTACCCGGACTACCCGAACGGGAGCGCTTATGGGAGGAGAAAGAATGAAACACGAGACAAGAACCACCCTGGCATGTATACACAAAATAGGAACAACGGAAGTGAAGTTAAACACATGCATACACTACGGGTAACCCCGCTAACACAGCGGTCACAAGATAAATAAAAGAATACAAACTCCTGTGCCGACACACACGAGGCTCGAGAAATGACCTGGCACAGTACAAAAATAAGAGAATAGACCCTACACAATCATCAGAGTTGACAGAGATTGACGGGACTGCCTGTACACCATACCGACTCTGTCACTAGGCACTGACTCCCTTGCCAAGGTCCACGCTACCATTACTTGGAATGATAGAAAGCAAGTTGAGTCGAGAGACTCAGCAAGCATAAGGAAAAGAAAGGCTGAAGGCAGTATAAATCCAATAAACTCTTCCCAGAATAAACCCCCAGGCACACGCAAGCCATGAGACGCTACAACACAATAGCATAACAAAATAAAAACACATACCGATCCTTGGGGCCCACACAAGATACCTGGCACCCAAGTCTCATACCAACCTGCCGCTGCCCTGAAAGCCAACATGTACCTCCAACAAACCTGCGCGCGTTATCCCGGGTCGGTACTCCCGTCACCCGTCCATGTCGGTACTCCCGACACCCGAGCCAGAGGCTCCCTCGAAACAGTACTCTCGTCCGAGAACTAAATACTACCAGTAGCCATGCAATGCACATAGAAATGCAATGGCGTAGTGAGCATCAACGTGATACAAGGCGCCCATACATCCAGGCATCAGGTCATGCTCCGCCCACATAGTAAACCACACGTGATGCATATGCCGTGCTGGATGCAACCTAACCAAACTAGCATGTCCGTGTCCAAGCATACTCAATAAATGAATATCCCAATATGCAACCCGTACCCATGTGCATATCAAATCATGGACAACAATATAATAAATCTAAACGTGCAGTAAATCACATATTGGCATGGCTAGTCAGCAGTGCCCGGCACCGGTCAACGGCCAGTGACTAGGAGTGTCCACCCGACGGTCCACTTTAGGGCCGTACAATAGTCTACCCCACTGTCACCAACAACCGACCCCTGCCCTACTGCTCGATAGCTCTAACCGAACCAGGAAAAAACTGTAAATAAACCTAATAAAATCGTAAATAAACCCGCACGTCTAGGAACCTAGTTCCCAAGCTGGGTCCGGCATCATTCCCAAAAGGAGTGGGGGCGGTACAAACCCCCGTAATCTCATAACAAATAAAACTCTAGATGTCTCGGATTTAATTTAAACTAAAACAAATGAATAATAACTCAACAAATAAGGCTAGGTGCCGAATTAAAGTAAGAGAGGTGATAAAATACGAAAAATCGCGGGGTCTTTCACGAGAATTGAAGATCATGAGGAGGGGGTTAGGAGCTTGCCTTTACATGGCCGTTTCTGACCTTTCTTGCGCTCCCGCTGCGAAGTAAAACGTTCGCTGGAAATAAATAAAATCGCGACTTTAATTAAATAAATCTACCGTGTAATATAATTAATTTAGCTGTCTAAAATCCCACGTAAGCACACCGCAAATAAAATCTCAACGAGTCTCATATTTACTTTAAATTAAATCATGCTAATAAAATCCTCGAAGCCAGCTTAATAAATTAAATTTAAATCAAACGACTCAAAATTTTCATAATTAATAAATGAATCGAAACAGACGAATGGAGGGTATAAAATACGAGAAATCACAGGGTTTCTCACAAGAATTAAAGAATACGAGGAAAGCATTAGGAATTTGCTGGAAACTAGCTGATTCCGACCTCTCCCAAGCTCCCGAGGCAAATTAAATTATTTCCTAACAAATAATACAACCGAGACTCAAATTAATCAATTTTAATCGCATAAAATTTATAATTTAAACATGGCATGCTTCGACTAATTTTTACTCACGTACCTAATCACTTCCTTTGCCGAAAAATCCCAAAATCCCTTTATTTTTCATATTTTTTCTCTTCTTTTATTTTCTTCTTCTTCTTCTTCTTCTTCTTCTTCTTCTTCTTCGCACCCACTGCTCCGGCGCTTTTCTCCTTCATCTTCTTTCTTCTTCTTCTTCCCTTCTTCTTCTTCTTCTTCTTCTTCTTCCTTTCTTCTTCTTTTCTTCTCTTCTTCTTCTTCTTCCTTTCTTCCTCTCCCCTGTTATTGTCCCAGCGGCCGCTGCCCCCTTCTTCTCCTCCATGGCATGCACGCCTGCGCGCACCAGCGCTGGCCGCTGCTGCTCGCGTCTCCACCGCTGCTGCCGCTGGTTGCTTGCTCGGCTGCCATGGCCGAGCTCTCGGCCAGCTCCCATGGTAGCCACCCCCCCTTCTCCCTCTCTCTCTCTTTCTCACTCTTTCTCTCGCGATTTCTCCTTCTCAGCTAGAAGCTTCAATAAGAGACACAAAAATGGCAAATTCTTTTGATGCTTAGCACAGGCACCGCCTCTCATTTTAACACATTAACTAATTTAATTAATTTAAACTAATTTAGATAAATTTAATTTATACTTTTATTTTTTTTTTTTTTTTTTTGAATATATTACATACTGTCTTATAGAATTCAAGTCTATCAGACTCCACACCAATATTCTTTTTCTCATCCTATAATTATATGAATGTTTAACAATTAAATAAAATAAAAAATATATCCACATATAAGGAAACGAAGAAGAAAAATAACAAATTTTAACACAAACTATATTATGAAAACCTTAATTTGAACCTACATAACATGATTGTACTTTAGCTTTGGATGATTATTCTTATCGATCACATTTCTACAGTGCTAGAGTTGTGCCATTATTATCAAGATTAAAATATATTATAATAAATCGAGGTAATTATATCAAACAAATTTTGAATATTAATAATCGCCCCAACAATTTTGCAAATTAAATTACATATAAAGGTCTAGTAGTTGCATATCACAAAATAAATATAATATCAAACATTAATAATGGACTAATTCCTAAGAAATTAATTTCACAAAATTAATTTCAAATCTCTCCTACAAGTAACAAATATAACACAAACTGTAACACCTAATTCCTAAGGATGTTACCATTTTAGAAAACTAGGATTTTTTTTTTTTTTTTCTCTAACACCTAATTTTCCCAATTACAATGCTTAAATATCAAAAGTGGCAGAGATGGAATCCAACCAAATAATAAATGTAATGTGTATTACATCATATCAAAAGGGATGTTCTTTATTACATTACTAGACTTTATAAAGAAATCATGATAGGATAAAAAATTATTACACGCTGTCCCATGAGAACACAATCATGATGCAAATTGAGTTCAAAATTATAAGCATGCCCTTCCTACCAATAGGAAGGATTAAGCATGCATCTTTTCTTTTTCTTTATGCAATGTATCTAACACGGTTGAATATATTAAATTAAATGCTAAATTATATGTTTAGTGAATGTTCAAAACGATTTTTATGTGTATGGATACAAAATGATGTCCTTCATTTTTCTCATGCTTAGTGACACAAGGATGAAATACCTTATTAGATCATCATTTTATACAATCCTTTACGCCTAGGCTGGGTGAAATAGTAAGCCTATCATTCTTGATGTTTCAATTGTAATGCCCCGATAGTATGTTATGGCTACTTAGACAGTATTATTTTAAGAATTTCTTATCATGTGAAAAATAATTTGGTGAATTTTTTTATATGTGCTAGGTGGGGCTTAAAGGACTAAGGAGGAATCAAGGAAGTCAAAGGGAATGGATTTGATAAGTCAAAGAAGAACAAGCCAATGGGGTGAAAAAGTCAAGTCATAGGGAAGTAAGCAAGTTAAAATTGGCAGGTGAGGAGGGGTTGCTCAAATGCAAAGTTAATACACCTCAAATTCATTTAAATTCATTGAAATTAAATGAAAATGTGGGATTTTAATATACTAAAGAGGGATGGAAAATGGGGAATTAAATTAAAGCAAAATACAAGTAAATACATATATTGAGCAAATGTGTGAAGAGGAAGCAATTTGAGATAATGGAAGATCGAAGGAGTCTTCTCTAGCTACTAGGGTTCTTCTCTCTTCCATTCCTCTTCTTTTTGTGGCTACTAGGGTTCTCAAGAAAGGAAATTAATTGGTAGGAACTCAACTTCCATGAATCCTTAGCGTAGAACCTCTGTTTTCTTATGTTTTGTGGCTAAAAAATGATGTAATTCTCCTTGTATAGTAGCCTATAAGTTGAGTTGAAGCTAAAGAAGAGCTAGGAATTGATAAAGGAAGAAGCTAAGACAAGTTGTCTTCCTTTCTAATGATTGAAAATCTTGAATTTGCAGACTTTGAAATAATTTTTAACAAACTCTCTATTTTGAGTGCAAAGTAGCTACATGGTTGCAATTTACTTCCTTCTTCGTAGTTAATCTCCTTGTAAATACTTCAAATGGGACTTGTTCTCCTTACTTTTCTTAAGAATGATGCCTGATCGAGGCTGTCGAGCCGATCATATTAGTGTATGTATTAGGACTAGTTTGCAGCTAGGATGCTCCCCAGGTCGTCTCCCAACGAACTGTCAATGAACTTTCAAAACAAGATTAAACGGGGGGGGGGGTTTGATGAAAATCGAACCTAAAAAAAAACGCTCAAGAATGAAACAAAGATGGATTCTCGACCAACTAAAACATAATCCGCTACAAACCCTACCTCCTTACCTCGGTAATCCCTATCTCGCTTATGAAAATATTCTATTTGGATTGATTCTACTCTTCTACAACCGTAAAAGATTAAATCAAAACGAGCAATCGCTCATGCAAAAATATGTCGTTTCTTTCTAATCAAAGCCTCAACCGAGTACGTCAATTAAACCTATCCAAAGATCATGCTTGCATTCACACAACCGCTTAAAAGAAACATACATAAAATTATAGAAGGAAAAGAAACAAAATCATCAATAAGAACATGAAAATCGAGTTCCAAACCGGATTTGATTACATGACCGAGACTCAAATCGAGTAAGGGGTACGGGAATGTAGTAGATTACAAGCGAATTAGCCTTCCATAGAAGTGGTGAAAATCCTCCAAAATCGGCCACCCTCATGCCTCTTTGGTAGCTCTTATTTATAGGGTTTTGGAAAAGAAAAACCTAGGCTAAATGGGCTTAGGGATTGTTTATTACATATGGCCCATAATTTAATTAATTAAAAAGGGCCCAATGGATTCTAAATTCGCCCATAACCCATAATGAAGTATGGTTACCTCTTTCAAACTCGATGTCCGTCCACTTTGCGAAGCCCACTTGCGCCTCTATCGAAATAGCTCAAATCTCTAGCCCGAATCTGCCAAATAAGAATAAAAATAGTGTGAAGCCCAATAAAATAAAATAAACACAAGACACATGAAATAACCTAAATAGAGTGCAATGAAGATGGAATAAGAAGGATAAATAATATAAAATATGCGCGCTATCAATGCCTCTTTTACTAGAATAAAGATTTGGCAAGGTTTTGATCTCTTTTGCCAAGGTTTTGAGTGTGAGAAGTAGGGGATCTGGGGGTTTTGGAATTCTGTATGTCGACAAATTGCCTTCTAAAGGGCAATTTATGGACAGTTGCCTATGGGTCTATTAATCGATAGTTTAGTTTTTGTCTCAAATGCTTCCTACAAGCTTAAATACGTATTTTCTTCCCCTTAAGTGATGTTTCCCTATCCTTAAGTGTATCACATGCATTTCAAACATAGTTATATGATTATGCTTGGCATTGTGCATGTTGTTTATAAGTGGTCTTATGCATGAGTTTTGTGACATTCCAATATTTCAAAAATAAATAATAATTATTAATTTCTATATTTGAAGTTGTTATGCCCCAGTAATCAGAAGGAAGATAAGGCCAAGCATTGTACAGAGTAAATCAATTCCTTCGGAAGGACCCTTCGAAAATGCTCAAAAACGTTCTTCGGAAAGAAGTTTCCGTTGCTGGACTCTTGAAGAAAACAAGCTATAAACTGACCCTTTCGGAATGACCATTCAAAAGGATCCTAGGGAAGAAATGGCACGTGTCCTTGAAGCTCGAGCCCTATAAAAGCCAGCTATAGTCCTCAAAAAGGGGATCCAGACCTCGGTACATCACTTTCACTTTTCTTCAAAAGCCTAGCCTATTTTTTCCTTCCGTAAGATTGCTTTTCCTTCCATCACTAACTTAAGCATCGAAGGGCCTTCGCGGGAGAAAAATCCCGCGAGCCTTCTAGCTCTTATTTACCCTTTACAATTCATTCAGAAGAATAGCTTGTGAATTGACCCATCAGAAGCGACATTACTTCGGAAGACCGTGCCAAGACAAGGCTCCTTGAAGACCCTACCTTTTTCCTTCAAAAGTACCACCATCTGGTTCCTCCGAAAGCATTCCTTCGAAAGACTCCTAACAGAAGAGCTTTAATTCATCCAAAAGACCCACACTTTTTACCGTGCCAATGGGGCAAACCTTCAGAATGACCCTTCGAAAGTGTCAGACCGTCATCTCATTAACGCTCGCCTGGAGCCTTTTGTGAGCCAACCTTCGAGAGGATCTTTTGGAAGATCGGATTCGGAAGCTTTTCTTTGGAATGAACATTTCGAAAGCATCCATTCGGAAGACCCCTAACAGACCGAACTTTGATTGAATCTTGAGACCATCGTCATCCCACTTCTACAAATTTTAATTGTTGTATTTTGGAAACAATAGAAGTGATTTATGATTTATGAAGGTGTTGTGAATTTCAATAATTTAATGGGAGAATTAATTATTGTATTTGAGGTGATTATTGAATATTTGTGGATTTAAGGAGAAATGTTAATTTATTTTGTTTTAAAAAAATGGGCAAGTATTTGGTGAAAATTGGGGTATAAATGGTATTATTAATGTGGGGGTGTGAGTGTTAATTTTCAAAAATTGTGGGGTCTATGTGTAATTTTCAAAAACTATTTTGGAGTCTCTTTAAAATTAAAAGTGAGCATATATTAATTGAAGGAGCTTGTAGATCAAGTAGCACATGTGCGTGAGGAGGAGCTAGGGGTTACAGGTTCGAGGCATGACGGTGCTAGAGGAAAATGGCTTGAATTTTTCAGCCAAACGTTACCCTAAATGACGTCGTTTTGAGTAAGGCAGTGCAGTTGCTAGCTGCCACGCCACCATCTCTCAGTCGCTCATTTTTTTTTATATAAATGCCACAATTCCAACAAAAATCGAGGAGCAAGAAAAAGCGAAATTAGGGAGTAGAAAAAGCTGCAAACAACAACAAAAATAAGAGAAAAATCAAGGGAAAATGCGAGAAAAATTATATAATTGGAGTTTAGGGAAGCCAGGTAAGTGGAAAAATATTTATTGGGAATTCGGTATGATCAGATTTAATTGTTAACTGCAATCCTATTATTTTGGATAAAAATATTATTTTGTAGAGTGTGACAAAAAAAGTTGTAATCTTCTATAAAAGGAAAATTCATACTCCTTTACATTCTTTTGCGAGGTTACTTCGCTTTGCCTATTTTATTTCCTCGCTTACCTCATTTTGATTCCAAGTATTATATTTGGTGGGTGCACTTTTTCCCTCTTTTATAAATCCTTGTGGTTGGTTCCTTGGTTGTGGGACTAGGTTAAATAAAAGTTTTGGGATTTTTATTTCTAAACACTTATGAGGTATTGTAACACCTTTATTTCCTTGGACATGATGTTGAACCAATTTGGGACTAGGTCCCTAGAGGATTGGAAGGGATTTGGTTGTGGTTATGAATTTTTGCAGGTGTGACCCATTGTAATAGAGTGTAGGACTTGTCAGCTGGTAAGGTGATGTGTAGGCCATTGGTGACGCTGGAGCGAACTATAGACCTTGTTGAGGTCAAAAGTCAACCAGTTGCTCTTAGTCACAGACTGTCAACCGATCCCTGATCACTATAGACCGATTTTTCCATTATGTGACATATTGCATGGCATTGTAAAGCATAAGACTGGGCTTGCATCATTGGGGGAAACATAAGCTATGAATGCTTGGACACGTACATCCTAGAATGACTAGGTGTACAAACATTGCATTGGATTTGTATTCCTAAGTGGGAAAAGCATGACTTGATGTCTGGCTTATGGGGGGCAATGTATCACGTTGATACATACTACGCCATTGCATCTATTATTTGTTGCATTGCATGGTTACGTTATGATATTGATTATGCTGAGGGCTTCGGGCTTATGTGGATTATATTGAGGGCCTCGGGCTCATGTAGATTATAATGAGGGCCTCGGGCCTAGGGCCCATGTGGATTATGCTAGCCAGTTCATGATTGCGGCATGTTTGTATGCCAAAACTTGGGTGATAGGCTATGCATTTCTTATGTGGCCCCCAAGGAACATTATGTGCATTGGTATATTTATGTTGAGAATTGGATATCTTGATGCATGGTATGGTATGACATTATCTTTCACAGTATGACATTTTGTGGGTTGTATCCTAGGTGAGAAATCTATCCCTAGCCTTATTATTATTCTTTTATATGCTTGCTGAGCCTTAAGCCTCACCTTGTTTCAACATCATTCTAGGTATGGGAGTTGATGTTCAAGAATGGATGTTATGGCGTGTTGTTCTCCAGGTAGCTATGTGTATGGGGGCTTTCCTAACCGAAAAGATATTTGGGAGTGAGTTTTAGACAGGGGCTCAGATATTATGTCTTGTTAGATTTGACTGATTGATGCGTTGTTGTGTTCAAAAAAGCCCCTGAATTGTATATTTATAATTAATTTGCTTTTGTTGTTGTAAGATTGTAAGGAAAGATTTTAGCCCATATATTTGAGTTATCAAAGTGTGTTTAAAGAGAAATTGAGGTAAATTTTAGGTCGTTACAAGTTTTGTGGGACATGATGTCATACTTATACATGGCATGGTTTTTGGAATTTTATGTGATACTTGATGCACATTGCAAACAGGGATCTATTGGGATATATCCTTTATAGCATTAAGCCGAAAGCTCGAGTGAGTTGTAATGCTAGACTTGTGTAAAGCTCAAGTAGGTTATAATGTCGAACTCGTGTGAGACTTCGATCTCTTTTATGATGTTAAGCCAAAAGCTTGAGTAGGCTATAATGTCAAACACGTGTAAAGCTCGAGTGGCCTATAATGCTAGACTCGTGTGGAACTTCAATCCCTTGACATGATTATGTTTATAGCATAGTTTGTGGGAACATGCACCTTATTCTTCATACATGTTCATTTGTGGCTTAACTATAGTATATCATGGGTGCATGTCATTACATGATCATGGTGCATATGACTTGGTTACTCTCATCCATATGTGCATGAGTGGGGATACTCATTATTATCTATGATTCAATCCTTGGTACTCTTTTTACCCTTTTTATTTTACTATGCTTGCTGGGCCTTGTGGCTCATTTGCACTTGCATCATTCTAGGCACATGCAAGTCTAAAGAAGATGGTGAGTCTAGCAATGTGGGGTCCATTGTCTAAATATGTACAGAACAGTTCCAACTAGAAGGTCATTGGGGGTTGTTAGCGATGTAGTCCTATAGCTATTGTCTTATTTTGTGGGTTGTGTATTTTTTGGGGGGTTGTAATGGATGTATTGTAACAACCTGCCCTTCCCTGGCATGCCATTATTTTTGGCATTTCTTTTTTTTTCTATCATTACAAATTCCTCAATATAAAATCCCCATATATAAATACATTTAACATTCCATATGATAAGCTAAGGAATAGTAACTTAAACTTTTGTGAAACTAGAATCGAAACCTAAAGGATATCATAATTCCATACAAACACAAATATACACTACTGTTCTTAACAACCAATAAATTACAATATTCGTTAGGTGAGATAACATATAAAACTATGCTTCAAACATAGGGAATATCATGAATTGAAATTAAATTATGCTTTGACCACTCCTTTTCCCTTCTTACTGCTTGATTCATTTGGAACGTAGAATATTCTATGGACAAAAGTCCAAATTAGAAGATAAATCTTCTAAGTGAGGTTCAAATAAATTTCATGAATGAATGATGTGTGGATATGAATAAACCGATACCCTAGTGTAGCTTTTATCAATATTCTAGTCCTGGCATGAAACTCTAAGCAGTCATCCCGGCAATTCTCACTTTAGGGAAAATCCATCCCTAACATGAGAGACTTGCGATTTTTCAACAAAACTCACTTGGAGAAATGCGGCTACTCTACCAAGGCAACTTCTTAACCCACCATACATATCTCGGTTAATATGTCAATGATTTTTATGCCAAATGCCATATTTAAATTATCCAATGCAACATAAGTAAATAAGCATATGGATGGCAAAATGCATGTAAATTATGTTGAATTTGCAGATTATTTATGAAACTCATATTTATCTAGGCAATTCATCACATAAATTTTTTTAGAAAAATCACTCATCTTGATTTAGGTTTTTAAGCCTTCTCGAAATACACATCTGGTCTTGAAATTCGTGCCCTAATAATTTTCTGACCAAATTTTTTAAAAATTTAATAAAACTAAATTTTCTGAATTTTTCTCCCTTTTTTGTTCTTCCTATTTTTCCTATTTTCTTACCTCCTCACGCGCTTGCTCGCACCCACACGCCTGGTTGCCAATCGTCTTCTCTGGCTTCCCCTTTGCCGCTAACGACTAGTTTTGCCTTGATTTCTCTCGATTTCTTCCTCCCTCTTGCTCTACTTGTCCTCCCAAGCATGATGGGATAACTTTTGGCTTGAAAATTCTATCAACACACCCCCAATTTGGTCGTTTGAACCTTGGTTCCAGCGACCTTCGTGACTTTTCAGTGAAGCTCAAAACCACCTCAATCAACACAAAAACTCCTCTAATTCTCCAAAAATGATCCCTAACCCTTCAAGAACAAAAGCTCTTTATCCAAACCTCTTGATTTTTCCCAAAACACTCGAATTTCTCGACTAAAAATTGATGAAACCCTTGCCCCAACCTCGGCTATTTATAGTTGATTCCGACAACCACTCCGACCAATCTCGACCTCATCTTGCACTGCAAGGCCTACCCTAGGCCATGATGGCCCTATCCCTGCTCTGAAATGGCGATGGGATGCTGATGGCCGACGACCAATAGTGCGACCGCTAACCCCCTTGTAGTGTTCACACTATTTTTTTGGTTGTTTTTCCCTTTTTCTTCTGCTCTCTTGCACCTTCACCCCCTTGCCCTCAAGTCCTCAAGTTTCTAGAATTTTGTCTTGTTCCCATAACTTTGGAAAATTACACTTATCCTCCATAATTTTGAAATTTTTCACTTACACCCCAAAATAATTATACTTGAGTCCTTAAGGAATTTTTGAATATTACATATATGGCTCAGTTGTATATGGCTAATCCGCATGTCATGTAATTTTTGTGTATGTGACCTTGTTGTTTTCCAGGCAATGAATGTGATGTTTCCTTATATGATTCTTCAAGTACCTTTATTCTTCACACTTCTTCCTTGGTTTCCCTCAATCGGGGTCTCCTAGAACGGGGTCATCATATCAATCCTTTGTCATTGGGTGAAATAGTAAGCCTATCACCCTTGATGTCTCAATCCTTTCTCACTAAACAACATGTAATGTGATAGGGTTTAATTGTATGCATATTTTTATTTACTTTTCATCTTAATCTTGTGTTATTTTTTTTACAAAAAATGTGTGTTTACATAAATTTTTCATCATTTTAATCTCTTTTTGTAGGAACCTAACGAATGATGTTATTTTGAAGATTCGGGCATAAAAAGAAAAAAAAAAAGATATTTTAAAATTAATATTATAATAAAAAATAAAAAATAAATATTTTATAATTATAGTTATTATAATTAATAATATATTAAATATTATATATTAAATTATAATATGTATGTATTATATTATATATTATCTTATATTATTTATATATATAATATTATTTATTTATATAATATATGTGAAGATGGCGTGAACATGGAGGAGTAGGGTTGCCAGTGCCTTGCATTTGTATATATATATAATATAATATATGAGGAGAAAGGAAGGAATGAGGGCAGCCACCGTGCATGACATATATATATATTTATAATAGGTGAAAAAAAAAATTGGAGACTTGGGGCGCCAGAGGACACAAAGCATTGAGAATAAGCCATTGAAAAGGAGAAATTGAGAAGGAGGCGCTTGAATAGAAGAAGACGGACGCAAGACAGGGGGCTAAATTGGCTGAGGATCCGTTGGAGCAGCAAGCACCCAGATCTGGAACAGATCTGGGCAGGGAGCCTCATCTTTTTCTTTTTTCTTCATTGTTTAATTAATTTTTTTTATGCTCCCACTGTTATTTCAGATTTTAATTAATTCTATCATGAATTAATTTTATTTAACTAGGGTTTGAGATGAAGCTTGTTATGAATTATTGATTTTTATTGATTGGGTTTTCTATCGTGATTTTAATTATTTATTACTTGTTTTTAATACGATTGAGTGATTTCACCATCATTTAATTAATTTTGTATTATGATTTGAGACCGAGAGGTGATTTTCATAACAGGTTGAAGTAATAAATTTCATAAGATAGATAGTTGATAAGGGATTTAATACTTGAATTTTATGAGGGATAATAAATTGGAACTTAACAATAAATTTCGGTTTGTTATAACTATTGGGAAATAGGTTGATTGTTAACAAATTGAGATTTAATTAGGTTAGTAAATCTTGGGAAAGAAACTAACCAGTTTAGATATTCATCCCATTGAATTGATAGAAACCCAATTGATTGAAAATTAAGATGGATTAATAAGTGAATTCGAAACACTCTAGTTGCCTCTATTTTTTCTAAGTTAAGTTATTTATTTTAATTTGTGTTTAATTTTAGTTTTCATTATTTTAATTTATTCGAATTCATCTCTTTTTATAGTCTAAATAATATTAAAGTTAATTCAATTTTGGTACTTAATCCAATCCTCATGGGATCGACACTCTACTCATTCATTATATTACTTGTGCGATTCGTACACTTGCGAATTAGCCTAACATAATACAACATGATAGATAAAAAGATTCAACTAAATACACCACAAATAATAATATATTGTGCATGTATATAATATGAATAGACATCACATATGTCCAATATGTATTAGAAATATAGATTTTTATGGTGAACCATTCACTTTGCGATATTCGTGAAATTTTCAATTACCTTGTTAAACGTGTTGAGTTTCGATCATTGTGTTTAAGATGCCTTTTAAGGTCAAATCCCTTCTTGGATGTGAAAAATAATTTTTAAAAATTTTTTATTTTTCATAAAGTTGCGTAAAAGATATTTTTTTCAAATTTTCCTAATTTTTTCTTACTTTCGACGCACTTGATTTACCGGCCTTCTTACTTTCATGCATGTGCTGCCCACACGTCTTTTCTAGTCACCTTCTTTGTTGCTCGGATCGCCATTTAGAGTTCATGATTTTTTATCGAAACCTACCTATTTTCTTCTTTTTTACTCCCTTTTTCACTCTATATCTTTTTTCTCTTTTTTTTTACCTCCTTCCTCTTTCTTTCATATCTTTTTCCTCATCCGGTTGCCTTGGCTGAAAACTGATAAGATTTTTCTAGCCAAGCCTGATTTTATGACAAGGCCCTATCTCCCTTATTTTTTTCACTAAAACACACCTCAAGGTAGCAAAATGATCCTTAAATCCCCTAGAGCAAAAACCCTCCATTGATCCCTTTTTATAGCCAAACTTAATCTATTAACCATCAAATTGATCCAATCAAACCTTTTTTTATTCTCCAAGGCTTAAGAATAACTCAGAATAATACCTTAAACCCTAGCTTTTGCATATCAAAACTCCCACGTAACTTCCATCATTGCCAACCCTTGTTTTTCGGATGTTACATAGCTGAATCCGACCAATCTTCTTTTTTCCTCTTCCCCAAGTCACCCCTAGGCTATGTAACCCTAGTTCCTAGCCCTTGGTTGACCATCATGGTTGGGGGTGGTATTGTCAATGATGCAATGCGACAGTTTAAGAGGTTAATGTGTTCACACATTGTTGTTGTGGTTGGTGAACTCTCTTAATTAGCTTACTAGGAATAAGAAAAGTTTCTTATTAATTTGAAGCTATTTGGGTATGCCATCAATTTTGTGCACGTATATGGATAAAGTTTCTATTGTAATATTATGTATATTAAGCTAACTTCCATTAAAAAGTAGGCTAATCCATCCACTGGACAATTACTTGATGATATTCCTCTCTTTTAAGCTACTCATTACAATGAACAAACTGAAAAGTGTTTTAACTTCTCTGATTATGTAAGTTATGATATACATATTTGATTCCCTGCAATTGTCATTGTACACATCTTTTGTTCTTCATACTTAATTTCTCGAGTTTTTATATTTTAATAAGTTCAACACTTAGTCAATCAACAAAGTTGAAATTAGGGTCCTTTACTAAACCATCTTTTAAAAGACTTGGATGACTCTAATAGATCAGTCAGAGACACGTCTTAACCTTGAAAGTCCTTTACCTTATTAGGGTTGTTGCGTGCTGAAATCATAAAGACAACCATGAATTGAGTTTGTGTTTCTTTGCAGTTCTGCAAGCAAGTCAAACGTTAACGATGCTGGCAACCATCTCAGAGGCAGAAAGCAGAGAGAGAGAGAGAGAGAGAGAGGTCCCAAGTGGTAATGATAAAAAGAGCAAGCAAGCTTCACTGCCCCCAAGACTGTACAAAATCAGCAAACCGACCACAACTCCTAACGTTGTGTTCTTATAATAATAATAATAGCAGCTGCTACTAAAAGGAAGAATAAAAGAGGAAGAAGAATGCAACATACTTCTTAGCTACAATGAAAAACCCAAACCCAAAATGCTCACCAAAGTCTCAATCTCTCCATTCCACTTCATTCTGTCAAAAGCACCATCAGCCCTGCAACATCTTGCACCTTATTCTACTCTTCATACTCCATTTTCCAATTCCTACTTACATGTCGTCGTCATCTGGACTTCATGCTCAGGAGACTCAGGCCAAGCAAGCATTTCCAATTACCATGTACAAGTTTAGTCATTATCGGCCTCTGATATCACCATCATGGAATGCCTTCCCTGCTGCCGTGGGGCTCCCCTTTCTGGAAGGGAAAAAATCATCGCTAGTATCTGCAGTTGCGGCAAGCTTGGGAACCACCTAAAAGAAAATTTGTGAGATGGAGAAGAGGCTATATACATATATATATATATATATCATGTAACAATACAGAACAGTCGAGATGAATACTAGAAGGAGAATTTAAAGAATATATACTTGATCATTGCTTGGAGTTCTGGCAGCCGAACTTTTCATCCTCTTTGCATTGAGCCTGTGGCTTCCCTTCTCTCCTTCAATATCTTGGTCTACGAAGTTTTGATCTGTGACCTCTGCACAAAACAAGAATGTCTGTACCAATCAGAAAAATTAACGATGTTGATAGCCTGTCAGTGAAAAGATTCAGTACACAAGCATTGTTATGATTTTGAATCGAAAACAAACCATCAATCACACACACGAACATAGAATTTTACGTAAAAAACCCAAATAAAAAAAAATCATAGGCAGAAACAATAAAATATCACTATCGGATATGGCTACAATAATTCTACTGACCTGGGCACCTATTTATAAACCTAAAATCATCTATAGATGTACACAAAAAATTCTATCTTAATCAAAAGTTGATTCATGAGGATATTTCTCTAGATGAGATAAGCCAAAAGGATATTTCTCCAGATGAGATAAATCCCAGTCAAAATTGAATTTGACAATATCCTAATTACAGTTAAATTCAAAATGCTAATCTCAGTCAAATTAGAAAATAAATGAATTAAGATTTTGAATCATAATTATCACTAGTATCAAGTCTGAACCATACTCTAGCTGCTGGGTACCAACTAATTCTAGAAGCAACCAAAGAAGTGTCCACCTCAAATGGTGAAAAGAATATATGTGCAAGAACTTTACATTATGGCACATGATTAATACTGCCTTAGAGCACTACAATTTGGAGGTAGAGAATTTCAGTATAGGAATCTAAAGTTGTGTCATTAAGTTTCATTTAGAGAATAAGTTAGGGAAGAAAGACAAATATACACAAATTCTTTGTCTAACATCTATATTCATATTTGTGAAGTGCTCAATTTGAAGATCTAATAGCATCTTCACTCAAACCAAAGTCTTAAGCATGTTCAAACAAGCAAAAATAGTTTACCAAAAAGGTAAACAAGAAAGCTGCAAAGAAATGACTATTCGAGAAATGCAACAAAATATAGTTGCAACCACCTGTACTGCTGCCAACTGAATCATAAAGGGGCAAGTGAGAGTGACATGCGGAAGATTGCTCCAAACTGGTATCTAACGCAGAAGTCAATTCCGTTTTCCCTTTTACATGGACTGCAGGAGTTCCATATGGCGCTTGTTCTACAAAGGAGGATGCAGCATTTTTGTGCCTAAATGAAGATCTGAAATGCCGAATCCATGGATTAGTCAAAAGACCACCAGACCCATCTGCTTTCTCCAACCGGGATTCATGCCTATCAAAGTTGATCTTCCCCCAACAGCCACTTCGAAGAACTTTGTACTGCAAAAGATTTCAACAGAAAAATGAAAAACTACAGGCAGGATAATGAAAAGAGCCTACAGAACATTTATTCAGGCCAAAAAGCACAACACGACAAGAGTTAATAGACACCAACCTGGCCAGAAGAGACACGGACACTAGCATGCTTTTTCCCCAATGATTTAGTATCTGAGCAGTGGTGATTTTGTGAGCGCCAGCCAAGTAAATCAAAGGAATTGTACAACTCATTAACAAAGGATGCTTCCATGGAATTCAGGTACAAACTGTGCTTCTCATCTGTCCATTCTGTGCACATTGATTCTCTGGCCAGGGATTCCTGTTATCAAGTAATTCTAATAAGAACCATAAGACCTTGAGGAAAAATTCACCTCTGAATTGACAGTATAAGCCCTGTCATGCATTGTACAATAGACAGATAGCATATATTCTACACACTGGGTGCACAAGTAAAAGACAAACAAGTGGTATATCAAGTAGCATTTCTGTTTCATAAGGGCGAGAGGGACCACTTATCGTCCAGCGAACCTAGAGTAGAATAATAATGATTCAACATGGTCCTTGATAGCATGTTACAGAAATGAAAAAACACGTCCATTATAACTCACCAGAACAGGGATTTAATTTCCTTTTCATCTACATGAGGCAAAGAAATAGAAAAATTCAAGCTAAGATAATCCAGAAACAACAGTAACAAAGAAAAAGGAGGGATCAGCATGCACGAATGGGATGGGCAACCACCTCTACCCCTCACTTCAAGAGGCAATAAAATAAATTCCCAAGCAGCCAATATTTAACGACACCAGCATTCCCAAAGTAAAAGACCTATTTATGAATTTTCCTTGTATTTTTTTCTTGGCCACCAATTTTCTGTATTCATGGAGTGCAGCATCAACATCCTAACTCTCAAAGGTCCCTCCCCGAATCTATTAGTCATAACTCTTCCTGTAACAGCAGAAAAGCCCAAATTGAGTACAAATTTTGAAGTAAAACAGAAATTCAGGTACACGAAGTTAAGACAAAGAGGGTGTCCCTTTATATCTCTCACTCTATGGGAGTTAGGGAGGGTTGTTTTTACATGAAGTGTTACATTTGATTTGCAAAGAGACTATTTTTACAACTCAAAACTAACGACCTTCCAGTCAGAGAAGAGCAACCTTAACCCCTCCAAAAATTAACATATATAAGTTTTTAAATACCAAAAGAAATAGCAAACAATTTGTTACCAAAAGATAATAAAGTTTGGTTCCCTGCAAAGAAACGTGAAAATCACGATGCCTCTCCTAAAACTATAGATGCGCGTCCGCAATGAGCACGAGAATGCACCATGTGGAGCCCCGAGTTGCTTCTTGACGGAAGGAAAGCCCAAAAGAAAAGGAAAAAGCAAAAGAAATAAAAACCAAAAAAAACCCGAATTAAGGAATAGAGGGCCACCCTAAACAAATGAATCCCTTCTGCAGTAATTCCGTTTTTCTTCTTTTCGTTCTCAGCTATTCTTCTCCCTTTTTTTTCTGGTTCTCAAAAACCAAAAAACAGATAGACCATAAATCATTCATCACAAATGGACAAATAAATGAAGATCAACTCCTGTAGCTCAGCAATAAACCAAAAACAAGAAGAAAAAAAAAAATCACAGAGTCGGCCGCCTAAAACAATAAATTTGAATTCCAGAAACAGGAAGCCGCTCGGACAGAAGGAAGACGATTGAGACGAGATCAGTACCTGACTCAAACTCTGACGGCTTTCAGAAGAAGCGGAGTCTCCGGACACCTCCGACGACAGAGAAGTCGCCGGCTCCACCGCGGCATCGGGGGATGCAGAGGACGGCGAAATCGTGGCCATAGTTTAAAAATATGTAATCTAATTAAGAAGAAGGGATGGGCAAAATTAAATTATAAAGTTGAACGATGAAGAATGGGTACGAGGGGATTTGTGATTTTGTTTTTCAATTTAGGGGAGAATTAAGGATGAAGGATGAACGATGAAGAATGAAGGGTGAAGGGTGAAAGAGAGAGGACAAAAAAGGAGGGCTAATATGCCAGTTGTCGCCGCTTTTACACGTGGCAGTGGCCCGAAGCAGGGCCACGTCACCAGCGTGGCCATGACAAAACCTGGGGAAGATATTTTCTTGGTTCGGTAAAATATCCGCTAAAATATCTTTCTTTTCCTTCTTCCCCTCTCTCTCTCTCTCTCTCTCTCTCTCCTCCAACCAACCCGAGTCTCAACCGCCTCTCGTTTGGTGAACTTGTCCTTTTTTTTTTTTTTTTTTCTTTTTCCTAAAAATAATATTTATAATTTATATTGTAATTAATTAGTTTCTTTCAAAATTATAGCTTTATCCCTAATTTTCAAAATTAAATTATAAAGTTGTGTTTGGAAAAAATAATTTGAAACGGACGTCATTTTAAATTACGTAGTCAATATTATTTATTTTTTAAATTTAAATCTAGAAGGAATGAATGACGGCTTCTAATTATATAAATTTTTAAATAAATATTAATTTTATAAATTTAAATAAGAGAATTGAGAGTTATTGTAGATTGGTATATAGTACTAAAAATATAAAAACTCAATTTAAAAGAAAATACAAGTCTAAATTCTTATATAATTATTATTATTATTATTATTATTATTATTATTATAAAGAAAAGGAAGGAGAAAAGTGATTGATTTGATTTAGAAGTATAGTTATAATTAGACAAGAAGGCATTAGGAGGAGCACTGTGAATAGCAACATGATTATTATGATTATTATTATTATTATTATTATGAATAATCACAATAATTGGGCTGGGCTGGGCTGGGGGTGGGTGGGTGGGATAATATGCATGGTGGTGGTGGTGGAGGAGGAGGATTGATTTGATTGGTTGTTTAATGGATTCCCTTATTCCCTACGTATAAAAGATCTTCTTTTTAAACTCTCTATAACAAAATATCTTTAACAGATTTTACTCCTGAATGAATGTCAATGTGAATGTGATGGCGATGGATATTATTGAAGTACACAACACTAATAATAATAATAAGAAGATAAAAAGAGTCAGTCAGTCGGTCGGTCGCGGGCGGGCGGTCGGTCGGCCTTGTCATGTTGATGTTGCCATCATTTCCTTTCCTCAAATTGACGGAACCAGCAAACCGTAGATATCAATGCGAGTAGAATTCATAACTCCACCCTCCCTCCCTCGCCGGTCAGCTACAAGAAAAGGCTCCATGTTGCTTTTGCGTTTCTTAATAACGTCAAAGGGGTGACGATTTTTTTTTAGGTAAGTCTAATTTTCATAAATTTTAACCTGTGATTAAAGATGTAATTAAGTTTAAATATCATTTATTGATAGTTCAAAAAATAAAAATCGAGCTGTAAGCCATTAATCCTTACTTTGAAGGAAAAATAGGTCTAAGCCCATTTGTTCAAATAATAAGAAGTCTAGTCCACCATCTCTTTGCCCTAGTTGTCCATATATATATGTGTGTGTGTGTGTGTGTCTTGGAGGCTCTCTTTCTCTCTTCCCTCCCTCGTATCGACGCCAAATCCACCATACCCCCTTGTTGTCTTCAACGTCTTTTTTTGTTGTTGTGGAAATCGTCTCTTCTTCAATGTTGTGTTGTCACGTCTCTTGAATTTCTTTTGTCACTCTGGCTGATTCAATGGAAGTTTCGTGCTTTGCCTATATAAATCCATTTTCAACTCCTTCTTTCAGTAGCTCTCTCAATTTTGTCTTCTTCAATCCATTATCTTTGTGATACTTGTTGTTTTCTTTGTGAACTCTACTCCGTGTAAAGCATTTCAGTTCTTGGCAAGGGGGGTTAGATTCAGCCAAAAGAGAGAGATGGGCGTTTTGGGACTGGGCTTTGTTGAGGCTTGGCGGTTCTATTCTTTGTGTTGTCTAAGTGATGATTTGGTTGCCCAGATCTGAGTCTTGAACGCCTCTATCGTGACTGTCATTAGTAGCTAAATAGAGAGTTTTCTATACTTTGTGTATTTTCAATTTTCTAATTTCAATTGATATTTGCACTAACCATAAGTTTTCAGTCTGATTTCGCAATTGTTCTTGCATCGCGACCGACTCTGTTTACTTTTGATTTCTTTGTGCAGGCTTTGGCTTTGGGTGAACGAACCCCATACCCAGGATCGACTAGGCTTGGGCTCTCGTTCTGATCGGTGCGTGTCATCAGACTCGTTGGTCGTCGCCGTCGCATGGGTTACAGGAGGCGAACTGTGTAGTGACGCGTGGTGACCGACGATTACTTTGTTTTGTTTTCAATCCAACCCTCTTTTCGGTATTAGAATTTGTTTCTAATCTTTGTGGGGTAATAGTGATTTGATTTAGATATTTTTTGTGATTTACTTGTGTCTATTTAATTGCTCAGTGCTTTTAAATACTACTTAGTAAATTTGTGGTATCTCCCTTTGTTGCTATTGTTAGAATATCAATTTCTGAGTGAATTTATTGTGCATATATGCTACCTTGGATATTTTAGGGGAAAACTATGTGTTTCTTAAATCCTATGGTTAAATATCTTATTTTTGTGTTGTGCATATTCTCTATGAACATGACAACACACCATTTTAAAATGGGGGTTTTCAACGAGAAGGGTG
Organism: Diospyros lotus; assembly: GCF_014633365.1. NCBI lineage: Eukaryota > Viridiplantae > Streptophyta > Magnoliopsida > Ericales > Ebenaceae > Diospyros > Diospyros lotus. The sequence continues at coordinate 21,809,213 of NC_068345.1, forward strand.
ATTTTTCTATATGGCAACAAAAGATGAAAGGTATTCTCGTTCAACAAAAAGTGTCAAAAGTCATTGATGGCAAGTTTCCTACAACTAACACTGTAGAACAAAATACAGAAGTTGATGAACTTGCATACACTTCAATAATTTTGCACCTCTTTGACTCAATTTTAAGAAAAGTTGGTAAACTTGATACCATTCAAGAACTTTGAAAAAAAATAAAGGATTTATATGTTAAGAAATCTACTCCAAATAAGCTTTTCTTACTTGATTTTTTTTTTTCAATTTTAAAATTGACTCCTATAAGGACCTAGATGACAATCTAGATATTTGTAACAAACTTGTTCAAGATATCACAAATTGTGGTGAAAAAGTGACCGAGGAATATAAGGCCATAATTCCTTTAAATGCCATTCCTGATGCCTATAAGAAGGTAAAAAAATGTCATTAAGTATTGTAGAGACACTTTAACACCTGAGATTGTCATAGATTCCCCTAGAAGTAAGGAAATGGAATTAAGAAGCGAGAGAAGACATGATGAGGTCCACATGATGAGGGGTAGATCTCAATCTAGGAGTCAAAAGGGAGGTGGCAAGAAGAAAAAGAGAAGTATGTCTAAATCCAAACCCTAAGGGAAGGGTAGGAAGTGTTACAGTTGTGGAAAAACTGAACACTTCATTAAAGATTGTTATGCCAAGAAAGGCAAACAAAAGAAAAAAGTGAAAGAACAAGAAAAAGCCAATGTAGTGACTCTTCTTATGACCCTAGTGAGGTATATATGCTCCTAGATTCTGACTCTACTGAAATAAATATTTCATTTAGGTCACATGTGCAAGAATGGATTCTTAACTTAGGTGCATCATTCAATGTCACATCTCAAAGACATTGGTTTGAAAGCATGCATAAATCAGAAGATGGTCATGCTATAGTTTGCAACAATATTGCATATAAGGTCATTGGGATTAGAGACATCACCATTAAGTTAGACACATGATATGTCTTAAAGTTGAGAGATGTCAGGTATATCCTTGAAATGGCAAGGAATCTAATTTCAGTGGGGTGAGTTAGAAAAAAATGGATTTATAGGAAAGATTGAAAATGGAATGTTGAAAATAATTAAAGGAGCAATGGTGGTTGTAAGGGGGTCAGAAGAAATGGTATTTATATCTCAACTACCTAAGCAATGGGTGGCTCAAGCTCCAACATTGCGTCAGTTAACACCGATGACACACATAAATGGTACAATAAATTAGCCCATGTGTAATATCCTAGATTTTCAAACTCAAATATGATGTAATACTTGAGATTATTAGGTTCTAATACTTGAGAAAATATGTCATTTCAAAGGATTGTGGAAGTCTTGAGATAAAAGTTCAGTTTCTAAGCCAATGGCAAAATTGTAAATATTGAAATTTGGGTAAAAATATAATTTACTTAAAATTTTGGAGTATTAAAGTAATTTGTCCATTTTTCGGGGACCAAAAAGTGCAATTAAAAATAGCCCGAGGACCAAGTTGCAAGGGTCTAAGTGCAGTTACGTGAAAAGTTTGGGCCAAAGCGTCGTTTGTTGAAATCTTAAAATATCTCTTCAAAATATCTTGGATTTCAAACTCAAATCAAATAGAGTTTTGGATTGTTTTGAAGTCCAAGTCCAAGTCTTTACTCTAAGTTTTCTCCGAGTCTTCCCTAAGTCTTCTCCAAGTCTTTTGCTTAGCCTCCAAAAGTCTCAAAACCTTATCCTCAAGGACACATGACAATCAACCATTGGCCACTTGAAAGATAAGATAAGGTCACATGATGGCTCATAATGACCCCCTGAGGTGGCATCGCATGATTGGCTAAGAAAAGCTTACTTAGCCTCCAAGTTTGCAAAAGTCTCCAAACCTTATCCCTAAGAACATGTGGCAAAGCATTCATTGGCCACTTAAGAGATAGGATTTGAAGTCTCATGATGATGCGACACGTGGCGTGATTTGGTTCGCCGGAGTTTCCTATAAATAAGGGTTTTGGGGGTTATTCATTTTGGTCACCAAGCAAAGAGGAAAAGGAATGGAGTTTGAGAGAGGAAATGATGTCAAAAAGAATGGAGAAACTCGAGGGAGAAACGAGGGAGAATGAGCCTCGACGGAGTTTTCGGGTGTTTCTCGAAAATCGTGCCAAGCAGTAAGAAAACTGTGAGAAAACCCATCCCGCTCATTGTAAATCGTGCTTCCTAAGGTAATTGGTTAAGGTGAGTGATTCCTGCATGTTTTGTGACACTTTGAGCATTTGTTGCTTCACTTGTGTGTGGATGTTGGTTTGCATATCATGCCTTTGTGGCTTACATGTCATGTTTTCCCTTGGTTATGCATATTCCTTCTGCTTTGTCATATGTTATGTTCATGTTGGTGACTGTGGCTAATTGTTGGGACATCATGGAAGATCTCGTGCTCTTACGGTGAGCCAATGAGTGACTATGATGACCGCGGGGGTGATTGCAACACCTTGACATTGCTACCACAAGGGTGGATTTCATAATAGTATTATTGCATTTACACGCACATGCCTTTCCTTTTTTGATTCACTCACTTAGATGTAATATCTAATTTGGTTTGATGCCTCTGGAACGTTCCATGTTCCAAGTATATCAGAAGTATCAGGTGTTTCAGATTCCAGTTCAAAGCATGGGCAAGGAGGTGGAGCTTCGCTAGCTTTGGGTTTTGATTTATTATGTACCCGTGTAATTATACAACAGTGATATATTGCAATAGCAGCTAGGGTACTCAAGTTTGTAATAAGTATAAGGGTGCCCTACAGTTGTACTATAATGATAAGTTGTGTCTTTTGGAGTATTGAGAGTCTTATACATTTCTTATACTTGTAAAGAAAATCTAGTGAAAACCTCTTTTATCTAGCTTTGGCTAAGCTTTCAGGTTCGATCCAATCCTTCCGTTGGTAAGGGTTTCCATAATACCCGTAGGTGATGTCTTCTTAGCTATATTTCAAGTTATTGCATATTTGAAAAAGCAGGGCATTACATCATGTGAGTGTTAAAGGGCTTAAGTTTTTGAATGATAAGGGAGTCTTTGGTAAAGACTGTGTGTCTAATATTCCCTTATGTGACCATTGTGTGCTCAGAAAGCATCACAAATTGTCATTCTCATCTAGTGTGCAAAGGGCCACAAAGATCCTTGAGTATATTCACTTAGACCTGTGGGAACCGACTTCAAATCCCACATTTGGTGAGAATAGATATTTTTTGTCCATCATAGATGATTTCTCTAGGAAAGTTTGGATTTTTCTTTTAAAAGACAAATCAAAAACCTTTAAGACTTTTAAAATTTGGAAAACTCAAGTGGAGAACCAAATAGGCAAGAAGATAAAATATCTTAGAACTGATAATAATCTAGAATTTTGCAATGCTGATTTTGATCATTTATGTAAGGAATGTGGGATCACTAGGCATAAGACTGTTCCCTACACCTCTCAGCAAAATGGGGTGGTAGAACGAATGAATATAACTCTTTTGGACAAGGTTAGGTGTATGATAATTAGTTCTAGTATATCTAAGTCCTTTTTGGGGTGAAGCAGTCATGACTGGTTGCTACCTGATTAATATAACCCCATCAACTACCTTAAATGGTGACACTCCATATGAAAAATTGCATGAAAAATGCGCTGACTACTCAAATCTTAGAACTTTTGGCTATGCTACATTTTCTCACCAAAATCAAGGCAAATTAGAACATAGAGTTAGGAAATGTATTTTTTTAGGATACCCAGGAATAGTTAAAGGGTACAAACTTTGGGATATAAGCCAAAATGGAGTGAGAATCATTATGAGTAGAGACGTCACCTTTAATGAGTCTGAGATGCCCTGTTTAAAATTAGAAATTGGGAATAAGAAATCTCAAGAAGAGTCCAATAGAACAAATATCCTCATTCCCATGACCTTGAGCGAGGTGGGGAATCAAAATCAACCGATATCAGGTGAGGAAAGTGAGACAGGAGTAAAAGAACACCCTATTGACCAACCATCATTAACTGATTATCAATCAGCCCGAGATAGGGAAAGAAGACCTCATAGGTTACCCCAAAAGATAACATCAGAGTTTAAATTAGCGTATTCTAGCTTCCAAGAGCTAACTGACAATGAGCCAAACACATATGAGGATATCAATACTCTAAGGAGTGGGTATAAACAATGAAATAGGAGATGAGTTCCCTCTCTAAAAATCAAACTTGGGAGTTAGTGCCAAAACCTAAAGACAAGTCCATTGTAGCCTATAAATGGATTTATAAGGTTAAGGGGGGTACTAGTAAAAATGAACCTATAAGGTTTAATACTAGATTAATAGTCAAAGAATTCACACAAAAAGAAAGGGTTAACTATAATGAAATATTTTTGCTTGTTGTTAAGTATACCACCATTCGTGTCATGCTTACATTAATTGCATACTTGAACTGAGAACTTGAACAACTTGATGTAAAAATAACTTTTGCATGGTAATCTAGATGAAAAGATTTATATGTCTCAACCTAAAAGTTTTGAAGATAAAAGGAAACTTGATTTTGTGTTCTTCTTGAAAAAATATTTGTATGGTTTGAAACAATCTCCCAAATAATGGTACAAACGTTTTGATTCTTTTGTGTATTCAATTGGCTTAAAAAAAATAAATTTGATCATTACTTATATTTCCAATATCATAATAAAGACTGTATGTTTCTTTTATTATATGTTGATGATATGCTCTTAATTAACTCAAATGTTAAAATGATTAATGACATAAAAACAACTTTCAGTAATGAATTTGATATGAAAGACCTAAGGATTGCTAAGAGAATCTTAGGTATGAAAATTGAAAGAGATAGTGATTAAATTCATTGTTGTTTCTACATCAATCATCATATGTGTAAAGGTTTTGAAAAGATTTGTTATGCATGATAGCAAACCTGTTTCTTTACGGCTAGCAAACCATTTCATTTTGTCAAAAGAACAATCTCCTGCTAACAAAGAAGAAGAGAAATATATGGATAAAATTCCATATTCGAATGTAATAGGATCTGTCATGTACCTTATGGTGTGTACTAGACCAGACCTACCTTATGTCATTAGCACCTAGAGTAGATTTATGACAAACCCTGATCCCACTCATTGGGAAGCGTTAAAATGCTTACTTAAGTACTTGAGGGATACTTACAATGTGGGCTTAGTGTATAAGCGTCATTCTGATAGTGTGAAACTTAAGGGGTTTACGGATTTTGATTATGTTGGTGATAGAGACAATAGGAAATCCATGTCATCGTATATGTTTACTTTATGTGATTCATGCATTAGTTGAAAATCTCAACTCCAGCATATTGTTGCATTCTCTAACACTGAATCAAAATACATTGTCGCTATAGAAGCTATTAAGGAAGGTCTGCGGTTTAAATGATTGCTTAATGAACTATGTGTTTTAAGTGATATTGTAATTATTTTCTCTGATAATCAATTAGCAATTCATTTGTGTAAAAATCATGTGTTTCACGAATGCACTAAACACATTGATGTTAGATTGCACTTTATTCATGATATTGTGTCTCAAGATGCTATTAGACTTGAGAATGTGCTTTCAGAATATAGCACATCTGATATGGGAACTAAGGTGCTCTCTATGATAAAATTTAGAAGTAATCTTACTCTTCTAAACATTAGTAAAGGTATATGATTGCTTATGCATTTGTTGCATGTGCATGTTTTCTTGTTACTTGTGTGTGCTGGCCTTATTAAGAAACAAGATGGAGATCTGTTGATTTTGTGTTTCCTAATAAGGCCCAAGGTGGTGACAATTTTTTCGAATAGGTTTAATCTTCATAGTCCCCAATCCATGATTAAAGATGCAACCAAGTCCAAACACTACTTATTGGCAGTCCAAAAAATAAAAGTCGAGCCATAAGCGTGTTAATCCTTATTTTGGAGGAGAAATGGGCCTAAGCCCATTTACTCAAGTAATGGAAAGCCCAACCCACCATCTCTTTGCCCTAGTTGTCCCTCGTATCGATGTCGAATCCTCCATACTCCCTTGTTGTCTACGGCACCTTTTTCTGCCGTTGTGGGCATCGTCTCTTCTTGGCTGTTATGTTGTCGCGTCTCTTGGATTTCCTTTGTCGCTTTGGCCGATTCAATGGAAGATTCGTGCTTTGCCTATATAAACCGATCCTCGACTCTCTCTTTCAGTAGTTATCTCGATTTTGTATTCTTCGACCCATTATCTTTGTGATATTTGTTGTTTCCTCTGTGAACTCTAATATGTGTAAAGCATTTCAATTCTTGGCTAAGGGGTTAGATTCGACCAAGAGAGAGGGGGACATTTTGGGATTGAGCTTTGTTAAGGTTTGGTGGTTCTATTCTCGATATTGCATAAGTGATGATTCGATTGTGTCCAAATTTAAGCCTTGAACGCCTCTATAGTAACTATCATTGGTGGTCAAACAAAATTTTGTTTACTTCGTGTATTTTCAATTTTATAATTTTAATTAATACTTACACTAACCATCAATTTTTATAAATCTTCCACTCACATTCCAGACTCTAATATATGCACCTAACCTACTAGTAGTTAAAGCGCACACCACACACTACGCAACCAACCACGCCCCACGCCCACTTAAAACTCCACTCCAAAAGCTTTGCCAGTTCAAAATAACAATAACCACATGCAGGCCATCAAATTGGAATATTACTCCTCATCAGTCATCAATCATCCTTACTTTATAGCCACGCACCGGCCCACCCCCCCCCCCCATATTCATATTCGAGAATAAACAAAACTTCGGGACCAATCCCAAACTCAAAAGAGTCGAGAGGAGGAGTATCATCTGAATTTCGAATTCGGACGTCCGCCCAGTGCCTGTCATGTCATTATCACCAAGGTTCAGTTATTACTACAAGTGAGTTCAATTCAGTACAGCCTTAGCCATCTGGTGTGCTTCATCCTCACATGGACCAACAGACAAAATAAGCCTAAACAAAATCCCCCCCCGCCCCCCCCTCGGGGGGCCCTCCCTCTCTCCCTCCATCCGTACAACAAAGCTAATCAACAGGACAGGGGCAAAAAATCAACTTTATAGATCAGTGGGCTCAACATTTCTCACATAACTTTTATCTTCTTTAATTGGATTTATATTGCCAAAAAGGAATTGTGGACAAGAGAGAGGGAAAGGGAGAGGGAGGTATAAAAGATGGTTTTGGCTGTACAATGGCACTTATACATTGCAGAATTCAGGTGGAAAAGAATTACAGTGTTTAAAAAACTCATATCAACTTTGCAGTTGAACAACTACTTGTTATTCATGTTTCTGCCAAGCAATCTTTTACCAAGGTCCAAGGTCGGGTCTCGTATAAGAATATTGGTAAATTCAGGCAGGTACAGAGCCAGCTGAAGGGGGTAGGTGCTAGGTACTCAAGTTGCCTGCTTCTCATCGCCCTCCATCAGCTCAGCTTCTTCCAGCTCTACCTGCCCTGTAACAGAAAGCAAACCATTACCAGTTTGTCACAGTACGTTCGGGAGAGGGGGACGGAATGGAAATGGATAGAAACATTATCTTTAATGGTTTTTTAAAAAGTTCAAATTTGCCTATTCACTTAATCGTACTTTATTTTTCCATTGAAAGGGATATAAATGGTCATTTGTTCCATTTCCTTTGCTCTTTCATTCAAGGAGAAACATTTTCCATGGCTTTCTATCCGTACCCTCTATTTTACATTTCATTCCACTCATTTCCATTTCCTTCCATTCCTAACTCTCTCCTAAACAAAGCCTTGCAATCATTACTGTAAAAAAGCTTGTTTTTATCATAACTTCGTTTACAAAGAAGTAAAGGTTCACCAGCATTAACTGCCACCCCCCTTGTATTGGGGAGAAAAAAAAAAAAAAAAGCCTTCTTTTCTACCAGATGTTTATCATTGATATAAAAAATAATCAAAATTATTATAAGATTCGGACTTCAAAACAAGAGGAGGAGGAGGAGCCAATCAAGAGCAGATCATTGCAACTCATCATCACTCTTAACTGTAAGGTATCTGTTAACCCAAATTGCATTCTAAATATAAACAGTTGCTGTTACTAATATGAACAACAATTAGAAAAAGTTTCCATACCAAACAAGGATATTAAAGATGGCACTCTTGAAGATACATTTGATCTCGTGTTGGTACCTGCAAACAATAAAGAATTTAGATATGTGTTTGATATTTAATAACAAGTACTTCTCACAGATATCTATGGTTAACATAACGATAGAGCCAAAATTTCTTAATAAGAAGAGTTTATAGTTAGAGAAAAGATGCTAAAGTAGCACCATGTATAGAGGAAACACAATACGATCTATATGACTATATCCCTTTGCCAAAATTAAGATCTCCTATAAAATCTATCAAAGCAAAAGAATGGATTGCCCTACTGCAAGAATTCTCAGTTCAATATTGACCTGCATTTTTCACTTCGTGAATACAAATTAAGAAGACTTCAAAATTGAATAATTAGTTATCAAACCACCCAGAGAAGGAATGTGTATCAATAAAAGTACTTAAGCAGCTCACCTGAAGTTGCAACTGGATTTAGAATGTCAGATTTCTTGAAGGTATACCCAATGAAATTAGCATCTTTTGATGTCAACATCTGCAATATTGGACATGCAAAACATATTTCAATATGCAAGGATTTTATCTTAAATTGTTACCTTAGGCAAAAGGGAAACAATAGAATGATATTGAGCATAAAGAAGGTTACAGATATTGATGTAATTTCTGCGACAGAATACAAAACTAGGGCAGAATTTCCAAATGAAGCCTTATGGCCTGGCACATAAATACTGTCTTGCCATTGAACCATAGTTTTTGTTGAAACAAACAAAACCATCACATTTTCCTTCTCATTCAGGATCATGCCACACACCTTTACAAGGCATGCTTCATATCCACAGAAGAAGAAATCAATTTCTCCTTCCCTCCTTGCCTCCCCCCCCCCCCCCCCCCCTCCCTCTCTCTCTCTCTCTCTCTCTTTATATATATATATATATATGTATATATATAAATGCACAAACTCACACATTTAGGAGGAACAAGGATTGCTGAAAATTGAAACTCCTATCAACATTCTAGCCAAAAGATGCAACTATGTAGTAGAAGAGAGCTAGCTATACTTGCGGAAGTTGACTAAACCACAACTTTCATAATAGCATAAAAAAGAATGAGTGGCCAGGATGAGTTGAAGTCAGATTGTTTTCAGCTGCCATGGCAGTGCAAGATAGGAGAAGAATTCTAGTAAGAAATTGAAATCACACGAGCCATTCGCCATAGATATAATCCTATCTAATCATCCAAATGCCTACAGAAGTACAACAATGTTGAATAGTTAATCACCATTGCATCTAAAAGCTTAAACTATTAAATAGAGGGTTAACTTTATCTTTTATATTGTCAATTTTACTCGATGCACCCCCTCACATGTGGCCAGGCTTCATTGCAAGCTGCTCCAAACATGTGCAGTAATTTAAATATTGGGTTAGTGATGAGGTATGAATTCAAGACCTTTGCCTACTCTAATACCATGTTGAATTGTTAATCACCATCTCATCTAATAGCTTAAGTTCTTAGTTAGAGAGTTAAATTTATCTTTTATATTATCATTTTTACTCTCAACAAATAGAACGCCAGACATGACTCAGAAAATTTCTAGTTTATGTACTACAATCCATATAAATACTTTATATGCCAGATAAAAACACTGCAGTTTTAGCCATGTGCTCTAAACCTGAGAAGATATCCCAATATATCAAATAAAATTTCAAGAGAATATATGAACACTACCTTACATGCTAAACTTGACAAATATATTTGGAAATTATATTGCAATAAAGATTATCAAAACAATTTTGAAGTATATAAGTTGTCCTGAATGCAAGTCCCTTTGCTACTCTTACCTAGATGTAAAAGTTAGCCGACCCAAATTAATCCAAATAATTTGACGTGATAAACAACTTATTACCTTTCGCCAAGGTCCCACTTTTGGTATTGTGGAAGGTGGATCCTCTACCTATCAAACAGCATAGGTTAGGGTATATAAGAAACTTACTTTAACACACAAACACACACACAGATGAAAAATGGAATGAGAAGATACTTAGGATAGGAACCACCGAAACCAATAATCCAGGATAAGTTTTCAAATTAAGTCACAAAGTTGACATGAATTAGTGGCAAAGAACAGGGAACATGAACATGAGACACCACAGTAAATTTCAAAAAATTCAAACACAATAGGGCAATCACACTAAGAATAATAAATTAAATGTCTTATATGTATATGAGGAAATGACTCAATACTACACATAATAAGAAATAACTATGAATAAAAAGTCTTCATACATATTTAAAGAACTCTATTTACAAGCAAGTTAATAATTTTGGAATTCAAAATTCTTAAAATTAAAAAATCAAAAGAAGTGAGGACTAAAAACGTACATTTATAGCATTCACATTTCATACTTGGTTTTCAACTTATTTTATAAAACTGTAACATAATCCTTATTTGTTTAAGTTGTGTTTCCATATTGTACTTGTTGGTTTCACCATGTCAACTAAGTGATGGAACACAACTATATCAATTATCTTCATTCACTACCATCTCATGAAACTTCTCCATATGAAGATGGTGTTGAAACTTCATTTCATCATTACTCCGTCAGGAGATATTATCCACTGCCGGTCCCAAGCCCGGATAAAGGAGGAGGGTTGCGTTAGGTAGCCGACAACCAGCGTAAAACCTAGTCGGATCCAAATATGAATTCTAGACAAACTATCTGTTGGGATGTAACCAACATAGAAGTCTAGAATTCATGTAGCCAACCCCACATAGTGGGATAACGGCTGGATATGTTGTTGTTGTTGTTATGGACATGAAAGATCTCCCAACAAACATGACAAGTGTTCCTCAAGTGTTAAAGTGCTTGGTTTTAAAAGAATTAAAAACAATACGCTCTGTTTGGACTAGTGTCCAAAACTCATTTGAAAGTGTCCTAAATGGTGTTCAACACAAGATGCCTTCATAAAAGTGTTTGTACTTCTTAGATGAGTGGTAACAACAAACAGAAAATGATTGCATTAGGGACATATTTTCTCGGAAAATGTTGGATATAATGTCAAAAAAGGATGAGATTATGTTGCGCCTTTATAAATATATATATATATATATTATATTCTTGGTTTTCTTGTTTCTAGTTTTTGTCTTTCATGTTTTTCTCCTTTTAGGGTGTGATTGGTTGTGTCTGTATGGACTCGCATGTCTCAGATTTTTCAATTGCAGGGACCAATGACCAAAAATAAAATATTGGAAATAATACAAGATGGAAGACAAAGACAAAATAGTGACCTTAGCACTACGAAAAGGATGACTGAAATAGAGAGATCATTTGAGGCATAATTCACCAAGGGTGGCGATATTAACACACTCGAAAATGACATTAACACACTTCAAAATATTTGTCTTTTTAAAGAGCTTGGTGCGTTATCATCAGTTTGGAGTGTGTTAATATTGCCATCCTTCACTGACTGCAGCAGAACAGTGAAATTAAGAAAGAAACTGCAAATCTCAAGCATTAATGTATACACTCACTTCAGGAAACTTCTCAAAATTTTGAGTGTCCAGGTCTCCATTTACAGTAGGCTTGTAGGCAGCTTCCATTTCATATAGTGTGTCCCACTGAATGGATTTAAACCATGGATGCACCTGGAGACATTAAAAAGAGGAAGCAACATCTCAAATTTTCAGGAGAAAGAGGTTCGTGTGATGTGAGAAGTGAGGAGCAACTTGGTTTTTCCATTAAAGTATCACCTTTATTTCTTCCACTCCTCTTGTTCCCAACCTTGTTTCAACATTACATAACAAATGACAGATTAGATCCTTAGCCTCATCAGATATTTTTGGCTCCTCTGGGAATTTCAAGCATGTTTTCCAGTTGATTATCTGACACAAAAAAGAAACATGATATATCCTGCAAAATGAAGGATATGCATAAAATAACTAAGAGAAATTTATATTCAAGGCTCCACATACTTTTCTGAAAACCATTCTACTGAGAATGAAAAAGGAAGAAATAGGTTTCAGCGGTCAATTCAACATTTACAGAAAGCGCCCTTTTTGTAACAAATACTCTCAAAATCCAGTTTTCAAGAATGCTCCACCAAATGCCTTTTTCATGTCATTCACATCACCTCTTCCATAAAACACAAAATATCTCACTTCTGCCCAGTATCAGGAACTAAGCAATATAAGGAATTAGGATACCTTGCGGCAAGTCATCCTAGGGTCATCTGAACAGAAGGGAGGATACCCTACAAGCATCTCATACATGATTGCACCCAAAGACCACCAGTCACACTCCACTCCATATCCTTTTTTAAGCAAAACTTCAGGAGCCATATAATCAAGAGTTCCTACTGTAGAATATGCCTGATACACAGAACAGGGCATCACTAACAATAGGAAAAGAAAAGGAAGAAAAATATAAATTTAAAAAGAATGTCAAATTAAATAATTTCAATTGCAAACTGAGAAATAAAATGGGAAGTGAAAAAGAATAATGATAATACCAATGCTCGACGATTACGTTTCCATTGCTGTAATTGTTCCTTTGGCATCAACCACGGAGGCTTCTCACAGTTAGAATGCCCTTCACTGTCACATATTGAATCCTGGGTGGAAAAATCTTCTTCTTCCAGCAACATTGTTGAATATTTATTGTCCAGCGGCTTACACAAGCCAAAATCTGAGAGCTTTAAATGGCCATTCTTGTCCAGTATCAGGTTATCTGGCTTTATGTCCCTGCATCAGAGAAATTAGGTATCACCAATTCTACACGCAGAAATTATTTACACAGATATCTATAACCAAAGTAAAGCTGAAACTTTATTTGAAGATGCCAACTAATGCATAAATGAAATAACAATAAGCTGCAAGCTATTGAGAATAGTCAAAAAAGAGCAAGATAATCTACATATGGTCCATTAAATGTGCCAGAAGAAGTGAAAGATTGAAACTGATGATAGAACAACAAAATGAAAACAATTATTGCTCCAAAAAGAAAGAAATAAACTAAAAGCAAAAATGGTAAATATATAATAACTCCCCAAAGCGGGAAAGAGTACCAGTACAGCATGAATTTTCTCCAGCACTAAAAAGAAGTTCAAACCTCTGGTATTACTTATAATAATATAATGTACTCAAAAAAGATATTCACAAAATCACATAGTAACATTCAACGGTAAAAGGTACTGTGCCCATTACCACCTCATGCAAAATTAAGAACTTAACTTAGGTCTAAAAAATTAAAGATGCAATAAAATAGTCAGTAAATAAAAATCCATATATCTGTTTTTGGCTATAAAATGCACACTTCAATCTGTAAAAGTTGGCTACCAAGATCACAGAAATTTACAAATCATACAATTGTATCTTGCATTGTGACAGTACCTATGCACATAGTTGTGCTGGTGAATTGACTGAATAGCAAGGATACTTTCGGCTATATAAAATCGTGCAATGTCTTCAGAAAGAACATCCTCTCTCATTAGTAAGGTCATAATATCACCACCAGGCAAGTATTCCATGATAAGGTATAGAAAGTCCGAATCTTGGAAAGAATAGAAGAGTTTCACAATGCACCGACTATCAACCTCCACCAGCAAATTCCTCTCTGACCGGACGTGCTCAACCTAAAATCAAGTAAAAGAGAAACGATAAGTTCTGATGTCCAGAACCACCTTATTGGAAAGGAAAAAAAAAAAAAGTGGTGCCAAGGACTAACAGGCTTGACTTCAAAATTCAGATCGACTTTTAGCAGAACAATGTGACTATTCTGAGCGGATAATCAGAGGGTTTACTATTAGATTTGACAAAGTTCATTCTGAATGTAAACCTTTGAGAATGTGCCAACTGCAGAAGGTAAATATGGTAAATATGGAGCAAAAGAATGTTAAAAGGATTTAGAAGTATCTGTTGCAATTTCATTCTTTCTATCAGTATACCTATTGAGTACACATTGACAAAAAGAAAAGCAAACACAGAAAATTGCTCAGAGACAATATTTTTTACAACCAACTGAAGATCCTCCATTTTTTTTTTTTTTTTCTCATGTTTTTCTCTAAGAAACGGAAAGGCAAAAAACAAGAAAAGCATCATCCTAATGCAATTGAGATTTTGAAGGATATTGATTTCAGTATTCCTCAGTTGCATGGCCATTGTTAATCCTGAGGGAATGACAGCACAAAAAAACAAAAAAAGAGAACAAACCTTGTATAGCCGAAATCAAAATGAAAATATATGTTGATTTCATATTTAATACAGACATTCACTTCCCCTAAGTCCAAAGTTATACCAAAACATTATGAGCTTAATAAATTTATCAAAATGTGTGCGTGTTTTTTGTTTTTCATGTTAACCAATTCTAATTTTGGAAAATAGCAATAAAAGATTTTCTAGTTTCCAGCAAAAAAAGAAGACTAGCAATTAAAGAAACATAGCATAGAGCAGTGTTCTACAAAAAGGAGGCTTGAATAATACTAAGAAGAAAAGCATTATAAGACAATTGTGCTGATTTTGCAAGATGTCAACCTGTCCACGGCTAAGCATCTCTGATTTCTTCAGTTTCTTCATTGCATAAATCTCTCCAGTATTTTTGGCACGACATAGCCTGACCTGTTTTGGTTAATTCAGATCATGAGTCCAGACAACTACACAAGAAGAGAACATAACAATCCTCTCTTAATCATCACAAGAGAGAGAGGGTAAAGAAGGAAATATCATGTTAATTCAAAAGCAAATTGACCTATTGAAGATGGTGATTCAGTCAATACCAAAGCTACACCAAGGATCACATGTCAGCAGGTGAACATGCCCCAAACTGATTTTAAAGATTGAAAAATACTGACCAAACAAAAATTAGAGATAGAAGACCCAAAATATGAAGACCCAGAATAAACAAATATCTAACAAATGCTAATCCATTCACGAGGGACTAGAACCAAGAGCTTAGACATTGGAAGCTTCATTACTAGGCACAGAGCAAAACGAGTTCAGATCATTCGCCGATTAATTCTCATGATAGCACGAATGCTAACTTCCTACCTAGCCAACAACTGACCGATGTGCATCCTTAAAACAACTGATCAGAAATTATCAAGTTCACTTAGAACATCAGTCATCAAATTAACCAAGAATCATCATTTGACGAGACAACAATGACCAGTCTTATAATGAGATGCTCTTTATCTTTATCCACCGACCGCAAAAAAGCATTGCCTTAATGGGACATAACACAACAAACCACATCCACTCATGATTGCTTCAATGATTGCAGAGACATATACCTCACCAAACGCGCCTTTACCAATAACAGTCAGCTGCTCGAAGTCATCGATTCCAACTTTGTGCCTCTGCAATCTCATGTACTCCGTCTCCCGGCGCTCCAAATCCCTCAGCATCTGCTCCTCCTCCTCGCTGGACACCTTCGCTTCCTGCGCCCTCCTCTGCAGCGCCCGGCGCCTAAACAAACCACCGCCGCCACCAAACACACACAGAAATTAACGAGCCACTCACGAAACAACACCAGAACAAATTGAACTCGGCAACCCAGTAAATCAGTTCCATACCTCTCTTTCCGATCCTGGAGGCCTTGGAGGTAGTTCTTGTAGTGATTCTCGATGATCTGCTTGGCCGCCTCGGCCTTCTGGCGAGTGACGGGCGACGAGACCATGACGTCGGCGTCCAGGTTGAGGAAGCGGTCGGGCCTGGCGGTGAGCGGCCCTAACTTGATCGTGCCGTCGGCAGCGGCGGCGTCCATTTATACCGGGGGGAAAACCAGATCTGGCGGTAGCTCTGCTACATAGACTGGGTCATGTGAAGGAAGGGATCTGAGGTGGTTTGGTGAGAGAGATGAACCGTCATATAAACGGCGAGAGGCGAGAGACGAGAGGCAGCAATCTGTTTGACTGATATTTTAATTGCATTATTATTATTATTATTATGATTATATATTTTCTTTTTTTTATTTATTGGGAATGGAGTGAGAGAGACGCCATCGTTTTCCGCATTAACTGTCTGTACCTTGGAAGTATTAGCTGATGTGTGACCCCCACAGAGTGAGAGAGAGAGAGAGAGAGAGAGAGTCTGAGCAAGGCAAGGCCCACTCCCCCCACCCGTGGTGTCGGCGGAAATCTAAAGAATGAACTGGACATCGGTTTGAGCGAGCGAGCGAGCCAGCCAGCCAGCGAGCGATGAATCCCATGCCAACACACATACACACACACACACTCTTTTGTGCACGTGAATGACACGTTGTAGAGTCTAGTCTAAGTCTACCCTAGTCTTCCTACATCCATCCATCCATTCCCCGCCAGCGCCAACTCTCTGCTCGTTTCTTACTTTTTTTTTCTTTAAGCGCCCTCCCCCACCCCACCCCACCCCACCCCACATGAATTGTCTGCTGCATCATCATCATCATGCATCTTCACCGTCTAAATCACCTCCATCCATCATCAACTTTCGACACTCGAGCTCATTGTTCCGCGGAACCCTTTCTCCTTCTTTTCTCTTGGTAAAAGGGTAAATTGGATGACAAAGAATTGATATAATTTTCTTTGTCATCCGTAAAAAAAGAACTACTTAATTGATATAATTTTCCTTAATTAAAGATCATTTATGACATAATATTATAATCACATAAAATGTACTCTAAACTTATAATTATTCGAGATATTTTAACATTTTGCTAACTTGTCATTAGGGACCCCTTCTCCAAACCATCATAGATAATTTTTCAATCTTCTTACAAGTGAAAAGAAAGAACAATAGTAACTCACCATCTTATCTAACACCAACTTTATATATCTTCCCCATTAATTTAAAGGATAATGATAATTTAATCGAATGCACCATACAAATTATATATGTACTTTCTAGTCTAAATTGTTAATTTTTTTTTTTATTTTTTTTTTAACTCGTGTGTGAACACTAATATTAATATCAACCTAACTTTACCATATATCTTTGCTTTTACATAATGGTCACTTCATTTTCATACCCACAGACAAGCTGCTTGTTGAGAGATGCTTGTACCTACAACACTTTGATAGCAGTTTCCATTCTCTCTTTTCAGCTTTTTAATTTATGAGATCAAACACTGTCTAAGTCCCAACATTGGATGCATTTAAGGTCAAGAATATATATAGTACGTAGTACAGTTGTGATTCATTATGAAAGCAATTAGGGCAAATTAAATTCATTGCATTGCAGCTGGTCAAGTCTCTAGCTAGTTATGTCATCCTATTGACATAATATTATAATTAATTAACAAATATTTAAGATCGATCTATAACCATTTTTTTCTCTGGGTTGAATTTCGTAATATCACAGGCACCAATACATTGAATATTTTCTTATAGGTGACCGTACGTACCTGTGGTTGACCTGCAGCTTCCATGACCATGACCATGACCATGACCATTAATTAATCATCATATAATTAAATTGACAGCATTAATTAATTAACCTCCACTTGACCAAATTAATTCTTATTATCATTAATTAATTTTTTTCCAAAAACGTCCATTGCCCATTGTAGAGATGGACATTTTTAATTTAATGTTTTTGTGACCCCCAGCATTATCATAGTCAAATAGTATTTATTTATTTAGTCATATGTATAGTCATCAAATTAATTTATACACCCACATATATATGTATATATATCAAAATAATTATTTTCCCTTCAAGAGTGGCATTATCTATATATAATATATAAGAATTAATGACTCACTTTGATTTGTACTCCTCAACTAACACCCCTCCATATATATAGATATATTCGGTGGCGATTACGGTCGGATCTTGTCTTGCCAGTTGCCACTGCCTATATTGGGCTTAGCTCTTTTAAGTACCCACAACCACATTTTGACATGATCATATATAATATTATTTATTATTACTATATCATACAATATTATTTGAAGAAAAAAAAAAAGAGGATAAATTAAGATGAGAGTACTTGCGAACGTTATTATTAATTATCTATTACTAAACTAGAACTCGAACCCATCAAGGCAGTGACGCTGATGAATATAATTAATATTGAGAAAAGTGGTGTTCTTAATGAGCCAAATAAAGATCCGGCCTTGATGAAGATGGTGGCATGGCAAGTGGAGTAATTTGGTGAAAGAAGAAAGAGATTCAGCTATATGTATGTATGTGTATATATTGTAGCTAGAGGGAGGGATGCTGTGGCGGCATGCTAGCTAGCTAGCTGGCAGTGGCGAGGAGGAAGACACGCACGCCATTGCGATGAGGGATGGCCATAGGCATGCAGAGACAGAAGGCATATCCGTTGGCATTGGCAACTTGGCATCAGTGCCGCTGCTGCTTACAATGTCCCGTGGGCATACGGATAGGCATAGGCTGCAATGCATCATGTTGCCAACCAACCACCCTTTCCCAGATCTGCTGGATCTGATTCAAGGCAGGCAGGCAGGAGCTTTGGATGCTCATTTCCAGTCTTTTCTTTTATGCTACGTACGCAAGCACCACAACCCTATAATAATATTTTAAAGTAGATTTTGTTTTTAATTTTTAAAGAAAAAAAAAATTAGGTCTATTGAGTTGTAGAAATCGAGTATATATGCATAACTACAACCCCCATTCTTCTACCATCTAAAATACAAAATTATACTTCTTAACGTAGCACAAGCCTTGGCGCCATACAAAATTATATATATCTAGAAGTTGGGGTTCAAATCCTTTGATTCAAGCTTTTCTTATTCTTGAGCACGCACGCCAGAATTTGTGATCACCTTGTGAAGGCTCATTTTTCAGTATATCTATATGGCTCGACTTTCAATATTCTTTTATGTTATAATTATGATTGAAAATTTAAATTTGACTCAAATTAGACCCTTAATTTGATCGTGATTGTGATTATGAATTTAAATTTGGCTTTAATTAGAATGTTAGTCAAGTTCAATTTTAAGTAAAATTTACCTCATGTAAAGAAATATACTCATGAATCATTTTTTGATCAGAATATGATTTCTTATGTATATCCATAAATAATTTTAAGTTTATAAATAGGTGTTCAATGCTCTAGAATTAATTACATGTATATCATTTTTTGTTATAGTAATATTTACTTAGTGATATTTTTGTTCTTTCTACTCGTAATTTTTTTTATTTAGATTTTTCACATAAATTTTTATATTTTAATTGGTTTAATTATGATTTATTATCGATCTAATTTCATAACATAATTATGAAATTATTCAAATAATAAAATATTATTTCTAATAACATAATTATTTCTCTTACTCAAAACTATAAAACCAAATATAAAATGATTCAAATAATAAAAAAGACACTTAATATGACTAGAACTACAATTCACAAGGTTTGAATTAATCCTAAGAAAGTGGCAAATGCCAGTGGTCCAAGTTGTTGAAATTGAGCTTGGGATGAGTTGGACCCAACTGCCGCTGCTGCTGCTGCTGCTGCTGCTTCAGGGTGGGCCGTGTGTGTGTGTGTGTGTGTTGACTGAGAGTTCAAGTGCCTTCAATTTGATTCAACAATAATAATGATAATGATAAAGAAGCTGCATTGCATTTGCATTTGCATTTGCATGGTGCGCTCCAGTGGCATGGCAGGATTCACATCTATGTATAACTAAGGACCACTTCTAAGTTTTCATTCCATCTCTTCTTTTTTGCTGCTGACATCAACAGTACTACACAAGGGCTTGTTTGGTTCTTCTCAAAATATTATTTTCCAGGCTATGTGGGTATCAAAGGTGTAATGATTGTAGATTCACCTGAATGACATAATGTAATGGGTACTAATTAATAATATTATTATACTTGGCTAAAATTAAAGTGAGTGTCTCAAACCTTTAACTTGTACTAAAAAGAAAATGTTGAAACGATGGAAATGGAAATGGAAAAAATAAATATTTTTTAAAAAATAAGAAGTAAAGATGTGTGAGAAATGTGTAAATAAAAAAAAATATAGGGATCTTTTTTGTAAATTTAATTTTAATATAAAAATTATAAAAAATAATTATTCAATATAAAAATAATTATTTTTTTAGAGTTTTTTGATATTTTCAGAAACATAAATGTTTTGGAAACATCAAAATGACTCTCCTTAAAAGTTTGGTGCATCATAGCTTAAATTTGAAGAGTTCCAATGGTTTGTCTTTTTAACCAAGATTAATAACATTGCGGTAATCGCTATAATTTTTAAAAAGTAAATTATTTAAACAATATTAAATTTTTAGTTCTAATTCATTTTATAGTGATTTTTTTTATAATTTTTTTAGTACTATACCTAATTTTAAATTTGGATCTAATTTTATAATAATATTTCAATATTTTTAGTACCATACTTAACTTTGTGTTTTGTTTTAGGTAAATTACTCTAAATCCCATTTAATTTAAGTGGTTTGCACGAAAATCTCTTATAATTTAAAATGTGTTTTACAGTTTCATTACATTAAGTTTATATAATTATTATTGTTTTAATTAACATTAAATTAAAATAAATTTATTCCTAAACTTTTTTTATTTAATTACATAAAAAAATTCGAAGAACAAAACGGAACGGGGGTTCTGTTCTTTCAGGAATGTGCCAACGATGACCCTTGGGGCCAGGCGCTGATAACCGCTCCCAGGAGAGAGGGAGACTGGCGGCGACCCGATGGAGACAAGAGGCAGAGGCTTTGAGGGAGGGGGGACGGCGGGCGATGGAGAGATAAGGGTGTCGTGGCTAGTTGGGAAAGAAGGTCGCAACGATGCCGGAAAGGAGGCAATAACAGCGTGATGCAACAGTGGCGGCGGCAACGAGCAACGACAGACAGTGATGCCATGATGCAGCAGTGGTGGTGCCTTTTGCGGGTTTCTTTCTCTCTTTCTGATTGGTGGTTGACAGCCGTGTAAAGGCAGTCGGCAGCACATCCTCTCGGAGAACAGAATTGTTCTGTTCACACACTCAATTTGCCTATTTTCCAAACACGCCAAAATGGAGGGAACTTAGTTGCGAAAGCTTTAATATGTCGTACACAAGACTTCTCTAATTTGACAATAAAAGATAGAAAACGAAATTTAAAGAAAAATGAATTGTTTCGGTATTTAATGTTCTAAAGAGACGCTGGCAACTTTGCATGTTACCAACAGTTTATTAGGGTTTGTGGTACATTTGTAGGGACTCCATCTGCGGCATCTATAAAAGTTGTATTTGGTAAAAGAATGTTCGAATTGCATTTAATTATTATTTTACTAGCATTTATTTGTGCCCAAAATAGTGATTTTAAAAATCTAAAAAACCACTCATATTTCCCACGCTTTTAAATACCGAAAACCTATCCATAAATGATGGAAATATATTCGTAACTAACATTTATTTCTCGATACTTTATAAGACACCGATGAATTTCTCAAATTTTCCAACGGTCTAATTCAAAACCTTGGGAAAGAGTTGGGGTAATAGCATCATTCTTTTGGCTCTAATCATGCACGATCCCTTCTCTCTAATTGTTCATCTCTTTCTATTTATCTTTCTCTCTTCCTCTCTTTCTCTATTTATCTCTTTCTTAACAATTTCTCTTTTTCCACCTCACAATTTTGTCGCCTCGCTTTTGCCAATGTCAAGCTATCATTGTCGTGCTATTGCAAAGTTACAACTTCTCTTTCTCTTCTCTAGCTATTCATTGCATGCATTTATTTTCATCTCTTTTTCTCTCTATTTGTTTCATTGATCCAAATAGATATTTGGTTTTTGGGGGGGGATTTATTCCATCATTTTCTAGATATTTGGTTTTTTTTTCCTTATTATGTTAGGGTTTATTTTGGTTTTTCTATGCGAGTTCAACAAATTGTCTCTCAAATTTTACTCTGATTAGAGCTCATTGTCCTACCAAATACTAGCTTGAAATTGTGCATAAAAGAATATATGACAGGTTTATTATGTTTGTTACAAGGTTGTTTCTTTGAAGATGGAACCCTAATGCACCTTTATGAAATTAACTACTAGATCTGTTTATTGGATTTGATATGGGTCATTTGTGCATGTTCTTATTGGGGTTGATGAACAACTTCCCAATATTTGTTCATTCATATGTTGAGCATATTCTCATTTTCTCATGTTAATTAATTTGTGACTTTCTATTTTCCCGTTGAGTAATTATAAGAAAAAATAAGAAGAAAAATATTTGATATTGAAATTATAGATGTTTCAGTCTTTCAAATCTGAGTGGTTAATTAGGGAAAACTCAAAAAAAATAAGTTTTCTATAACTAAATCTTTTGAAAATAATGCTCAAAAGTATATGGCTACATATACATTGCATAAATACTCAATCAAAAGCTACACTTGTTGTTACTGAAATAAAACAATTGAAACTTGTTTGTTTCGAGAAAGTTCAATAGAAAGTCAATAGAGCCAGGTGAAAGAATAAGGTCTGCTTGGAAGGGATCACCCAAAAGGGCCTCGCGAAAGGAGAAGGGTCTTCAGGTGTAAGAAGCCACAGAAGACTCTTCCAAAGGAAAACTTGGGTCTTCCAACTTATAAGACAATAGACAATTAGAAGGCACACAGACATCTCTCCTGCATCAACCCTTCAATACCTAAGTTAGATGTGGTCATGCTACTGAAAGATGCAAGTGTGATGTAGATGAGTGTCGGGTGATGTTCTCCGAAAAGTGGAAGATCTTTGAAAAGGTATGTGCCGAAGAGTAAGATAAATGTTTTCGAATTTGATCGAAAGATCCGAAAAATGAAAGGTTAGGGGTATTTATACCCCTCAAAGGATTAAGACACACGACAGCCTTGGACATGTGGCACACATGCATGAAGGCATGTGGCACACATGCATGAAGGCATGTGGCACAACCCTTCAGGTAAAGGTGTCTGACTATCTCTAAGTTAGGCTTTAGGAGGACCTTAGTGGGCTAAGCCCTCGAGGAAGCTAGTCCCCGAAGGGTCTTCGAAAGACTACCTAGGCCTTTGAGGAAGCTAATCCACAAAGGATCTTTGGAAGACTGCCTAGGTCTTCGAGGAAGCAAATCCATCAAGTAGTTTAGGCTCTTGATGTACCTTCTTTCAAGTTTTAAGTTGTATTTTTGTATTTCATTTCATGTATTTGTGCTTATTGTAAACGTTTTTTATGAATGAATGAAATGAGATTGTCTTGGATTTATTAGTTGTGTCTATTATTACATAAGGCTTGTGTATGTTTGTCTTGCATGCCGTGTATGCATGGAGATATAAATAACATAACAAGAAGATAAATATCATAAATATGAAATAGGGTATTAAAACCTGGATACTTATGCTGGACCGGTTCTCAACGACTAATGCGACCATTAAGAATATTGAAAATCAAATTGGGCAGCTAGCAAAAATCCTAACAGAAAGGCAACCGGGCACGTGGCCAAGTAATACGGAAGTTAACCCTAAGGAGCAAGTGAATGCGATCACAACAAGGAGCGGGGTGCAGTTGCCGAAAATCCATGTTAAGAGACCAAGTGTGGCAAAAGAAAATGGTACAACTAAGGAGACAATTGATCAAGATGATAAGCCCGAAGTAGTAACTGGAAAAGTAAAGGTTGCTCTACCACCAGTCAAGCCTTATGTTCCACCTATTCCTTTTCCTCAAAGGTTGCGCAAGCACAAGTTGGATAAGTAATTTGAAAAGTTCCTAGAGGTATTCAAGAAGCTCCATATCAATATACCATTTGCTGAAGCTCTGTCTCAAATGCCCAGCTATGTGAAATTCATGAAGAAAATCTTATCAAATAAGAGGAAACTAGAGGACCATGAAACCGTCATGTTAACGGAGGAAAATAGCGCCATATTGCAAAACAAACTATCATCAAAACTTAAAGATCCAGGGAGTTTTACTATTCCTTGTACCATTAGTAGTTTATTCTTTGAACGAGCTCTATGTGATTTGGGTGCTAGTATCAACCTAATGCCTTAGTCTATTTTCAGGAAACTTGGATTAAAAGAACCAACACCTATCATGGTTTCTCTTCAATTGGCTGACAGAAGTATCAAATATCCGAGAGGAGTAGTGGAAGATGTTTTGGTAAAAATAGATAAATTTATTTTTCCTGTTGACTTCATTGTTTTGGACATCGAAGAAGATTATGATATGCCCTTAATTTTAGGAAGACCTTTTCTTGCCACAGGGAGAGCTTTGATTGATGTCCAACAAGGAACACTTAACCTTAGAATATATGATGAAACGGTTACGTTTAAAGTATTTAAGGCTATGAAACATTCTAATGGAAATGAAAAAGAAGTCTTAATGAGAGATGGCATTGTTGATTTGGTAGAGAGATATGATGACCCTAAAGAAAATTGCATAGCTAACTCTTTTGATGAGCAGGAACAAATTTTTTATGCAAAGAACAAGGTCGTGGCCATGGGCTCTTTAGGAGAGAAGAAAAAAGATTGTCCATCCAAAAGAGACAAACTATGTTCTTTGGATGTTTCTTCTTCTTCAAAAGCCAAGCCACTAAGTCATGAAAAGGAAAAGTTGGTAAGGGTGTTGAGGGAGCAAAAGAAGGAGATTGGATTGAAACTTGCTAACATTCAAGGAATAAGTTCATTAAATGGCACCCACAAAATGTTGATAGAAAAATGATTCAAGCCTTCTTGAAGATGGAGACCTAGTCAAGCTAATGAATTTAAACAAGCGCTTATTGGGAGGCAACCCAATTTCCTATCTCTTTCATTTATTGGCATGTTGCATTTGTTTTTTCTCTTCTTTTCTTTACTTTGAGTTAGGTTAGAGTGTCATTCTTTAGGATTTTTGCACAAAAACAATGTTGAGGTCATCATAACAGCATGCATACTTGGTGTTTGATAAAATGCCCCAACCAATGTTCACCTGCACATTGCACCTTAAGTTTGGGATTGTGAGGTTTAAGTTTGGGGGGGAGTTTGAGCATCCATGTGACTCTATCTACTTCATGTTATTCTTAGTCATTGTTGCTCTCTCATGTTCAAACTTGTGCATTGTAGGTACATTTTTAGAACTGATAATGCAGTCGAAGAGTAGTCCTACACCAGCTGCTTGCAAGGGCAAAGCCATTGCCAAAAGTTCCAAATACCTCAAAATGAGCATGTGTTGATCTATCTACCATCACAACCTTGACACTATAGTCCAGGTACACTCCTTCATTTTCTTCCTCTTTGTTCCATTGGAACAATGAAACGTTTAAGTTTGGGGGAAGATTCACTATGGGCAGTTTGCATATGTCGTATGGTCTGGTTGTATGGTTTTATTAAAAAAAAAAAATTCTTATTTTGTTGGGTAGACGTGCCATCAATGATGAAGCTTATTTGGTACCATTTTGATGTAAAGAGTAAAGATAGTGATGCTACTCATTTCGTTTTGAGATTCATTATCCATGTTAGACTAATTTGAACACATGTGTCAGAAGATTCAATGCATAGGTTGATTACACTACTAGGTTTCCATTTAGACTTTCGCCCTTAAACCAACTTTGTGAGCAACTTAATCACCTAACATAATGAAAAGAAAAGTTTGGGGAAGGTTGAGCCATGATGACAAATGTTGAGGAATGTGTTGACTCCGTGCTTTGTGTGGAATTTGTTAGGCATACTAAGGGAAGCTAGGCAATGACCATAGGTTAGTGATCTAATCCCTATGTCACTATGTCGTGCACCAATTTAAATTTGAGCCTACGTATATCTTATACCTTTCTTTGTAGCATGAATGACTTGAGTGATTATATCCGTAGGGGTATCTTAAAACCTGATGCCCCGTGGTCATCTGGCTTGGGAGTCATTGGCTGAAAGCCCGTTACAAGGGTCATTCAGAAAGCTTAATGGAGTGAAGGCTTGCATATAAGATATTAAAAAAAAAAAAATTGCAAGGCCAAAGAAAAAGAAATCTCAATAATGGTGCCGATGTTTGTAACTCTTGGGGATTGAGAAAACTGGCATATTTAACTGTTTAGTGGATGTTAGCATGCCGAAGCATTCAAAATAAAATAGAGTCTTCACAAACCGAGACAATGCCATTTTTTGCTGAGTCCAACCAAACTTGAACAAGAAAGAAAAAAGTGATTGAGAATGCCTAGGGATTGAATGAAAAGACCAAGTTTGGGGGTGGAGTGAATATCACGAGCGGGAAAGTGTACAGGACCATCAAGGGGTCGGGATACCAACAACCTTATGCATGATATTATACTTGACAGGATTCGCACACACGCACGTCAAAACATGGAATAGGTCCAAAACATTTGTGCAGCACTACTAGAAAACTCTTTGTGAATTATGAATGATACCAAAATCCGAGGCTACCAGGAACACTATCCAACTTGTAAGTGATTTTGAAATTTTAACTATTCTTTGCTTGAGGGGTGATATATTTGAGTCGATAATCTTGCTCGGGACGATCAAGAGTCTAAGTTTGAGGGTATTTGATAAGTGTCTTTTATACACTTATTTTGGTTTATAAACTTAGCATTTATACATTCAATGAGCATGATTTCTACTTGATTTGGTTCTATATATGGTTATGTAGATGTGGAGCATGTGTTGAAGACAATTGGAGTACAAAGGGATGATGATGTCGCATTTTTTGAGCTAAAATGGTAGTAAAGGCAAGGTCAAAGGTCCATTCGGGGTCGAGGTTGATAATGTTGCAAAGCACCGAAAGAATGACGTCATTAGTGAAGTGCTGAAAATCAAAGAGAAACGGCTCATGGTGTAACACCTCGCTTTTTCTCTTACCGAGCGTGTCACTATGCTGGGGCCCAAAATATACATAAATTATTTTTGTCTTTCTTTCTCGGCACATAACTTAAACTTAAGTACCAAATTCCAAACAAAACTAGCAAAACATTAAAGATGCGAAAGCGATAATCGAAACCTAATATAGTACATAATCAAATCACTTTATTTATAACATAAGAATCCGTACCATAGTTAACATCATATCCTCAATATTGAAATACATAAATACATGGAGATTCCATAATTTTCTAATAAGACAAATCATCAATAAAGCATCAGCTAAAACATATCCGAATCAGCCCGCTGAATCCATCGGCCACGCCATCATGTGCCGTCTCATCTCAACCCGCTCATTGCCAAAGTTGCAAGTCTAAACTGGAACGTTGAATGTTCCAGGGGCATAACCCATTAGAAGATGAAACTTCTAGTAAGGGTCCAAAACATATATATGAATGCATGATGCAATAACATGAATAACATTTGCCCTTAATATAACTTCTCAGGCTACCAGCCCGACACGGAATCCTAGGCAAATCCCGAACCTCTGCAAGATAAGCCTAACGTTATTCCATCATTGCTCTGGGGGAATTACGGCTACACTCTGGGGGTGACATCCCATTCCCATGCACAAATATCAATGTGACAATAATATCGTATTATGCAATTATCAAGACTTTCCGCGCAATATGACAAAATGAATTATATCTTTCGTAAATACTATGCATATATAAGCAATCATATCTTTCATAAATATCATACATAATAAACAATCATATCATGTAAGATAGGAAAACTCACATTTTGAGATAAACTTGTCTTCTCTCGAAAAACGTGCATCACCTCGATATGCGTGTCCGGCCTCGATTTTCGTCTCAACTCTCAAAAGTTGCACCAATCACATCATCTCGATTACCTCAAACATAAAAATGATATGCTATTACTAAATATCTCAATATTCCATTTATTTCCTTTTTTTCCTTCATTTTTCCTTCTAAAAATCCCAATAAATATTTCGGGACCATTTCCTCAAATCTATCTCCACAATAATTCATAATAGACTATAAAATTCAAAGGAAAAATACTGAACTTATCCGGATGGTGCATTTTCACGCAAAATGAGGCTCTTTGGTACGAAAATCAAGACATTGGGAATCCCAACTTCAGATCTTTTTGTACGGACCTCCGTAAAATATTTTTCAGGAATTTTTAGGATTTTTTCTAGCAATCCACGTGCCCACACGTGCTAGGGCGAGTGGCGGCGCGTAAGGAACAGCGCGTGCCGACCACTCGCCAGTCATCTTCCCCGGCCATGGCACACCGGAGATTTTGGTCGACTCCACCATCGCATACTCCTCTTCCAGTCGATCCTCATGGGCCTTTTTGGAGCTTGAAAAGAGGTCCTGAAGACCCTCAACTGGACGGCCAAAGCTTCGGCTTGGCCGTCCGCCTCATTTTCTGGCGAGGCCTCGAACAGCCATCAAACGTGCTCCAAAATGCTTCAAACTCTCCAGATATTCTCTACACCTCATAGGCTTCAAAAGCCCCTTATTCTGGAGCCTCAATTCGTTCAATATCACAGTCAATTTTGAAGCCAAATCTCTTCAACTTTCGGCCACTTCGAATGCCTATTTATAGGAAAAATCGAACGATCAAATGCCCTTGGCCGCCTTACCCATCACCTTAGGAGCATAAACCTCTCCTGGATTGACCCTAACCGAGCCTTATCTGACCAAGAAAGCGACTTGCAGGTGTCACGATAATCTAACCAAATTTTTGGTCAATTTTCTTGTTTTTTCTGGCAATCCATAGGCTATTGTCGACTCAAACTTTTACAAAAGATGCTCCTTGACCATCCCTTGTGCTATCCCTGTGGCCAAAATCGGCCATGGCCGACCAGCCATGTGCTGGTCATTGGCCAACTTTGAAAAATTGTATTTTGGCCCCTCAACTTTTAGTTATTATCACTTTAGCCCACTTCACTTAACCCCTGAACTTTTCAATATTTCCATTTAGTCCCTCAAGTCCTAAAACATTCATTTGACCCTTGAAAATTCCAAAAAAATACCGTTTCGGCCTCCCTCTAGCAATTTCTGAAAAACTGCTCTTAGGCCCGAATCTTCGTTTGGGCCCTAAACCCATTTGTTTCTTCCTGAAACCATGGAAGGGTTGTTCCTTATGAAAAATTGAAACCCCCTCAAGCTTCTATTGATTTTCGGGAATTTGTCTACAACAATTCGGTATTGCAGCCTAATTGGCAGCTGCATTTTAGTTGTACCGAAAACTGTTCCCGATCTTATTTCTTTCGATGCTATAAATCATATCTCGGGGTGCTCGTTAATACCACATCATTTTTCCTTTGGCATCTCGACTCCAGGGCACTCTCGGCAGTCGATTTAGTCATTTATATGATAATAAATTACCCTTATACCCTCAATTTATCTTTAAATTTCATTTTTGCCCTAAGATAAATTACCCTTGAGTCCTTTAGAATTTCTCGGGTATTACACACGGTGTTGTCACGCAAAGTATTGTGTGGTAGGGTCGTGGTAAGAATTGTTTTCTGTGGCTCACGGCCTTATCGCGGAAAGCATTCCGTGATAAAGCCGTGGTTAAAGAAGTATTCTGTGGCTCACAACCTTACCGCGAAAAGCATTCTGTGGTAAGCCGTGACAAGATTTTCATTCTGTGGCTCATGACCTTACCGCAGAAAGCATTCCGTGGTAAGGCCGCAGTAAGGCTCTAAGCTTTGTAAAAAGGCCATTTTGAGCATGTTTCCTTTCAAATCAAGTGAAGATGGGCTCTCTCAAGGGGCACAACTTTGGAGACCTAAAACGCACTATATAAGAAATGATTCTTGATATATTTAAGAGCTTTTTGGAGGGGAGAAAATGGCAAGTCGAGGAAGAAGAAGAAGATTTCCTTGAAGATCTTCAGTTTTGGTTGTATTTTTCTATTCTTTCTTATCTCCCACATCATGAACTCCGTTTTTATTATTTTTTCATTGGTTGAAACTATGTTAGGCTAAGTACTTTGTAGCTAGGGTGATTGATAAAACCTAGTTCGATAATGGTTTAATTAAAAGTATTTGGGTTTTATTATATTCTTGTATTTCAGGTTGATCGTTTATTATGCACTAATCCGTTTTGATGCTTGGCCGTCATTAGAACGTGTTTGTGATTTATATTGCTTTCGAGAGATTCAATATAAATTAGCACTTGGTAATAAACGACATAAGGTTCAATAATAGATAGAGATACCATTATGCCTTGTGAAATCTTATTTTGATGATCATTGTGGATAAATGCATATTTGTATATTTGTAGATTAATTAGAGATAATTAATCTCATATATAAGCATAGATTCAATTGACCATCGAGAAAGGCTTTTGATTAACTTAGGATCATCGATTTTCTACTCAAAGCAAGAATTATAAAACCCGATCACTGAAAGATTGAACCAATTAAAGGACTACGGTGGATTCATGAACCCTAGTGCATTAGATTTCTACATTTAAAAACCTAAAGAATTATTTTGTGTTTTTCGTTTGATGAGTTAGTTTTAATTAATATAAAACTTCAATTGAATATTCTTTTAATTATGTGTGGCTTATTAAAGTTAATAGTGGTTAAAGTAGGGATCAAAAGCTAATTCTCATGGGAACAATACTCTATTCATCATTATATTATTTGTTACGATTCCGTTCACTTGCGGGAAAGAATACACGAACATTTAGCTCAAAAGATATTCAGGTGGTGTTGTTTCCTTACTATTTTCGATATACATATTAAATTCTCTACAGTCTATTCTTAGACTTGACCTGGGGCTCTCGAAGTATTACATCAAACCTAACATATGAGCATCGCACATCCGTGCCGACTTCCTAGTGCAACACTAACGCATACCCTAGGTAGGTAATTTCCTTGTATATTGGGAATTTAAACATGGATAAAAGTTGCTTAACATAACTTGAATTTAAAATAAATTTTCAATCGGTTAATAATTTTAAAGGAAAAAAAAACTTATTCTGTAATTTTGTTGCAAGCATTTCTCTGTTCAGGAAAGTGGTGGCTTTAAGTTTTCTTAATTTTGGCCCATTTCGGTTTTCTTTGTCTTTAATAAGCTCACAATTTTTTTTACGTGACATGGAATTCGATAATCATATTGAATAATTGTTGAAAGCTATTGGTTTTTAAAAGCTTTTGAACACTATAAACCCACCAATAATTTGATGGTAATTATAATGATGTTTGAAAACTCTTGGTGTAATGATAAAATTATTTTTAAAATTAATTAAGATAGATAATGGTTTTTATTTTAAATGTAAATGGAGTTTAAGTTTAAATTTATAAATATTTTTGAGAAATTTGTTTATAAAAATTTGTAAAGTATTTGTATAATAATATAAAAAACTTTTTATCAAAGAGATTTTGATTTTTTGAAAAGCTAAAAACTTCTTTCTCGTTCTTATTAGAAATTTTAAAAATAAATTAAGTTTTTGACTCGAAAAATTACTAATAGAATAATAAAAGAAAAAAATGAACTGAAATAATTCAATAACATATGATTTTATTTTCATAAAAAATTCTCAGTCCAAATGCAACTTTGCAATAATATATGATTTTATTTTCATAAAAAATTCTCAGGTTCTAGAATTATAAAACTATAAGGTGAGGTCTCAATGTGTTGGTTATATAGTAATGTATTTTATCATCAAATAAGTTCATAAATGAAAAATGGAGAGATTGTTGAGAAATTTGATATTTTGATTTAATGAGAAAATTAATAAATTTGGTTAAATGATGATAATTAAAACAATTATTAATAATATGAAAACTATTTAAGGAAGTCAAGTTTTGAATCGATTAAATTATTCAAATCAAGTCAAGGAATGATCCTTGTTAATTGAGTAATAAGCTTTTGATAATCGAGTATTTCATCAATTAGAAAAGACTTAAGTAGATTTCTTAAGTTTTGGTTAATTGAGTCAAAGGATTGTGTAATCAAGTAATAATACTCTGTTAATTTTAAAAATAATCGATTACAAATAAAGGATTTGATCGAGTAAGATGAAGCATATTCAACTAAATAAGTCATTGTATTTGAGTATGTAATGCAACTCTCCGTCAAGTTAAAAATAATCAAGTAATGTTTAATTTATACTCGAGTAAAATATTTTTTTGTAATCGAGTATATATTTTTGGAAATTATGTTGTGTTCTGAAATGCTTCTGTAATTGAGTACTTATTTTTGAAATCGAGTGAAGATCTCTTTGCACTCAAGTAAAGTTTTTTTTGTAATCGAGTAAACATATGTCAAAATTCAGGTAAGTTTTTGGATCTAAAGATGTAAACACCCTCGCCCAGATATCCCCAACCACCCGGACTATCCGAACAGGAGCACCTACGGGAGGAGAAAGAATGAAATATGAGACCAAAACCACCCTAGCATGCAAACACGAAAATAAAAACAGCGAAAGCGAAGCTAAACACATGCATGCACTACGGGTACCTTGCTAACACAGCGGTCACAAGATAAATAAATGAATTTAGACTCCTATGCCAACATACATAAGACACGAGGAAAGACCCGACACAGTAAAAATAATAGAGTAAATTCTACTCAATTATCAGAGTTGACGGGGATTGACGGGACTGCCTGTACACCATACCGACTCTGCCGCTAAAAGCTGACTCCCTTGTCCTTGACCCACGCTGCCTGGAATGATGGAAAACAAGGTGAGTCGAGAAACTCAGCAAGCATAAGAAAAGAAAGGCTGAAGGCTGAACATATCCAGAACACTCTCCCCAGTATAAACCCCCAAGTACACACAAGTCATGAGACGCTACAACACAATAGCATAACATAATAAAAGCACATACCGGTCCTTGGGGCCCACATAAGACACACGACACCCAAGTCCCATACCAACCTGTCACTGCCCTGAGAGGCAACATGTATCTCCAACAAACCTGCGCGCGCTGTCCCGAGTCGGTACTCCCGTCACCCGTCCATGTCGGTACTCCCGACACCTGAGCCATAGGCTCCTTCGGAATGGTACTCCCATCCGAGAACTAATAACTACCAATAGCCATGCAATGCACATAGAAATGCAATAGCGTAGTGAGCATCAACGTGATACACTGGTGTCCATACATCCAGGCATCAGGCCATGCTCCGCCCACATAGTAAACCACACGCGATGCATATGCCCGTGCTGGATGCAACTCAACCAAACTATAATGTCAGTGTCCAAGCATACTCAATAAATGAATATCCCAACATGCAACTCGTACCCATATGCATATCAAATCATGAACAGCAATATAATGAATCTAAACATGCAGTAAATCACATACTGGTAGAGCTAGTCAATAGTGCCCAGCACCGGTCAACGGCTAGTGACTAGGAGTGTCCACCCGACTGTCCACTGCAGGGCCGTACAATAGTCTACCCCAATATCATTAAACAGCCGACCCCTGCCCCACTACTCGATAGCTCTAACCAAACCATAAATAAACCCAAGAAAATCATAATAAACCCGCATGTCTAGGAACCTAGTCCCCAAACTGGTTCAGCATCATTTCGAAAGGAATGGGGGCTATACAAACCCCCGTAGGCTTTCAACAATTAAATTCTAGAAATCCGAATTTAATTTAAATTAAAACAAATGAATACTAATTCAATAATTAATGCTAGGCGCCGAATTAGAGTAAGGGAGTGAATAAAATACGAGAAATCACGGAATCTTTCACGGGAATTAAAGAACACGAAGAGAGGGTTAGGAGCTTGCCTTTAAATAGTCGTTTCTTACTTTTCTTGCATTCCCGCTGCGAAGTAAAACGTTTAATAACGATTAATAAAACCTGTGGCTCACATTAATTAGATCTAACCGTGTAATATAATTAATTTAGCCATCTAAAATCCCACGTAGGCACACCATAAATAAAACCCCAACGAGTCTTATATTTAATTTAAATTAAATCATACTAATAAAATCCTCGAAGCCAGCTTAATAATTTAAATTTAAATCGAACAACTAAAAATTCCATAATTAGTTAAACAACTGAAACGAACGAATGAAGGTTAAATAAGTTGACAACAAAAGAAACGTCGCGGAGGATATAAAGAACTTGCTTTTATGAAGATATCCTTAGACTCGTTTTGGTCCAACGCAGTAAAAATTATACAAACTGTAACATCCCAATAATTTGCCAAAATTAATAAAATTGGACCCTAAACAAAATTTCGATCGTATAAAATATTTATTACTAGCTTCTCTACATACCTGGCAATTTAAATTTTCAATTAACCTTGATTAAATCCTGATTTTCCACTAAAATTCTCCAAATTTCGAGCTCGCGCACGCCCTGACCTTTCCAAATTTAATTATTACTTCTGCTGGTGAAAGAAACGCCCGAAATCGGGCTTAATTTGAGGCAAAATGAGCGACTGAGGCGCGGCCATGATTAGTGGTTAATTTTATAAAAAATTTGTTATAATTATACCCTTCTTTTGATCTTAAAAATAGTTTAAATTAGATATTAATATATATTTTATGGTTATATGCAAGTTTAAATTGAAAAATGAATGAAATGAAATTTTAAAGTAAAATTTAATAATAATAATAATAATATATAAAATTATATATAATACATATACATCATTATATGCATTCATGTAATATATATAATATAATATAATATATATATATATGTGCCATGTGTAATACATATATATAATATATAATTTATTAATAATATTAAATTATCTTTATTTTTTTTAGGCATGAAGAATTAAAGCCCATGAAGATTTAAAGTCCATGAAGAATTCAAATCCATGAAGAAATCAAGCCCATGAAGAAATCAAGCCCATGAAAAATTAAAGTCCATGAAGAAATCAAATCCATGAAGAAATCAAGTCCATGAAGAATTCAAGCCTATGAAGAATTAAGGCCCAATTTGAGCAACCCATGGAGAATATTATTTGGAGAAGGCCCAAGGATTATTTTTAATCCTAATGAAGATTAAAAACCAATTTATAGAAATCTATTTTTATTTTGTATGTGAGAGCTTTATTAGGTGTGTTTTTTAGCTAAAATCCATTTAACTATTAGGTGGATATTATAGCTAAAATCCATTTAACTTTATGAGTGCTTTATTAGGTATGTATTTTAGCTAAAATCCATTTAATATTAGGTGTGTATTATAGCTAAAATCCATTTAACTTTAAGTGTGTGAGTGCCCATTAGATATAATTATGTCTAGTTGAATAATTGAAATTGTGTGGTTTGTATTGCATCTTGTGGCCTATAAATAGATCACTTGATTGCATTTGTAAGTGTGATTATTATTCTTGAATCAAAGTTTAGTTATTTCCTTAGAATTCTCTCTTTGAGAATTGCTTTTGTTCTCTCTCATTTTCTTTAGTATTTTCTCTTGTGATCTTACTTTCTTCCTTTCTTCCTTTAAATTCTTATGTCATTTATTATTACTTTATTATTCACCGCCTAAATGGACGGTTAGTTTATGCCTTTAAATTCTTGCAATTTTAATTCTTGTCATTTAATTGTTCACCGCCTAAATGGACGGTTAGTTTATGCCTTTAAATTCTTGCAATTTTAATTCTTGTATCTACCGCCTAAATGGCCGGTTAGTTTCTTCTATTTTAATTCCTGTCATTTAAATTCTGTTATTTAAATTATGTCATTTAAATTGTTGTCAATTAATTTAATAGAGATGAGTAGCTAAATCTAATCTTGGGTTAAGGCAAGGACAGTGTCTAACGCCAATGATTCCCAAAGAAAGCTACGCTTTAAATGAGTAACATTGGTTTAAACTTCAATATGAGTGTGTTTTGATTATTGAAAAATCACTAGGTTTGGATTGGAGCGTAAGCCTAACTTAGAGCTTTCATGTCACGCATGAGAGTTACTAGAACTGGAAACGCTATCATACCCAAACCCGGATGATTAATTTAGTTGTTTTGTGTATTAATTGTAATTGAATTTATGGTAGTTTCTTAAATTAGAATCCCGCATATCATGTATGGGGATTGCTTAAACTAGAGCTATCATTATCTTTAATTGCATTTAATAACAAATCCTCATATCTGAAATTAAATTAATGTTGCTAATCTTTTATGCTAATATTTGGGAATCAACGGGTTGGCACTGAAATTGTCTTAACTCAAGTACTTTCCAATTTCATATTCTCACGTTTAGTATTTATTTCAACTTCTGTCTTGCTTTATTTTCTAGTATTTGTTATCTAAAAAAATTATAAAAAATCATGTTATCAATCCATCTAAATGCGTGTGCGTGTGTGTGACATTCTTTTTTTTCTTTTGCCATAAATAAATCTCTCAGTGGACGACCTGGACTTATCCAGAAAGTATAAATTTAAATTTGAACTACAACTGCACTCGTACACTGACGAGTATAAACCTCTCGCCTAAATAAATAAATAAAATATAAAATTTTTATTGTGTTTTGTTTTGTGTTTTAATTGCAGGGTGAGAGTGCAGTCAAATTTTGGCGCCGTTGCCGGGGAGATTGAGGCAAAAACAAAAAGGAAAAAAAAATATAAGAATAAGCATCTCCTGATAAATTCGGTAACTCTGTTTCTTTTTACTTTATTTTTATTTGTGCATAGTGTATGATACTTAGGTCAGGTAAAACTGTAGAAAATCAGTCACTCATGTCTCAACATAATGAGAACATGCCACTTCCACAGAACATGTCTGCACGTGGTAGTGACCACGGTGACCCTGATCCCATTGATCAGGAGATGATCAGACCCCTTAGGGAGTATCTTCATCCTCCTAGGCAGACAACCCCCTCATGCATTATTCTTCCCATCAACCATCATAGGTTTAACTTCAAACCTGGCACAATCCAATTGTTACCAACTTTTCATGGCATGGATTCTGAAAATCCATATACTCATATGAAAGAATTTGAGGAAGTATGTAGCACTTGCATGGACCATACAGCAAATGAGGATGTCATAAGATTAAAACTCTTTCCATTCTCACTGAAAGATAAGGCAAAAATATGGTTAAGCACTCTCCCACCTAGATCTATAGGAACTTGGAGAGAAATGCAAACAACTTTCTTAAAAAAATACTTCCCTGCCAACAGAACTGCTACTCTTCAAAGACAAATCATGAACTTTGCCTGTAAACCAAATGAGAATTTTACTCAAGCGTGGGAAAGGTTTAAAGACCTTCTTCACACTTGTCCGTACCATGCTTTTGAGCAATGGAGAGTGGTCAGTTTCTTTCATGATTCACTCACTCCCCAATTGAAAATGCTAGTTTCTACAATGTGCAATGGAGAATTCTATGAGAAGACTCCAGAAGAAGCTTTCCACTTCTTTGACACATTGGCTGAGAATACAAGGAACTGGGAAGTTGGTCCAACATCTGCTCTTGATTCAAGAGAAAATCCACAACCTAGTGGGAGATACCAACTGAGTGAGAGTGACGAGTTAAATGCAAGATTAACTGCTTTAACAAAGAAAGTTGAAAACATGCAACCCAAAAAGGTGCAATCTGTTAATCAAGTGGAAGTAAAGTGTGCTGTGTGTGATGCAACAGATCATTCAACTGAAGAATGTCCTACCCTACCTGCTTTCAAGGAGGTATTGTATGGGCAGACTAATAACAATCATTCACACAACTTTGAGGGGAGACAAAATCAAAATCAGAGTGGAGCCTATTATGGGAATAATCAGAACTACAATTCATACCATCCCAATAATAGAAATCACCCCAATTTTTCTTGGAGAAATGATTCTGGAAATCATTCTCAACCTCCCTTCCCTACACAACAACACACCTTTCAACAAAATCAAGGTTCTTCATCCAATACTTACCAACCTCCTCATAGGAGATCTTTGGAAGATACCTTGCACCAGTTCATCCAAAGTTAAACAGGTATCAACAATCAGGTTGCTCAGCTTGTCAAAAATCAAGACCAAACAAATAGAGCCATAGAAGACATTAGGAGCCAGTTGACCAAGATAACACAAACATTGAGTGTGAGAGAACCCGGAAGGTTTCCATCCCAAACTAATCCTAACCCAATTAGGCAAACCAACCAGGTAGAAGCTTCAAATAGTGAAACCAACACTCATGAACAAGTGCAAGCAGTGACTGCCCTAAGAAGTGGAAGAATAATTGAGAAACCAACTGATCCTAGGATAAACCAACATGTTGATGAAGAAAAAGAACCAAAAGATTATGAATCCACCGTGAAAAAAAATGAAAAAAATGAGAAAAATGAAAAACAAAAAGAAGATGAGAAAGAAATTCAATACAGGCCCAAACCACCTTTTCCACAAAGGTTGAATCATTTGAAAAAAGAGCAACAAAATGCAGATATATATGAAGTGTTTAAGCAAGTGAGAATCAACATCCCGCTGTTGGATGCAATCAAACAAACACCTTCATATGCAAAGTTTTTGAAAGATCTGTGCACTGTCAAAAGGAAAACAAATGTGCATGAAAAGGCATTCTTGACTGAACAAGTCAGCGCCATTCTCCAATTGAAAACTCCTCCCAAATACAAAGATCCAGGCTGTCCAACCATTACATGCATCATAGGAAGTCAAAAGGTTGATCGGGCACTCTTGGATTTAGGAGCTAGTGTCAATTTGTTGCCATACAGTGTGTATCAACAGTTGGGATTAGGTGAGCTTAAACCCACTAGAGTGACCCTTCAGCTGGCTGATCGATCAGTCAAAGTTCCACGAGGAATTGTGGAGGATGTTCTGGTACAAATCGATAAGTTCTACTTTCCAGTGGACTTCATCGTTTTGGACACCCAGCCGCATCAGGGGCCTCAACCTCCTGTGCCAGTCATCTTAGGTCGACCATTCCTTGCCACATCAAATGCCATCATCAACTGTAGGAATGGTGTGTTAAAGCTATCTTTTGGGAACATGACTGTAGAAATGAATATCTTCAGGGTAGCCAAACATCAGGACACTGAGAGTGAAGTGGAGGAGGTAGACTTGATCCAAACACTGACCAATGACTGTTTTGAAGAGTTCATGAGAAGACCCAAAGAAGGAAATCAAGATCTTGAAGAAATAAAAGAAGTGGAAGTCATAAGCAAAGAAAGTGAGAAGCCTACATGGATGCCTGGTTTAGAGCCATTAAGAAACTTGGACAGTAAGATCATGGCTCCTGATAGCCATCAGTCCACGCCTGAGAGAAAACCATTGCCCAGTGATTTGAAGTATGTCTTTCTAGGAGAAGGGGAAGCATTCCCAGTGGTGATCTCTTCAAGTTTGACACCTCAGCAAGAGCAACAATTGATAGAAGTTCTAAAAGCACACAGGAAGTCATTAGGATGGACCATTTCAGATTTGCAAGGTATTAGCCCTTTGATATGTACTCATAAGATATTTTTGGAAGAAGGAGCAAAACCAGTTAGGCAAATGCAAAGGAGATTAAATCCCAACATGAAAGAAGTTGTCAGAAAAGAAGTGCTTAAGCTATTGGATGCTGAAATAATTTACCCAATCTCTGATTCTAAGTGGGTAAGTCCAACACAGGTAGTACCCAAAAAGTCTGGAGTCACTGTTGTAAAAAATGAGAACAATGAACTGATTCCCACGCGCATCCGGACAGGATGGCGTATGTGCATTGATTATAGAAAGCTCAATTCTGTGACAAGGAAAGATCATTTTCCTTTGCCTTTCTTGGATCAAGTTCTGGAGAGAATAGCAGGCCAAGCCTACTATTGTTTCTTAGATGGCTACTCAGGGTACAATCAAATAGAAATTGCACTAGAAGATCAAGAGAAGACAACTTTCACATGTCCATTTGGGACATTTGCATACAGGCGCATGCCATTTGGGTTATGCAATGCTCCAGCCACCTTTCAAAGGTGTATGATGAGCATTTTCAGTGAAATGGTTGAGCAAATTGTTGAAGTGTTTATAGATGACTTTTCTATTTATGGAAGTAACTTTGAGGCTTGTTTGGAGAATCTGAAAAAGGTTTTAGCAAGATGTGAGGAAACAAATCTGATACTCAATTGGGAAAAATGTCACTTCATGGTGAAACAGGGCATAGTCTTGGGGCACATCGTTTCATCTAGGGGGATGGAGGTAGACAGGTTAAAAATTGAAACAATTCAAAAACTCCCCATCCCTAGGAATGTGAAAGACATCAAAAGTTTTTTGGGACATGCAGGGTTTTATAGGAGATTCATTGCTTCCTTTAGCACCATAACAAGACCCTTGTGCCATTTGTTGTCTCAAGATGTTCCGTTTGAATGGAGTCCTGCCTGTCAAAATGCTTTTGATAAATTGAAAGATGCACTCATTTCAGCACCTATCATTCAGTCCCCTGATTGGTCCCTCCCGTTTGAACTTATGTGCGATGCTAGTGATTATGCGGTAGGAGCTGTGTTAGGGCAGAGGAAGGATAAGAAACCTCATGTGATATATTATGTTAGCAAAACTCTT
The DNA here is from genome assembly GCF_014633365.1 of Diospyros lotus. NCBI lineage: Eukaryota > Viridiplantae > Streptophyta > Magnoliopsida > Ericales > Ebenaceae > Diospyros > Diospyros lotus. The sequence goes on from NC_068345.1 coordinate 21,849,507, forward strand.
AATGAGGCACAAAAGAATTACACCACTACAGAGAAAGAGTTACTAGCAGTTGTCTTTGCCCTGGACAAGTTTCGATCTTACCTCGTAGGGTCACTAGTGATCATTTTTACTGATCACGCTGCTCTGAAGTATTTGTTCACAAAGCAAGATGCAAAACCCCGTCTGCTCCGATGGATCTTACTCCTGCAAGAGTTCAACATTGAAATCAGAGACAAGAAGGGAGTAGAAAATGTGGTGGCTGACCATTTGTCAAGGATTCTAAGTCAAGATCTCACACAATTTGATGAACCAATTCATGACAATTTCCCTAATGAGCAACTGTTTAAAGTAAATGTTATTCGTGCATCATCTGTTGTCCCTTGGTATGCCGACATTGCGAACTACCTGGCAACTAGTCTGATCCCAGACCATTGGAGTAAGCAAGATAGGCATAAATTCTTCAGAAAAGTCAGAACCTTCTTTTGGGATGAGCCCTACCTCTTCAAGTATTGTCCTGACCAAATCATCCGTAGATGCATACCCGATCATGAGCAACAAAGTGTCATCAATTTCAGTCATACTCTTGCATGTGGAGGCCATTTTTCTGTCAAGAAAACAGTTGCAAAAATTTTTCAGAGTGGATTTTATTGGCCGACACTGTTCAAGGATGTGTACAAGTTCTGTTCAAATTGCGATCGATGTCAAAGGTTAGGAAGTCTGTCAAGGAGAAACATGATGCCATTACATCCGATCCAAGTGTTAGAAGTTTTTGACTGTTGGGGTATGGATTTTATGGGCCCATTTGTCAATTCATTTGGTCATGAATATATCTTACTTGCTGTTGACTATGTGTCCAAATGGGTAGAAGCAATCCCGGCCAGAACAAATGACCATAGGACTGTCGTGAAATTTTTGAAAGAAAACATATTCAGTCGATTTGGGATGCCACGAGCAATCATCAGTGATGGGGGTTCCCATTTTTGTAATAAAGTTGTGGCAGGATTAATGAAGAAATATGGTGTACTGCATAAGGTTGCAACACCATACCATCCCCAAACCAATGGTCAAGCCGAGCTAGCCAATAGGGAGATTAAGCGTATATTGGAAAAGACTGTTGCTGCTAATCGTAAGGATTGGTCCTTAAGACTAGTAGACGCTCTTTGGGCGTACAGGACAGCTTACAAAACAATTTTGGGAATGTCTCCCTATAGGCTAGTATACGGTAAATCTTGTCATCTGCCGGTGGAAATTGAGCATAAAGCATATTGGGCAATTCATAAGATCAACAAGAGTCTAACTGAAGCAGGCTTATCCAGGAAGCTCCAATTGAATGAACTTGAGGAAATTCGGAATGAAGCATTTGAAAATGCAAGATTGGCCAAGGTTCGCATTAAAGAGTTACATGATCGGCACATCATTCGAAAAAGCTTTCAGGTAGGGCAACGGGTACTCTTGTATGATTCTCGATTGCATCTATTCCCAGGAAAATTGAAGTCTCGATGGGTCGGCCCCTTTGTAATCAAGTCCATCTCAGGATATGGGGCATTTGAGATAGAAAATCTGGAGTCAGGACAGCTTCTAACAGTCAATGGTCATAGGTTGAAACCATACCAGGGTAGTGTTGAGGAGAATGAAGGAGTTGTGGATTTAGATGATCCATCATCATCTGATGAGTAGGGAAAGTTTCCTATCGTCTGGGAATCTGACGTTAAAAGACCACCTTTCCATTTAGGTTAAATGGATGTTTATAGATCTGAAAAAAAAATTAAAAAAAATAATAAAAAAAATAAATAAAAAAAGAAAAAATAAAATAAAATAAAATAATAAAGAATTATATATATAAGTTGTTCATTTTCTGCATTACTTAATTAACTTTGATTCAAAGAGTGTTTCTCTGTGTGCAGTCTAAATAAATTTTTTTTTGCATACAAGTTCATGCATTGAAGACCACCAGGTATGCCTATCTTCTATCCTTTTATTGTCGATTGAGGACAATGCGCAATTTAAGTTGGGGGGTAAGGTGTACTTGATTTTATTGGTGTTTGAAACTGATCCATTGTGCAAAAAAAAAAAAAAAATTAATAATAATAATAAGAATAAGAATAAAAAAATTAAAAAAAAAAATAAAAATAAAATAATAATATAAAAAAAAAAATTTTGAATTGAGAGACAGAATTGACGCTGGTGGTAGCTATCTTTTCTTGGGCAGTGCAATCACACTGCCCTATAAAGGATAAGGCACACTGCCAAATGTTGAAAAATGAGGCACCAAGCGTTGAAAAAGAGACGCCAAGCCTGACCCTGTAATTATGGCATGCCTCGAGCCGAGTGTAAAATAGTGATGGTCATTGCTCTATAAGAGACTCCATATCTGTATAAGGCAAGCCACCCTTCTTGAGCTCAGTCTTCTCTCCTTTGTGTTATTCTCCGATCAGATACTCTCATCCCTTTTGTAAAGTTTATAGTTCTTTACTTTCTTCTTAGTATAGTTAAAAAAAAAAATGGATCTTTATCTCTCAAAAATTCACAAGTACTATCCATCTCTCCCGCAGAATGATTTGAAAAAAATTTATGTTGCTAGGTGTGAAAAACTTAGGTTGTTGATGCTTAATAACATCCCTGAAGATATTCGTTGGCTGATCGAAGCAAAAGTTCGATTAGCTGGTGAAACTTCACCTAGTTTTAAGCATTTTCTAGGCTTAGGGAAGAGTAGTTTTGCGAAAAAAAGAAGAGCGAAAAGAGTGAATGGTTGTTACAAATGTGCTCGATGGACCTGTAACACACGATGCAAATCTGTGGGGTTTACGTCCATAAATCGAGAAGATAAAATTAGTTTTATAAAGGATGGACTGAGTAAGGAGTCTCTGGATGATATCCGATTGACTCTTGAGACGCATCCGTGTGGAATAGTGCAAAGAGAACTTCTTGCTTTATGGACCCAGTTCAGAAGTGACCACCAACGCTATAGTCTTGGGAATCTGACTAAAAACGACCCTGTTTGCCAATCTATAAGAAAATTGGATGGGAAGCTTATCCCCACTTCATAGAAAGTGTTTAAGCCGTTTCTGGACGTAAAACCAGAGGAAGATGTGAGCCACAATCACAACTACTTATATATACGCAAGATTTTTGTTTGTATTTATTTCTTGTTGAATTGTTGTATAGCTACTTTTGATCTCCAAACTTCTTTTCAGGACATACAAAAGAAACAAACATGGAAGGGCAGTTCGTTCGTCAAATTAAAACCATATGTGTACTTTGTGGCTCTCAACTTGGGAGTGATATTTGTTACGCACTTGCAGCGAACGAACTTGGTAAAAAATTAGGAGAGAAAAAAATTAATTTGGTATATGGAGGGGGAAGTCGTGGATTGAATGATTATGTTTCACAAGCTATGCATCTTGGAAATTCATCTGTGGTAGGTATAATGTCAATCCCTTTAGCTGAACCACATATCTCCGGGATTACACGCGGTCAACTTATAGAAACGACTTCTATGTCTGAGCGCATGGCTTGTAAGATTTATCAGTCAGATGCCTTCATTGCTTTACCAGGAGGTTTTGGAACACTTGAAGAAATATTTTGTATAATCTCCTGGGCCAAGAGTAATCTCCATACCAAACCCATTGGACTTTTAAATGTTAACCATTTTTTCGATGGGTTACTCTCTTTTCTTGATCAGGCTGTGGACCAACAGTTCATTTCTCGTTCAGCAAGAAAGATTCTCATTTCTGCATCCACCATTGATAAGCTGTTAGAGAAATTACATGCTTATGTTCCACAGTACGATCCTCATGAGCCTCGGATAGACTGGTCTAAGGCAATTAGTAACAAGCGCCAAAGGGGTCCGATTAATTTAGATTTATCACTGTGAGAAATGCTCTTTAATAAGATGGCTGAGTAAGGAGTACTTTTTGTACTCTTGAGACGCATCTAGTTATTGTACAACTCGCAGAATTTTTCTTGGTTGTGTTCTTTAAAAAAAAAAAAAACAAAAAAAAACAAAACAAAACAAAACTGTGGAATGTTGTTAGCAAAGTCTTTGATAAGATGGCTGAGTAAGGAGTACTTTTTGTACTCTTGAGACGCATTTTGCTTATCTTATGACTTGCATGAAATTTTTATTTTGGTGTGAAAATATAAATATATATATATATGGTGTGCTCATTTGTTGTTTAAGTTTTAGCAGTTCACAGCAAATCTATGGACTTGTGGAGTTACAGGTATTCCTAACAACCCTGATTTATTACTGCAATTCAAGTTGGGGGGTGTAAGGTCTAGTCATGAATCATCTGATTTATATTTAACTGTGAGTTTGTAATTACTAGTTTGTAGTCTTGTGGGAATTGATTGTCTTTATCTACTCTTATAAAAAAAAAAATTATTATGTGTTTTAAATAATGCTATTCCTAAAGCTTTAAAGTTATGCACTGATAGCCGGTTAAGTTTACAATACGAAACATGAATGCATTGATTTCTCATTTGAAAACGTTTATGCATGAGAATAAGTAATTTACATTCATCGAGGATTCAAAATTTAAAAATTGATTATCGGTCATAAAGTCAAAGGTAACAGTAATTAGCTGATTAGTACACTGTATGATCTCTCAACAGAAGTGGAGACAATTACCCAAGTGAGTGTTTGAGCCTAATAACCGTTAATTCTGAGTGAAATAACACTTACTCTAAATATGTTTTATTGTTTATCTTATCTTTTCAATGGCTTCAAAACATCAATTTGCTTTGAATGTCTAGTATGATAGCGGATAAGTTTGACTGGTTTCAAACTCTGAATTAGATGACTGAGTATCATCGTTTTGTAGAAGCATGATAGAGGGATCAATTTCTTTCATTTTGAGCTTATTAAACCTTTTTCTTTCTTTAAATTAACCTCCTTTGCTATCCCATTTGAGCCATTTGTAGTATAATTTCTTTCGTTACCCTCGTTTGGTGTGATTTTGAGAATTAGTCTGTTTATCTATTTTCATATTTAAAGAAAAAAAAAAGAAAAAAAAAGAAAAAAGAAAAAAAGAAGAAAAAAAAAAAGGTGAAAAAAAAGGGGAAAATTCTCTTAACTATTCAGCATAACTGTTTCAAAAGAAATGGTAAAAAAAAAAAAAAAATCCCGACACACCCTTTGCACACTCTACCTTTTCTTTGACAACCCGTATTAACCTTATAGCCCCATTACAACCCAGTCTGGTCCCTTTTGATGCTATAAATCATGTGATCTCAGAATTCGAGTTTGGAGTAGGGAATCATGTTTAAATTCAGAAGTTACTCATCTAGAGCATTATTCCAATCATGAAGCTATGTCAATTTCCTTATTCTTTCATGAAAATACGTTCCTTGTATTTGGGATGGCACCGAGTTTTGAACTTGTTCTGCATTTACTCTTATAACGGTGCACCCCCTTGTGTGTACACCTGAGGAATCCTTTTTATTGGAGAGAAAATCCATAGTGAGATTTGAAGTCAAAACTTCGAGGGAGTAAGTTTGTGTGTTGGTTATCCTAATTTCCATTCCTGAGATTGTATGACCTTTAACCAAAAATCTGATTTAGAATGCTAAATTATTTATTTAATTTTATGCATTTCGGTTTCGAATTTGAAATTTTTACATTCATACAGTTATTGTGAATAAAGTTTGGCAGGTGTATAATCTGATTGCTAAGGGACTAGCAATGTTTAAGTTGGGGGGTATGATTAGTGGTTAATTTTATAAAAATTTTGTTATAATTATACCCTTCTTTTGATCTTAAAAATAGTTTAAATTAGATATTAATATATATTTTATGGTTATATGCAAGTTTAAATTGAAAAATGAATGAAATGAAATTTTAAAGTAAAATTTAATAATAATAATAATAATATATAAAATTATATATAATACATATACATCATTATATGCATTCATGTAATATATATAATATAATATAATATATATATGTGCCATGTGTAATACATATATATAATATATAATTTATTAATAATATTAAATTATCTTTATTTTTTTTAGGCATGAAGAATTAAAGCCCATGAAGATTTAAAGTCCATGAAGAATTCAAATCCATGAAGAAATCAAGCCCATGAAGAAATCAAGCCCATGAAAAATTAAAGTCCATGAAGAAATCAAATCCATGAAGAAATCAAGTCCATGAAGAATTCAAGCCTATGAAGAATTAAGGCCCAATTTGAGCAACCCATGGAGAATATTATTTGGAGAAGGCCCAAGGATTATTTTTAATCCTAATGAAGATTAAAAACCAATTTATAGAAATCTATTTTTATTTTGTATGTGAGAGCTTTATTAGGTGTGTTTTTTAGCTAAAATCCATTTAACTATTAGGTGGATATTATAGCTAAAATCCATTTAACTTTATGAGTGCTTTATTAGGTATGTATTTTAGCTAAAATCCATTTAATATTAGGTGTGTATTATAGCTAAAATCCATTTAACTTTAAGTGTGTGAGTGCCCATTAGATATAATTATGTCTAGTTGAATAATTGAAATTGTGTGGTTTGTATTGCATCTTGTGGCCTATAAATAGATCACTTGATTGCATTTGTAAGTGTGATTATTATTCTTGAATCAAAGTTTAGTTATTTCCTTAGAATTCTCTCTTTGAGAATTGCTTTTGTTCTCTCTCATTTTCTTTAGTATTTTCTCTTGTGATCTTACTTTCTTCCTTTCTTCCTTTCTTCTTTTAAATTCTTATGTCATTTATTATTACTTTATTATTCACCGCCTAAATGGACGGTTAGTTTATGCCTTTAAATTCTTGCAATTTTAATTCTTGTCATTTAATTGTTCACCGCCTAAATGGACGGTTAGTTTATGCCTTTAAATTCTTGCAATTTTAATTCTTGTATCTACCACCTATATAAAGTAAGGATCTTTTTGTAATCGAATATATAAAGAACTTTTTTGTGACTCAAATATAATCGAGTAAAAGTGTATTTGTGCTAGAGTAAGTAGCAAAAGTAATCGATTACAAAACCTATATAGTCGAGTAAAAATTAAATTTAGTCGAGTAAACTCTAGTTTGTACTCAAGTAATACTTAATTTAGAAAAATATAGTCATTATAACTCATTAAATGCAATTTACCTTTACTTTTCAGTGCATTAAATGTTCTTTAGATAACATGAAAATATTTTATAAATTTCTGACTAATTGTTTGAAGTTTGTAGAGACAAAAAGTGATAGTTGTGAGACAAAATAAACATTCTAATTATTTAAAGACAGGTCAGCAGTTGCATTCAAAATTAGAAGAGTATAAATAGGAGTTGAACCCTAATGAAAAAGGTAACAACAACCAACTGAGATCAAATCTTCCTTCTCTCAACAACTCTCAAGTTTACATGTCCATTCTACTTGAGCCATTCAAAGAGATTGTGCTTAAATTCATTATTTTCTTTATTTCTCTGTATTGTCAAGAGAAGTCCTTGATTATTTGTAATTCCTATCTCTTTTCTTGAATTTTTTTTTCACATTTTATTATAAAATCTGTAAAAGGTCAAGTCTTACCTTGTAAAAGGCTTTGGTTATAGCTGAACCAAAGTTAAAAGTCAATTGCGTAAAGGTTAGTAGTTGAACTTGCTAAAAGTTCCTCAAGTAAGATTGGTTTGACTAAATCCTTGGTTGACAACCAAGGTAGTGGATTAGTTTTTAAGCTGAATCACTCTACATAATGTGTGTTGTATTTTTTAAATTCCTTTTGATTTAAATTATTATTTTTTTAAAGGTAAAAAGTTTAATTCACCCCTCTTAAACTAGCATACTCTACATAGGGGATTGAAACTATATATGATACAACAAAAAATGGGAGGGTCAAAGCTTACCCAAACAACCTCAAGTTTTGGGTGAATTGATCAAAATTAAATTCCAAGATATGCCAAGGCTCCAAGACAAACCCCATTTTCCTCTCTCTTTTTGAGCAACAATAAAGCATAAGTCCCCTTTGTATAGGCCATTTGAGAAAAATGTTGATACGAGCTTGTGATAATGAGAATGAATATTTAAAACTTGTGAATAAGTGTTTATCATGATTTTAAATATTAAAAATATAGTTGTTGTAATATCTCAAATTTTTTAAAGGGCTTAAGAGTAATTTTAACTTAGTCATTGGTTAAATTATCAAAGGATTAGGGGCTTAAGTATAATTTATATCAGTTATAAGTGCTGAATCGATTGTAGGGAATGCCCCGAAATGTAAATGTCTATAAAAAATGACATGGTATCGATTAGCGTCCTAAGATAGGATTTATAGTATTAAGAGAAATCTGAATTGAGATGATTTTCGGTATAGCTATATTACAACTAAAATTTAGGCTGAAAAACTGAATTATCGTAAGGGACTTCCAAAAATTCAATAGAATCCTAAGAGAGCTCTTGTTTTTCGTAACCATCAACCCTGAGGTAGTTTCAGGATGAATCAATAGCCCGATGAGGACACTGGGGTAAAATTGATCTTATCGAGTAAGTCAAGAGTTATGAATTGTGAATTTGAAGCATCGTAATGCAAATTCATTGGACGTTAAAGGGTGTATTTGCAATTTAAGAAATTTCCAAGTGTAATTAAGATTAATTATGAGAATTAACTGGCTGAGCCAATTTGGGCCAATTACTTGTGATTTTGCAGAGGGCTATATGAGTTTCAAATATGAAAGAGAAACGGTGACCTTTAGGAGGGAAAACAGTAGCAGCATTGCAATGATGACTGGTGCAGAATTAGAAACTTGGTTGAAGGACTAGGAATGTGGCATAATGGCTTAATTATATTCAATAGCAGAAAAAAAGTTAACAGATGTGCCTGAAGAAATCAAACCAATTCTATATGAATTTGAAGATGTCTTTTCAACTCTAATAGACTTGCCCCCTGAAAGGTGCCATGAGCATCAGATTTTGCTTAAGGAAGGGGCACAACCTTTTAAACTGAGACCATACAGGTGCCCTTTTGTACAGGAAATTGTATAGAGACTAGTACATGAGATGCTAGACTCAGGGATCATCTAGGTTAGTAGCAACCCCTTTGCTTCTCCTGTTTTACTAGTTAAGAAAAAGGATGATACCTGGAGATTTTGTGTTGATTATAAGCAATTAAACCAATTAACCATCAAAGACAAATATCCAATGCCAATGATAGATGAATTATTGGATGAATTAAATAGGGCTAAGTGTTTTTCTAAGATAGACCTCAGGGTTGGATATCATCAAATTAGGGTGAAAAAGGAGGGTGTGTATAAAATAGCTTTTTGGACTCACCAGGGGTTGTATGAATTTAAGGTCATGGCTTTTGGGCTGACCAATGCCCCTACCACTTTCCAAAGTTTAATGAACAAGGTTTTCCAAAGTTACTTGAGAAAGTTTGTTTTGGTGTTTTTTGATGATATACTGGTGTATAGTCCAGATATTGAGAGCCATTGCAACCATCTAAGGATTGTATTAAGGGTGCTAAGAGAGAATCAGCTATTTGCCAAGCTCAGTAAATGTAATTTTGGGCAGTCACAAGTTGAGTATTTGGGCCATATCATTAACCAACATGGAGTGTTTGTTGATCCTAAGAAAATAGAAGCTATTCAAAACTGGCTAATTCCCAAGAACTTGAAGTAGCTCAGGGGTTTTTTGGGGCTCACTGGATATTATAGAAAGTTTGTTAAAGGTTATGGATCGTTGGCGGTTATGGATCGTTGGCTAGGCCCCTGACGGATCTACTGAAGAAAGATGGTTTTGTTTAGAGTGAGGCAGCTGAATCAGCCTTTAACCATCTCAAAATGGCCATGACCACAACCCCTGTACCAGCTATGCCTAACTTTGATTGCCCCTTCACAGTGGAAACTGATGCATGCTATGGTGGTTTAGGGGTTGTTCTAATGCAGAAAGGAAAACCTATAGCCTACTACAATATAGCCATTGGCTCTAGAAAATTGGGACTATCCATATATGAGAAGGAATTGTTGGCTTTGGTATCTGTAGTTAGTAAATGGAGACATTATTTAGAGGGGCATCATTTTGTAATTAAAACTGATCATCAGTCTCTCAAGTTCTCCTTGAGCAGAGAATCACCACTCATTTGTAACAAAAGTGGCTAACCAAACTGATGTGGCTTGATTATGAAATCCAGTATAAGAAAGGGACTGAGAATTGTATTGCGGATGCCCTTTCCAAGAGATTTGAGATTGCTGAGGAATGCAATGTCGTTACAACACAGATTCCAGCTTGGGTACAGGAGGTTATAGAAAGTTATGAGGGGGACTAGGTTGCCAGTAACATTATCCAGTCGCTAACCTTGGATTCTAATGCAGCTACCGACTATAAATATCACAATAGAGTTCTGAGGTACAAAGGGAAATTATACATTGGGGCTAGTGGTGGAATCAGACAAAAGCTTATATAATCCATACATGATTCACAAGAAAGGGGTCACTCAGGGATACAAGCAAGCATCCACAGAGCCAAGCAGCAATTTTACTAGCTTGGAATGACCCAAGACATTAAGAAAATAGTGCTGCAATGTGAGGTCTGCTAGAGGTTAAGGATGAACATGTACCATACCCTGGCTTACTACAACCTTTACTAGAACCCACCCAACCATGGAGTCATATCTCTATGGATTTCATTGAAGGCTTAACTTCCTCCGAGGGCAAAACAGTTATACTAGTGTAGTGCTGCAGCACCCTTACACAGCCAAGAAGATAGCACAAACTTTCTTGGACAACATTGGTAAATTACATGGCATTCCTCAGAGTATTGTTTCAGATAGAGATAAAGTATTCAACTAGTATCTTTTGGCAAGAATTATTCAAAATTTTGGGGACTAAACTACAAATGAGCTCAGCCTACCATCCCCAGACGGATGACCAGACTGAGAGGCTCAATCAGTGCTTGGAATTATACTTGAGATGTATGTCTTATGCTCAGCCTAAGACATGGATTAAGTGGCTATCATTAGCAAAGTGGTGGTACAATACCACTCATCACACTACAATCCAAAGAACCCATTTTGAAACCTTGTACGGGTTTCCTCCACCTCATTTGGCATTGGGGCCTTATTAGCAAACAAAAGTAGCCTTAATTGAAGAAGTATTACATGAAATGTATCAGATGGATAAGAAACTTAAGGAGAGTCTGGCACAAGCAAGATCTAGAATGAAGTTCTACGCAGACAGGAAGAGAACAGAAAGAGAATTCTAGGTGGGAGAGTGGGTGTATCTGAGGTTGCATCCTTATCAGCAACAGTCCTTAGCCAAAAGGGTGAATTACAAACTCAGTCCCAGATTCTATGGGCCCATATGAAATCATAGAAAAGGTTGGAACAGTGGCTTACAAATTAGCCCTCCTTGAGGCAGCTAAAATCCATCTCGTTTTTCATGTCTCTCTTCTCAAGAAGAAAATAGGAGACCAAGCAGGAAAAGTGGCTGAACTTCCCACTACAGACCCAAGCCAAGACACATAATTTTACCCTGAGGAAATCTTACAAACAAAAGAGTTACCAAAAATAAGGGGCAAGGTGATCTTATGTCTGATTAAATGGAAGAACCCTAGTATTAAAGAATCCACCTGGGAATCAGCTGGAGAAATATTGAATAAATTTTCAAACTTCAAACCTTGGGGACAAGGTTATGGTAAGGGGGGAGGGATGTCACGTGGACCAGCTAATCAATCTGGAAGGCCCAGTTGATTTGCTCAAGGATTGGGTGGGGAAAGGAAAGAGAAGGAACTAGAAGTAACAGAATTAATCAATTTTTGACACGTATGACTTCAGGCTAAACAGTGTCGTCCTATTACATTTTATTCCATCTATTGTATTAAGTTTTATATATTTTTTTTCAAATGCGCCTTTTAGGAAAAACTATAAATAGTCTGTTAGTAAAGGAGAAAGCATGTGAATAGTTTGATGAACTTGATTTTCTCATTTCTCGTCTCTGTAATTTTCTTTCTTCTCTCATCTTCTTATGGGTTCTTCTATTATTTGCTGTAGTTCTTGCATTCTTAATACAATTACCAGCTGGGTAGTGAAATTCCCGCTGAGTTTGGAGGTTGCAGTGTTAATTTGTGTGAGTGGGTTGTGTATAATTTTGTCAATTGTGACAGAATGAAGGGAGTTGCAGAGAGTGAATGGTAGTGAGCTCAAGTAAGAGAAGAGGGAAGAAAGGAAATGACTGAGAGGTTGGCTAAGAGCAAAGCCGAGAGTGGGAGATCGAATGAGAGAAAAAGAGAAAGCTCGTGAGAGCTTGGGTCGATTTCAGCCATGGTGGTGGTAACGGGCAGCTTTAAGCTGCTGTGCAATGGTGATCGTTTACGGGGATGATGGTAGCAAGTAGTTGGGCAGAGCTAGGCAACACTCGAAAAGGCTGATGATGGCCATGATGGTGGCCAGAGATTGGCTGCACAGCATCCAGGGCCATGGCTGCGAGCTCGTAGCGGCTGGGCGAGGAGGCCGACGAGGCAGGAGGCTGGTGCTGAAATGAGTGACGGCGGCTGAAGGCAGGCGCTGTGGTGGTAGGGGGTGGCTGGAAGAAGGGCTAGTGACGATCGGCGGCGCTGAAGCTAGTGCACAGAAGTTGCATGAGCAAGGGGTGTGCTGTAGGAAGAAGAAAGGAGGAAGAAAAAGAGAAGAAGAAAGAGAAGAAAAAATAAGAAAAAGAAAAAAAAGGAAAAGAAAAGAAAAGAAAAGAAGGAAAATAAAAGAAAATGGAAAAAAGAGGATAAATGAATAAATAGGAAAAAGAAAATAGAGAAAAATCCTAGAAAATGGGTAATGGAGATTTATTAATATTCTGGAGATTTTGGCGAGAAAAATTGTTTGAGCAAACGTTTCGAGGTGGTGCACGAAAATCGAGGAGGTGCATAAAAATTGATGTGGTGTGTGAGAATCGAATTAGTGTGGGAGAATCGAGGTCGGGTATGAGAATCAAGGTAGTGCACGAGAATCGATGTAGTGTGCAGAAATCAAGGATTTGCAAGCCAATCGAGGTCGAGCACGCATTTTGAGGTCGGGGCACTCATACTAAGAAAGCCTGATAGGTTAAGTTAAGGTGAGTAATATTTCTTAAAAAATTCTAGAAAATTAGGAAAGTTATTTCACGAATTGTTATAGAGAAATATTTGAAAAATAATTGAGAAATATTTAGTTTAAATTTATTGAGAAAAAATAAGAAGAAATAGAGGAAAATTATGAGGAAATTAGGAAAGAAATAGAATATTGATTTCTTGAATGAATATGATGGTCAGGATATATTGAGGATCCGAATTGAGTACGTTAGAAGCCTAGCACGAGAATCAAGTTATTATGAGATGCGAATGAGGTAAGTGGTACTTTTCAATTAGATTTAGTTTTATGAAAATGCTTGATTTGAAAGTGGTTCAACCCAAAACCTGAATGATGTAAATGATTTTATCATATTGCCATGTCTTGATATAAATATGTCATGTAGATTGCATTTACATGTATCGATGATGAAATATGCATATATTCACAATGATATTATTAATCATGCATCGCATAAGGGTTTAGGATTATGGATTGGCGTCGCTGCTTTACCAAGGGTGCACTCATACACTTCACCCTGGGAATGAGACTGTAAAAATGGGGAGTAGCAGTTGGGTGCGGTCGACTCAAATCGAAAATGAATGAGGACATTTTGTATTTTGCATACATTCATGAAAATAATTTTACACCCTTACTTAAATGATTCATCATCTAACTTGAACTTTACCTCTGGAATATTCAAATGTTCAAGATAGAGATTGTAGCAGAAACAATGATAAATGAGACATGAAATGACATTAGCAAAGTGCATGATGAAATGAATGTGAATTGAATGATGTTATGTAGCCCGTGTATTTAAGTTCTTCTACTTTATACTCTGAACGTTTTGAAAGTCTATGATGTAAGATATAATTTATGATTGACGTTTGAGGAATGATTATGTATAACCCTGTTTAGGGTTAATGTTAGTTGAAAACTTATATTATGTATTAAGTTATGTTAAGAACTTATGTTCCATTGATGAATTGCCTTGAATTGAGGATTAAGTTCGGGAAGCGGTGATGTAAGAGTTGATTTATGATTAATATTAAGATGTCAGGTTCGATTATAGGTTCCACATTTGATGTATGATGATTATTTTTCAAAATAAATGTATGGAAATTTTGGAACGGATATGAAGAATGATATGATTTAATATTAGTTTGAAAGGAAAAAAAATTTATTGTTTTAGAATTGTCCCAACTTATAACACGTCCAAAAAAGTGGGGTGTTACAGTTGTGAGAGTTAAATTTGAGAAAAAAGGTCAACAAAACCATTTCTAGATACTCTCAAGAAGATTGGCTACCCGAAAACAAAAATTTGTATGCTTGCAATAGCATCTAATGCCAAAAATGACAATTGACTGTCAAGTTGGCTACCAAGTTTTCCCTCTCAATATTTTTTGCTATCAATTCTCATTGTCAAACACAAGTCAATTTGTCGATGTACGATGTTGTTAACCTGAATTTGAGTGATGATTTGAGGGATCAATGAGATTGAATTGATCAAAAATTGTGCCATATTGTAATATACTAAAAAGATCTTTTCAATGACATATGATTCAAAATATTGAGAGAGTATTTGATCAATCAAATAATTAAAATACTAAAAGGTGTCAAAATATGAACAAAACCATGAACAACCAACTTTGAATATCTATTTGTCAAGTCAAAAGATGTCCATTGGATTTGAAATTTTGACCAAATGAGCTCTCAGTTATATAAATTTCATAATTTTTTGAATAATCTTTGATTGGTCTAATAATTAAATTACAATGAGGTGTCAATTTGGGACTATAGTATGAACAATTCAATAAATATTAATTTATTTCATGTGAATGGAAGACACCTAAGAAAAATAATATTTTCAAATATTATAAAAGATGTTTCTCTAACATCGGACTAAATAACATTGATCTTTACACTTTAAAATAAAATAATCTTTAATTAAATTGTGACATTAAAGAGTGCCATTAAATTGTGGAATAAAATCATCTTTATGCTAAAGATTAGGAGTAAATTTGTGAATTTACCCAAATAAGACTTATAGAAAGACTTGGTTTGGGTGGTTTACTATAGGACAAACAAAAAGTGTGATTTTGATGTGTCGGGCAGAATAGTCGGTCTGGCACTTTTGGTTCTTGCGTCAAGTGTGCTGTTGAAAATAACATAAAGCAACTTCAAGGGGAGTGTTATTCAAGGTGCCAACCTTATAACTATCGAAATAATATCTCAAAATTAAATTTTTTTACTCTAACGAAAGTAATATCCAAGGTTGTAAAATGGCAACAATCTTTTTGGGGTGTTAATTTTCCAAACTTTGGAGAGAGAAAAAAAGAGATGTGCTATTTTTAATGGTTAAATTCAATGACTCTATTTTAATTTCTATAAATACATAGATGATCTGAAATAAAGGTTTTTAAGCTAGGCGAGCGACGGAGTGAGAGAGAGTCAGCGATTGACTAATGAGCGACAGAGGGTCGGATGGGTGAGCCGACAAGGGTGACGATGAGGCGACTATGTTGACGGGCGACGGAGTGAGAGAGGCAGCAAGTGAGAGCGAGGCGAGTGATTGAGGGGAGAGCCGATGAGGGTGAGCTGCGAGCAACGACTGACCGAGGGCGGGAGGGGCGAGCCGTTGAGGGGAAGGAGGCAGGGGTATATATATCTAATTGATTTTAATTTAAAATAAATATTTTAATTTTAGTTAATTGTTAGAATTTAAATAGGTCATTTGTTTTGCCTATATATATATTAATTTTTGTAATTTAATTTGAATGTTTTAATTTGGTTTAATTTTAAATTTTTTTAATTAAAGGTAATTTTATTTATTTTTTAATTAATTATTTTATGCTCATTCTTTAAATTAATTATAATTATGTAAAAATATATTCGTTAAATTACGATTGTTATGAAAATTACATCTGTTAAAATATAATCGTTAAGTTTAATTATATTTTTTAATAAAAAATATTAAAATAACACATATTATTGAAGTAAATTTATAATTTAAAAATATCATAACATTGTTTAAAATTAGGTATGAATGATTTAGCATCGGACAACTCCTTTTGGAGTTGCTCTAAGGATGGTGATAATGGATGGAGCAAATAAAGTCAGCCCATTCTATCGACCGAGAGACACAGTTTAGCCTTCCCTGATTCTAGCCCTAATTTTGCAATGCCAACCCGCCCCGACAAGGGCAAAAACGCCGAAAACATGCAGCGGGTTACCCGCTTTACATTGGACTATCAATTATACAGTCTGTGCTTGCTTCTATCATCGGGTGAGATTACACTCAATACAGAGAGCGAAGGCGACGACCCCGCGACCGTTAACTGTTCCCCAACTCTCAGAAGCCATAGCCCCAACCAACCGAATCCAATCTCTACACCGTTACAGCAACAACAACAACAACATGCTGAGCTTTGAACCAAAATCTTAGAGAATTCTTTAGCCATGGCGTCTTCACTAACTTCAAAGCCACAGCAAATTCACTTCCACAGAAACCCTATCTCCCACTATTTTGCAATTCCTCCTTCAATTCTCTCGTTCGCTTCGCACCGCTCACGCCTTCGTAATTGTTCCCTGAAGGCTCGGTCCATCGGCGGCGGGAGCCAAGAAGCCTACACTGCGCCAGAGTTGCTCCGGAAGCCGGTGGTCTCGCCGGCGGTGGACGAGTCGGAGAAAGAATCTGTTGGATTATCCGAGGAGGAAGACGAAGATGACAGTGGCGGGAGCAGAGAGGGAGACGGGTGGGTTGATTGGGAGGACCAGATTTTGGAGGACACTGTGCCCCTTGTTGGCTTTGTCCGCATGATTCTTCATTCTGGAAAGTAAGGTCTCTATTAGTTCTACTTGCTTATATGTACCTTCATCTGAAATGAATTCGGTTCTATAGTGGACGATTGTCCTTTTAGATTTGACTTTTGCACATACAATCAATTAGAGTAGGCTGCAGAGTTACGAGGAAAGTTTCATCCATGAGGAGCAACTATATGGTAGAATCTTACAATTGCGACATTTTATGAGAGCTACGTGGCCAAACGCGTTGAAGTCCTGAAGTGAAGTATAAAACTATGTCCGTACACTGTTGGGAAGGTATCACAAAATACTAGAGAACAATTTGTTCAAAATGGTGTGAGGCCAATTTGAGAGGTTTTAATGTGACTTCTCGAAAGAAAGGTGGGAATCATTGACGAGTTTATATTTTGGGAGGACATAATTTTGGTTCTTTGAAGTTATCTTTTTGATGCTTAGAAATAAGACCCTGTCTCTGATTTAGAGAATTGAGATCTTCAAGCTTTCTATGAATCTTGCTTTTGAAGTCCAGTTTCTACACCCATTTCCTTTTTAAATCTTCAACTTTCTACCCTCTTTTTTCTTGAAAACTTATCACCACGATAATGACTAGTAGTAGCACCTTGATTGGGCCTAAGGCCTTGCGAGGCCTTCCTACTTTGGGAGTACCTTGAACTTGGGTGCCATGCACCCTTTTTGGATGCAGGGGATAAACCTTGGGGTGTCTTTTTTTTTTTTGATGAAGAGTGAGAGATAGAAACTAAGCAAAAGAACGGGTAGATGCGGAACCTTGGGGTGTCTTGCTGATGCCTTTTAAGGTTGTAGATTCTTCTCACTCCAAGCAGTTGTTGGCCAACATACAAGTGGCCCGATAGGAGACGAAATGGCTTAAGATGGTCTGTCCATGACTTCTGCATTGTGAGGGGACTTTCCTTAAGAGTTTTCGTCATCTATTGTTCGAGAACTGTGTTCTGTCTCCCTAGCTGAGACTATGGGCTCAATCTGTCAACTTAGACTTGTAAGGCTGAGAGTGGAGAACATTTATTATCATTATTATTATCATCTCTCTCTCTCGGGGGGGGGGGGGGGGATGTGTTCCTTGGCTATTTTTATATGGAGGAACACCTCCTAGTTCAACAACATTTATTGAGGTGGACATTGTTTCCGAAATTTCCATGACCAACTGGATTGAGGTGTGTCCACACTAGAGAGCATGCTTACCTTGTTAGGATTTGATATCTATGTTGCAAAAGTTGTAGCCTTGTGGGATTTAGAGTTGATGAATGCTTAAAGGAGGCTGTGGAGGCTTGTTGTGCTTTCATGATACCTGCCAACAAGTTGACAAGTTGCTTAATTGGTAATTCCTCAAGGTCAAGGGAGTCTTGGGATAACTGATTCAATGGATGGATGTGTTACTAGTTTCTTTATCATAGTGACAATTTGTACCAAGGTGTGATTGGTCGGTTACAACAATCCTCATCATGCAGTTGCTTTCCTCTTTACATCATTGTCATGATACAGTTTTGAGGGTCCGCCCTCATTTAGGATAATTTCCCTTGAACGTTTTGTCTTTTGTGTTGTTGTCATGACGCCTTTTTGTCTCTAGCTTTGTTGCTCTTGGGGTTCCCTCCTCATAAGTTGAATGAATTTGTTCTCAACAGTTTCGTTTAGATAATGCCAGGGATTATTTTAATCACACTCTATCAACCTGTTTCCAAAGGGAAGGGATCGTTCATGAGTCCTCCTATGTCTATACTCCTCAACAAAATAGGGTAGCTAAAAGGAGAAATGGTCACCTTCTCTTCACAACCTAGGCATTACTATTCCAATGAAGTGTGCCAAAACATTATTGGGGGGAAGCAGTTCTCACAGCCACGCACATTATTAATTGCCTTCTTATTCGTGTATTGAATCACCAAAGCCTTATGGGTGTCTTGTCATGCTTTTGCCTGCATCTTACCATTACTCATCATCTTGCTCTTAGAATATTTGGGTGTGTCTCCTATGTTCATATACATGGTCAAATCCAGGGGAAATTGGATCCCAGAGCGTTTAAAACCATCTTTGTGGGCTATTCTTCCACTCAAAAGGGCTACAAATGCTACCATTCATCTACTAGAAAATTTTACATTTCAGTTGATGTTACATTTGATAAGTCTACATCTTTTTTTCCTCCACCTTCTTGTCAGAGGGAGACTATGCGGATTATTTTCTACTTGATCTAGATCTACCTGCTACCCTTGAACCTTAACTACCCAAACAACCCAAGCCTGCTCCTACCCTTGAACCTCAACAACCCAACCTTGGTGATACTCTGCCTGAACTTGAACCGGAACATGTATCCTTAGTTGAAGGGAATGCAGATGTGTCTGATGTTTCCTCAGGTTTACTCAAGGAGGAAGAGTCCTAGACCGAGGTCAGTTCAAGCATCAGAACCTAATCATGGGAATGAGGTAATACCTTCAGATCCTCCTCAATCTACATTTGAATTGGATTAGCCTATCCCCATAAGGAAGGGAACTAGGGAATGTACCAAACAACCAAGGTATCCACTTTCAGACTTTGTGTCATTTGCACAACTATCTCCTTGTCATAAATGCTTCCTCACAAATTTAAACACTGTGTCAATTCCTAATACTATTTCTGAGGCCTTGACTTGTGAGAATTGGAGAAATGCTATGAATGTTGAAATGTAGGCCTTGGAGAAAAACAAAACATGGGAAGTTGTAGATCTACCAAAAGGGAAGAAACTAGTAGGATGCAAGTGGGTATACACGGTGAGGTATAAAGCAGATGGGACATTGGAAATGTATAAAGTAAGCCTAGTAGCAAAAGGGTTATGCACAGACGTATGGAATAGACTATCAAGAGACATTTGCTCTAGTAGCAAAAATGAACACGGTGAGAATTCTGTTATCCCTAGGTAAGAACTTTGATTGGCCACTCTAACAGTTGTTAGATCCTAAGGGATCTGGCAACTGATCAACAATTGATCTCTTCTGGTAGGACAGAGATCAAGGAGTTGAGAGAATTTTATTGAGAAAAAGAGAGAATGAGAGAGAAAATGTAGAGAGAGAGGGAGAGAGAACATGAGAGAATGAGAGAGAAAGGGAGAGAAGGAATTCAGAAGAATTTCATTAAGTTTCCAGATGCTTCCATTAGTTGGATCGGTGACATTTTATACCCTTCTCAATTACATGGACTTCTCGCCCAAAAGTGTAACCGCCTATGTACCATACATCATAGCCACCCCTCGGTGTAACCCCTCACAACACTAACTTAGTTTTGTTTTATTATTTTTTACTACTTTAATTGGTAATTACATGACAATACCCTTCCCTTGAGATGTTTCTTGTCCTCAAGAAATGGTCAGTAGGCTGGCTACTCTAGGAAACTAATTAAGTAGGTCCGGGAGGTACTCCCAATTATTGTTGCCCGCATGCATGTTGGACCACTTTACTAGCACCTGAATAATTGGGGCCCCTTGCTTGTAGATCACACATTTGTCCAAGATGGCGGAGGGAAGGGTTGGAGTCAAAGGCTCCCTGAGGTAACTAGGATCTCATCGGCTACCTTCCTACAACCTTCTTCAATAATGACACATGAAATACCAGATGGATTTGGGATCCCTCTGGTAGCTATAGCTTGTAAGCCACACTTCCCACCTTGGTTGTAATAGGGAAAGGACCAAAATACCTGGTGCTCAGCTTGGAAATAACGCCTGTTGATAGTGATCTGAGGTGGGGTCCCCTTAGTTTTAGATAAACTTCCTCTCCCATAGAGAACTCCCTATCACTTCTCCCTTTACCATCTAGTTGTTTCATGCGATTTTGGGCCAAAGCTAGATCCCTCTTTAGCAATTGTAGGATTTGCTGCCTCTGTTTGTAGATGTTCATCCACGGTTGCCACACTTGTGGAACCTGGAAGGGGGACATTTTAATGGAACTATAGTGGCTAGAATTATACTACTATTGGGCCAGAGATGGCCACTTGTGCCATCCTTTGGGATGTAGACAACGTAAGCACCTAAGGTATATTTTCAGGCATTGATTGACCCTCTTGGTCTATCCATCAGTTTGGAGGTGGTAGGAAAAAGACATACTTAGTTTAGCTCCCAAGGATTTCATCAGTGACTTTCACAGTAAGCTGGGGGAACACTTTATCTCTATCGGATACCATGGTCTTTGGAATACCATGCAACTTAACCACTTGGTCTAAGAAGGTTCTGGCCACTTCCTGAGCTGTGTATGGATGGGTAAGACTTATGAAGTGAGCCAATTTTGGGAGTCAATCCACTACTACAAAAATGCAGTCCTTACCCTCAACTTTGGCAACCCCTCTCTAAAATCCATCAAGACACTTTCCCATACTTGTCCTGGAATGGTCAATGGTTGTAACATCTCTGGGTAGGCTACAGTCTCATATTTGCACCTCTTGCACACATCACATGCCAAAACAAATTTGATCACCTCCTTCTTAAGCTTGGGCTAATAGAATAACTGTTTCACCTTATGATAGGTGTTCTGTATACTTGAATGCCCCTCAATAGGAGACCCATGTAGGGCTTGTAGGGTCTTTTTCTTTGGCACTGCACAATCCCCAATAACCAATCTTCCCTTATACCAAATCAACCCATTCACAAGGGTATACCCTTTCTTACTCGTAGGGTCTACAATCAATTGTTCCTAGAGGGCCTTGGTCTGTCTATCTGACTCATAACTCATTGCCACCTCTTGACACCAATCTGGTACTAATACTATAATGGCTGCAGCTGTCCCTTCCTCTTGACATCGAGAGAGGGCATCAGTTGTAATGTTCTCTTTCCCCTTGTACTGAATGACATAATCTAGGTTTGGTCATCCCCTTCTTCTGTAAGTGAGTGTGAAGTTTCTATTGTAATAGAAACTTCAAGCTCTCATGGTCGGCCTTAATAATGAATTTCCCTCCCTCCAGGTAGTGTCTCCATTTTTCCATCGCAAAAATCACTGTCAATAGTTCATTCTCATAGATGCTTAGGCCAGCATGCTTGGGGGCTAAAGCCTGACTTATAAATGCTAGGGGTCTACCCTTCTGCATAAGGACAACTCCAATTCCCATCCCACTTGCATCGGTCTCCACTACGAATGTTTTGTTGAAATTTGGTAGGCCTAACCTTGGGGCCTCGCACATTGATTTCTTCAGCTACTTGAAGGCTGCTCCCATACAAAACTGTCCTTCTTCGACAAGTCTATGGCTTGCTAACCCCCCCCCCCCCCCCCTCCAAAAAAAAAAAAAAAAAAAAAAAACCTCCTATAATAGCTTATCAGCCCCCAAAACTCAAGGCCTTACTGGTTGTAGGCCTTGGCCAATTGGTCATAGCTGCTATCTTCTTTGGATCAGTACTCACCCCTTGGCCAAATATAATGTACCCCAAATATTCCACTTGTCTTTGTGCAAAGGCATACTTTGACCTTTTGATATAGAACTAGTTGAGTTGGAGGATCTCAAACATAGTCCTTAGGTGTTTAAGATGGAGGTCAAAGGTTGAGCTATATATCAATATGTCATCAAAGAACACAAGGATAAAGTTTCTTAGGTGGGGTTCAAAAATATGATTCATCAATGATTGAAAGGTAGCAGGTGCATTTGTTAGGTCAAAGGGCATAACAAGGAATTCATAGTGGCCATGGTGGGTTCGGCGTGTAGTCTTGGGTATGTCATGTGGGCTCATTCAGATTTGGTGATAACCGGATCTTAGGTCAAGCTTAGAAAAAATTGTGGCATGTTTCAGTTCATCTAGTAGATCTTCAATAAGAGGAATGGAGAATTTATCCTTGATGGTTATCTTATTTAATTGGCGGTAGTTAATGCAAATGGGCTATGGCTGGGTTTGATAAGTGATTTTGTAAGCATCTTGTTGACCAACTTTTCTATTTCTATCTTTTGGTTAGGAGGGTAACGATAAGCACGGACATTAACACGGTTTGTGTTAGGCTTAAGGTTGATCGTATGGTCAATGTGTTGGGTTGGGGGTAGGGAATTAGGTTCTACGAATAGATCTCCAAATTCAGCTAGTAGTATATTAAGAAGGCCAGATTGGTGCCTCTATGTTAGTCTAGGGTAGTTTGCTCACTATCAGCATGAACTCCCCTTCAGGTTCTAGCTCCTCCTCCATCTGATCTATGGCTTGGATGGAAAACAAGTGAGCCACCTGATTCATTTTGTGCTTAATTATCTTTTGTAGCCTTCTTCCTGTAATCATCTTGCATATTCCAAACTCCTTGCTTCCTGTTAGAGTCATTTTTCTGCCCTCCTCCTCGAATGTCACTTCCATTTTATGAAATTGAAGCAAATTGGACTTGCATGCTTCATCCAATCGACCCCCAACGCCAGATCACACCCCCCTAGTTTAAGGAGTCTGAGATCAGCCTCAAACTCCTCCCCCTACATCTCCCAACAAAACCATGTGCAGGCTAATCAGTTCATCACCTTGTTGCTATTGGCTACGGTCATGGTTAACGATTGTGTGTTGGCCAGGGAACATCTAAACCTTCAGGCTGTTCCCTCATCCAAAAAACTGTGGGTGCTTCCACTATTAATGAGAATCATCAACTTACAATCCTCCACTTTTCCTTCCACTTTGATTATTTTACTGTTGGTCAATCCCTTCAGGGCATGCAAAGATATTTCCTCATTGTCCTCGTCTTCCTCTCCTTGGGGTTGGGATGTTTCTCCCTCCTCTGCTATCTCCCCTTCTTCCCCTTCCAATAATAAGAGCTACTTCTTACATTGGTGGCTGGGGAAATATTTATTGCTGCACCTAAAACAGAGGCCAATTTGCCTCCTCTGCTCTATCATGTTCCCACTTTGAATTGTAGAAGCAGCTAATGCCAAGCTTTTCACCCCTAGAGATCCCTTTCCCATCTCCTTAGTATAGCTCCTTCCCCCTTGGTGCAAATTACTCTGGTTAACCCCCTTGGCTATTATCCTTTGTTTCTTCATCAACACCTCCACAGTCAACTCATGCAGCCTTGCACTGTCAGTTGCATGCTTAAGAGTTCTAGCATGAAACGAAGAAGAATTCTGTCAAGTAAGGGTTATGGTTGAGAAGTGCTTTTAGCTCTTCGAATCTCAACTGGTATTCCATCACAAAGCCAACCTGCCTGATTTTATTGAATTCTTCCACCACATCAGACAATCCCCAATCGCCAAACCTCTCACAAAGCTCCTCTGTGAATTCCTCCCATCTATAGTCTCCTCGAACCTTGGACCACCCATGGTACCAAGCATCTCCTGCATCATTAAGGTAGGCCCTAACCATGACCACCTTCTACCTCTCTACCACCCCATACCACTCAAACATCCATTCACACCTAATGATCCACCATCGAGGACTCACACCATCGAATAGTGGAATTTCCAATCGTGGGATGGGTAAACTATGCAGAGTTTGCACCACCGATGCCTCTGGCTGGCGTCCCCATCCATTCTTACCGAGTTCTTCATGATCTTCTCCTCCTTTAGAGGTTCCAATCGCCCTCTGATTCACCCCTTGCCCTGATAAAATTGGATCTGATCTCTCCCTAGGAGGGAAGTCAGGAGAGAGACATACTTGGTTTTGCCTCGCAAACATCACCATAAACACCTGGAGTTGCTCTTTGATTTGAATTCCCATGTCCTGATAGATTTGAGCCACTGCTCCCTCCAATCTCCTATTGATAGCCATGATGGCATCGTGATTCCGATTGAATCCCAACTCCAATTAATTCACTCGAGCTTATAGATTGCTCATCGTGGATCCACATTGTTGGACTTGTGCTAGGTTCTTCATCCTCTTCCCTTTAGCCATTGTCAGTCACCGTCAACCATCCAGGCCAAGGATTAGCTCTGATACCAAAATTGTTAGATCCTAAGGGATCTGACAACTAATTAACAACTGATCTCTTCCGGTAGGACAGAGATCAAGGAGTCGAGAGAATTTTACAGAGAAAAAGAGAGAATGAGAGAGAGAGAAAGGGAGAGAGAATGAGAGAGAGAGAGAGAGAGAAAGTGAGAGAAGGAATTTAGAAGAATTTCATTAAGTTTTCAGATGCCTCCATTAGTTGGATCGGCAACATTTTATACCCTTTTCAATTACATGGACTTCTCCCCCAAAAGTGTACTCGCCTACGTACCATACATCATAGCTACTCCCTGGTACAACCCCTCACAACACTAACTAACTTATGTTTTATTATTTTTTACTACTTTAATCGGTAATTACATGACAACAGTTTGATGTAAAAAATGCCTTTTTACTTGGAGACCTTGAGGAGGAAATATATATGGAAATCCCACCTAGATATGCTAAAAATATAGCTCCTATGAAAGCTTAAGAAAGCATTGTATGACAGATAGGAGATATATTATCTTGGGAAAGGCATATTGTTCAGGAAACATACCAAGATTACACTCGAAGCTTATACCGATGCAGACTATGCAAATTTAATGACAGATAGAAGATATACTTCTGCATATTGCACCTTTGTTGGAGGAAATCTAGTCACATGGAGAAGCAAGAAGCAAAATGTTTTGCCAAAATCAAGTGCTAAATCTGAATTCCGAGTTATAGCACAGGGTGTATGTGAATTACTATGGCTAAAGATTATCTTGGAAGACTTAAGAATTAAGTGGGACGGTCTTATGAAGCTTTATTGTGACAATAAGTCAGTTATCAATATAGCACATAATTCCGTACAACATGATCAAACAAAACACATAGAAGTTGACAGACACTTTATCAAGGAAAAACTGGACAACGGTCTCATTTGTACTCCATATGTGCTACAAGATCATAGTTAGCATATGTGTTTACCAAAGGAATCAATAATCTCCAATTTCAGGCATTAATTTTCAAGTTGGGAATGGATAATATTTACTCACCAGCTTAAGAGGGAGTGTCGGAGATCATAAAGATTGCTGATTGGATGTTTAAGTTTAAAAAGAAAAGATAGGGTGGTTGAAAGAATTTAAGATTTAAAAGATGAGAGAGCCTAGAAGATAAGATAAGTGCCAAAAATTCAAGGAAATGATAAAGCTTGAAAGAGAAAGATAATTCATCATTTTAAATATCAGTTACAACATTTTAGATATCAGTTATTGTTATCTAAATTTGAATTTATTCCAGTTTTCTAGGAGATAGTATAGATATTTTGTACTGATAAAAATACCCCTACTCGGATTCAATAAAATTTCAATTAGGCCTTCTCCCTAATTGCTAACAGAAAAATCATTAAAAAGTCTCATTCCATGAGTTAGATCCGTGCCTGTACTCCTTTCGTCAGGGCTAATGACCTCATTAAAATTGCCTATCAAACACAGGTAAAGTTAATGACAGCCTGAAAACCTCTAATCTGATTCCAAACAGATATTGTAGATTCTGTTGTAGGAGTATACACAGCTATCAACCAGCACCTAAAATCTTCAGATTTCCGCTGACCTTCCACGGTTATCCTATTCAAACATTCCTGCACTGAAATTGCTTCAAAAGAATCCAAGTTCCAGGCAACTAGAGTTCCTCCAGCCATGTTTTGTGCACCAACAAGACCCCAACCAACATTATCAAAACCAGAAATTTGCTTGACAGTGTCCTGATCTACCTGTAACTTACACTCCTGAATTGCAATGGAATCAATGTGTTTCTTTCTGACCCACCTTAAGACTGCCTGTCTCTTAATCCTGGAAGCCAAGCCTCTAACATTCCAAGATAGAATCTCCATACTGGTTAATTATCCCTTTTTGTTAGCCCCTTTCTCGGTCTGCCAGGCTATTCTTTCATTAATTTCCCAATCAGTCAGAACCTTTAGAAGCTCCTCTCATTCCCCTGGAATGCCAGCACAAGAGACTTTCCTGCTTCCCAGGTTTCTTTAGCCACAGAAAGTGGATCAGCTGAATGCAAGTTAGAGGACAGTTATAACAACTCTCCAGGACCCCAACTGCAGCCACCCGTGGAGGGACAGAAGAGCACCGAGCTCTTCAGAACCAACCTGGATTAAAGGTGAACTAACTAGAAGCCAAAAGACCTGACTCTCCAAATCTCTTCCTTCTCATATAGACATGACCCGCTGTTCTTTTTTTATCTTGAATTCTCAGGGAAGAATTTAGAGATCTCAATTCTGAATCCAAACCTGGAGAAAAAATCAACAAAATTAGAATCCACTCTAACTTCAGGCCCATCAGTGGATGACCCAGGTAAAGATAAGGTTCCCGCCACCCCTTGCTCAATCAAACCATTAGAGACAAAAGGGCCAGGCAAGATATTTTCAGAATCATCAATGAGCTGTGTAGTGTCCTTTCTACCATTCTGGAAGTTAAATGCAAATGTTTTAGGCAAACGAGGTCCAGATTCCTGTAGAGGCCTCACTATATCATCAGTCAAAATGTTTTCAAATTGTTCTGACTTTCTAGATTCCCCACAACTTTTATTTATTTCATGAGAATATGTGCATGGGGAATCATGAAAACCCAGCTGAGTACAGACCAACCCTTCCCCTTCTTCTTTGAAATTCCGGCCAGCTGCCACCAGAGAAGCCACCAGAATTTCATCTGCCAGTTGCCCATCCAAATTATCAATGAAGAGAGAATCAATACTAACAGGCTCCTCTGAAATGGTTGCTGTGAAAAGATTACCCCCCATTACCAAAGAAAAAGTCCCCTGCACATGACTTGAATTTGGTGTTGCAATTAAAACCTTTGCCACATCAAGCCTTCTCCTATCATTAGTGTCATTATCTAGCATAATAAGCTTGCCCCACAAATTTCCCACCATTTCAAAAAACCTTGGGTTCCAGGCTGCCAGGGGCACCCTTTCACATCTTAACCAGGTGAATCTGTAGAAAGATAGATCCTTTGGACTTGCTGCACCAAAATCATCAAACTAGGCAGAGGCCCAATCTTGGCTGCCAGACAGCAACTTGTCCTGTTCAGCTTTGCAACTTAGCATTAAGAGAACCAGATTTCCTCCTAGCAGCCTAAAGGAGCAGGCTGAAACTCCCTCCTGCTCGATAATTTTATTAAGAACATTTGGACTGGATATATGATTGTGACTTACTGTGCTAGCCAGAATACAGGAATCAATCCACTTGACTTCTTCTGCAGAAGGCTCAAACAAGGCCTTCATTAGCGGAGAGTACCAATCTAGAGTTACAGCAGGCTCATGAAAAGTATGACCAGCCTGAATCATGGTATCAGTCCTCTCTGCAGGATTGAGATCCTCTTGCGTCCAAACTACCTCTAACAAATAACCACTGCGCTCATCTGCTTCCTCAATGTTCTTATTCACCAGAACCCAGACCCATTGAACATGATTTCAATTTACTGGGATCCAGACCTTCCTTGGCAGATGCCTATACCCAGCCTTTTCCTTAACAGGGCCTTTTCTGGCAGACACCACCTTTACCAAGAATTTTCTTCCACAAAATCAGAATTCATTGAAAAAAAGAACAGCCTGCTTCACCTTGTCCTGATACCCAAAACTGATGAAGGGAAATCTCCACTTCTTCCCTCTTTGAAGCCAGGAGGGGATGAATGCGTCAACACTGTGGCCCATTTTCCAAATAGCCTTCTCAATTGCAAAACATTTATTGATGGATGTAGAAAGTCAAGAAAAACTGTTTTAGATTGCATCCTCTATAACTCATGAAGCAACCCATTGGGAAAAGACCTTCAGTAGCTATACCTAGCATTCAGACAGGCCTCTGTCGTGTACCCAAGGGGGTGGGGTATAATTGTAATAAGCAATAGAAGCTGGTAGGGATTTGTAATTGTGAACATTTGGGACTGTTTGCATGCGGAAGTGGCAACCGTTTTTGGCACCAACTTCTGCTAGGGCCAAGTGCATATACGCTCGGCCTACCACATTGAGGCATCGAATATCATTTGACAATTTTTCTGTTCTATTTCCCTCTCAATTCCCTCTCATTTCATTTTCTAATTTTCCCCCTGCTTCTCTAATTCACCTCTTCCCTTACACAATTCCCGCCAAGTTCTCTCTACAAACGAGAGAACACCTTTCCGAATCCAAAGGATTCAACAATTGGTATCAGAGCACCGATCTTGGCCCCAGAACTTTGACAAGCTTCATTAATGGCGGACGACACTCATATGAGGTAGATGGAACTACAGCTTCAGTAGGTGACGGCCATGGTGATGGATGTGCAGGCTAGAGTCGAATCGATAGAGGATTCAATTGGAGTGGTGGTGGACCAAAGGATGGAGGAAGCCTCAGAACGATTGCAAGGGGATATGCGCAATCAGATCAGAGATGAGATGAGAGAACAGAGCAATATGTTGTGTGATCAGATGCAACAGTTCATGCTCATGTTTTCGAGCCAAGCACAGATGAGGATGTCTCCAGATTTCCCCCCGCGAGAGAGATCGAAACCGATATTGCCGGGAGCTGGCATTGGATAGAGGATGGTGGGATCAACGGAGGTGGAGATTGATCCAGTGGCAATGGAGAACAACGGTGCGAATAGGAGACGTGAGATCCAGGTTAATTCTAACCACCACAACTTTCCAGTTCCGAAATTGGAACTTCCAGTGTTTGACGAATCCAAGCCAAGGTGGTGGATCCAACGATGTGAAAAATTGTTCGGAATACATCAAGTGGCTGAGGAACAGAAGATTAATCTGGCGGTGGCTTACTTAAATGACATAGGAGACGTATGGTATCAAGGATGGTTGAGAGTGAAAGAAGAATGTAGCTAGAACGACTTTGTGAAGGGATTATGTGAGAGGTTCGGCGAGAAGAGGACTATGGATATAGTTGAGGAGTTCAACAAAATGAAATAGAGTGGATCGGTGCAGGAGTATTTTCTCCGGTTTGAGGAGCTAAAATCGATGATTCTCAGTAGGAATCCATACTTGACCGAAGATTATTTCGTGTCAAGTTTCATCAGTGGGCTGGGAGAGGAACTCAGATCCGCGGTTAAGATGACAAGGCCTAGGACAGTCCAGGGAGCAGTGGAGAGTGCTCTGCTTTAGGAGTTAAATGTGGAGGCATTGATAAAGAAACAGAGGAGTCAGAGTAGGGGAAATGGCTTGGGTTCCTCACTTCCAAGAAGGGAAATGTATAGGACTGGGACCATGCCAAAGCCACCACTACCACCTAATAACCTGGGGCAGCAAGGAAGCAGAGGGAATGAACAGAGGAGACCCTCGGGGGCTTGTTACAGATGCGGGGATAAGTACTTTCCCAGACACCAATGCAGGAGGCAATTGCTCCTGTTGGAAGGAGGGGAGATTGAAGAAGACGCAGGAGAAGAAGCGATGGTGGTAGAGGACGATTGGGAGGAGGAAGACAATGGCACGATATCCCTCCATGCCATAAAAGGAGTGGCGAGTAACAAGTGTCAAGGTGGAAGGAATGGTGCAAGAAGGAACACTCATGGTCCTAATTGACAGTGGGAGTACCTATAGCTTTATTAACGAAGGGACAGCTAAAAAATTGAAATGTGAGTTATCTAACACTCCACCTTTAGCAGTTACGATGGCTAATGGAAGCAGGGTGTTAAGCAGATCAGCTTGCATGGGGTTCTGTTGGACAATGCAAGGAGAATTGTTTGAAGCCGACCTGAGATTGCTGAAGCTGGGGGGGTGCCAAATAGTCTTGGGAGTTGATTGGATGAGAGGGGTCAATCCTATCAGTTTTGACTTTAATAAGATGGAGGTTATGCTGGAAAAGGGAGGCATGAGAGTTACACTTCATGGAAATATGGAAACAGGGTCCTGCAAGCTGATCAAGGGAAAGAGGCTGCAGAAATTGCTCAAGTGTAAGTTTTCCCAAGTGGCTCAATTATTTTCGATCGAGACCAGTGAGAATACGGAGGAACAAGGAGAACAAGAGAGTTAGTGCCTAACAACTAACAACAAGCCAACCACGGACCTATGGCAGGTACATGAGCTGGCCTCCCTTGATGCATTACTTATTGAGTTAAGGGATCTATTTGCAGAACCTAAGGACCTACGTCCTCAAAGACCATTTGATAATTCTATCCGTTTACAACCAAATGCTGAATCTGTGAATATAAGATCCTACAGGTACCCACCAAAGCTCAAAACAGAAATTGAAAAATTAGTAAGAAATGTTGAACAACTCTATAATTCGAGCCAACAAAAGCCCATTTGCATCCTCCGTCCTTTTAGTTAAAAAAAAGGATGGAACGTGGCGTTTTTGCGTCGACTATTGCCAACTTAACCACATCACAATCAAAGATAAATTTCCCATTCCCATCATTGAAGACCTCCTAGATGAACTACACCATGCAACTGTTTTCTCTAAACTCGACCTAAGATCCGGTTATCATCAAATCCGGATGAACCCAACTGATATATCCAAAACAACCTTTAGAACCCACCAAGGGCATTATGAGTTTATAGTAGTGCCCTTCGGATTAACTAACGCACCAACAACCTTTCAAAAGCCCTAATGAACCACATCTTTGAGCCTTATCATCGAAAGTTTGTGTTAGTATTCTTTGTTGATATATTAATCCACAACCCCACTTTTTCTAAACACCGAGAACACCTTAGAATTGTATTTAGCATCTTTAAACTCAATTGGCTATGCATCAAAAGGTCCAAATGTGACTTCGCCCAGAAGTAGGTTGAGTATTTGGGGCATGTGATTTCCAGTGCTAGAGTTTCCAGCACTGATCCTAAGAAGATTTCAACTATGGTAGCATGGCCTAAACCTGCCACCATCAAATCCTTGAAGGGGTTTTTGGGGCTAATAGGTTACTATAGGCGCTTTGTGAAGAATTATGGGGTGATAAACAAGCCTCTTAACAAAATTATTAAAAAAGGATAACTTCAAGTGGAATGAAGAGGCAGAAAATGCATTTGGACAGTTGAAGCAAGCCATGTGCGAAGTACCTGTGTTGGGAATTCCTGATTTTAGTAAGCCATTTTTTTTGAAGATCGATGCATGTGGAACCGGGGTAGGAGCTGTGTTATCTCAAGAGGGTTGACCCTTAGCCTTCATGAGTGAAGCTTTGGCCCCAAGACATCAAGGGCTCAGCACATATGATAAAGAGTTGTTAGCTGTGCTGATGGTAGTGGAAAAATGGAGGTACTATTTGGAAGGAGGGCAATTTATAATCCGAATAGATCATGAGAGCCTCAAGTTCCTTACTCAACAAAAGTTGCACACTAACTTGTAGAAGAAGAGATGACCAAGCTGATGGGGCTGGATTTTGTGATTCAATATAGAAGAGGGAAAGAAAATATGGCTGTCGACGCTTTATCCAGGCATTATAAGGAGGGCCATTGTGCAGCCATTACGACATTGGTACCAGAATGGTACCAAGAGGTGACAGCGAGCTATGCTAAAGGAGCTTGGACAAGGGAGTTACTGGAACAGCTGAGTCTGGACAATAACAGCAGGCAGGGGTACTCTATATGTAATGGCTTGATATGGTATTGGGGCAGATTGGTGATAGGAGACTGCAATGCCTTGAAGAAAAGGATTTTCCAAACCATGCACGACTCACCTTTAAGGGGGCACTCAGGCATCCAAAACACTTACCGCAAGGTGAACCAAGTGTTTTACTGGCTAGGATTAAAGAAATTAGTAATGGAGTTTCTAATGCAGTGTGATACTTGTAAGAGGTGCAAACATAAATTAGTAGCTAAGCCTGGTCTTCTGCAGCCGTTAGGGGTTCCAGATCAAGCATGGGCTAATATAACTATGGACTTTGTTGAAGGGTTACCGCGGTCAGAGGGGAGGAACTGTATCCTAGTTGTGGTGGATCGATTAACCAAGTACAACCACTTCATTAGCTTGGCCCACCCATTCACGGCACAGGAGGTGGCTAGAATGTTTCTGGACAATATAGTGAAGTTACATGGGGTGCCTCAAACAATCATTTCTGACAGGGACAAGGTGTTTACTAGTTTATTTTGGCAAGGGTTACTGAAATCCTTGGGTTTTAAGCTCCATCTATCCACAGCTTACCATCCGGAAACTAATGGCTAAACTGAGCAAGTTAACCAGTGCCTTGAGACCTACCTAAGGTGTTTTTGTTTTATGCAGCCCAAGGAATGGCACAAGTGATTATCCTTGGCACAATGGTGGTACAATTCCAGCCACCATCGGTCCATTGGGATGACTCCATTTGAAGCATTATATGGACACAAGCCCAGCCTACTACCATCTATGGGGGAGCCAACGCTAGTGGCAGCCGCAGACACCTATCTACAAAACAGGCAAGAGATCCTACAAACTTTGAAAATTGAATTGGCCAAGGCTCAAAACCGGATGAAGCAACAAACGGATAAAAAGAGGAGTGAGTGAACGTTTGAGGTAGGAGAAAAAGTGTACCTTAAATTCAGTCAGCCCCATCTGAAAACGCTATTGAGGCAGCCTGTTACTAAACTAAGCCCCAAGTTTTTTGGACCATATGCCATTATTGCCAAGGTGGGACCAATTGCTTACAAGCTACAACTGCCCGAGGGAACACACATTCATCCTGTGTTCCACGTGTCCTTACTCAAGGGTGCAATTGGGAACCAAGTGGCCAGTCAAACCATTCCCATTCCATCCAGGGAAGAAGAACCAGCCATCACCCCAGTAGCCATCCTAGACAAACGAGTGATTTTTCAGCAAGAAGCCCCAATCACCCAAGTGCTGGTGCAGTGGTCCTCACTGCATTCCGACAATAATATTTGGGAGTATTTGCCAGAGTTCCTCCAACAGTTCCCAAACGCGGCCAGCTTGCTCAGCATTCTTGAGGACAAGAATTAGCTTAAGGGGAGGGGAACTGTTGTGTACCCAAGGGGGTGGGGTATAATTGTAATAAGC
This sequence comes from Diospyros lotus, assembly GCF_014633365.1. Taxonomy (NCBI): domain Eukaryota; kingdom Viridiplantae; phylum Streptophyta; class Magnoliopsida; order Ericales; family Ebenaceae; genus Diospyros; species Diospyros lotus. Next base: position 21,883,139 of record NC_068345.1, read on the forward strand.
AATAGAAGCTGGTAGGGATTTGTAATTGTGAAGATTCGGGACTATTTGCATGCGGAAGTGGCAATCGTTTTTGGCGCCAACTTCTGCTAGGGCCGAGTACATATACGCTTGTCCTACCACATTGAGGCATCGGATATCATTTGACAATTTTTCTGTTCTATTTCCCTCTCAATTCCCTCTCTCCCTCTCATTTCATTTTCTAATTTTCCCCCTCCTCTAATTCACCTCTTCCCCTACATAATTCCCGCCATCTCTCTACAAATGAGAGAACACCTTGCCGGATCCAAAGGCCTCCAACGGATACATTTCTATCTCCCACACCTGCCCCCCTTCACAAGTTATGTCGACCATTCGCCAACCCCCAAAGTCTCTCACCAGCACCCACCCACTCACCATCACCCAACCTCTTGCCACGATTTCTATCTCCCTAAACACAAATATTCTAAAATCAAAATATTAATAGTACTTAGGAAATAAATAAACAAAAATATTCTAAAACAAATAACAAAACATATTGAATAGTATCTTCTAAAATATTCCTCTCTTCCACCATTATATTCTTATTAACCTATTTCACAGAATGATTTTTCTTTTCAGTTTGCCCTTATAACGTTCTTCTCTGTAGTCATGTTGGAGGAAACTAATGACAAATTTGTTGTTAAATTATAACTCTGAAAACTTTGTTAATAGTTGTTGCTAAAAGAAAATATCGTTGTTAATTTCTAGATGAGTATGTAGTTTTGGTCTTCTTGTGGTATTTATCATAATGTGCAAATGGATTACTCTTGAAGATATGATAGTGGTGATAGTTGCTAGAAGAAAATGTCTGTTAATTGCTAGATGAGCACAATTCCAGTGGTATTTATCATTATATGCATGAAAAATGAATTATTGTTGCAGATATGAGAGTGGTGATAGATTACTTCCTGAGCATGAGAAGACTATCCTAGAGAGGTTGCTTCCATATCATCCAGAGTGTGAAAAGAAGATTGGATGTGGAGTTGATTACATCAAGGTCTCTCTCTCTCTCTCTGAGCAGTTAATATTATTTGGATATTTTAGGTGAAACCTACAAAAGTCTCTTGACAATTTAACTTGGTTGCATAGTCCATAATGTATTACACTCGTAAACATTATTAATTCAAAGTTCTATAAAAATTGATTGGCCAAAAAAAAAGAAAACAGTTCTGTATAAATTGCTATATGCATAGTTTAGCTTTGCATTTCCCATCCTTAATTTCTTCTGTATGCCAGATTTTAAAGTTTGATTTAATAGAAACCTAAACAGGCAGAATATGCTTTGCTAAACTACCCCCATCAAACTGAACTGGACCTCACAATTTGAGATATCTTTGACTGCAATTTGTGGAAGTTAATTGTGATATTCTTGGCTCCAGTTATTCTTGTACCCCTTTAAAATATTAATAAAAAGGATATTTTGTTGTTCTTAGTTCTTTCTGATGCACTTTAAAAAGATAGATGAATTACGTCTACTTTACAACTGTTACAAAAATTTGTTCATTTTCTTGTAGCTATAGCTGATCTATCTCATCATACAGTTCTTTTGCAATTTTGTTCAGTTATTTCCACAATCAAGTCAAAATCAAGTTCGAATTTTTATGGCATTTGTTTCTTATTTTATTGTTCTTAGTTCTTTCTGATGCACTTTAAAAAGATAGATGAATTACGTCTACTTTACAACTGGTACAAAAGTTTGTGCATTTTCTTGTAGCTATAGCTGATCTACCTCATCATACAGGTATTTTGCAATTTATTCAGTTATTTCCACAATTAAGTCAAAATCAAGTTCCAATTTTTATGGCATTTGTTTCTTATTATTTGCTGCCAATGAGAGCAAGCATTACACTCTCATCTGCTGTTCTTATGAGAACATAAAGTTGTATGAACTTCTTTCTTATTTGATTTTTTTACCTTTTCTTTCTTTCTTTTCTTTTTGTGTGTGTGTGTGTGTGGAGGTGGGGGCGTTATTGAAGCTCTCTCTGTGTATGTACAAGTCTTATATCTGCAACACTGTAATCATGTTTTATTTCTGAAGACATGCTGGGATAAAACAGTCCTGACATCTGTTGACAGAATTTTGTCTGGTACAAGGGTGTAACTTTTAGCTTTTGCCTTCTTTAACACTAGTAAAAATTGGTTAGAAATTTTTAGGATTCATCAGTTAAGGATGTCAAGGATGGGGAACCTTTCAAATGGCATAACATAGACTCTGGAGTTGAGGCACATTATGTGCTACCTTTCTTTTCCTTTTTCTACAATAGTATGATGATTTGATGGGTGATCTTCATCTATGGTGGACTTTGTTTTGTGTTGATTTCTGTAAATCTTTTCCCACTTTCAGGCAACTGAAAAATGTAGGGTGCTTTGTTTCCATTTTACGAACATATGTTGTCAGTTTTTGAGAAAAAAAATTATCGAAGGCCCTATGACCAGTTTTGTCATACAGTTCAGAATGTTGGCTAGTGAAGTGTCAATATGTGCAAAATATAAGCGTAATGATTAAGGTTGTACGTCATAAGGTTGGAATGGTTCTTATTGAAGATAATATGTATAAAACATGATTAAGATGCTTAATTGTGTTAGAGGAAGACCAATAAATGCTCCTCAAAGTAGATGGAACAGAAGAAGCTTTTAACAAAAGAGGTAGAGGAAGGCCAAAAAAAACTTGGTGAGAAACTATTAGGCATGATGTGCATTATAATATCTTAATAGAAGATATGGCCATATATAAAAGTGATTGATGAACTGGAATCCATGTAGCTGAGTCCACCCAATGACATTAAGGCTTAATATGATGTTCTTATTTATGTAATGAGATTTTTAGATGAAGCAGATGCAAAAGAACTAAGCACTTAATAATATATTCATGTTAACACTATAACATATTGTCAGATCTAGGAATCTGACCGGTTGTATTTCTGGAATTTTTGGAAAGATAGTGGCAGGAAGGAAAATGTGAGCGAGAGAGAGAGAGAGAATGAGGGAGAGTTAGAGAATTGAGATTGAATTGGAGGGAAAGGACTTGTGGAATAATCTTCACATATCCCCATCCTCATGAGCAACTTCTTATTTATAGGAGTTGGTTACAATAGAGGCTCCTTCTAACTAACTCTCTAGAATCTCCAAGTGGCCATGTGCCAACTAGGCTGCCATGCCAAGTGGGTTATTACAGTTGTAACAGCCTACAATAGCCGGCCATACCCCTCTACTATCCATCTAATTACATGCCAACCCTTGGGCTGTGACATATTAATGTGTATCTTATTACTATCCCTATTATTTCCATGATCTATTACTAAATATGATGCAGTTTTTTCTCTTATACCCCTGTCCTCATCCAGGGCAGGCAGAAATGTGAAAATGTTGTTTTTGCTTTTAGTATCCTCTCAATATTTACAAAACAGGGTAGCAGCAAAAGGTGCTTTTCCCTCTCATCATATCTATATCATGGCAAACCCTGCTTACACATTGGAAATGCTGCCCAAGTAAGAACTTGTTAATTTTGGTGGGTTGACATTGTCGAATCATAGGGAACAGAGAAAGGACTAGGGTACTAGCATGTCCTTTTGTTAAACCTTTTCTTTCTAAAACCTGATAACATTATGGGAAGACTCTTTCTTTCTAGATATATTAACTTCACTTTTCTGATGTGTGGGTGTGTGCATTAAACTAAAATTTTGATATGAAGGCACTAAACAATTTCTCATCAAATTCCCTCATTTAACTTTAGCAAATCTGGTTCTTCTGATGCTTTTCCCTATTTTTCATATTTGAATTTACTTGAACTGGATCAGTGAATTATGTGAGTTTCTAATTTCTGTTTCGCAGGTCGGATACCACCCTAATTTTGATAGCTCGAGATGTTTGTTTATAGTGCGTAAAGATGGGGAGGTGGTTGACTTTTCATATTGGAAATGCATAAAGGGGTTGATCAGGAAAAATTATCCTCTGTATGCCGACAGCTTCATTCTCAGGCATTTCCGACGACGTAGACGTAGTGACTCTAGGTAAGCGAAGTCACTAGGACCAGCATTTATGCAAGATTTTTTTTTTTTTTTTGCTAAGTAACTCATCTTCTTGTTTTTTCCTTTGTTTAACTCATCTTCCCCTGCTGAAATATATTGTGCAATGCAAAGGGAAATATTTGAAATTCTTGTATTATGATTGTATGGGAAATGAAAGTTTGTGTTGTTCTTAGATGCTGTGAAACGTCGTCTTTATAAGATGGAAGTTACCGCAGCATTCCCTCATGTGGTTCTCCGTATTATGTAACATAATCTCTTCAGTTTATGTTTTTTTGCTCACTGTGTGTCAATACTTTCATCTGAGATATATTGCTCATCTTAGATGCAAATACCAGGAAATTCTTGCACTGAAATCGTGGGAGAAATGAGATATAGATTTATTGTGGAGGGATACCGTGAAACCTTGAAAGATACACGTCTTGTTGACTGATACTGTGAAGTCAGAAGTATTAGATAGTAGCATGGTTTGTAAGAAGTATATGCATCATTTTAGTTCTTTATTTATTTTTTCTTTATAAGGCTAGCTGTAGTAGTAGTAGTAGTAGTAGTAACGGTAAAAACTTACTTCTTTCTTCGTGACTACCAAGTCATAAATTTGAGTTGTGAAGATAGTTTGCGGGTAAGGCTGTGCATTAAAGTGGGAGGCCTCACTTGCTGCTTGATGCTTTTGCTCATGAGTGGAATGAATGATAGGGATGAAACAAACTTAGTTTAAAAATCAGGTTCTGGTAGTTTCCATTGTTCATTAGAATAGACTCCTTGTTATCCCCACTTTTGATAAAAAGAATTATTATCTTGGATGTCCTCCTTTTCCTTAGCTTGTGTTTGAACTTTTTAGGCAAGGGCTTGATGCTTTCTGTCCTCTCTCAAATACTTAAATTTGTTTCAATGTCATGCAGGTGCTTTTTCATTCATTCATTTGTCACGTGCTCATTATAGTGGAACTAGGAAAAAGATGTTAATAGTGCTAACAAGAAAATATAGGGGTATCTTTTGACGTTGGGCTTAAAAACAATTAAGTATTTTTCTAAGTTTTCAAAAACTACAACAATTATCCTTACTTTGCAAATTTTAAACAACCAAGTCATTACATCTCTAAATTGAGTTTAGACCAAATAAAAGCAACTTAAGCAATCGTAAAAAGAAATAGTTTAAGGTATATATAGATAACAATCAAGATAAAACTATCACCTATTTGACCATCTTTTCTTTTTTTATTTTTTGGATGTGCTTAACACCACTAGTGATATATTTGAATATATTGAATTAAGTGATAATCACTTACTAACACTTCCAAAATAGTTTTTCATGCGTAACGTATAATATGTACTAACTTCTTACACCTATTGTGAAAAATGAGGTGATAATCATTATTTATTATTTATCATGTGAATTTATGTTGTTTGGTTCATGATGAAACTTCAATCATTCCCATGATAAAATTGTATCCCTGCGTTTATCTACCAAATCATAAAATGCAATGATATGGTTATATATGCATGTGTTATGAAAAACAAAAGTTTTAATACAATAATCATAAACTTTACATTCATAGATAAATTTCAATGAAACAGTACAATTCATGCCAATTAAATAGTCATAAAGTGTAATAACATGTAAATTGCAAGGTGGTAGTGTAATTTAAACTAAATAAGAGGGCATATGCATAATAAATAAAAAATAATGAGTTCAAGTGCAATAACTCGGGAGATTTAAGGGTAGAAGTGTCACCTCATAAACTTGAAAAGGTTTCAAAAATTACTCACCTTCCACATCTTCTTTATCAACCCTACTACAATCAGCAAGTCTACCATTGCTGCATGTTTCCTCAAAAGCTTGTTGTTGGTACCCTACTTTGTTGCCACCTCTTGCTTGCTAGAAAATACCATTGGAACCATCAACATGAAAGGCAACCAAAAACTTCCAATGTCTTATCTTTTTTTCATCAGTATTTATATTTTTATATTTTACTTAAAAAATAAAAACTTAGACGAATATGATTTGAAATGCATTTTTCCATTTGCACATGCATAACATGGGGTATACACCTAAGCTCTAAACTATTTCAAGAACAACTTCTACATGCATTACATGGTATATATTTTGAATTTTTTAGTAAAAGGGATTGGGTTTGGGGTGCCTAGACGACATTCTACTAAGGTAGGGTATAAGGTAAAAACTCTTGCCCTCGTAAAGTTTATGTGGGATATGAGAAAGGGCATTGGGGGTTCGAGGTCGGGGATGGGGCAAGCCCTTACAACTTCTCCCTACCTTGTTGCAAACACCAACATCAACGAGATTTTATTTATTTTTGTTTGATTTCGATGGATTTCACACAAATTTCTTCAAATTTATCCATCAGTTTGATCTCCCAAAGCCTTGCGATCAAATCCAAGCAATTAAAGCTCATATTTAATGCTGATACATTGCCTAACAAATACTTTGTTGGTTTCTTCAATTTCTTATGGCTATCTTTGTCAATTTTTGGTTTTCAATATCTTGCTTGTCTATGGTCAAAAATAGGAATTAAGAGTGTCAACGTGCTGCTTTTCTTACCATATTCGAGAGTCGTAAAATGGTTTAATTTTATTCAAAGTCATTTTCTCATAATTTGGGCTCAAAGTAGCTTACTCAAATAATTTGTTATGTCTTTGACAACTTTTTTACAATCTTCCAAGCTAAATTATTTTTAGTTTGATAGTCGGCAATGAAATTCAAATGTACCATTGTGTTCTTGATTATGCCTATGTCAACACCTATCTTTTTTGTTCATCTTAACACTAATCCATTGTATTTTATTCGGGTTCAAGATACCATATTTGACCAATTCATTGTATTTTTCAACTAACTTCAAGTTTGAATAACTTTTAATCTACTTGACAATTTCTCATAAAATTGGATCTTAAGGGTTCATCTCAATCTCATCTAGGAAATCAAATATTGGGTTTCACCTACTTTAATTTGATTTTGTCAAATTTTGAATTGAAGTTAGCTAATAGCTTTTAACTTGGTAAAATTGACCTATTTTATAATTTTTGACAAATTACACTTGGTCCAAATTTTTGTTGTTGAAAATGCCATGTGGATGTGTACAATTTTTAAAAAATTTACATCAGAGATCTACAGTAAAATTCTACACAAATCATATGCAATTTGAATGTTTAAGCAACACAAAATTACATTATATGTAATTAAATGAATGTGTATCTGTAAACTCGAAGTCAGGTGAATGTAGAATCTATTTCTACATTGAGATCGAATCCTCCTCAAACTGTGAAGAGTCTAGTTTGTCCGCACCAAATAAAATTTTCAAAACCAACTTATTGTCCTCATCCTTTACTAGCCAAAAGACGCCAAGTTACCAATATCAGTTTAGTTTTTCTTAGTCTTTCAAAACTCGGCTCAACACTCGAGCCAATTGTAGCTTATAAAAAGTAGAAAGAAGTAAAGAAAAATAAGCAACAACACACAAGCGTGTGATGGCCAAGATAGAAAGAAAAACCCACTAATCCAAGCACAATCCCACATTTCTTCTAATCAGCTAATTTAAGGCCCAATAGAAGCTCAATGAGTGGCCTCAAGCATGTCTCACAAATAGCCATGTGTAAACCACTAACACGGGTGAAACAATATTTCCCAAAGCTTCTACTGGCAATCTGTAATGTAGAAATTATCGACTTTTTCTTGAAATGGTCGATCATTTGATAAAACGGTCAACAGTTTCAACATGCATGCTGCATGGTTCTTTATTTAGCTGCATCTGGTCCATTAATATTTAAGAAATTTCGTTATTAACACTTAATGATATGTTAAGACCTACCATTAACTATTAATGATTTTGGAAACATAACAAGTGCATAGAACTGGTTAACGACACCGTTTTTTTTTATATGTGAATTTCTAGATTTATCGCCTAATAGCAATTAGATAACACCAAATCCATTTGATGCCGATTGAATACTTCGACCCATCTCAAGAATTTCTCCATCTTCTCGAGATATTCTAACAGTCCTAAGTAATTCCTAGTAACAACTCATAACAATGTAAAATGTAATGAAAGTTTATTCATATGTAAACCTATTATAGTTGACAATTATCGTGTAATAGAATCCTTCTATTACCTAATGTCCCGATCAAGCGAAAGTCAGGAAATGATAAACTCACAAAATCAGTAAATATGTGTTTGATCTGATCAGTGTGACTACATGACACATCAAGAAACTCTTTTCCTGATCATTCATTATGTCTTGGCCAAATACTTTCTCATCACATTAATAGTAAATCACATAGGACGTTTGTCTCAACTTTATCCACAAGTACCTACCTCCATGCACCAGCAATACAATATCGTTAAAATAAACATTCCCACCTCATAATTGAATATTTCAATGTATCAACAAATCTCGTACACCAGTACACAAGACAACTATGTTACATCAAGTCAAATGATCAACTACACAATCGCAACTAGATGACAAAATCATTATCCATCATGCCATGTAATTTGTGTCACATTCGATGCATTGTTCTCTAACAACTACTCATGAGTTTATTATGAGCATTGCATACTCTATGATATGTGATTCACTATCATTTACCATTAGTATTTTATACTAATCAAAGTAGTAAACTTACGTGTTAGTCTGTAATTAATTAATCAAAGTTCTCATTTGAAAAATCTAAGGACCATGAACATTTAAGAAATCTCATTATTAGAGAAACTCGTCACATATTCTTAACAACTTAAGAATGAGATATTTGATAGAAAACTTAGGATCCCATTCATATAGAAAGTTGGAGAGTAATGAATGAAGTTAACTTTGTTATAAATATATACAAAAATACATTAAATGTTTAATAAACTTTCTAAAGGTCATCTAAATTTAACATTATGGCACATCACTAATATTTGTAAGTTCATGTTTTAGTTCTCTTGGATTCCTGCTAAAGCCTAATAACTCATCAAATTACCATTAAGTCCCCATTTTGTATAATTTTAATTAATTTAAAAATAATTTTTAACATCCAAAAATTCTGAATTTTTTTTTGAATGATTCATCTAATACCCCTTAAAAAAATTTCATCTTTAAAATTTACTTAGATTTAACTTTTTCCAAATTTTTGCAAACATCTGGGGTCTCTTTCTCTCATTCTCTTTCGTGAAGGTTTGACCATGGGATTTTAAGGAACCCTATCATGACCAAAAAGCATTTTAAACCCAAGGAAATGGAGGAAAGTTTTATTTTTGTTTTTTGTTTTTGTTTGAGTATGCTTTTTCAATTAATTTATTTGTTCTGTTTTAATACGCTTTTGCTGCGCTGCTGTTGATGTTAACGAAAAATTATAGAAGAGGATGTGATGTGTTGGGATGCCCCTAACTTCAAAGCAGCCCTACTTTGGCTGCGCAAAGCAGTGAGTGGTGAAGTACGCACGTGTCCTCCAATGAAGCACAAATCATCACTAGAATCTTTTGGGACATTGGTATTGACTTGTCTTCTTGTGGACTCTCGGCCGTAATCTCCCTCTCTCTCTCTCTCTCTCTAGCCTGTCCCATTCAGATTGCCCTTTGACGTGAGAAGCAAAGCCCATGGCCCCAGCCTCTTCCCTATTCCAACAATAACTGAGACTGTGTTCTAACTGACCTGGGGTTAGCGCACTCCTCTTCTAAGACATTCAGAAGAACCAGCCCCCCCTCCCCCTTATTTATCAAATCTCTAGCTTTTTATTAAATTTCATTGGCAGTTCATTAGCCTCTTTATATATCCTTTTAAACCCAACTGATAATTATAAAGGATACCACACAAGACCCGAATGTCGACAAAGTGTGGTAGCCCTCAAGATTTGAGCACTAGTCGGTCGTCTTATATATGTATGTATACTTGAGGCTTTTAATCACCAACAAGACTACCTACCACCACTGTGGTTGTTGGGGGGCGGGGGGAAAAAAAAAATTAGATTATTAAATAATTCAAAAATAAAAATCTCCCTTTGATTCTGAGCTCTGGCCATTGTAAGGGAACCCTAAAGAAGTTTAATTTAACTTCCCCTTACCAAAGATGTTATTGTACCCTTGGTCATTCATTAAGCTTTCTAGCAAAAATTAAATTTATCCTAATGTCTGGTGCATACTTGACATCTTTAAGCAATAATAATAATAATAATAAAAGAAAAGAATGCACGGCCATTGAAGCCATGCGTTGCCCTCGCGGGAAGCAACGATACTGCTCCCCTAATTAAGGGCTACTAGCCAAGACTCCAAAACTTCCATGATAATGTGAGGCAGTGGTGTAGCTAAATCCTTTTCTCATGCTACCCCTCACTTCTAAAGCATCTCTTGTTTGAAATAAAATGCTAAATTACACTAAATTGAAAAGGTTCAAAGAAAATTTAAATTTCTTCAATTAAAATTGGAACTCTTTAGGAAAATTAGGACAAAACATAGAGCCTATATAAAGGGGGAGAAAAGTGGTATAAATCTTACAAGTTTGTGGACTTAAAAAAAAATTGTAAAAATTACTCTGAATAGGTCACTAACAGCGCCCGCTCAAGGGTTGTTGGGGCCCTAGGTGGCAGTCCGACGGCCGGCGATCAACAGCGAGTAGTTGAGCAGCAGGCGACCCCTCCCCCCCCCCCTTCTCTCTCTCTCGAGGGCCGTAGTCCCGTCTTGCTTCTGCGTGAATCTTGAACGGCCATGGGGTGAGTGACAACGAATGCAAGGACGATAAGAAGGAGGGCCATGGCAAAGAGGTAGAGGGTGAGGAGGGACTATTTGTTCCAATAGGCGTTGACGAAGTCATTTAGGACACTAGGAGAATGGTGAGGTTGATGAAAATGATAGGCCACCAGAACCAGTAGAGGCACTCGTTTTCCGGCTTGGAGGCCAGCTAGATCCCAGAGGCGATGTGCAGATGGAGCACAAGAAGACTATGAAGTTTAACACCGATGTGACGTTGTTGCTCATATGGCGATGGCGACGTGAGAAAGAGAGAGAGAGAGAGATGGTTGAGATAGGGACGGTTATGGGTGAGGGAAGGCTCTAGCTCGACAAATTTTTGGGGCCCTAAGCATAGGCCTATGCCTTAGGTCGGCCCGGGTCACTAAACTATCAAAGAAAATGTTTATGCACATAGCATGGATTGATCATGCACAAAAATATTGTTCTTACTCTCACTAAATAGTTCATCACTTATCTTCATATATTTAAACGTGCAACATCAACCAAGTTAGACTAAGGTAAATGAAAATATTATTAAATAAAAAAATAAAGTGATTTTTGGATTATGAAGCATATACAATTAGGCATTTTTTTTTAACTTAATTTGATTTCATGTCACAGTTCACATGCTTGTAATAATTCAAGAATTCCTAACATTTTGCAAACAAAAGTTGGAAACTACCCTAAAAAATGTCAAGCATAATTGATCGAGCGTTTATTGCGACATTTGCACATAACCTCTTAAGGGAATCATTAGTACGACGACGGTATAAATAAAAGTAAAATTTTTATAATATATCAAATACACGCAGCGAAATATAATATACACGTCATATATAGATTAGATATTTAAGCAATACACATATTTAACAATTGAATACATAATCCGATAAAAAGATAAAATACAAAATCGATTTTTGTATTGAGACAGAATCCACTTCAAGATGTGGTAGTCCTAATCCCTCCACACTTAGTATGCAGTAGGATATTGTTTCGATTACCTTTTCACGTGTTAGACACGAATGATTTACGTATTATTGGTGTTTGTGTCTCAAACTTATACACATAATAATTACACGTATAATTTTTATAACTTTTTAAATAAAGAAGAAAGGAAGAGATTACGTGAAAAAATCAGAAAGAGAGAGTGAGAGGCAGAGCCTCCCTCTTCCCTTTTCTTCCTCCCTCTCCCCCAAATTAAATTTCTTTTAAAATCTGCACAGCTCTTCCTTAATTATTCTTTCAATAATTCAAATATTATTAAACAATTTTACTATACACTATCCATTTTACTACTAAATTCTAACATTATGAAACAATAAAATTCTCATTAGAACCCAAATGTTTCAGATACTAAATCTATGAGACTAAATAATTATTTTTCTCCTAACCCAAATTTGAATCTTGGTCTAAATTTGGGGCAGAGTATGGATAGAAGCCTGCCCCAAATTGAGACCAATGTCAAATAATTAATGGAAAGCGTGAGTAAAATTACAAAAACTAATTAAAGAATGTAAAAATTGAAATAACTTGCAAAACAACACCTTAATAGGGATATTTTTCAAACCATTAGCTATAATTAATGTGATGCCACTGTTCTTGCTTAACAAATTAAATTTAGTTTGTGGTTATGTCTTGAATTATATATATATATATATATTTTTTTTTTCAAAAACTAGAACCTATTGCTGAAGTTTTGGATCGAATCAATGAAAAATGATTTTTTTTTTTGTTTTTTGTTTTTCATAGTTAATTATGAATTTTCTTGTAAAACTTGTTCCAACGGTCTAAAATAGAATACTTATGTGAACTAGTAGGTAGTAGTACATTATTTTAACGACTTTCCAGGAACAATAGACGATATATTGAAAATTTAAAAGTGATTGGCAAGCAAGTCTAGTTTTTAGATCATTTGATTGATTTTGAGTCAAATTCTTCTGTGATGGTTAAACTTTAATAAAAGTGAATTGAGTTTTGGCATGTCATTACCCATAGAGCTAACTTTCCAACGATTCATCCAAAAACACAAAGATTTGGTACATCAAATGCTCAAGAATCGGAAGAGTTTCATTGCACCTATGAAATTCAAAACAACCAACTTTGTGCAAATTGGTATAATGAATGAATGAATGAATGAATGGGTTTCATTTCTCACAAAAATCCCACCTACCTAAAGGTTACCATCTAGCTATTGAAATACTTGAATTTGCATGGAAAAGAAAATAAGTTCTAGGCAATTCAATTGTCTAAAAATCATTTACATAGAAATTATCAATTAAACGTGTTTGATTGATTTAATTTTTTACCTAAAATTTGTTATAATTTTTTATTTTTTTATGTTTGATTACAACTTAATTTTTATGAAATTATATCCAACCCCACGGATTCCTCTCTGTCTCCTCCCTTCTCTGTCTTTCCCCATCTATCTCTCTTCCCCCCTCCCCCAAACCCACTTCCTCTTTCTTCCTGCCTTCCCCATCTCTCTCTTTCTCTCTCTCTCTCTCTCTCTCTCTCTATATATATATATATATATATCTTGCATGCAGTAGTAGAGTAGCAGATCTGTCGTTGCACTTGCCGTTGTTCGTCGTTGACGCATATGTCACCATTGAAGCTACCACCATAAGCGATTCTGAGAGCTGATTTACCGCGGCCATTATCCGCCTCCGATGCGATGGAGTTGGTTTGCTCTTTAGTGAGTTTCTCGCTCTTTCACTCTCTCGTTTTGTTGCCCCCTCTATTTTCAATTCCCTGAAAAGTTTTTTCAACCCCCCTAAGAATTTGTTTTTCAGCAAAAGTGGGAATTAGCCATCACACGATCAAAAGAGGGAAATCATTTTTCATGAAAAATTTGGATAATCAAACACATCAAAACCTAAAATTTAGGTGAAAAATGGCTATTTTCTATGAAAAATTGTGGCCAATCGAACAAGGCCTAAGTGTTGTATCTAGTTGGAACCAATCAACAGAAGATTCAAAAGTCTCTTAAGACTAAATGTAGGCTAAAGATGACTTAAAAAGTGACCAATATCAAATACATTTAGATGTATTAAAGCTTTAATTCTCTCCTTTAATCGTGATTTTAGAATAAATGGTGATATTTTCAAAAAAAATTAAGTGTGAGATTCTTTAGTGATCATAGTATGAACTTGCATAACCAAATAAAAACAAATTAAGCGATTTAATTACTAGATAAGCAAAGAGATAAGTAAGTAATCTAGCAATGGAAATTGAATTAATTATTTTGTCTAAAAAGTCCTTAATTTTTTAATTTAATAATATGCTCGAAATAGCAAGATATTACAAATGACCACCTTTTATAGCTATCACGTTGTCTAGAAACATTGGCAACCCATGTATGTTACCATGTGTTATGGTGCCTACGAGTTAAGATTTCTATATTTTTGCACTCCTAATGAGCATATTTAAGTTACATTTTTGGACCGTATTGGCCTAATCGGGCACGACCTGATGGAGGCCCAAGACTCTTATTGGCCTTCCAGCCCAATCTTAGTTTTGTACTTGCCAGCAGTGATCATCATTAGCTTTGTACCTGCAACACTCTCACGCCAACTACAAGTTTCATCGGTATTTAATGCAGCATTTAATGAAGGTTCTATCGGCACCACATCTTGCTAGCGCCGGATATCTCCGTCCCATCCTACTGCAACCTGGCTTGCTTGCATGTCAGGAAGCCTATTTTTCCCTTTATATAAGTCAACCTACTTGTATGCTCTTTTTTAGCCTATTGACACTTTGCCAACTAAACTTCTTACTCACTTCTCTCTCAGAGTGTTTTACAAGTGCCGTCACCTCTCATTCCTATCACCAAAACTAGCTCTGACGTTAGTAAAATTACCCACCTTCGTTAGTCATTTGGGCTAGAAAGGAACAATTTTACTTCCACGTGTTGAATTATTTACTACATGCAAATTCTAGTTGTCACCTTAACTAACTAAACTTAAAAATAGCTATAGTAAAATTAAAATTCTAGAGTTGGCTATGAAATAAAACACACCATTATTTTATGGCATGAATTATGTAACTATATATATATATTTTTTTGTGGCCAAATTGTGTAAAGTACACACATATTTATATATTGTTATTGATGTAAACTCATATTCACTACAATTTAAGTGTGCCTTTTTTGATAAACTTATTACTTATGACTACACATCATAAATTACTCATACTAAATAAGGTAAAAATACTTATATGTATGATTTTATCAAAAAATAAACATTTATTTATTTCTTGTAGGCAATGCTATATATAATAGTTATATATATAAAATGTATTTTATTTAGTGATAAGACATATTTACTGTGTCTTATTTTTCGATTCTAAAATAATTTTATTGATCGATAAAATATTGTAAAATACTATGCATTTTTATCAACCACTAGGAGCGGAGGAGAAACTAGAGAGTTGTGTTAGCTCCGTAGAAGGGGCGCAAAAGGATAATATTTTAGAATTTTAATACTATTTAAATTATATAATATTTTAAAATCTTAATAATTCTACTAAAATTGAAAAAGAAAATGATACCTTTAAATTGTAGTTGGAGATTCGAAATAAATTATTTAAAAATAATCTATTTATTATATCTTAATTATTATTAATTTTAAAACATTTATTAGTATTATTATTCGTGTTTCTTTTAATTTATCAAAACGTTTACATTTGATCACGATCGAATAGGAGGAAGAGGCCAATCTAATTTCTCAACGGTAAGTTGGGCGCTCGGGGGCCCGGAATGCGCGGGTGGCCTCGCGTAGGCTGTAGGCTGTCGCTGTACCCTTTCCCTCAACGCGACAAAGAAGATGGTGAAACGTGGGCGTGGAGGATTGGCCCATCTAGCAGGCGGTGATTGGCCGCACTTGTGATCACATCACAACAGCGCTTCTCTCCAAATCTCAAATCACCTCCATTGGTGATTGGTCCACCACATGCCTCCCCTATCCGTCCGTCAATCCTCCCAATTTTCCACAAGAAGGGAGCAGCGATGGCTGGCTCCGACATTATCAAATTAAGAAACAGCAGCACTTTATATTTTATTTGGTTCTGAGAAGAGAAGGTGTGGTGTGGTGTAGTGTAGTGTTGTTGAGTTGACCATATGTTTTTTAAAAAAACTTACTTCTTTCCTTCACCATATGTTTTTTTTTGTTTGAAACTTAGTTCTTTCCTTCACTTTTTAACGCATACATAAACAAGGATGGGGTTGGAGCAATACTGCTGGTTTAATTTAATGAAGATAATAATAATAATAATTTGAGTCGTATTCAGGAAGATGATGTTGGATAAAATCAGCAAAGAACAAATGTTATGTGAATGTGATGCCGATAAAAGAAGAACAGCCCAAGGAATATGGCGTAATAATCTTACAATTTTACGACAAAGTGAACCAGAACAAAGCCACCACGTGTCGCTTCCGAGAATAAAGCTGGGAACTGCCCAGGGATTCTTCTTCCAACCACTATCGACCTGGGTCTTTTGCTTTTGGGTGTGTTAAATTTCTTCTCTTTTTCACTCTGATTTCTTCCTTGCTTTCATCTCTGCCTTCCCCGGCAATTTTCGAAATTCTTTGTGTTTTTCTGTTTTTCGTTTTCTGGTTCTGTTACTTTTCCTGGGTGCATACTTTTGACCTTTCGATGTCGCTGTTGGATGCCCCCTTCTGTGGAATGCACAAAGCGTTATGTAGATGGAGTTGTTTCTGTATAGCAAAAAATATGTCGGTGCACTTGGTGTTGATGTTTGGTTGAAAAGGGAACGCTTCTGAATTTCACGATCTCAGATCACGGTGGAATTTGACTCTCCGTTGTAATTTCCTTGGCTGTCGCTGAATTGGGTGTTTCCAGTTTGATTTGGGGAGAGAGAGAGAGAGAGAGAGAGAGAGAGAGCATTTGATCTAAGATGAACTTCAAGAACTATGCAAATGAGCTGCCGGCGGAGGGAGGTGGAGGCGGCGGAAGGATGTCGGGGAATATTCCGTTGGCGAGGCAATCATCGATTTATTCTTTGACGTTTGACGAGCTCCAGAGCACCATGGGTGGGATTGGCAAGGACTTCGGGTCGATGAACATGGATGAGCTGTTGAAGAACATTTGGAGCGCTGAGGAGACTCAGACCGTGGGATCTTCAGCCGGTGGTGGTGCTCAACAAGGGGATAATGGCTATTTGCAGAGGCAGGGCTCGTTAACCTTGCCCAGGACGCTGAGCCAGAAGACAGTTGATGAGGTTTGGAGAGACATGGCCAAAGAGTACGGTGCCGGTGCTGGTGGAAAGGAATCGACTTTGAATTTGCCGCAGCGACAGCAGACTTTGGGAGAGATGACACTCGAAGAGTTCTTGGTCAGAGCTGGGGTTGTCAGGGAAGATATTCAATTGCCTGGGAAATCCAATAATTCTGGATTTTTCGGTGATCTTTCAAGGCCCAGCAACAATTCAGGCTTAGGTTTTGGGTTTCAACAGATGGCCCAAAGCACAGCAGCAATAGGAAGTAGGATGCCCGAGACCAGTAATCAAGCTGCTAATTTACCACTGAATGTAAATGGGGCTAGATCAGTGCAGCAGCAACAGCAGCAAATTTTTCCCAAGCTGTCAACTCTGGCAAACGCCAATCCCATGCCTATATCGAGTAGTACTCAGCTGGGTAGCCCCGGAATCAGGGGTGGGATTGTTGTGATTGCAGATTCATCGATGAATAGCAACTTGGTCCAGAATGCTGGGTTACCAGCTGCAGGGATGGGGATGATTGGATTGGGAACTGGTGCTGTTACTGTACCAACTGGTTCCCCAGCCGTTTCTTCCGATGGGTTTGGGAAGAGTAATGGAGATACTTCTTCTGTTTCACCAGTTCCTTATGTGTTTAATGGAGGTTTACGGGGAAGAAGATCCAGTAATGCTGTGGAGAAGGTTATTGAGAGGAGACAGAGAAGAATGATAAAGAACAGAGAGTCAGCTGCTAGGTCACGGGCTCGTAAACAGGTGAATGTCTTAATATATTCGTCTTGCCCTTATGGCTGTTATCTACTTCTTTAATTTGAATATCAGCATACTGGTCTTCTAGTTTGTGTGGCCATAAGCAAGCTCCTGATCTTCTGTCAGTAACAGATTGAACACTTTATCTCCTCAACTACTAGACCAATGATTGAGATGAGACCATAATGAATAAATAGTTTTAACTCTTGACACTCTTTACGTTATTTTGAAAACCTTTGAACTTGCATGATAAATAGTATTCTTCCTCTGAGAAACTCCTCTGATCTTTATGTTGTCTTAATTACATCCTTACTGAGAAACTCAACAGTTGAACCTTGTGTGCCTACTCGATAAGTAAACCGTAAGGTGTGAGCGTGCAGATGTAACATGTAAATACAAAACTGCAGATGAGCTATTCTTCCTCTTGCTTCTATGTGTGATTCTGCAAAGCTCATATAACTACAGATTGTAACTTTATAAAGAATATTACTGAATTATGGTGCTGTTGTATTTTTACTGTGTATATGGCTAGTCCGTTTATGCTATAAGTGAGTTTGTTGATAAAGTAGAACCACCATAGTAGTGTGACTTGCAGTCATGTGCAGTATGAGTAAATTCAAGAATTTTGGGTTTGATGTAACAGTGCCCATTATTTTAGCTTCTCCTGTTGTAAGAGTGCTTCTTACTTTGCTTTCCATGGAGGAAATAATGTAAAAGAAACTAACTGGCACCATACGCAAGAAGCTTTTGTGAAACAACCTGGTACGCCAGAGATGAAAGATTATGAGATGGCACTTGCATGAAACGTTGTAAGGATCACATTGATTGCAAGGAAATGGATATGTGGCTAAAGGAACACAAAATTGCTTTAAAAGTATAACATATAAAGTGGTTTTATTAATATTGAATTAAGCTTAAGACTTAATGACTTAATTTTTTTCTTTAAAGCATTCAAAGTACTGGTTACCTAGAATAACTGTATTTGTGTAATAATGTCATCAATATTGTTGTCTAGTGCAGTATAAATACTCTTAGCCTTTGTTGTTATCGTTCTATTTCCAGGCCTATACAATGGAGTTGGAAGCAGAAGTTGCAAAACTGAAAGAGCAAAATCAAGAACTTCAAAAGAAGCAGGTATGTCTTGATATAATGTTGTTTGGGCCTGTGGTGGCATGTATATATTTGCTTCAATTGACATGTAATAACCAATCACTAACTTTGTTGCTACTTAAAAAAAAAAAAAAAAAAAAAAAAACCTTTGTTGCAGGCAGAAATGATGGAGATGCAGAAAAATCAGGTACTAGATATGCTGGTTCCTACAAGATAATCTATGACCATGATATTAATTTCTGGGCCTCTACTTTTCTCACACTTATACTCTCTCTCTCTCTCTCTCTCTCTCTCTCTCTCTCTTTATATATCCTTTTCTCATGTCGTCAACTATCAGTGCCGGAAGCTTGGCATACTTCTTTTCATTCCCAAATCCCACAAGCATCCTCCCAACCACCACTTGGAGCATCTGTTTCTTGATTGCATAGACGTTTTCTATTTAAAACATGACAGATCATATTGTCTAGTTGTTAGAACTGACATCTCAAATAAGTGATCATTTCTATTTAAGTAACGCTAACTCTATGGACAAAATGTAGACTTTGCATCCTCCACTTTGGTATGAAAGACTGACCACAGATAACAAAATGTTTGTTTGTATTGCATTATAGATGCAAATTTCTCAAGGTTCCTATGTTTTCAGTTCCAGTCTTGCGCAGTTTGCGCACTCTTTTTATCCTCTTTGACATGTTGATTCTGAAGCCTGTTGGGAAAGGTTTACATTATTGATTGAAAATGGTGAGTGATTAGTGTCATCAGTAAAGATTTTTTATCTAACATTTTGACAATATAAAGAACCAGATTACATTGACTGATTAGAATCCAAATGATTTTCAGCCTCTTCACGTCACAAAGAATTTGTTCTGTCATTACCTTCTTTGTTGGCCGTTATCCTTTCTTAAGTGCCTATAGAAGATAGAGTTTGACCACCATGCCACCATACTCCAAAATACAACCCAAAATTCAAAAGTACATCTCCTCAGGTATCTTGTCAACCCAGATATGAGACACATTCCAATCATAATTGTCCAAGACAGTCAATAAGAAATATACTGAAAAATGGTGAGACGAGAGTTTGTGTGCGGAATTATTTATTTTATCTTTCACCAAGACCATAGAGGTCCTATGTATCATCTCTTGACTGTTATAAACGAAGACTGTTTTTAGGAAGTAAACCCCATATATAAAAGACAAACTCGAGGCTAATACATCATCTCTTGACTGTTATAATAATAAGGAAACAAGTATACTGCTCTAAAAGCGGCCACAACAATAGCAAATCTTCCCGGTGATGATGGTGAAATCACTTCATAGCACAGACATACAAAGTATGGCGTTTTTATTTTTAAAAAAAAATTATTAAACTATTTGCAAACCAAACTTATTAACAAATTACTATTCCAAGTAATTTTTTGCCTTTTCATTTAAAAAAAATCACTAGTCGAACTAGCTGTTCCTTATTATTTTTTAAAGAAATGTTGGTTCAACCAATGGAATACTCGGTAGTAGTTTGTTAAATAGTTTCAAAAGAACAGCGATTTAGCATTTTTTTTTTTTTTGAAATTTTATATGTTTAAATGTCTCCAACAAAGCCTTCATACTTTGAATCATTTCGTGACTTTTCCAACTAAGAAATTACAATAATTTCTTAGTTGGCTATGTGCATATCAACAAAAACTATCTGCCAATGAGTCCCCTTCTTACTGTGTTTTCTATGTTCTAGATAACCCGTGCAATAACAACATACTAAACCTCCATCATACCAGGTGGGGTTGGTTACATGAATTCTAGATCACCCATGCAAAGAAGTAAAATGAATTATATGTTGTGTTTTGATTTCAACTCTTCTTCATGCTTATCTCCTGGTTATTAATTCCTTGCTCATTTGATCATTCCCAACTTCCTCTTCTTATTTTTCTGTTTTTTCCTTTTTAGTTTCGAGTTGTATGCTCAATTTCTTCTTGTTGATTTATATAATGCATTATTGTTGATGCAAAGAGAAAATAGAACAGAAAAGGCATGTCTACTGTGTGCTAGCTAGAGCCAATAACTGCATGTCAAGATGAGTCATGTTTGTGGGAGTCGGCGCCTTTGTAATCTTGAGTTACACTAAGATTTTGAATCTAGTCAGTGCATGGGACATCCCACAAACTTAGTTATTGTAAATTCAATCTCAGTAAGTGTTATCATACCATTCTGGTTTTGAGAGATTCATGGAGTCTAAGGATATCTTCCACATGGCACGATTATTGTGGTTTTCAACTTCCTGTCTCCGCCACACACTTTGATATGGCAATACCAAATATTACTTGTGCTTGCATTTATGAAAACCCTGAAATGCTGGAAAACTGGAACTTCAAACGATTGATCATTGATTTGTACTTTGGCGCAGGTCGTGGAGATGATGAACATGCAGCAGGGGGTGAAGAGGCCATGCCTTAGGCGAACACAGACTGGGCCATGGTGAAGGGTCTACGAGTGATGCATTCATAGTTGAAAGAAGAAATGGATGATTTGCGGATGGTAGGTGGCTGACTGTACATATTTGAGAGGAGCATGCTTTGTGTTGTGCATATCAAAAAGGATCCGCTGTTGTGTGTATTTGTAGCTGCTTAATTCTCACTAGCTCTGTTTAGCTTCTTCTTTTTTCTATGGATTTCATTCGTTTTATATGTATATAGCTAGATTCAATCAGTGAATTGATTTTGTTTACTGCCTTTTGACCTCTAATATTAGCAGTAGTGATGTGATGGTAATAATGCTTCAAAACTGTGGAAAATTTTCTTTCTTTCTTTCTTTCATTCATTTGGAACGTAGGAGGAGATAAGTTGGCGGAAACGCTCAAACGTTGCACTTCAACCGCAAGCAAGCCCATCATCCAAGGCCAGGCCAGGCCAGGGGCCCTTCGCATCCATACTACGAACGCATTAGCTTCCACACAAAGTTAAAATTGAGTTTCGAGACTAGTGCAAGTGAAACCACCCAAAACTAAGGGCTTGTTTGGCTGTGTAGAACATTTTTTAACTTCAAAATTACTTTTCTTTTATGGGTTCTATAGAATTAACTTTTAACTTCAATCTAATTTTTCAATTTTGTACTATAAATTGGAGGACATTAAAAAAATGTTTTCAAATTTTTAGAAAATAAATATTATTATTAATTTTTGAAACATAAAATATTAAAATATGTTTAATTATAAAATTAAAATTAAAAAATATATATATATCTTCTTCAACTAACGGGGGACTAAAATTGTGTGAGAAATTTTATAGGGACAGTTCAACAAAGGCGCCATTCAAATCAAATCAAATCAAACGTACCAATTTCGAATGAACCATAAAAATAGGAAACGGGCAAACCCAAATTCGGACCAACCCGGTCCACTGAAAGGCTGCAGAAAAATAGGAAAAGGATCATGAGAAGGATGGATGACCGACCATTGGGTGGGTGAAGTGCAGATATCGACAATCTGAGATCGAGATGTGATGTGAAAGTTCTTTTATGGTACGTGAAAAATAATTTCAAATGTCTATATCAGGAAATGTAAACGTTGTGAGACGTAAAAAGATTCAAACTTAAAACTTAATAATACAAGCATAGCATTTGTTTGATGATCGGTTACAAAAATATTGATTAATGATTACTAGTAAGCGTAAGCAAAGCATCACGGCCGCTTTCAAACTTGTTTAATAATGAATGATACAAGAGAATGTAAAACTTCTCTAGGGACTTGGCCGGTAGCAAGAGAGTTCAATCATATATATAGCCAAAACCATGTAATAATCCAAATAGGGTGGAATTTTCATAACCTTGGTTCCACTGCTCTAATGCTGCCTGCATAGCACAATGCACCAACAATCCTTTCTTCTTCCCCTCATTAACCAGGTGGGTGGGTGGGTGCATGCATGCATGGGTTTGATTCAGATCTGAAATCATATTTCTAGTACGGATAGCCTGGGCTGCACCCACTGTCCTTCCATGAGATCATTTTCCTACGATCCCTTCCTCTGTGGGATCTGGCAAGAAGCCTTCCGCTTACAGGCTTGCACAAACCAACGTCAACAACAATAGTAGTCTTTCTCTTTTCAGAACTCGGGCCTCCTTCACTCATGTAAAAGTCGAACAGCATTGCAAGACAACAAACTTGATGGGCTAAGACCAAGTTCTGTTGACCTAGAGGTATCAACTTTAATGCGTGAACATTGACCTACAGGTAGAGTATATGATGGGTGATGTCAACAATTGTAGCACAAATCAGGAAAGATATCAAAATTGGAGGGGGAATCACTGGACAAATACAGCTACAGGTAAGGACCTACTGCAGTATCACAAACATTTGCCCCTTCAGGAAGAGATCTATAGCATTGGTAAATAACTAAGAGGGGCAAAAACAAAAAACAAAAAAATGAGTTAATTACACTAGGTGGGGCTGGCAAACATGAATTCTTGCTCTCCAACTGGCTCTATCCACGGCCATAACCTTTGATTGCCATTGTATTTCATGTTATGCTTAAAGGTTTCTCTGGTCGTCTTCTACATCCTTTGCTACAAATTTTTTTCCATTATCTGTGCTCGTCTTACACCTAGTCTTTTTCTCACATGTCCAAGCCATCGTAGGGCAATTAACCAAGAAATGCTAGAAAAATAAGAAAGTCGTAACCTTTCAATGCTTAGTGACACATAATTTACTACTGACATCAAGAGTGTTTCGCAGTCACCCTTCCAATCTCAGGACAAATTTATTTCAGAAACCATTCTATATGTTTCCTTTACTTCCAGTGGGTATGTGTAAGCCATCTTTCTAGGATAAGAAATCAAATCACTAGATACAGAGTTCTCAATTGCTTACCTCTGCTTCCATGGCAAGGAGTTCATTATACCATTCAGAACTGTCACCCTCAGAATGATTTTCTCCAGGTAAAGTAGAACAAAGACTCAGTTCAAAGTAAGGAGGCCTAAGAGGATATTCCATGCTTATCTTGACCTGCCATAATAGATGTTCAAGTGAATCATCAAAAACACTAGCAAGCAAAGAGGCAAGAAAATTGCAAATACAAATGTGAGCTGTACCAACATTTTCCTCACCTTGGCTTCCAACTTCATGCTCCTCTTGTTATTTTCCTCAATCTTGGTTAAAGAAAGACAATATTCCTGCACACCATAGTCTGCCCAAGAATTTTCAACCACTTCGAAGCATGCAATCCTGGCTGAATTACCTGTCTCTTGATCAATTTGAGTAAGCTCATCGAGATCACTCTCTGAATCCAGTATGAGTTCTTCCTCATCATTTTTCTTGAAACTTTGAGATTTTGTCCTGGTGAGTGAGGATACCATACTCTTTGAAATCAAAGAGAGCCCTTTGGAATGTTCAAAATCAGATCCTTTTACAGGGGTGAGTTTAACATCATTTACGATAGATGAGGTTGGAAGTAAATATGGAAGTTCCCCATCTTCCCTGGCATTTTCAACCTCTTCCTTTGAAGCAATAGATCTTCCATCCATTTCAATGTTCGAAGTTCCCTGGCCTTTTTCCACATCAACAATAGGCAAAGATGAAGCATGATTGGGTGATGATCCTACAAGCGACCAACCATGCAAACTGCATGAAGGGGTATGGAGGGCCCACGGAATGTTTTCAGAAGGTAGCAAAGGCCATTTAAGCTTGGAAAGTAAATCAAGCTGCTCCCTGTAAGCCAACCAAACATTTCCAAGTTTTTAACAAGTAATACCCAACCCCAAAAGACAGAGAAAAGAGTCAGAGAGATTCAAGGACACAGGAAATAAATAAACTAATAACTAAAAGGGCAGGCACCAGAGAGAGACACGTGAAGAAGTCATATAAAGCAGAGGAAATTTAAATTCAAAAATAAGCAGAACATGAGCATTTATATGCCATAAATATCATTAAATTAGTTCCAGCTTGTTCAAAACTGAAAAAACCCATATTTCAACATGACTACATTGTGGAATCTTCCTCATATACACTTTTTATTTAAGAAGGATCATGACTCCAAACATATAGAGGGGTGACTCACGCAAGAGCCAGCTGAGCCTTTTTCCGTGAACGAATTCTTTGAACAACTGTCTGTACGCGATTCTGTTGACGATATAGAGAGAGGCCAGATACAACAGTGGCACTTTTTGCCGTTTCATCGCCTGGCATTTCAGAGTTTGTAAGCAAAGGTGACACCTCCGGCAAAAAATCAATTCCAGCCAAATGCTGCACCCACCTATATGGACGTGAAGTTGTTCTTATATCAAATGCTACGCCATCACCAACACAGAGCTTGGCTGACTGCATACCATTCAAATATATTATACAAAGAATTTGTGGTTTCTTTCTCCTCTTTCTAGTCAGAAACTAAAGCACTAGAGAATGGGCATGTGGAAGTTGATTCTATGAAAAATGGGAAAAAAGACAAAATCTCATACCTGGTGAGGAAGGTCAAGGCCAGTGTCATCAGGGAACAAGTTGCACAAGATGTTATTCTCAGGTCCTTCATTGGAGCCTTCTATCCCAACACATACAACATTCAACTTTAATAAGTATTCAAACTTCAGTGTGATTAGTTTTGCAGACTTGGGATCAGAAGCCTCATCGTCATTTATGTGGAGAATGATTTTAAGTGGATGAGTTTGATATATTCCAGTCTGGTCAAGATTCTCTTTGCCTGGAACCTTCTTTGGTCGCTTTCTTCTTCTTTGTCCATCATCTTCATCTTCAGGCACATCATCCTCCAACTTAGAATTCTCTACATCAGTAGAAATTCCTGGTACATAAAAAACAATTTTAGTATCCTTTTCTTCTTCATCTTTCTTATTTAAAACTAGGAGAATGTTAAATTAGGAACCAGTGGATCAAAATAAAAACTTTTCCAGCTCTTCAGCAAGTTGGAAGACAAATCAAAAATTAGTTTTGAATGCATCACTGTGGCCACATAAGGTGTGAAACTGCCAAGGACGCTAATAATAACATCCTAAGACTTGTGAGTTCAAACCAACATAATTACAACAACTCTTGATATATATCAGTTGACAGGCTTGGTTTCACAGTGAACCCTTTACGGCTAGCCCAATCAACGAAATGAGTTGTCTGTACTATTCAACAAAGTACTACAGCATTAAGATTGAAATCAATAAGCTAGGAAAAGCCAAACAAGTTTATTACTAAAAACCACTTCAAACAACTTAGCCTCAACAAAAAAATACATATCATATACATATCCATCCTTTATCCCACTATTTGGGGTCGGCTACATGAATTCTAGACTTCCATGTATTTCTATATTTTGTCATATCTTCATTTAGGCCTATACACTTCATATTAAACTTTAATGTCTCTCCCAAAGCCAAATTATAAAATCAAATCAGGTCTTAGAAAATTTTAAGAAAACTGACAACTTATTAAAAATTGTCATATTAACCATAAATTACACTTAATTTACCAGTATCCTTATTTGCTTGCTGCCGAGCAAAAGCTTGAGCATCCTTCACACTTCCTACAATCTCCATATCAATGTTTTCCCCAAATGCTTCCTTTTGGGCCAAGAACTGTGAGTAAATTATATAAAGAGGTGGAGGAAGCAACTCTGCCAAGTGGTGCTGCTTTAGTTTCTTTGAATGTGGAATCCCCAGTTGGTGCTGTACTGGCAATGATGCTTTCTTGAGTGACTTGAGGTGCAAAGGGAGACTTGATAAGAACTTCTTCCTGTTAGCAATAGTCTCCAACAGTTTTTGCTTTTGTTGTTCAAGTTTCTCATGAAATTTGCATAATTCCTTGCGCTGATACAAAGAATGTGTAAGTATTTCTCAATCTAGTTATAGTAATAATGAAAATAACAAAGGAGTTAGTTAAAGCATTAATGAAAGTTTTACCCAGAAGATAACAGAATGGAAGCCCAAAGGATAAGTTCCTCCAAAAATAAGTGGCCTATACATATACTCTGGTTACTGGTAGTAACTTCCACACATGACAATAACTGGAAACACTTTCCAATATAATACAACATCCTTAGCATCAATTTAGAGCAACAAATGTGTATTTAATATGTGTACAAATCCTCATGGTGCATTCTGTGTCCAAAAGATTTGAACAGAAGAGAGAAAGGGACTGGAGAAGACTAGATGGTTACTATATCCTAAACACTCTTCCAATGCTAACAAAGACTAAATGGTTTTGTAGATGGTATGAGACTATAGACCACAAAAGAAATTAAAGTGACAAACTTGAAGCTTCATATGAATATTCTCCCACTAGCTATGAGCCCAAAACTGATCTAGGGAAGGGACAGAACTTTGTGAGCATTTGATATATCTTGTTTTTCCATCCAAAAACTAAATTTAGAATGTACTTTTAGTGGTATAGGAAGAAATAGGGTTACAAAATAACATTTAGATGAAAACAACAATGCACAGAAATTATTCAGGGAGTTGTGGGACAGTTTCTTTTAAGATTCAAGTTCTTTTGAGTGCTATTACTATAGCAGCATTTATCAAAAGGGAATCACTTTTCCCTCCCTTTGATAAATAACTGTAGTTACTGATAAAGGAAAGAACTGGAGTTCTGCCAATGGGAATCTAAAGCTAAAAGAGAAGATTGATCCTATTTGATTTTGAGAATTTCTTTTTACCCAAAAGAGATTTGCTTTTGAGGTTAGAAGGCTTAAAGTTACGGCCTCCACCCAAAAAAAAAAGAAGCATAACTGTAACAGCCCACCTCTTCAGGGCATATTATGCCTTAGGAAATTTAGTCTATTTTTTTTTTTTTTTATTTCATCATCCCCGAAATTCCCTAAGACCTTATCTAGTGCTAAACGAGATGTTTACACTAGAAAATAAATACAAAGCGGAAGCTGAATCGAACCTGTTCATGGCAATACATACATGAATAACTAGACATAATATTTATCACAAAGTTTTTACATAAGCTTTTGAAAATAAAACAATTATACATAATTCTTAAACTTATTCATATTACATCATAACATGGCACATTTCCTCATTTCCGAATGTCTCGCATCACTACACATCTCCAACCTCAGTATCATCACTGCAAGTTCCGGTTGGAACGTTGAATGTTCCAGGGGCGAACCCAAGTTAGATGATGAGCCATCTAAGTAAGGGTACATAATGCTATGTCATGTGTGTATACAATGTCTTTCATCATAGGTGTCAACTACACCCCTCATGCTACCTACCATTTTAGCGGCCACTTCTTTCGAAGCCGAGGTGTATGGGTGCACCCTTGGTAAGGCAGCGGTGATAGTTCGTACTCCCTACGGCCTCATATGCGAGTGATCAATGACATCAACGTATATTTATGCATTTCATAATCATGTTATGGATGCAATCTACGTGATGGGTACATTTCATAGTATGTCGATATGATGTAATCATTCTCGAAGATAAACATTTATAATCGTACTAAGCTTGAAACGGTACACTTACAGCTAAGTTGTCTTGAAAGGCGTGTCGGCCTCAAAAATTGTGCCGAGCGGCTATTTCTTAATCTTCTCGCCCTCAAGGACTCCTAAAACAG
Organism: Diospyros lotus; assembly: GCF_014633365.1. Lineage (NCBI taxonomy): Eukaryota > Viridiplantae > Streptophyta > Magnoliopsida > Ericales > Ebenaceae > Diospyros > Diospyros lotus. Next base: position 21,911,532 of record NC_068345.1, read on the forward strand.
TAAACTTATTTTTAGAATATCATTTCACTATTTTTCATAATTTCTTCAATTTTTCTTTTATTTCTAAGCCTTATCTCTTCAAAATTGAATAAAAATTATCTAGACTTTCATAAAATCTAATTTCTCTTTTTTAATATTCCTTAAATAATATTTCTAACATTCTGGAATTTTCTAGGAATTTTTCAAATTAAAATTCTATTTTTTCTTTATTTCCATAATAGAAAAACTACTTAAATAATTAATAAAATTAACATTTTTCAGAAAAGTTTTCACAAAATAAGACATAAACAATATTTCGGACTTTCTGAAAATTTTTGAAATTTTTTCAAAACTTTTTCCTATTTATTTCATTTTCCTTTCTTTTCTTTTCTTTTCTTTATTTTTTTATTTTTTTTTTTTTGCGGGCTCGTGGAAGGCACGCGCCTTCTTCCCACTCGCGGGCGCGTGCAGCCACGCGCCCGCCTGGTTCGTCTTCTCTGGTGGCTTCCTTGCTCCGGCGACCCCCCCGAGCCTCCGAGCTTCGAAACGAAGCCCTACCCCCCAAACCCGACCTCCCGAACCCAAATATGGCCTTAAAACTTTGAAAAAACAACCGGAAATACCTCAAATTTGCAATCGAAGGCGCGGCTCCGACGAGGCGTGATTTTCCGGCGAGTGCTTGAATCTTCTTCCCAGCTGCTCCGTTGGCCACCAAATGCTCCAGAAATGTTGCCCACGAAGTAAGGACTAAAACCCCGCTCTCAAATCTCTCAAACACTGCCTCAAAAGCCCGATCTAAGCTATGAAATTTTCGGATGCATTGCTTCACTTGAACATGGCTATTTATAGCCCAAATTCGACACGACTTGCCCTATCATGGATGGCCGCGCGTCCTAGAGGCCATCCCGGCGGTCACCTCGGCATTAAATGCCCCCCCTCTCCCTGACGGCCAATTTGCAGGTGCGGCCATGCTCTGGCCGCGCGTCTACTCTGTACAATCCAGATTTTCTGGATTTTTTTTTTATTTTATATATATATATATACGAATATATATATACATACACCTTATATCATACATATATACATACGTACATATACCTATACTTTTATACTTCTTTTCCTACATATACATATAACAGTAATATATATACTATATAATTTCTGATATATATATATTTTATTTCAATTTATTTTTAAGCTATATACTTATGCAATGTATTTAACTATCATAAAATGCATAATATAATTTGATATAACTAATTTTATATAAATATACCTTGTCCATAACTACCATAATTCCAATAATTCCCAAAATCCTATTTTAATACAAGATTATTATATACATAAACACTATTTGTACAATTTCATAATTTTACCTTAAAAGTTCTAATAATTTCTTTAGGGTCTTAAAACACAAAATTTCGATCTTGATAACTAAGGGTATTACAATAACTATAACTATAATGGATGTTCTATTTTGGGGATCTGTTTTTTAACTATAATGGATATTTTGTTTCAGGGATCTGTTTTTTTATGTTTTCTCGCTTTTCTTCTTATGGATAAATCTCTGCCTTTCTATCAAAAAAAGAAAAGGAAAAATAACTAAAAGGTAACACACCTATTGTTAAGAGGATTACGATTTGATTATAATATTTATATTAATTAACTATATATACTTATATGATTTCTATATATTTTGTATATATCTTTAGAATATATTGTTTCCTTACTTTAGAATAGGGTACATGTATATAAGTCCTTGTACACCTCATTTGTGAAATACACACATACCTTTTCTATTTACACTTATATTGCAATTTGCATTAATATTGACATTGCATCACATAATTCTTCCCTAGAGCTTCAAAGTGTTTCTAAAAAATTCGTCACAACCCTATGGGTGCTATTGTAATTAGACTAAGGATGAATAAGCTTATTGTACTAAAGCAGTTACAGCTAAGTCGCTTGTACCTATTCGGTTATGTCATAACAACCAAGGGAAGAAACCTATAAAAGGCCATGTGCAAGAGGATGGGAATCATGAATGAGAATGCTGATTCTTTTCCTCTTAACTTATTTTCCCTCTCTTTCTCTTTCTCTTTCCCTCGAATTCTCCCTCCTCCTTTCAAACTCTCCTTCCAAATTCTCTAACTGTTCTATAATTCCAAAATTGGCCTAGCCTTAGATCCGAGGCTTGACATTCTGGTATCATAGCCGGCGATCCTCGACAAGAAGTTGCGATCAGATTGCAGTGAATTGCGACCAGTGGTAGAAATCGCAGATCTCCATCGATCGGTAGGCATAGTGAATTGGTGCACAGGACGAACAATGGCGGAAGGGACAAGACTAAAACAATTGGAATCACGGATAGAAGTGCTGGAGTTTGGGATGACAGACGCATGAGGCGATCACCCAAAGTAGGGAAGATGTGGCTGCAATCAGAAAATGGTTTGCAAGAGGATTTGACGGCCTCTCAAGAGAGCATGCAACGTGAATTAGAGAGGCATAGGGAGACGATGGAGTAATACAGCTAGAGGATTAACAGATTAGTAGCATGTTCAACATGCTGTCATCCCTTCCTCAGTTCCGCAGAATTTCCTCCCAGGACTATATTCAACCCGAATTTGGCCAAACAAGGCATTCTTCCGAGGCCTTATGGAGTGACGGAGGCAGAGGAATTGCCGGACATGGAGCCAGGAATTCAGGTAAGGGAATTAACCCCTCATGCTACTAATCACACACCACTGCCAAGGTTGGAGATACATTTATTTGATGGATCCAAGTCAACGTGGTGAATCTGGCAGTGTGAGCGTTTCTTTCAATTTTACAATGTAGCTAAACACCAGAGGATTACCTTGGCAACAGGAAGGAATGAGTCTGGTGCAGTCTCATCTCCATCTCTAAAGATTAAATCACTTCTTGACTCCAACTCATTCCTTCTTGAGTTCGGCGCAGTCCCGTCTCCATCATTTCTAGCCTCACCTGCAGGCTACTCATCTGTGCCTCCAATTGCTTCATTCTCGTTCCATCTGCCATTATCTCCTTCCAACAATTTTCTGATTCTACTTCCAACAACAGCAAACTGAGGATTGGTTGCTCTGATACCAAATTGTTAGGTTCTTGTCTTGACTTAGGGTTTGATGAAGAACAAAATGTAAAACGGGAGAGGGAAAGAGAAAGAAGAGGAAGAAAAGATTTTAGATTTCTTATTTCTCCAACTCCTTTAATACAGTCTTGAGTAGCTTTATATAGCTACTCTATATTCAGTTTTCAATTACATGTGACTGAAAATGTACAACTGTCATGCAACTGATCAACAGAAATAACAGTTGCTAATAATAGAAAGGAAATTTCAATTGATTAGTTGCAAGACAGCTGTACATTTTCAGTCACAACATGTAATTGAAAACTGAATATAGAGTAGCTATATAAAGCTACTCAAGACTGTATTAAAGGAGTTGGAGAAATAAGAAATCTAAAATCTTTTCTTCCTCTTCTTTCTCTTTCCCTCTCCCGTTTTACATTTTGTTCTTCATCAAACCCTAAGTCAAGACAAGAACCTGACAATTTGATATCAGAGCAACCAATCCTCGGTTTGCTATTGTTGGAAGTAGAATCAGAAAATTGAAAACTGAATAGTTGCATGACAGTTGTACATTTTCGGTCACAACATGTAATTGAAAACTGAATATAGAGTAGCTATATAAAGCTACTCAAGACTGTATTAAAGGAGTTGGAGAAATAAGAAATCTAAAATTCTTTTCTTCCTCTTCTTTCTCTTTCTCTTTCCCTCTCCCATTTTACATTTTGTTCTTCATCAAACCCTAAGTCAAGACAAGAACCTGACAATTTGGTATCAGAGCAACCAATCCTCGGTTTGTTGTTGTTGGAAGTAGAATCAGAAAATTGTTGGAAGGAGTTAATGGTGGAAGGAATGAGAATGAAGCAATTGGAGGCATAGATGAGCAGCCTGCAAGTGAGGGTGATTCAATCTTTAGAGAACAAGCTAGATGCATCAATGGATGGATTAGCAAGAAGATTGGATGGTTTCATGCTTATGTTCTCTAAACTGCCTCGGGTGACTCTTCCTAATGATTTCCTCCGAAGGAACAAAATGATCCAATCCTCCAAGGAGATGGAACAGTTCCTATGCCAGCTGGTTCTTCAGAGTTCAAAATTGAAACTGCTGTAATTGGAGAAAATATAGTTGAAAGAGCTGTAGAAAGAAGGCAGGAAGTACAGGCTGCATCTAATCAGCCTTATTTTCCATTGCCAAAGCTGGAAATAACAATGTTTGACTGTCGAAACCCTAGGTGGTGGATTAGGCGATGTCAAAAGCTCTTTACCTTGTGTAACATTCCGGATCAGCAGAGAATTACTTTAACCTCTACGTATTTGAATGATGTTGTGGATGCTTGGTTCCAAAGATGGAACTAGTTAGGAGACAACTATCAATGGACAAAATTTGTGGAGGATTTTTGTGAAAAGTTCGGAGATAGAAATATGCCTAATGTTATAGAAGAATTCAATAAGTTGAGACAGGTTGTAACAGTTTTAGAAACATGTATAAAGTTAGCTCTCTCGATTAATCATAGTAGTAGTTTTGATTTCTCTCAAACTTAGTTTTTTGGTCTCGGGTTCCTGCCCAAGGGACCTTACTTTGTTCATGGTATCAGAGTTCACTCTTTCTAGCCTAAGTATTCGGATCATATGGATGCTCAAGGTCATGGGAATGCAGTCCCTACTGCTGCAGAGTCATCCATTAGTTCGACTCTTCAACAAACAACAACTTCGGCTGCAGTAGTACCTACTAACACCCTATCAATGGATAGCCACACCCTACAAATCAGGCAACATAGGTTGAATGGAAGAAACTTCAGAGAGTGGTTTCAATCCGTCACCTTGGTGATTAAAGGCAAGGGAAAATATGGCTACCTCACAATGGCTATTCCAACTCCACGAGAAGATTCCGAAGAGTATCAACGATGGGAAGTAGAGAATTCGATTTTGATGGCTTGGTTTATCAACTTGATGGAGCCCAAAGTAGGCCGACCCTATCTGTTCTACAAGATTGCAAAAGAGGTATGGGATGCAATCCAAGAAATTTACTCTGATCTAGAAAACACAGCTCGGTGTTCTGAGAATAAAGCAGCAATTAGGACTACCGAGCAGAGTAGTTTTGAAGTTACAGAATATTAATAATCTAATAGAGTTATGGCAAGAGATGGATCTATTTTATGATCCAAGTTGGGAGTGTGCGATTGACAGCTAGAAATACAACAAGATGCTAGAAAAAGAGAGGATTTTTTACTTCCTCCAAGGGCTCAATTCGGATTTGGATAAGTGAGAGGAAGACTCCTAGGTACCAAGCCATTATCATCCCTCCGAGAGGTATTTGCGGAGGTTAGATGGGAGGAAAGTAGAAAGAAGGTCATGCTTCTAGCTAAAGAACCAAATTTAGGGTTTGCTCTTACTGCTACCAGGAAAGAGGACAATCCTAGGGACAAACAGTGGTGTGAGCATTGTAATTGACCCTACCATATAAAGAACACATGTTGGAAGTTACACGGGAAGCCACCAAACTGGAAACCTAGATCTAAGAGGGAAAAGAAGAAACCAGCTTATGCAGCAGCTAGTATCCACACCGGTGAAAAAGGTGTAGGTATGGGTTTAACAACTAACTGATAAGTCTCGAATCTAAGACTTATGCAAATCAGGAATGATGTAGTTAATGAATTCAAATTGGAGGGAGAGAGAGAGAGAGATAGTTTGAATGATAGGAGGGAGAATTTAGAGGAAAGTAGAAAGAAAATTTGGAGGGAAAGAGTTATGTTCTATTTCATTTCATAATTCCCATCCTCGGTGCCTTACATCCTTTTATAGGCATTCGCATGGCTGTAACTACCAGGCGCAAGTGGATATAGTTGTAACTAATTGGTACAACTATGGGATTATTACACTAATAGGCTAATTACGACCTTGCCACTTCTGGCTACTAATTACATTTAGGCCCTTATTAACCCCCTAGGGTCGTAACATTTTCCCTCCTCTTGAAATCTTTCTTATCCCCAAGAAAGGACAGTAGCTAGACAGCTCGAGGTTGTTGCTTCAGCAAGTCTAGTAGGTACTCCCAGGTTGCATTATCTGGGTGAAAGTGGTTCCATTGGACCAACACTTCAATCAGAGGGATAGTATCCTTATAGGTGATTCGTCAGTCTACAATAGCTTGGGGTTCCGCGGTAACCTCCCTATTTTCATTTACTGGGGGAAGCTAGAAATTGGTTGTTACCGTAGGCTCTATTGCTTTCTTCAACAGTGACACATGGAACACCGGATGGGTAGACGTCCCTTTAGGAAGTTGCAGCTTATAAGCTACATTGCCCACTTTAGCAAGCACAGTGAATGGCCCAAAGTACTTAGGGCTCAATTTAGAGGCAGGGGTTGAGGAGAAAGAGTGCTGAAGGAACCTCTTGAGCAGTGGTTAGTTTCTTCTTCAGTAGCTGAGTTACTAGCTGTCTTTGCTATAGATATTCTCCCATAGTTGGCACAGTTGTGGGAGCATTCATCAAGGTAGGCAAGGTATGAGCTAGGTATCCAAATAGTGCTTCAAACAGGGACTTCTTGATGGCACTATGGTAGCTAAAATTGTACCACCACTGTGCCATGGAGAGCCATATGCCCCAACTCTTAGGCTTAGCAAAACAAATTCAACGTAGGTAGGACTCCAAACATTGATTCACCCTCTCCGTTTGTCCGTCCGTCTCCGGATGATATGTCGTAGACATATGCAGCCCTACGCCTAGGTTTTTAAACAATTCTTGCAAAAAATGGCTTGTAAAAATCTTGTCCCTATCGGACACTATTGATTTTGGGATCCCATGAATCTTCACCACCGAATCAAGGAACTGCCTAGCCACCTCTTGGGCCGTGAATGGGTGAGTGAGGCTAACAAAATAAGCGAATTTAGTCAGTCTATCCACAATTACTAGGATGGCGTCCTTACCTTCAGATCGAGGAAGCCCTTCAACAAAATCCATAGACACCCCTTCCCAAGCCTGTTCTGAAATGGCTAGTGGTTGGAGGAGTCCCAGTAAGGCTACATGCTCATGTTTGCACCTCTGGCAAGTAGGACAAGATAGCACAAATTCCATTACTTCTTTCTTGAGTCCTACCCAAAAGAACATTTGTCTTACTCTGTGGTAGGTAGCCCAAATGCCTGAATGGCCCCCCACAGGAGAGTCATGCAGGGATTGCAGAATCCGCCTTCTAAGTCTCTGGACTTCCCCAACTACTATCCTGCCACGGTAACGAATCAACCCTTGTGCCATGGTATATCCTCTGCTTCCGTTAGGATTTATTGCCAACTGCTCTTATAGTTTCTTTAATTATTTGGTGTGCTCATAGCTCTCTGTGACCTCCTTTACCCAATCAGGAACAACGACTGTAATGGCACTGCAGTTGGCCTTTTCTTCCCGTCTAGACAGTGTGTCAACCACTTTATTTTCCTTCCTTTGTCTGTAATGGATTACATAATCCAAGCCCAGCAATTTAGAAACCCTTTTCCTTTGGAGCTGAGTGTGTAGCCTTTGCTGCATTAAGTGTCTCCAGCTGTCATGATCAATCTTGATGATGAAAGGGCCTCCCTCCAGATAGTGTCTCCATTTGTCAACTACCACCAATACGGCTATTAGCTCCTTATCATATACACTCAACCTCGAATGCCTTGGGGCTAACGCTTGGCTAAGGTATGCTAACGGCCTGCCTTCCTACATGAGCACTGCTCCCACCCCTGTGTCACTAGCGTCTATCTCTAGCACAAATGGCTTTGAAAAATCAAGGAGAGCCAATATTGGAACCCTTGTCATTGCCTCCTTGAGTGTTGTAAAGGCCATTTCTGCCTTAGGATTCCACTAGAACTTATCCTTTTTTAGCAATTCAGTCATGGTCTTACTGATTATTCCATAGCGAGGAACAAGCCGTCGGTAGTAACCAGTGAGTCCCAGAAATCCCCTCAATTCTTTAACATTGGTAGGCTGCGACCATTTTGTCATAGTGGTGATCTTCTTTGGGTCAGTACTTACTCCCTTTTCTGATATCACATGCCCCAGATATTCAACCTCTTTTTGTGCAAACAGGCATTTTGATTTCTTGACATACAATTGATTGTGTTTTAAGGATTCGAAACGTTGTTCTTAGGTGGAAAAGATGAAGTTCCAGGTTGGGGCTATATATTAGTATGTCATCAAAGAATACTAATATGAATTTTCTTAGGTAAGGGGCAAATAATTGGTTCATCAAGGCTTAAAGGGTAGCTGGGGCATTAGTGAGGCCGAAAGGCATAACAAGGAATTCATAAAGGCCTTGATGAGTTCGAAAGGCAGTTTTATGAGTGTTAGAAGGGTTCATTCTAATTTGGTGGTACCCAGATCGTAAATCTAGCTTAGAAAAACTAGTTGCGCCATGGAATTCATCCATCAAATCTTCTATAATGGGGATAGGAAATTTGTTTTTGATGGTTAGAGAGTTGAGTTGGCGGTAGTTTACACAAAACCGCCATGTGCCGTCTTTCTTTTTAACAAGTAGAATCGGTGATGCATAGGGGCTCTAGCTGGGTTGTATAATTGAGGAAGAAAGCATTTGTTTGACTTGTTTTTCTATTTCAGACTTTTGTATTGGGCCCGAGAGGGGGGGGGGGGGGTAGCGGTAGGGTGTGATGTTAACGGTTTCTGAATTGGGCTTCAAGGGAATGGCGTGGTCCAAGGCTCAGGTAGGGGGAAGAGAAGTAGGTTCAGCAAACAAATCCTTAAACTCAATCAAAAGTTCATTGATTATGCCTAAGGAGGTTACCTCTTCTTGAAGTGGTTCTGTCTCCTCTTTCTTCTTCTCATTGCCTCTTATTTCCATGTAGCTCGTCTCCTCCATTTCCACAGCGTGAATGGAGAATAGCTGTGAGATGCGGTACTTCCCTTTTGCAAGCAATTTTTGCAACTTTTTCCCCGTGATTATTCTACATTCCCCTAACTCCAGGCTTCCCACCAATGTTAGCTTCTTGCCCTCCACCTCCACTGTCACTTCTGGCTTATTGAAATCAAACGTAAGGGGGCTGATGGTCCTCATGCAATCCACACAGCCTCCTAATTCCAACACCCTTAGGTCCATTGAGAACTCCTGCCCTTGAATGAACCACTAAAACCCTGCGCATTTGTAGTGGCTAAGCATCCGGTTCCCATTGGCCACCGTGATGGACAATCGTGTGGTGGCCATTAATTCACACTGAAGATCAGTGGCAGTGGCTTCACTCAGGAAGCTATATGTGCTGCCACTATCTATGAGGACTATCAACTTCCTCCTTCCAGCTTCTCCCTTGACTTTTATTATCTTCCCTGTGGGTTCTCCTTTTAATGCATGGAAGGATATCTCCCCTCCTTCATCTTCTACCTCTGTTTCTTTTACCAACTCCAGGTCTTCCTCCTTGATCTCCCCTTCTTCCTCATCATCTTCCTCTTCCTTGCCTTCCATTTTCAATAGTTGCCATTTGCACTGATGGCCAATTCCATACTTATCACCACATTTGTAACATAGCCCAAGCTGTCTTCTCTATTCCATTGTGGTACCTCTTGTGCCATTGTAATTTGTCTTAGGGGGTCCTGGTGCTACCCCAGCACTCATTCCCTTCGAATCTATTCCCATTCCTAACAATGGGGAAGGATTTGCATTACTTCTAAGCCACGGTTTTCCCCTCCCAAATATGGCTTCTAACGTTGCTTCTTGGAGCTTGGCTTTTTCCGCGGCTTGCCTCACAGTCGTAGGCAGCATCATCTTCACCATCGATCATAATTCTCCTCTGAGGCCACTCACAAAGTTTGAAACGAAGTACTGTTCCGTTAAACACGGTTGTGCGTTCCACATGAGCGCTCTCAGTTCCTCAAACTTATCAAGATAGTCGGTCACCATGCCCGTTGTTTCAACATCTTAAATTCCCCGATCACGTTGGACATGTCCTTCTCCCCGAACTTGACACACAATTCTTCCGAGAACTCATTCCATCTTGCTTCCACCTCCCTCGCCTTAGTCCACCCTTGATACCATGAGTCGGCAGTATCATCGAGATATGCCGCTGCCATGGTGATCCTCTGTCCTTCGGCCACATTATATAACTGGAAGAATCTCTCGCATCAGCGGATCCTCCACCTCGGCTTGGATCCGTCAAACAAAGGAATCTCTAGATGAGGCATATGAGTGTAAGAATTCAGACCTCTTACCGGTGCCCCAGTGTCCATTTCTGACGGCTCACTCGACTCCATAAGTCCGTCAAGTCGTGGAAGTATTCTGTGGCTGAAATGGCTAGGTTCAGTTGTCAATCGTGGAGGAAATTCAGGTGGCAACCTGAATTGTGGAAGGGCGGAGAGCATATTGAATATGTCGTGGATCCTCTAGCCATACTGATCGATGGTTTCCCGATGCTTCTCCAATTCCCTTTGCATCGCTTCTCTAGCAGCAACTTGATCTTCCTGGCCTTGCGCAATCGCCTCATGAGTTTGATTCATTCCAAACTCCAGCGCCTCCAGGCACGTCTCAAGTTGCTTCATACATGTGCCTTCCGCCATTAATTCTACTCAAGTACTATCCGCTTCAATCGCCGAGGATGTTCCACTCTAATACCAAATGATAAGTCTCGGATCTGAAACTTATGCAAATCGGGAATGATGTAGTTAATGAATTCAAATTGGAGGGAGAGAGATAGTTTGAATGATAGGAGAGAATTTAGAGGAAAGTAGAAAGAAAATTTGGAGGGAAAGAGTTATGTTCTATTTCATTTCATAATTCCCATCATCGGTGCCTTACATCCTTTTATAGGCATTCGCATGGCTGTAACTGCCAAGTGCAAGTGGATATAGCTATAACTAATTGGTATAGCTATGGGGTTATTACACTAATAGGCTAATTACGGCCTTGCCACTTCTGGCTACTAATTACATTTAGGCCCTTCTTAACCCCCTAGGGTCATAACACTGACCAAATTGAATTTTTACAAAAATTGTTGAATAGCTCTCGCATGGCAAAGGAATCAGATGATTTAGCAGCTAATCCCACAGCACCTATGGCACAAAAAGGTAACTAACCTCTTTCCTTAATTGTTAGGAGGATGAATAGAAGTTATTGGATGGTAGATAGTCAGGCATCTGACCACATGACCGGATCTACTGCCATATCTGAGAAATTTCATATTAGAGATAACGATTTAACCGTATTGATGGTAGATGGTACAGTATCCTTAGTCAAGGGAAAAGGGAGTGTTTGTGCTATTGGTTTACAACTCGAATCCGTGCTATATGTGCCCAACCTAAAATGTAGTTTACTATCTATAAGCAAGCTAACAAGGGATATGGATTGTATTGTAACATTTTTCCCTTTATATTGTGTCTTTCAGGACAGATCCTCGGGGAAGATGATTGGCAATGCTGAGGAGAATGATGGATTTTATTGGCTATCCGATAACAAGGCTTTCCCTAGTCAATTTCCTCCTAGGTTTTCTCTTACTGTTAGTTCAAATTCTGGAATTTTGTTATGACATAAATGTCTTGGTCATTCTAGTTTTTTATATTTGAAACACTTGTACTCAAATTTATTTATCAATAAAGAAAAGTTGGTACTTAAGTTTGATCATTATATTCTTGCCAAGCAAACTCATAATACTCATCAACCGAACCCATACACTCTTTCTAAACCTTTCTACTTGATGCATAGTGATATTTGGGGACCAGCTAGAGTTCCAAACTTGAATGGTGCTAGATGGTTTGTAGCCTTCATTGACAACCACATAAGAGTGTGTTAGGTATACCTAATGAAAGAAAAATCTAAGGTGTGTGCAATTTTTCATAACTTTCATAAACTCATTCTAAACATTTTTCAATCCTCTATTTGTATCCTTAGGATTGACAATGGCCAGGAATATTTTTCTTACCCATTCACTCAATACCTTACTACCAATGGAATCTTTCATCAAAGCACTTGCCCCTACACCCCTCAACAAAATGGGATAGCTAAGAAGAAAAATTGACATTTTCTTGAGGTAGCTAGATCTCTCGTGTTTACTAGTTCTACTCCTAACAGGTATTGGGTGGAAGCAGTCCTAACATCTTATTTAATCAATAGGCTACCTTCCAAGGTTCTAAATTACCGAACTCCATTGCACAACCTCATGTCTATCTTTCCCTATGTTCGAATTCTCAACACTCTATCTCCTAAAGTGTTCGGGTGTGTGGTATATGTCTATCAAACCAGCCCTAATCATCATAAACTGGAACCTAGGGCAATCAAGTGCATATTTATTGGGTATTCTCCTACCCAAAAAGGATATAAGTCTTTTTGCCTTACATCACAAAAAATTCTTTGTGTCCTGTGATGTAACATTTGTCGAAGATGAGTTTTATCAATCAAGCACTCCATTACAAATGGAAGAAAATCATTGGGGTCTTACCATGCCAATGCCTATTACATTACCAATTTCTTCTCCTCCTCCCAATGATAATCCTATTCAAATAGTTGCAGTTGATCATTCACAGCTAGCACCATTTGAACCTAGCAATCTTAATTCATCATCTCCTCAAGATCCTCAACTCTCAACAGAACCAGGGGTAACTGATTCAGGGAAAGATCTGTGGCTAGAAAAGCCAATAAAAGTTTACTCAAGACGAGCTAAACATCCAGCTCCTCAACTCAGCCAACCATTAGAACCAAAGGGAGGTCCAACAAATGAGGAGGAAAACACTGCAGCCAAAAGTGATTTGAACATCCCTATTCCTCTTAGAAAAGGGGTAAGGTCATGTGTTAAGCATCCAATATCAAACTTCTTGGCATATTCCAAGTTATCCCCTCAATTCAAGGCATTCACTACCACTATGGATGAAGTCACTATACCTCTGAATATTCAGGAAACATTAAATAATCCTAAGTGGAAGGAGGCAGTGATGGAACAAATGCGGGCACTGAACAGCAATCACACTTGGGATATTGTAGATTTTCCAAAGAACAAGAAGATTATAGGGTGCAAATGGGTGTTTACGGTCAAATACAAATCAGATAGAGGTATAGATCGATATAAAGCTAGGTTAGTTGTCCAAGCATTCTCTCAAACATATGGGATGGACTATGAGGAGACTTTTGCTCCGGTAGCAAAGTTAAATTCTATAAAAGTGTTATTATCCATTGCTATAAATCTAGACTAGGAATTGTTCCAATTCGATATCAAAAATGCATTCCTAAATGGGGAGTTAGAAGAAGAGGTATACATGAGGATTCCACTCGGATTTGAGAAAGAAGAGAGAAGTGGCAAGGTATGCAAATTACATAGGTCTCTCTATGGGTTAAAACAATCTCCAAGGGCATGGTTTAAGAAATTAAGCTCTACTCTCACTAAATTTGGTTACAGACAAGGTGAGATTGATCATACTTTCTTTACTAAACATGCTGCTAACGAAAAAAGATGCATCTTAATTGTGTATGTAGACGATATAATTGTTATAGGAGATGACACTCATAAAATTGCAGCTTTAAAACAGAAGTTAAAATAGGAGTTTGAAGTTAAGGAATTGGGCACAATGAAGTATTTCCTTGGAATGGAAGTGGCTAGAAGCAAACAAGGTATGGTAATCTCTCAATAAAAATATACTCTTGATCTCCTAAAAGAAACTAGAATGTTGGGATGCAAACCAAGATATACTCCTCTAGAAAGAAATTGGAAATATGTGAAAAAGGATGGTGACCCACCGGTTGATAAAAGGAATCAACAACTAGTTGGGAGGCTAATTTATCTCTCTCTAACTCGCCTGGACATAGCCTATACAGTGAGCATCGTGAGCCAATTTATGCATGCTCCCACTCAACAACATTTGGTAGTTGTATACCATATTTTGAGGTACTTGAAAGGAATACCAAGTAAGGGACTCTTGTTTCAAAAGAGTAGTGAAAGAGGGGCTAAAGGTTCTTCCGATGCAGATTGGACAAGATCGGTTATGGATAATCGGTCAACATCTGGTTTTTGTACAAAATAGTGGGGAAACCTAATTACATGGAAAAGTAAAAAAAAAATCGTTGCTGTTGGTAGCAAGAAGCAGTGCGAAAGCAAAATTCAGGGCAATTGCCCAAGGTATTTGTGAGCTAATTTGGATGGTAAGACTAATGGAGGACCTACAAATATCTCTAACCCAACCAACAAAACTATATAGTGACAGTAAATTAGCTATAAGCATTGTTAACAATCCGATGCAGCATGATAGAATGAAACATGTCAGGATTGATCGGAGTTTCATCCAAGGGGAAATTGAAGAAAGAGGTATAAAGTTGATCTATGTTCCTACAACAGAGCAGGTGGCAAATGTGCTTACCAAAGCCATGTCAAGACCAGGTTTTGAGACTCTCATTAACAAGCTAGGAATGAGAGATATCTATTCCTTAGCTTGAGAGAGGGGTGTTGGAGAGTCCTAGGCTACTAAGGAATCTCATCGAGAGGAAAGAGAGTGTAACTGCTAAGGAGTCTACATAAGAAACGAAGACGTGAGCCCCAATCATGTGCTGATAAGTAGTGACAAGGAGGGATTGAAGCCCCAAAGAGATAATCTAGATAAGTTCCTAAAATTCAAGAGAAATTATAGGAGTAGGATGTGTTAGTTATCTTATCTTGTGTGTATCTTAAATTTCTGTTGTATCTTATCTCCTAAATATTAGAATTAGATAGCATAGAAACATGTATAAAGTTTTGATTTCTCTCGAACTCAATTTTTTGGTCTCGGGTTCCCTGCCTAAGGAACCTTACTTTGTTCATGAACTTAGGCCAACAGTGAAGATGCTACAACCTGCAACAGTTAAGCTGACAGCAAAGAAGGTAAAACTACAGGAATTCACAAAAGAGGCCATATTCAAGAAATATCTACAGGAACCAAGTTCCTCTTATTCAAGTATTCATTCTATGGTCCCATTTGCACCTGGATAACAATAGTTGGGAATATATGCCAGATCTCCTAGCTCAATTTCCTCAAGTTGCTCTATTTCTTTAATTTTCTTGAGGACAAGAAAATTTTAAAGGGAAAGGAAATTTCAAGACCTCGAGTGTATTGGGCTCATAGGAGAGCTAATTGTAGCAGATTACTTGAGTAGTTAGCAGTTGTTATTTCTGTTATTAGCAGTTGTTATTTCAGTTGATTAGTTGCAAGACAGTTGTACATTTTCAGTTACAAGTAATTGAAAACTAAATATAGAATAGTTATATAAAGCTACTCAAGATTGTATTGAAGGAGTTGGAGAAATAAGAAATTCGAAATTCTTTTCTCCCTCTTCTTTCTCTTTCCCTCTCTCGTTCTACATTTTGTTCTTCATCAAACCCTAAGTCAGGACAGGATCCTGACACAAGTTAAATAAAAGTAACAGATGGTTACACCTATAAATCTTTCCCCCTTAAACTTCTATTTTAAAAATTCTAATTTAAAACTCAAAACTTCTGTCATTTTACAAAAATAATATTTTAAGTGAGACCCTGGGAGCTTCTTATTCACCCTTCTAACAATATGTGGACTGTGAGAAGGCTTTCTTATAATTTTCAAACAATAATGTTGCCATTTATGAACTTTGCCAGAATCTCTACGAGGTAGCCACTAATAAGGAAAGCTACAGTGGAAATTTGCTTTTTCGTCAATCCTAGTGGAGTATCACAGTCATTGAGGTTTAGATGTAAATTTCAAGACTAGGAAATTCATTGCAAGCTTCTCATTACTTGTTCCAAGGCTATCCTATGATAGATTAGGGGGAGAATAGATGGGTGCAGAGACCATCTGTCCACTCTTTTTATGGTGTTCTTTGGAAGAAGGATCTCCAGACTTTCCTTTGAAAGTCGAGAGATAATCTATGGAAGCACAAGCTGGAAGTGCTAGAATGGTATTACCACCTTTGTAGGAGCAGTGGTAAGTTAGTGTAACATATCCCCTTACATTGATGGGTGCATAGTCGTCAAAGGCTCAAGTCACAATGAGGGGCATGGGCGTGAGGCATAAGGCGCAGGCGAGGGCTTTCTTAGATGCGAGGGCAAGGCGCACATTTAAAGAACTGTATAAAAATACTTAAACATCATTATTTTCAATATATACTTATGAAGTGGTAAATGCAAACCTATAGAATCATAAATAAGAAATAACCAACACTATTTAACCAAATAATACGGTGTTTTATTGTTTTCTCAAATTTCTTTTAATTTTTTCTGGTTCTTACTGGTTAGATTTTAACAAGTCCACAAAACCTCCAAAAAAAAAAAAAAATTACATAGGAGTAAAAGGCCTATGCCTTGCGCCTTAGGTAAGGTGTTAGCGCCTAGGCGCATGCCTTATAGAACAAGCCACCCTCAGTTGAGCCTTGAGAGCCTAGGCATGCCTCAAGCACAACTTTGACAACTAAGCATGAGTGACCTGGAAAGTTTGGTGCTTCAACTTTGCCATTTGGCATCTACATTGGGTCAAACTTGCCACCATATAGTGTGTTGTGGATTCTTATCCAAGATTTGTATCATTTGATGATGCCATGTGAATGGCTAGAAACATGTGAAGTGTATGGCTAACCCAATAACAAAAGCTTCGTAAGGGGACTGGAGCAAGTTACCATGAGACAAAGGATCTTCTTTCTAAGGAGATTCGATTCGAAACTATTATATGTACAAGGTCCAATATTGAAATAATTTTAATAGCTACCTGTCTGCTTTGCAGAGGATGATTTGGATGACTATCCCTTTATACATCTAGACATGCATAGAATGCAAGAAATACAGAAGACATTTGAGTACATGAAGTGTTTGGTTCTACGGCTAAAGAGCAGCCTCTTTGCCACTTTGTTGTCTTGGTTGAGGACAGATAACCCTTATGGTTTCCTACATTATACAATTTTGGAGTGATTGTTATTTGCTTTCTTAGTTTATAGCAAGACTCCTGGTCTTGGACTCTTGGCATATTTCACCTATTCCTTTGTACAGGATTGACCCCCTCAAGATGGTTCCTATGACGCCCTGAAGAATTCAAACCCGAAAAAGAGTATAATTGGATCAATAAAAGTGAACCCAGTGAAAGAACATAAGGGGAAAATGGTAAAAATGATTGTAGGGATAAAATGGTTATTTTATATCTCAAGCTGGGACCATGACAAATAAATGTCAAAAGTTGTAAGGAAATATTTATTAATGTTCCAGAAATTGTCTAGAAATAAAATGGCCAAATTCTGCACATAGCTAGGTAGATGAGATTGAATAATTGTGGAAAACCTAGTTTTGGGATAAAGAAGATGATTTCCCTTCCAATTTCTCATAGAAGGGTCATGGGATTGGTCCCCAAGAGGACGGGATTTGACAGTTCTCTTTTATTAACTTATTATATATAAAATATACATATAGCACTCCTAATAATAGTAATTAGTCAAAACTATTGGCCATTTTATCCACTTCTTGCATGCAACCAGTCAACTTGACTGCATCAATTAAACCTTTGGTGGAAAAACCCTGACCTTGACTCTGCTCAAGCTTTAACACTAAGAATGTTCTTAATCAAAGAAATTTGATTTTAATCCCAAAATTTAATGTAGCACATAGAAGACATTTCGAGAAGGGAAAAGAAGAGAAAGAAAATAGAAAGAAGGTAAATATGGACGGGAAATAAGAGAACATAACAAGATAAATAAAATTCAGTAGATCCAATGCTTCCACAAAGTTGCAAATATCTCACCACATAATACATAATACATCCCTGCATTTCAAGGTTAATCCAAATTATCACAATACTAATCAAATTAATTAAACCAAATCCCAGAAAATTCAAATGATTATTTTCATAGACAAGTTCAACTTCCCCAGCAAATTAGAATTATTAGAAGTTTAAGCTTCCCATTATCTTTTACATTTAAAATTATTAGCAGTTCAAGCTGCCCATTATCTTTTATAACCCCCGTGAAAGAAGAAATCAGATTCACATAAGAATATGGGAGAATGACCAAACATTTTGGCCAATTATGTAAAACATTATCATAAACATCATAAAGAGCAAGATAGGTCAGCGTAAAGTAATATCCATTAAACTTCAATTTCAGTAAACACCCCCCCCCCCCCCCCCCCCCCAAATTCAACTTAATTACAGATGCCCTTATATTTTCTCAGCGCAAAAAAGTTCACTTGGGCTCTGCCAAGAGAACATTACATGACATTAACAAAGGAACTGAAACTTATTCATCTTTATGCACCTTTTCTCACAGCAATCAAGTAGGAAAAAAAAATGCAAAACGTTCACAGCCTTCAACATTTACCTGGTAAAGTTCAAAATTAAGCCTCTTCAGCATCAAGTTATGTGCACTATCATTTGATATTACAGGATCTCTGATATCTTCTGGTGCATCTCTAAAAAATTCTTCCTCGGGCACAAGTTCAATATCAGGATGCTTAGACTTGAAATCCTTGCAAGACTTTATGGCTTTCACATAATGATTTTTCTCATACATCAAGTTTTGAAGCTGCAAAGTTGTAAAATCTACAGGTGCTTTTACACTTTCTGTTTCTGCTTTTACACAATCTTCTTCAAGCAAAATAGAGCGATTTGCCTAAAATAAAAAATTTCCAGCCCCACAAACCACAAAGAAAACGTTAGAATCGAATACTTCAATTTTTGTCTTGCATTAGTGTTAAGTGCAGACATGTAAAATCAGGGAAAGGTTGATTAAAGGATATAAGAAAAGGGAAAAAAGCATTGATTCCTGAAATTTTTATACCAAGAAGACATTTGATCAATTTTCAACCTTGTCATTCTTTGTAGGAACACAGATTTCAAGCACGGGTAGTCTGTTGATTGAAATTTGGTAATTGGGATTGGAAACTGGGTGATGGTTTGGAATTGAGAAAACAAAATCAAATCAAATAAACCCCAAACATGTTGCTTCAGAAATTCCGAAAGCACCGGGATTAGCACAGATTTCAAGCACGCAATAGATGAAGCGAAACCCTAGCGGAGAGGATTGGGTGGGAAAGGGGTAACCTGGCGGAGAGTGATGAAATTGAGGAACATCTGAGGAAGGAGTTCCCGGAGCTGGGATTTGGGCTTGGCTTCTCGCTTGATGGAGAGCATTATGGCGACGATCTCCTCCACCGAAGCCCTGCTCTGCTGCAGCATGTCGTAGGGCGACTTTCGGATCTTGGGCAGCTCCTCTGCAATCTCCCCGGCTTCCCCAACCCCATCACCTCCCTCTTCCATCTTCGCGCTCATACTCACTCGAATCTCACCTCTCACCAGTCAGTAATTACACCCTATCCCTACCACGCCAATCTTCTATAATTTGGTCCGGTTGCGCCTCATTTGCCTAATACCACCGTTATGGCTAGGTTCATACACTCGCTTAGTGTTGGCAAAGGGGATGGACCCGCCCCGGGTTTAGGGTTTAGGATCGAAATTATATTATATATATTTAAATAGTTTTTAAAATAATTTAGAGTTTAAGTGTATATTTCGTATTATTCATGTGTAAATAAAAATATATATTTTGAATCATATTTGCATAAGTTTTTATTTTTTAAATAAAATAAAAAGGATATTTTGAAATTCAATTTGTTGACAATATTTCATAAACTTAAAATGAATTATTTACTTAATTAATTAAATATATTATTTATATATATATATTTGTATATTTTTATATATTTATATTATATAAAAAGATATAGAATAGATAATATTTTTATATTTTTATGTATTTTTTTTATACTTAATAGAATAGATAATATATTTATGTGTAATATATAGAGAAAGACTATTGGATACTGGTGGAGGTGTGGCATGACCAAGATGATAAATATCATCACTGCTTCGACCTTAATTCAAAAACAAACAAGTGAGAATTTTTCAAATTTGGCCCCAATTTTGGTCAAATAACCTTTGACTCTGCCCCAATTGAGGCTGGCCCTGCAAGTTGAGATCAATTTATTAATTCTAGTACATATAGTATTTTTAAATTTAGTTAAATAATTTGATAAATAAATATAAAATATAAATCAATCAAATTTAAAATTATTTGGTAAATAACCTTATATATATATATATATATGAGCAAATCCATACGTGGAGTATAATTAACCCTTTATTTGGAATGAATAGTGAATTTTACAAAATTTAGGATTTATTTTTAATTATTGTTGTTGTCAAAACTACAACCAATTAAAACTTATAGTGCGGAAAGATCAAGCCAAGGTAGAGCAAGGTACAAAATGTGAGGTGATCACTAGTCTAGGAAAAACAAAAAAGCTATTATCTAGGAGAAAACTTACACTGTTATCTAACAGAGATCCCGACAAGCTTATATTCCTTAAAGAAGTAGCTGTGGACTCGAACAAGCAGCAAAATCTTAAACCATGAGAGAAATGAATGGTTGCCTAGGTGAGAGTTCCATTGTCCAAGAGCAAGTAGCTACAAGATAGAACATAGTCAAAAGGCACGCGGAGATTCCTCCTGCATGAGCCTTCTAATGCTTTAGTCAATTCAGGTTGTTGAGTTTTTAGCAATGAATGTTTTGATAATGAATGCTTTATGCCAAAATTTTAATGTTCTTATATAATAATTTCTTATATTTCTTGAGGATATATTGATATTGTTTTGATAAGATTTGTTGAGGAAATGATCATGTTCTCTAGGGAATCTTTCTATAGGACCATTTATGTTTTATCTATATACTTTGTCTATTAATATGCTTCATTTATTGATATGTTTTAATACGTTACTCTTTAGGATCCTATAGAAAATGCATGAGTATGTTGTAGAATTTGTGATATTCTAAGAGCTCAAAAAAGTATGTAGTAGCATTACTCTATGTTTAAGAGTAATCTGTTTCAGGCGCTTGAGGAAATGATCATATTCTCATGAAATGTTTCTCCAGTTGTGATCCATAGAGCTTTCTAAATATTCAAGTGAATGTGATTGGAAATATTGTTTTAACCATCTTTTACAACAACACTTGAGTAATCAAATGTTAGTATTTGAATTGATAAGTGTTTTGAGTCTAAATTGAACATCTCATTTAGACTCGTAGTCTTTAATTGTTATGGACTAAGTCTTGTGTTTCATTTGAATATATCATGCCTAATAGAGAAGTGAATGATAGTTATCATTGATATGTCTTTATTTATTATAGATCATGACTTGGTTCAAGCATTGGATATGTTTAAACCATGTATCAAAATTAAAATAAGATATTAGCCATGTAGTTGAGTATTGTAATATGTGTTTGATTTATCTTTTGAGTGTAAAGTTAATCAATCAAATAATGAAAAAAGATCAATCTATTGATAAAGCTTATTAATAGCATAATCTAAAGATTCAGTCAAATAAGGAAAGTGTCAATCGAATAATAGACTAGTTAATGCATGTCAAAGTTTTTGTACCTTGACAGTTATTGATTGATACTTGTGGTTCTTTGAGTATATCTATTTAAGTTGAATAGGTATTACCATCAATCGAATATTTTGAAAAAAAAAAAAAAACAAAGGACGGGTTTATGTGTCTCATTCTTAAGTTGACTAGTTGGTATTGAGTATTCAAGCGGTGACATGCTCAATCAACTTACCAAAAATCCTCATTTGAATGTCTCTCATAGTGCTTATTTTAACCGGTCGAATACTTAATATAGAACAAAAAGCAAGGTTCTATATCTCTTTATTAAATCGACTGTTAGGATTGATATACTTGAGTGATAACATAAAAAATTGAATACTAGAAATTAGTTAATCAAGTATTCCTTGTATAGCATATCTAAAAATCAATTGAAGGCTATCAAGTGTTCGAGTAGTGTTATCCATCCAATCGAGTATGTAGTTTTACCCAGTCGAGTGAATTGACATAAATAAAGAATAACCTATATAGTCTAAAGGGTAATCAATTGAGTATTCGTCCAATTGATTGAAGCTTAAGAAAAATCGATTGGCTATTTTGACAACTCAAGTATGCGTTGAAATCAATCAATTATCTCTATGCTTCACTCAAGTATTTGAGTGACTAATTTGAAAAATATAACCATTATCTAGTCTTTACACAGAATTAGAAAAAGGACAATTTCAACCATTTGAGTTGGATTTCTTTATTCTATATGGTTTGTTGGCTATCTTTTAATGGAATGAAAAAATGCTTTCTTTCTTGAATATATGCAAGTTTTGTTTCACTAATTTGACTATTATCAGTCAAATCAAAGTGATGTTGAGTGTGTAGATTATTAATGCTCAAATTCAGAGAGCCAGAGCCATCTATAAAAGGCCATGAGTTCTACGAGTTCAAGCTATTGATCTTCTATCCATATCTTTGAAAATGTTAAACTTAATTATGCTAAACTCTAGTTAAACTGAATATGTTTTTCAAGCCAAGTTATTCCTTTAGTCTTGGCTTCTCAATATCAAATCTTCTATCAACTCAAGTTTAGTTGTGCCTTATGAAGATCATTCCTACCAACAATTATCAAGATGAGTGAAGTGCTTAATTCCTATTCCTTTCACTCATTTTGTTATAACCCTCGTGGGCATTGTTTCTTATCATTTGGAGGGAAAATTGTTAAAAAATTGTATTTTAATTTATGGAGAAAATTATTTTAAAAATATATTTTCAATAAATTTGGTTTATTCATCATCTCCAAAACATTTTCTATAATTTTTTTTTTAAATTGGAGAACTTCATTCTCATACATGTATATCTTTTAAAACAGCCAAATATGGCTTTCTATTAATCAAGAATGAAATAAAACTTGTAAGAAAATATTTTTTAAGAATTGGCCAAGTATAAAAAGCCCTTTATGAATTAAATCAAGTATTGCTTAACTTGCTTTCAAATCGAGTATTGAAGTGATTCAATAGATTATCATAAATTGCTACTCGAGCATGTTTTGCAAAAGCTATGTTTCTTAAAGTTGTAACCGAGTATGACACTTTTGTAATCGAGTAATATTCCTTCACTATTTGAGTAAGATTTGGAGATTAATTGAGTATCTCTATAGCATTAAAATCTGAGCATACATTAAATCGAGTAAAGCATAAGTTCCAATCGACTAATATACTTGCAATAAATTGAGTATCTATATATGTTAGTCAAGCACTTTACACATCTCTTTGTTTTTCAATTGAGTAA
This sequence comes from Diospyros lotus, assembly GCF_014633365.1. Lineage (NCBI taxonomy): Eukaryota > Viridiplantae > Streptophyta > Magnoliopsida > Ericales > Ebenaceae > Diospyros > Diospyros lotus. Next base: position 21,934,679 of record NC_068345.1, read on the forward strand.
AGCTTGCTTTTAATCAACTAATGTGTTTCTATTAATCGAGTATTTTTATGTGTTAGGCGAGTAAAGATTGGGTTATCTCTGGCTGAGTTTCTGATATTTAAGTTAATTGAGTATCAAGTTTTTGTACTCAAGTAAATGTTTCTATTAGTCGAGTAAGCCCGCCATGGTAGTCGAATGATTAATGCACAGCTTCTGTGACTTATGAGTTAGTCGAGTAATGACTTGGTCATACTCGAGTAAGCTTTCTATATAATTGATTACTTATTTTATCCAATCGATTGAAGTGTTATATTAGTCGAGTATCTCTATAATTTAGTTGAGTAACTGTTATCAGTTTTTGAAAAATACAACTGTTAGACGCATTAAATGCTTGACAGTTTCAACTTTTCAGATCATTTAATATATTTTAGACAGCATGAGCTTTCTTGAATGAATTAATAAATGTTGTTTAATGTTGTTAGAGACAAAAAGTTGCAGTTGTGAGACAAATGGAACATTCAAATTGAACTTTGCCATGTCAGCTAACATTCAATGCAAGAAATCTATAAATAGAGGATGAAGTTTCTTGAAGAAGATTAGAAAAATTGATTACAAAAACTCTCAAACATCTTTTGAAAAGCTTCTTGCAATCCTTCTCAAATCTTTCCTACTTCTCACCAACTTTCTTATTGAAAATATTTTTTATGAGAATTCTTAGAGAGTGTGCCTTATTCCAAATCTTGTAACTCTTTATCAAGAGAAAAACCTTTGTGCTTAGTGTTTCATTTATATTTTTCTTTTAAGAAATCTTTTCACAAATATCTTGTGAACTTGTAAAAGTTTACTCCCTATCCTATAAAAGGTAGTGGTTGTCACTTAGCCTAGCTGTGAAAAAGCCTTTTGTAAATGTTACACTTGATCCTGTAAAAGATAGTGGTTCTGGTTGCACATGTTTGAAAAGGCCAACTGTGAAGGTTTGTAGTTGAACCTGTAAAAACTATAATGTAATATATAATACACCTATGTGTGTCTTTGTAAAATCCTTACTTGTAAACCAAGGTAATGGATTAGGAAATTGAGGCTGAACCACTGTACATACTGTGTTCTGCTCTTGTTATTCTTTATTTACACCATTCCCATTTCATTTGTATTTATTCAGTTTATTTTTCAAAAAGGGTGAAAAAACTTAATTCAACTCCTAAACTTAAGCTAACTTGTATATCAAAAACCTTATTGTGAGCTAACTTTATAATTCTCCACCCCACAAATGTTTGTGAGGGTTATACCTTAGCCTGTAAAAGGTATGTATGGTTCTTGCTTTACCCATAAAAATAGAGGTTACTGCTACACCTATAAAATAAAGGTTCCAACTTATCTTTGAAAAGTTGAGGTTTTAGTTTAGCCTTTGAAACATTGGGGTTCCTACTTAGCCCATGAAAAGTGGAGGTTTTAGGTGAATCTATTAAAAGCTAGGCTTCCTACTTAGCTAGTGAAAAGTAAAGGTTTTAATTGAGCCTACAAAAAACTATGTATAGATTGTAGTTGATCCCTTAAAAGTTAATCCCTTAGTGGATGTTTTAAATCCTTAGTAAGAAGGTAAGGTAGTGGATTAGACTTGTTGGTCGAATCATTATAAATTGTTTTGTTTTGCGAATGCTTCTTGTAAAACTTTGTTAGTTTAAAAAGGGGTGAGTTAAGCTTTTCACAAAAAAAAAAAAAAAAAACTTGAAGCTTAAAGTAAAAAAAACTGAAATAATGCATCACATGGGATATATAGTGGTTCAACTGTGCCTACTCCATTACCTTAACTTCTCACCAAGAATTTTGTCCAACCAACTTACTTGGATAACTTTTAAAACAGGCTTAACTACAAACCTTTACAAGCAATGCCTTTATAAGTAGGATCAGCCACAACCAATGCATTTTGCTAGGATCAAGCTTAACTTTTACAAGATCATAATAAAATGTGAATAAAAGATGCAAGATAAGGAATAGGTTATACAAGATTACAAACACTCATCTTGGTTTTACAAAGAGATAAAAGGATTGGAAGATGTAAGTTTAGTATCTCTTTTTCTTTTTGATGTGAACAGAATTTCAGCATTTCTTGAAGGCTTTTTTAATACTCGAGATACCAGAATTTCAGCATTCTTGTTGTTCTTTAGGCTTCAATTGCTAGTGTTATGTGCCTTGATGCTAGATTTGGATGACATTTAGCGGGTTTGTTTTAATGCATTAATTGTATTTTTGTATAAATCAATAAAAGGCAAAGTTTTCTTCATTCAAATTTTCTCCAATTAATTATATGAATGAGTCTTTAGATTTTCCGTGTGAGAATCTTATTCTCAAGTTATTGAGACTGTGTGACATGATTCTCTAGTAATAGAACTTCTTAAACTATTCCTAATCCTTAAATTCTTTGGATGTGGACTTCGATTAATCGAGTATGAACTAACATAGGGGTTACTACCTAGTTTGGTATGGGAATACCGATGGTAGGATGATGTGTCACATGCCATATGACATGAAATGTCACTAATAGACCTATGGGTGGTCGTTGGGGAATGATCAGTCGAATGTGATGTTGATGACTAACCACATGACATGATGGATAATGGTCAAGTCATTAGGTTGCGATAGTGTGTTGATCCTTTGACTTGATCCGACACGGTAGTTTTATATATTGGTGTGCGAGATTTGCTAATAAACCAAACTATCCAATTAGGAGGTGGGAACGTTCATTTATATGGTTCCGTATTGCTGGTATATGGAGACAAATGCTGGGAATAAGATCCGTCGCCCTCATCGATATTTGATGGAGTGAACGTTCTATGTGATTTACTATTAATGTGACGGGATAGTCCCTGACCAAGGCAAACTGAATGTCAAGAAAGGTGTTTCCTGAGGTGTCATCTAGTTACATTAATGAGGTCTGACACTTAGTTATTGAGTTTGTGAGTTTATCATTTCATGACTCTTGCTCAGTCGGGATGTTAGGTGATGGAAGGATTATAACACACGGTAATCTTCAACTGTAATAGGTTCACTTGAAGTGAGACTTTACTACCACCTATATTATCCTGAACCACTACTAAACGTTATTCAGGAACTCTCAGAATGTCGTCGTGATTTGAAGAAGTTTCGGTGATGGGTCAAAGGGTTAACCGATACTGAAAAAGGGTTTTGGTGTTATCTGATTGTTAGCAGATAGTGAACTTAGAATGTCACACATCATATAGTGTTGCATTTGTATCAACATCATGTGCCCAAAATGTCTCAGGAATTGATTGGTCAAAAGTTCACCAATGGCCCCTCTGCTAATAGTGCATAGTGTGAAATCAATTATTGATTGCACAACTAAATGTGGTAGATTAGAAATAGTGCACAGTACATAGTGTATAGTGCATAGTAATCTCTTGAATTATTGAGAGAATAATTTAGGGGAGCGACAGATTTTAAAAAGTAATCAAATAGGGAGAAAAATAAAATTGGAGGGGGGAGGCGAAAGGAAATGATTAAATAAGGTAGACGCCCTGCCTTTTCCTTTTCTCTATCTCCTTTCCCTCTCTCTCTTATCCTTACACGTTACTCTTTTCTTCTTTTTTTTTCTTCTTCTTTCTACTTTCTTTAAAAAATTATAAATATAATTGCTACACGTATAATTTTGAGACATAAGCACTGGTGATACGTAGATGTTCTTTGTCTAAGACAGGAAAATGTGATTGCAATGGTACCTTGCTGCATATTAGGTGTGGATAGACTAGGACCACCACAACATAAGATGGACACAGTCTCAGTACAAAAATTATTTTTATACCCCAACCTTACATCGAATAGCAAGTATACATTTATTTATGTATTCAATTATTGAATATGCGTGTTGCTTAAATACCCAATCTATGTACAACGTGTATATTATATTCCACTGCATGTATTTGATACACGATAAAATTTTTATTTTTGTTTGTACCGCTGTACTAGTAATTTCCTTCACCAATGCCTTTATATAGTGTTATGTTCTTTAATGCTTCTGCTGAGTTGTCCATCAAGGTGAGAGAATGTTCTTTGTGTCTTAATTGCCATTTTTTTGTCTCTACAATACTTTAAAATTCAGTTAGAAACATCAAAATTCACGTATAATTTGTCTAAGAAACATTTAATGTTCTGAAAATTAAAGACAGATCACATTTAATACTCTATAACGACTATATTTTTTAAAATCTGCCAAATATTACTTTAGTACAAAGTGGTGTTTATTTGACTAAATTGTAATCGACTATTTTCCTAACTTACTCAATTACAAATTTCCTTTTACTCGATTAATTTTTTTACCCAAAAAAATTTAGTACATACTCAATTAGTAAGTTATATTTACTCGAGTATATTAAATTCTTTACTCGATTAACAATTTTAGTACTCAATTGAATTAATGGCCCAAAGACTTATCATATTTTTAATAAATATCTACTCGATTAACAAGATATTTTACTTGAGTACTCTTGATTCATTACTCGATTAATATGTTAAGTACTTGACTACAAAAATGGTCCAGAGACTTGACAACTTTCTTGAGAATATATACTTGATTACAAAGAATATTTCTTTGAGTACAAATGAATCATTACTCGATTACTAAATTCAAAATACTCTATTACTTTTGCACGGCTAGAAACTTATATTATCTACTAGAATACAAAGCCTATTTAATTGAGTATATTTGATCTTTTACTCAAATACACTAAGATTTGTAATCGGTTATCTATTATATAGCTAATGTCTACTTGATAAACAAGATATAATCAATTAAAATATCACGCCTTAACTGACATTGATTCAAGGCTTATCTAGTAAGAGCATTACTCGAGTGCATTAGATTTTTACTTGAATACAAGAATTTGATCATAATATTACTCGATTACATGAGACATTTTATTGGATTATAAGATCCAATACTCTAACCTGATTATGAGATATTTTCTTCATTACTCAAGTAACACGAATTTGTACTCGATTAAGATATTTGGTTTACTCGGTTGATCTTTAAGCATTGCTCGATTATTTTACAATCATTTACACTGTTTTGATCATTATCTTTTAAAAGAAATTTTCCTACTTTCTCATTAAATCAAAACTTTAACAAACTAAAAAATTACTAACATTTCTTGTGTTTTGATGATGTTAATTTTCACTTGTTGTGCATTGTTTTTACATATCTTAAAATTAGTTATTTCGCTCTAAGCATAAAGTTTTTTAGTTCTCATTGCAAGCATAAAATTTTATTTTAAAAATCACAACTTTCATGTTTATTTTTCAAATGCATAAGTTTTCCATGAAACTTGAAGTTCATATTTAGAAAAGCAAACTGAATCTTTTTGCTACCAACTCAACTATTTTTGTTTTCTATCTTCAAATGTAGTTATTTTTCTTACTTAAAGATGTCAAGGTTGATCCTTTTTGGGCACTACTTCATTGCATATGGATTTATGTTGAACCACTACATTCTATTTTATTATGAGAAAATGTATCTTTAGAAAGATGTATAGTTTTCTAAAATAGCAAAAATTTTCAATACACCCAATTTACCGCCCTCTTAGGTGATCTTTCACAAGTCATGGTAGTGATGAAAATGTAGGTCGGAAATAGTTCAGAAAAAGAAATGTTTACTCCTCTAAATAAATAAGAAACTTAATAAAGTACTTAAGCTTAAGTATGAGAGGTTGGTGTGTTTTTCTAGTGGTTTAATTTAGTTCTTTCAGGTGTCCTAGTCGCAATTTTTTCATCCTTCCTTTGTAAATGAAAGGCAAGGAGCATTTATACCCCCCATAGGATGTCAGTAATGGGACATGTGGCACACATGCATGAGCTATGCATGGAGCTACGCCGGGTTAAGCATGGATTAGGCTTAGAAGGAATCGTCTTGGAGGAGTATGAACCTAGTGATGAGTCATCCGAGAGAAGGAGTGACCTAAGGCAGGCTGCCATTGTTCAGGGTAATAGCAAGTTGTTTGCTATGTGTGAGTTGTCCATTGTTTGGGAGGATGTCTCATGTTTGTTGCCTCAGAGTTCTTTGGGAGAATGACTCCCTGAAATAACGTACAACTTATGTTGTTTAATCCTTTTGAACAACTAACTTGAAAGCAACACACCTCTTCAAGAAGATAATGCTTCATTCTAAGTTGAGAATATACATTCTCTAGGTGACCTATGCTAGTGTGCCTTATTCAGGAGAACTATATATTCTCATGGCAGTTATTCCACAACAATTATAGCCTTTAATCTTTTGAATAAAAAAAATTGTGAAATTCATTGAATTTCGTAGAATTCAACTAAACTATTTCAAATTTTACCAAAATAGGTGAAATTTGGAATTTTATTCTACAACCAGAGAATAAATTTTGTTTGAGGACAAAAATACTCTCGTATGAGTGTCTCTTTCTCCTTGCCACTTCAAATTGTCGCCATGGTGCCTTTGTTAGTCCTTACCACTCCAAAATTACTATTAGGGATTACAAGCCAAGCTCTTTTAGGTTTGATTTTATTCCAACTCTTTATTTGATTTATATTTAGTATTTTTATAAATTTTTGAACATAATATATTTAGTTAATTCCTAATTCCATAATTAATTTTGAAATTTATCTATACCTATTTATTTAATATCTATACTATTATATAAACAAACATCATATTTTGGTGTTAAGAAACTCTATCAACAAAGTGTTATTTTTTTTTAAATATTCTTTATGTATACTGCTTAAAAAGTAAAAATTAAATATGTTAATAAGATTTGAACTCATAATCTCAGCAATACCGCTAGGTAATGTACAAAAGCAATTACAATGAGATAATCTAAGAGGTATAAACTCTCAGCTATAATGTCTCTCAAATGAAGATACAAAGGCCAAAATAGAATAATACAAATAATATCTATAGTCTTTTGAGAGAAAAATGAAACTATAAGCATTAATGAGAAGAATGAACATCCCGAGCCTTTTCTTCCACCTATCATCTCCAATCCTTGATCAAACTTGCATTCCCCAGGTGCTATGAAACGAGGGTCTTTCCTTTGCCTATCATATGTATCAGCTTGGCTTTGTCCTGAATCAAAGAGGCATTCTGGCAAACGCGTGTGTAGGAAGGTTGGCACTCTTAATGGCTTCAAGGAAGTTGAGACCCTACTTCCAAGCACATGCCATTACAGTCTTGAGTGATTAACCCCTTTAGTAGATATTACAAGTCCAAAATGCTTGAGGTGACTTAGTAATGGGTAATAGAAATCGGTGAGTATGATATTAAATTCTAGCCACAATAGGCAATCAAGGGATAAGCCTTTATTGATTTTATCATAGAGTGTGTGCGCACGCACACACACACACACGCACCATATAATCATTAAAGAATGAGGAACCAAGATGGGCATTGTTCATTGATGGAGCTTTAAGCTCACAGGGGAGTGGGGTCGAAATAGTGCTAATATCCCTTGAAAAAGAGATCCTAAAATATGCATTGCAGCTTGCCTTCCCAAGTTCAAATAACATCATTGAATTTGAAGCATTAATCACTGGTACAACCTTGACCAAGAAGCTCAAAGCAAACAAGCAAGTGGCTCACAATGACTGACAACTGGTTGTTCAACAACTTCACGGCAATATGAGGTAAGGGAGCTAGTTATGTGTCAGAACTTACAAAAAGTTCAAACGCTCGCCCAATTGTTTAAAAATTTCCAAATAGTACAAATCAATAGGTCGTTAAACAACCACACAAATTCTTGTTTCCAAAATACAACAATAGAAACTTCTTTGGAATGAGGGAAATCATTGTCTAAAGTTGAGTGAGATGTTGGTCTTCGAAAGTACAATCCTTGAAAGTGCTTTCTCGAAAAGAAGGCTTCTGGAGAGAAGAGATTTGTGGAAGGGATGAGAAAGCCTTGTGGATGGGAAGCCTCAGAAAGAAAGCGTCTCTCGAAAAGGTATGACTTGCCCGGTGCTGAATTTTAGTAGACAGCTCTCGGGGGGGGGGGGGGGGGTCTAAAACCCTATTTAAAGAAGAATCGATCGGCATCCGAAAAGAGAAGCAATCTATTTCGGGAAGGTGCTTCAAGGGCCTTGGAGAGAACATGGGTTCTCTCAGAGGGACAATGGCAACCTAGACTTAGCTTTTGTAAAGGACTTTGGAAAGGAAAGTTTGAGAGAATCAAGATTCGATTACCAGATATTCAGATCCCACCAATCATGTCGTGCCTTGCCTTTATAGGAGTCCAGGTCTCAATGATTGATTGGGACACATGTGCAATGGCCATACTGGCCTCTTTGAGAGGCTTTCCGAGATTGGGGAAAGGCCTCTATCTGCCCTTCCCAGAGAGAGCCTATCAGTAACTGCCAAAAGGCCTTCGTAGCTTTCTCCCTGAGAGCTCTCTCTTCGAGAGGGAGGGGTACAACACAAATGCCATATCCAAATTAGCCCCAGCTAAAAAAATAATGGACAGGGAAGTTTATGTAGAAATCCTTCAACGACTTAGCATTGAGGAGAAATAAGTGTTGAGTATCGATACATGTTGGAGATTGGAGAACATTAATCTGACGATATCTCACTACATGTGAATTGCCAATGACCTTGTGGAGGTAAAGAAGATGAAATTTTGGGAACCCAATTCAACCTTATTAATGGGACACTATAAAAGGGCATCCACCACTACAAGAGTTTCAACTTTTTCTGGCGATGAAAAAATCGCCAGAAAAAGTTGAAAAACCGCTGGTAGCAGTAATTCTAACCGCCGGAAATACCTTCGTCGGGAAAGTTTTTCCGGCGGTTTACAAAAACTGCCGGGAATGATTACTTTTATCGGCGTTTTTCAAACCGCCAGTAAAATAAATGTATTTTTCCGGCAGTTTTAAAACCGCCGGCAAAACCCAAAAATCGTCGACAATTTTTAATTTTTTTTAAAAAAACTATATATACAATCTATTGCGATGACAACAAATAACCTGTATATAACCACGATAACAAATAACTTATATATGAACCACGACAACAAAAAACTACCAACAATTTTAAAAGATTCACACTCACACAATAAGTATAACAACTGTATACTATCTATTTAAATACAACATCATTTAGAAAGATCAATCTTATCTCGTCTCATTACACAATACCATACAAAGCAACTCTAAACTAAAACATGTCCTAGTGGCCTCAGATAACCCTTGATTACGCCGCCATGCCATTCTCCAACCAAAATTGCATATCATATTTTGTCGATCTGCATTAGAAAACAATATATCTATTTAAGTATGTACGTTAACTATGAAATTGCATAAAACATGTCCAAAATTACATAACAACGGTATACAATAAATCTATTTGAGTATAAAACATTTCAAATTTGTATGTACATTAACTATGAAATTGCATATCATAATAAATGCATATAAGACAAAAACACTTACATCAGAGACCCTCTATGGTATCGTAGTTTTACTATTATTAGCATGCCTCAAGACACGCATTTCAGAAAATTGTCGAGACAATGGATATAAAGGCTTCAACACTTTCTGAGTACTAATTTCAACAAACTCATTACCTAGCTCTACTCCCCCTACAGACTTGCTCGGATCAATGGACACAATGATTGCCTCAGCAACAATGTGGTGAGGTATTCGTCCATTCATCAATTGAACAAATTCACCAATCTGTGTTTAAACAAGCATAAATGATTTTGAAGTATATTTTACATTTCAATATATTAACTATTTGGTAACGAATTACCTCTAAATTATGACCACATTCTAGTGTCGATAATCTAGCACAATCAGCTTCGAGTGATGGTGTGCTTGCATGTGCGGTATAAGCACTGGCATGTGAGGATGGCTACATTTCAAAAAAGTTTAGTTAATATATAAAGTAAACATGCAATTTTAAATCACAAAATGCACTAATGGAACAACATACCTGTCTCGGTTGTGGTGTATTGTCTGGAGCTGGTGGTGTATGTCCCATTGCCTCAAGTATTGCACGAACTTCCATTTGAACTTGACTTTGAATTTGAGCTTGAAATTTTTCTTCTAGCTCGGTAGTAGTTTGCGCACGCATTTGGTTATACTGTTCTTGGGGCACCTGATTCTGTTATCTTTGTCTAACCTTAGTTGGGCATGTTCCAAGTCCTCCCATTCGTACCCTGCCATGCCTATCTTTGCCTAGTATTTGAGTAAAGACATCCTCTAGCGAATCTGGAGTTTGTTCATCACCAGGTATTTGTGACAACCTTTCATCCATTTGTTCCTCAATAAACATTTCACAAGTTAGTTACATAAGTCGACAAGTGAAAGAAATAAAATATATCTACAACTTTGAAATTTTAGAAAGACATACAATTATATATGAAGATGTAGAGTCTACTATCTTTCCACTCTTTTTGGTATGTGTCTTTTTAAAAAGCTTGATTCTATCTGGCTCATCTCCACTTTCAATAGTCGTCTAAAAATATATATAAGAGATGAAATATATTAAATGTTTAAAGTTTAGGCATTACTAATTAAATTATCAATAAATATATATAACTAATATCTATTCTATTCTTACCTGGTGCCTAACCTAAGGATGTGATCGCCTACCGCTGGTGTGACCCATCTTTTGCTTATCTCGATTGGCACGATTGTCGCACTACGTTCCTACTTGTAATATGATATTAGAACTAGGTATAGAGAATCCATTTGATATATCTATTATATATAAATCATACATACCTGTGCTTGCTCACATCCCCAATACTCCACAAGAACCTTCCACTGTTCTGGGTCCACCCCAGGCGGTATTTCATGGCAATCATATGGCCTCTTCAAGGTGGCTTTGTACTATCTCCACTTCTTGGAAGCGTGTTGCAAGCAAATTGATTTCCATGTTGTGGGTACATCAGTGTTATCCTGCAATGATACCCTTATTAGAGTATAAAATCTTAGGGTTAGATAGGTAAGAATCAGAGACGTTATTTACTCACCAAGACCTCTTGCCAGATGCACTCTTTATATGGTTCCATCCCCTGTGACCTCCAATTAGTAAATGTAAGGGGAGCAATACTCCTTACTATCACACCTAGTTGGGTTTCCAACTTAGTTGCCATCTCCCCAACTGGTTGTCCTTCAACATCAAATTCAATATGAATCTTTTCCTTTCCCCACTTTGAAATTTGTCTTGATATTCCTCTTCCTTTCTTGGCCGTAGATGACATGGAGTTTGTACCTGTTAACACATAACAACACAATAAATTCACATTGAATTAGGAAAGAATAGTAATTTATTATTGTTCATATAAATTTTTGGAATTTACCTTGCTGACTATGTGAGTCTTGGGGGTTGGATTGTGAGTGGATCAAGTCATCTTCAGGATGCTGGGGATGTGACGGGACTGGGTTTGGGGTTAGTTGATGGGATGGAATTAACTGTGAATCATTGTGGTGTGAATCTGTACTACGTGACATGGATCCACTTGGCCAACAAGTCTGCCTCTTAGGTGCCATTAGTGTAATTGCCTATTATTGATTTGAATGTAAAAAACAATTAGTTAGCATATCAATTTAGGTTAAACAAAAATAACATATCAAAACATAGAAAGCTAAAAATATAAACATATATACATACCAAGGGGGGCTGCTTGCTACAATGAGAATGAGATACTTGTTAAGAAATATTTGACAAAATAACAGATAACACCAACACAGATAACTCTAATAAAATCGTAATGTGTTTAATAAATGCACCTGAGACTTAAAAAAAGGATGGCGTAATTCAAAATTTGGTTCCATGTCACGGAAGCAAGAGATACTCAAGGGCTAAACAAAAACAAAACAAAAAAAGCAAAAGGAAACATATTTTCAACAGTTAATACAAAAATTAGATAGAGAAAATGATGAAAATATGGGGTAATTATCATACTTGTGTACTTGTCACAGGTGGAACTGTAAATAAGATAGCAATTCTCACTTAGTGAAAACTGTTGTTTACACACTACAAATGTTGAAAAAGATATAAAATCAGTTACATCTGTGATATTGAAAATTGTTGCTTACACATCAATGACGGGAGCAATCGTGTCCATAGCATGCATGCTGATGATTCCACAAGCAACCAATGGGTTAAACAAGCCATGAGAACAAACCCCCCAAGATCAACTAACTACCATGTGGCAACTGTAACTGCTTTCCCAGTAGTCTAACACGTACACACCACAACATTCATTATGAAAGGGAAAAAAGTAACTAAATGCATTTGCTGACACTTATAATATAGACAATCCCTAAATTATATTCAAGACATGATGCTGCAGCTGCACGTTCAAAGAGTCTTCTTGTGCGCTGAACTTTCCTTCATTTCCAAATCTAATTCCTTTCTGGAAAGAAATAAGGGGCCAATAGACAATGCAAATGTAAAACAAATTATGATACATGTTTCATGCAACGGAATCATATATAGCTAGTTTTATGATTTTGGGCATGAAGACTGTCCTATTCAACAAATAAAAGTACTGCAACTCTTCCATAAAACAAATTTTACAGTTGTAACACAATAACAGAGAAAGAATATATCTATAAGTGTGGTGCTAGCCACTAAATCATTGTATTTAGATAGTTGTAACTTACTACTCGTGTGCATTCTATTTGGGAAAACATCTAGGAAGGAGATAAATCCCCATACAGAGACAAGCATTCAATTTTGAGCTACGAAGAGACATAGTAGAAGAGTTATCAATTTTTACCTTAAGTTGGATCTTATGGGTGGGAATGTCGATTAGTCAATAGAAGAGAGACTAGAAAGAAGCCTACTCTTACAAGATGCATTTTAAGAACAATTTATATATTTCCTTGTTAAAAATCAAAGTTCTATTGTGGGCACAGGTAAAAGAATAAAATAACATCTTTGGATTGTCTCGTTTATAGAAGTGAGATAACAAATATACTTGGAACCCCTCTAGCCTCTCACATATGTCCTTACTCTTTTTCTCCTAACTACTAGCACCATACATCTCCTAAGGATCAAACTTGGAACTCCAGAATCAATTTTAAGCACACAAGCATATTGCGAATAAATTACTGATCAAATCAAAAGAAGAACAAAACCAGTACGCGGAACTCAAGACAAGAGGAGAACAATACATCAAGTAACAAAGGCTTAATTCTCGGATCTGTGGTAATTGATTATACTCGCAAACATCATCGTACCACAACGCAAAAATGAACAATCAGACACAAACCAAAATAATAAATCTTAATCAGGTTTGCACAACAATCGAGGAGTAAAGCAGACAAAATGGAGAGATGAAGGCGCAGGTGCTTTACCTCACGCGAGACATGCGCTGAGAGATAGAAGAGAGATTTGTGCTCGATCGAAATAATTGGCTTGCATTATCGCCCTGCTTTTATTTGGACAGCTACTATATATATATATGTACACTGTGATGCACGCACGATAAATACTTTAAACTCACCAGCGACGTCGAGCACTACTGAGCGAGCAGCGAGGGCGAGAGCGAATGAGAGTGAGCGAGCGAGGGCGAGAGCGACTGAGGGTGAGTAATGGTGAGGGAGGAAGTGACACAGTGGGTTAGGGTTTGCAGGGGTGATTTTGGAAGAGAATGGGGGAGGAGAAGATTAATTTGGGCGGGGGTGGAGGCGTGTGGGGGTATATAAATCATATCCCTAGCGATTTTTGAAACCGCCGGGGATGTGTGAACATTACCAACGATTTTAAAAAACCACTGGTAATGGATCAACATCACCGACGATTTTAATAAACTGTCGGGGATGGGTCAACATCACTGACAATTTTCAAAATTGCCTGGGATTGTGTTAAATCCCCGGCAGTTTATGTAACCGCTGGGGATTGTGGTGTTTTTCCAACAGTTGTTCAAACCACCGGGAAAAGTTCGCTGGCAATACCCCTACTTCTTGTAGTGAACCATGCCATTACTCAAACACCTAGGTCCTTAAGAGGCTTGAGTACGCTTTAGCAAAAATTCATGGAGGAATTTATGGATAACACCAGTGGTTGAGGGCTCTAGTTATTATGATACTTTGTGTAAGGTTCTTTCGGCTAGCTCTATAACATGATGCCTTAGTGAAGGTCCGAAAATGCGACAAGTGCCAGAGACATGCATTAGTTCAATTTGCTCCAGTTTCTAAGCTTCAAACCATCTTCCTAGAAATTCCATTCACCCAATGGGTGTTGGACATTCTAGGACCCTTCATGCAAGCCACATGTCAATTAAAATTCCTTTTCGTGGCTATTGACTACTTCACCAAGTGGGTAAAAGCATAATCCTTGTCTATCATCACAAAGAAAAAAGGTTGAATCCATGGTCTAAAAAGGCATTATCTAAAGGTTTGGAGTCCCTTAGATCATCAATATTGACCATGGCAAGCAGTTTGACTTTGAAGCCTTTCAAACTTTTTGTGACAACTTGGGGATACAATTGCGAATCACCTCAATTTTATACCCATAAGAGAATGGGCAGGTGGAGGTTTGTAATAGGACTATTCTCATGGGTTGAAAACTTTCCTGGAAAATGCCAAAGGGACTTGGGCAAATGAATTACGTACCATTTATCTTGTAGGTATACTATACTACAAGTAGGGTTTCCACCTGCGAGACGCCTTTTAATATGGTCTATGGGACAGAAGCTTTGATACCAGTGGAATTGGAGCTTTATCTCCTCGAGTGAATACCTTTGATGAAGAATTGAATTTTAAAGTCCTAAGGATAAATCTGAACCTTGTTCAGGAAAAAAAGGAAAGAGCAAACACTTGACTAACGGTATATGACTGCTACGCTACTCTGCACATTTATTCATCAAAACTACAACCAAATTCATCAAACGTTGATCCTCTTATTAAAGCAGATGTAAGGCGATTATACTCGCCAGCGTGCGAGTTTACGTGTAGTACAATTTTAAATTTATATTTTGGTAAGCCCAAGTCGATTCATAGGGAAATTATTTATGGATGAAAACAAAAATCATAGAACAATTGGTTTTGATAAAGTTTTCTGAAATGATCTAAATGTAAAAATTCAACTGAGCGAGATTGTGGATGGATAAATCTTAGGACAAGGCAATTTCTGTACCAGCCCATTGATTTACCAAAGAGATCAAAATATTAACATCGACTGATTAAAATTGAGGTTATGCAGTTAACTATATTCCAAGATGATGATAGTTCTAAGTTAAGCACTCTCCATACATGGCATGAGAGAGTCTAGATTAAGCAACTACCATAAATTGAAATACAGATTAACACACATTTGAGATCCAGTAAGTAACCACAATTCAAGATCATGATAGTTCTAGGTTAAGCACTCTCCAAACATGGCATGAGAGAGTCTAAATTAAGCAACTACCATAAATTGGATCGTGATTAATAAGTAGGACTGGAAGATTCAAATTAATTAATTGAGCTTGGGTATAAAAGCATTTCTAGTTTAAGTAACCTCCATACATGGCATGGAGACTCTAAGTTAGGCTTACGATTCAATCCAAACCCAAAGATTCCCTACACACACATTTACACACATTTCTCAATTCAAATCAGCATTCTGTTAGTTCAATAGGAGTTCGACTTTCTTGGGAAAATAGTAGCACTAGACACAATCCTTACCTTGGCCCAAGTTTAAGCTTAGCCACACATCTCCAAAGAAAAATTAAAGAGACAGGAATCAAAGTGCTGGAATGTAAATACAGAAATTAAAATTACAGAAATGTAAGTGAATAGCTAATGACAATTGCATAATGTAAATGAGCATGAAAAGAAGTTGCAAAATGTAACTAACAAAAATGAAGAATACTGTATTGATGGAATGAAATGAAGAACATGAAACAGCTAGAATTAAAGAACAAAATAGAAAAGAAAAGAATAGAACATAAAGAACGTGAACAGTGTTCTCTTCCCCTTATTCTAGTTAAATGGCGGATGGGGACTCTTTTTTTTTTTATGCTCTAGTCTATTTATAAGCCAA
Source organism: Diospyros lotus (assembly GCF_014633365.1). Lineage (NCBI taxonomy): Eukaryota > Viridiplantae > Streptophyta > Magnoliopsida > Ericales > Ebenaceae > Diospyros > Diospyros lotus. The sequence goes on from NC_068345.1 coordinate 21,950,658, forward strand.
TGGAAACTTTCAATTCTCCCGATAATTCTCTGAAACATTCTGCATATTACTTCTGCCCGTACTCTGCTAAATTTCGCGTGCTTTCTTGAAATGGCTTTATGAGGCATGCGACCGTGTGATTTGCTTAGAACAATTTCTCGTGTATGTCTAACACGATATTCGGATTTGGTTTCATTGATGTCCAGATTTGCTGCTTTGGTCTTCACGCATGAATATGGGTCTGGGCTTCATGCTGGAGGTAAGTATATGTGTTAGATTATATTATATTATATATATTTATATGGTATGCATACATGTAAATGTATTATATATAGATTTATATATATGTTGCAAATTCTTTTCAATTAAACCAATTTAAAATCAAAATAAGGGTTATAATTATAACAAAATTTTACAAAATTAACCGCTAATTAGTATACCACAGGAGAGTGGCAAATTATTATAACTCTAGACTGAAAAAAAAGCTATTAAGAGATGAAGGTCTTGTTCTCAAAATCTTCCATCACCAATGCTCTCTATGATGAAGGTGTTAGTGATGTGCCCTAATGTTAGATTTATATGACATCTAGTGGGCGTGTAAATACATTTGATGTATCTTTGTATATATTAATAAAGGAAAATTTTTCATCATTCATTACTCTCTAGTTTGTTATATGATTGAGTCCTTAGATTTCCTATTTAGGATTCTTATTCATAAGGTGTTAAGTATATGTGATGAGATACTTTGGTAATAGGATTTCTTAAATGTTCCTGGTCCTTAGATTATTTTGATGGCACCCTGATTAATTGATTATGGACTAACATAGTTTACTACCTTGATTAGTATAAGATACTAATGGTTAAGGGTAGTGAGTCACGTACCGTATAACATGTGATGCTTATAGTAAACTTGTGGGTGGTAGTTAGAGAACAATGCAGTGAACGTGACACCAATGACTGATCACATGATATAGTAGATAATGATCTTGTCATCAAGTTGCGATTGTGTAACTAATTCTTTGACTTGAAGGGTGTAACGACCCGTTCTCACTTATGGGTGCTACCGGTGAAAAATCGCCCAGATTACTCACACACAACACCAAACTAATGAAGATATGGACTATGTTTAATCGAGAAGTGCTCTAGGTGGGCACTAGGCTTCGTCATTCCCTTCACTCCACTCGATAAATCGGTCCCAAAACAAGCAAGGAAACACAGCGAAACGGGACCCAAAACCAGAGTGAGCTTCACCTTTCTTCAACTTGCCCCATAACAAGCCAAAGGTGACCTAGGCACAAAACTAACACATCAAATTTTGCTAAGTACTGGGAATTTACGGGAAATTCATTTTGATCCTTACCTGATCCGAACTCGGCTCCACCAACTAAAGCCATATACATCAAGCATTCTCAGAATCACCCATCACACTATGGTGATTACAAAACTAGATACATCTAACGCTCAACAACATTTACATTCACACATAAGAATATATATACATGATAAATGCATAACATACAACTCGGGCAACACCGCTAGTTGCCACTTCAACCTCCTGACATCATCACTGCTGGCATCCGGACATGCATCATCTACAACACGAGGTAAAACCTTATGAGTCATAAAGACTCAGTAAGTGTGAAAATGAATGTAAATAAGATAATATATGCGATGCAATGACAAGTAAATATGCATGAATGGCGAGGCATCACTGCCCTCCGAACCCACTTGTTCGAGGCACTTACTTCTCATATTACCCCTAGCATGCATCTTGTCTACCCCATGGCCATAGGACTCCACTAGACCACCTATAGAACATGCACAACCAGTATTACAAACAACATATATTCAACCATATTACCAAACATTCGCAAGGCCGCCACCCTTGGGGTCATCCCTTACCAGGCTTGAAGCCTTATCTCCGCCATGGGCGAGAACGCTAACTCGAACTTTGAACTCTTCTAGGATCATCGCCTTCTCGGTTGACCCTAGATGCAATCACAAAACCCAACAACAAGATTAAACCAGGGTCTATGTTTGTACTATTAACTGCAAAGACCCACTCATCAACCACTTCCAAACAATCCTAACCACGTGCATAATCCAATCATCCCTTCACATTACATCATCTCACATAATGCAAATAACTAAAAATAATTACATTAATTTACCTTAGCTATTTGGAGGAGAAATCTGAAAAACGCCCATACTGACGTTGCCTCATAGGATGCCACCTTGCACTCAAAACCCTATTTTCTAGCTTCTGGCATGGTCCTCGAGCCCCGAAATAATTTCCATAATTTTCTCCCATTTTTGTGGAATTTTCTAACATTTTCCCCAAATTTTCTCCTTTTTTTTTCAGATTTCCTTTATTTTTATTTTATTTTCTTTTCTATTTTTTTTCTTTTCTTCTCCATTATTCATCATCTTCCTCCACTCTTCTTCTTCTTCTTCTTCTTCTTCTTCTTCTTCTTCTTCTTCTTCTTCTTCTTCTTCTTCTTCTTCGCGTGGCTGACCTGCGCACCAGCCACCTCATGGCCCTCTAGTATCGGAATTGACGACCACCTCTCGCCACCGTGCAACCCACTGATCGGCCGCCATCGCCTCAAGTTGCCACTCGTTGCGAGCAGCCGCCTGTGTGCATGGCGACCATGGCTGGTCCAGCCACCAATGTTGGCCAAGCCAGCCCCCCCTCCGAGTCGCCGTTGCAATCTTCGCAACCATCGCCAGCTACCTCTGTTCTGCCGCCTCTCTGATCCGCACCATCGCCCACCACCGCAACCGCTCTAGCTCCGACTGCTGCCGCTGCGCTTCATCGTTGGCCATGGAAGCTATTGCCATGGCCGATCATCCCTCTCTCTCACATTGCTCTCTCTCTCTCTCTCGGCCATAGCTCCCTTGACCAAACTCTCTTTCTCGCGATCTCACTTCTCCTTCTCTACTCTAGCACTTGGCATTGCTCTCTCACGAGCTCTTTGCATTTTGAATTCCAAAACCAAAACACTTAGGAAGCTTCCAGGAAGCTCACGCGCGCGCACACACACACACACACACACACCCAATTACACATTAATCTCTTCAATATTCAATAATCTCACTTAAGAATATCCTTAATTCCACTTAAGGATTTTATTAACTTCACTTTGACCCTCCAAGCCTTAAATAATTATCATCGAACCTCACTAAAAACTTGATTTTTCTCAAATTAATAACCGACATTGACTTGATAATGCCAATTTCGTCCCCACACCTGCACGGAACCTTCATTCCACCTTAAAATACTTCAGGGTTGCCTTATTCACAAAACTGGACCACCCCTAAGGTCCCATTAGCTTCCCGAAAGTCCATTGGGACCATTCGATACTGGCACCTATTCGGGCTTATACAAAATTTGTTCCAAAAATTATTTTTGGTCAGACTGCTTCTAGAATTATTAGCCTCACCTCGAGGCACTTACCAATATCATGCTCTCTTCCCTAGACATCCAAGTCTCGGGGCACTCCTTACCACCAATTCGATAATTTTATTAATTAATTATTTGAAATCAACCCTTGAACTTCCCGAACCTCCTGAGGTTCTTTCAAAATAATTAAAAATTATTTATTTTTCAATATCATGTAATACTGGGTATTACAAAGGGACACAATTGTCTTGTGTATTAGTGTACGAGATTTACTAATGTACTAAATCATCCAATTGCAAGGTAGGGGACATTCATTTATGTGGTCTCGTATTGTTGGTGCATGGAGGTAGGTGCTCGCGGATAGAATTTGTTACCCTCATTAAGTTGAGGTGAATGTCCTATGCGGTTTATCAGTAGTGTGATGGGAAGTCCTTGGCTAAGGCAATACAATTAATTAGGAATGAATTTCTTGAGGTGTCATTTAGTCATGTTGATCAGATCAGACACATAGTTATTGAATTTGTGAGTTTATCATACCATGACTCTCACTCAGTCAAGATGTTGGGTGATGGAATGATTGTATTACATAGTAATCGTCAACTATAATAAGCTAACTTGAAGTTAGACTTCACTGCCTTCTATATTATTTTGTGTTGTTGCTAAACGCTACTCAAGGCTTTCAGAACGTCTCAAGAACATTGAGAGATTCTTGAGATGGGTCAAAGTGTTTAATTGTCACCAATTGAGTTTAACGTTAAGTGATTGCTATTAGGTGGTGAATCTAGAAAGTTACACATTGTATAGTGTAGGGTCTAGTATCAGAACTATGCACCTATTGTGTTCTTAACATCATTAATAGTTAATAATGAGTTTTAATATGTCAGTAAAGGTTAATGGCGTGGTTAATTAAATGTTAATGAACCGATTGTAGCTATATGTTGGACCATGCAGCATGTAAGTCAAACTGTCGACTGCCTCTATAAATGGTCGACTGTCTTTCCCTATTGTTGGGAGAAACGGTCGACAATTTGAGAAGACTGTCGACCATTCTTCCAAAGAGTTGGAAAATGCTCGAAAACTCGATTGAAATAGTTAACCATTTTTGCCTCCTCTACTCGATTTAATGGCTTACACATGTAATTTTCATGTCTATTTGGGGAGGCATGTGGAGATCTTCTCTTTGACCCATTTGAGGCAGAAGAACCGGATTTTGGAGAAGGAATTAAGGGGAAATTAAATAACATCCTCTAGCTTGTTATGTTCTTCTTCTTCTTCTTCTTTACTTTTGTTCCTTGTCTGTTGTGTAGCTACAAGTAGCTCAATCGTTGAGCTGGGAGATTCTAGATAGCCCAAAAAAGGTTAATGGATGAGATTGACTCAACGTCTTTTAGCTAGCACAGGATGAGGACCATAAGTTGATACTGGAAGGCTTGCTAGGTCTTGATAGATTAGGCCCTCCATAGTTTAAGGAGGATTCAATCTTAGTGTGGAAATAGTTTCTACACCCACATAATATTGAGTTTTCAGGTACGTTATTTATTGTGTTACATATGATGTAATATTGCGTTGCTTAAATACCCAAACTGAGTATGGTTAGTGTAGGCTTCTGTAGTGTATGCCTTTAATGAGAATTTTTTAAAATTTCACACAGTACCGTATGACTTTTCCAATATAACGAAAGTTATGAGCAAACTGGGAAAGGCCATATCCTCAAAAGTATGCTAAAGCTGATCTTGTTACCTATGCTTTGAGTGTGGCTAATGATATCAACATAGTGAAGAATTTTCCACTTATTCCGAATTAGCAAGTTGTGCTAAGTCTGGGAGATGGATTATAGCAATGCATGAAAATATGGAATCCTTACATAAAAATGGTACTTGGAAGTTAATGAAATTACCCAAGGATAAGAAAACTATTAAATACAAATGGATTGTTAGAGATATGCCCCACAAGCTAATTATATTTACATGTAATTGATCATATTTTACATTGTGACTCTTTATCTTCAATCAATTATTATTGCAAGGCATTATATTTTTATTTGTCATTGATGGTTGTCTTTATTATTTCCATACTTGACAAAGTCCATAGATCAAATAGGCTCATGGAATATGGTCGAGCATAGAGATGACGATCATGAAACATATTCCTTATAAGCCTTGATCTTAAATGTTCCTAGTCATAGATTTATTAGGACTGGACACTAATAACTCAGATAGACTAGCATATATGTTGCATGCTCAATTAGGAGAATATCTTGTTTCATGGACATTGGTGTGTGGACACTAGTGCGTGCATATATGTGGGTGCTTATTATAAGAATAAGTACACTGAACTGACCCGCTATAGAATTCCTAATGGTAATTGTTTATTGTCGAATTGGAATTTCTGTGTTGCAATAGTGCATATTGGTCCTTAGACTTGAGACATCATGGTAGTTTTATATTTGACTGGTTACGCTTTGGTTCTTTTTTGGATTCCAATGGAGTCGTTAACAAATTATCACTGGGCGTAACCTTATCACATATGAAGACTTGTGGATGTCGAAATAGAATTCATCACTTATCGATAAGGTGAGAAGATGTCCTGTGTATTCCGATGATTTCATGACTGAGGAAATCTTTGGCCAAGGTGAGGTGGAAATCAAAAGGTGTTTTGATTTCACCTATCAAGTCATAAATCTAGAATGGATACATAGTTATTGAATGACTAGGGTTTCATCATAAAACCATACCCTAAATTCAATCAGGACATAGATTGATGAAAGGATTTTATTATATGGTAATTGCAATTGAAAATGTCCGTGTTTTTTCATCGTTGGCTAGGCATTTATGGCATGTTGCTAGACGTTAACCATGATATGTAGGGTTTTAGAATTAATATTATTAATTCTAAAACTATTAATTAAAGAGTTTAATTAAAAAGCCCATGAGATGAGTCAATTATGAAGCCCATAAGTTTAATTAAAGAGTTTAATTATTCTATTCAGTTGGGCCTTCATATAGCCCAATAGAATTGGCCCTACATCTAGCCCAATGGTGAACCTAAGGGGTCACACACTTAGGTCGAGCCCGTTCCACAATTTAAAAAAGAGATTCGGCTCAATATGATTAAGGGCCGGGCCTAAATTGTTCAGGGGATTTCCAAAGCACAACTAGGGTTTTTTAACTCTATAAATATGCCACTTATGAAGTTGGAAAAGGAGAAAAAAATTCGGATCTCTCGTTAGAGGCACCTAGGGTTTGCTAGCACTACTCGAGGCGTTGTAGAAAGGGTCGATCGTGTTGACCGACTTGGAGGAGTTTGCGCTTGCAACTCTACGGATCAAAGAAGGCAGAATCGAAGCTACACGGTTGGCCGGTTTCTAACATGGATATTCAAGAAGAAAGAAGATACACCAGGAGTTAAAAAAGCAAGGTTCAAAGCTATACTCATAGCTAAAAGGTATAGTCAAATTTCAAGTGTGGACTTCACAGATGTCTATTCCCTAGTTGTGAAACACAGTTTCATCCGGGCATTACTTAGTATTGTGGTCATCTAAGATCTTGAACTTGAATAACTGGATGTTAAGATAGTTTTTTTACATGGGAAACTTAATGAGGATATCTATTTGTAACAACCAGAGGGTTTTGAAGATCCAATTAAAGAAGACTATGTGTGCTTGTTAAATAAGTCTATATGGCTTGGAACTTTCTCCTCGGTAGTGATACAAAAGGTTTGATTTCATTATGATTAATCGTAATTTTAATAAATGTAGTTATGATAGTTGTGTCTATTTTAACAGGAACAAGAATTAGTCATTTATATATTTGCTTTTATATGTTGATGATATACTAGTAGCATAAAAGATAAATATGAGATAAGGAAATTGAAAGCTCAGCTCAACAAAGAGTTTGAGATGAAATATTTGGGAACGACAAAGAAGATACTTGAAATGCAAATTTTAAGAAATAGGGAGGTAGGTAAATTGTATCTAAGTGAAAAGGAATACATTGAGAAAGTTCTAACTAAATTCAACATACAGAATGCTAAACTTGTAAGTACTCCATTGGTTACACATTTTAAGCTTTCATCCAGTGTGTCTCCATAAATAGATGTTAAAATTAACAAAATGCAGAGGATTGCATACTCTAGTGCAGTGGGTTGTCTCATGTATGCTATGGTTTGTACACGCTCAGATCTAGCTTATGTAGTAAGCGTTAGTAGATACATAGCTAACCTTAGTAAAGAACATTGGAAGGCAATCTGATGGATTTTGCAATATTTGTGTGATACCACTGATGCTTGTTTATAATTTGGAAAGACTAGAGATAGAGTCATTTGATTTTGACTTTGTAGGAGATGCTGACAAGAGAAGATTACTTACAGGGTATGTTTTCACCATTGGTGGTTGTGCTATCAATTGAAAGGCTACCTTATAGTCCATTGTTGCCTTGTCTACTACTAAAGCTAAATATATGGAAATTACTGAGGCTATTAATGAATCCATTTGTCTAAAAAGTTTTATTGGTGAAATTAGTGAGGATCTTCAACACAGTTCAGTTTATTGTGATAGTCAAAGTGCTATTTCCCTTCTAAAGATTAGATGTTTTATGAGAGAACAAAGCACATTGATGTGAGATCTCATTTTATTCAAGATATTATTACTCATGGTGAAGTTACTGTGAGAAAAATCAGTGCTCATGATAATCTTGTAGGTGTGTTAAACAAGTCCCTATCTATTGCAAAGTTTAAGCATTATGTGGATTTCTTTGGTATTCATCAGGGAGATTAATTCTCCATGATATTGTTGGAAGAAAGAATTATGGATAATTCCATATTTGAATTTTGTGTTAAGATGGAGATTGTGATAATTGTGACCTAAAATTCAAATTCATCTATGATTGTAATTTCTAATTTGATTGTGATTGAGATAAATCTGCAATTGAAGAATTATCTTCGTGGCTCATTTTTTGATTAAAATATAATTTCTTGTATACATCTTTAGATGAGTGTTAGGTTTACAAATAGGCATCCATTACCCTGAAATTAATGTAGCAATATCATCTTAGTGATAGTTGTTCTTTTTGCCAATGGTTTTCCCTGATTTGGGTTTTCCATATTAAAATTATGTGTTTGTTTGTGTGGTTGATGGTTTGTTTGTGGTTTGCTTTCAATCCTAAATCTTAACGATGTTCTTTAGAGTTTTCTTCAAGCAATCCATTCCAAATGGACGGTGCATAATCCGGTAAATAATTTCCTTCTAAGAAAAATCACGCTAGATGACCACTACTCTAGGAAAAAGGTTTGACTTTTCTTCAGGAAGTGAGGTTCTTTAGGACGAGTTTTGTGTGCCAAAATCTCTGTCAAAGTGAAGGGACCATGGGGACTTTTAGGGACCATTGGCATTTTATAGACCCCCACATTTGAAAATTGAAAGCATTATCATTATGTGCGCCTTTTCTGGTTCCCCTTTGCGCCAAAAGTTCATCACCTTTTCTTTTTCCCGAACAACCACCTCTCACCCTCTATCTCAAATAATGCCCATTTTCTTTCCTAGTTAGGGGGTGAGCCCAAAGTGAGCCTTGCCTCATTCAAAATGACTCCCATTTTTTCCATATATTATTTTCTTTGACTTTTAGTCTGAGCAAATAATGGGGAGTCGTTGTGACATAACCCCATTGGAGAGTCATCCTAAAGTAGCCAATGCATTTTTGTCATCACAAATGAAGCTATCCCACTGGTGAAAGACCTTCTCAAGGGCCAGAGTCTATTTGTCGTGGGAAAGCCCTTGATCACCCATTCTTCACTGGGACTAGCTTCCTAGATTTGCATAATTTCCTTAATCGAGCTTTGCTCCAAAGAAGAATCTAGGGAGATACGTCCCCTACTTATATTACCCCCACAATACCATATTGCAATGCAACTTGCATCTTCCAGGCCCACTTCCTTCCAAGGGTCTTTCCCCACTGGTGGGGTCTCCTGAAGGCCCTTCCAAGCTTAACCTCAGGATAACATAACGAATAGGAAATACACATCACCCATTTTCAAGAAGGAGCACTACACCTTGCATGTAGGTGTCACGTGTCCTTGTACTCCTATGCTACCTATAAATTGCCCCAAACTCTTCAATTTCAAGGAAAAGAAGACGAAGCAAGATAGGCCCACGCCTAGGTCCAACAACAATCCTAGATCAACTGTTAGTGTTGTGTGCCCTAATACTAGATTTGGATGACATCTAGTGGGCTTGTAATTTATAATTTATTATATCTTGGTTTCTATTAATAAAATACATGTTTATCATCATTCATAAACTTTCTAGTTTGATATATGAATGAGTCTCTAGATCTCTTGTTAAAGAATCTTATTCTCAAGATGTTAACACTGTGTGATATGATTTTCTGGTAACAAGACTTCTGAAATAATTCCTGACCCTTAGATTAATCAGATAGGGACTCTGATTAGTCAAGTATGGACGATCAAGGTATATCTTATTTTGTGTTATTGAGACTAATCTTGTGATTGGTCCGTACCCTACTTCTTAGATTATTAATTTTGGAGCTACTTCTCATATATATTTATCTATGCAAGATTTCAATAAAAGTAGGGTGCTTGGGAAGCGTGAAGTGATTCTCAAAGTGGGCAATAGGGCAAGTGTTGCTACATTAGCCACAATGACAACTTCTGTACATTTACCTTCTGGGCATGTGTTGGTTTTGTATGATTGTTACATATTCCGAATGCTATAAGGAATGTTTTATCTATTCCTAAGCTTATACAACATAATTATGAATTTTTGTTTGCTAACAATTGTTGTTACATACTTTATAGTAATCTGTGTGTGAGCAAAACTGTACTAGTGAATGGTCTATGTTTACTAGAAATACATGCATGTGAACATAATCAGCAAATGGTTGCTAATTCTAATACCACTATAAAAGAGAAATTTTATCGAGATAATCAGATTATTCCCAAACAATTATGACACCTTAAGCTAGGTCATATCGGTGAGAGTTGGCTTATAAAGTTAGCTTAGTAAGGGTTTAGTATGAGTCCTGTATTCTTGAAAAAATAATAAGTCTCTTTTTGTTGGACAAAGGGAAAGCGCTACTGAATTATTAGGGTTGATACATTCATATGTATGTGGGCCCATAAATGTAATGGCTTGGGGTGGTTATGTCTACTTTGTGACTTTTACTGTTGATTTATCATGGCAAGGTTATGTGTACTTAATGAAGTATAAGTCTGAAGTCTTTGAAAAGTTTAAAGAGTTCAAGGTAGAGGTAGAAAACTAATTAGGAAAAAATATCAAGATTTTTCGATCAGATCGAGGAGGTGAATACTTGAGTACTGAGTTTATTGATTATCTTAAAGCTTATGGTATTGTTTCACAATTAACACCTCCTTATACTCCATAGTTGAATGGTGTGGCTGAACATAGAAATTGGACTCTATTAGACTTTGTTCAATCTATGTTTAGTTATACAGATTTGCCTCTTACATTGTGGGATTATGTCATTCTTTCTGTGATTTATTTAATAAATTGTGCTCTAACAAAAGTTGTATCAACCACGCTATATGACATATGGGTTGGGAGACCTCCGAGTCATAAGCATATTAGGAATTGGGGTTGTCCTGTTCATGTAAAGAGGTTGAGAACAGAGAAGTTGGATCCTTAATCTGAGAAGGGTCGTTTTGTGGGGTATCCTAAAGATTGTTTAGGGTATTATGTCTATTTTTCTATTGACCCAAGATTTGTGGTCACAAGACATGTCATCTTCTTGGAAGATGAGTTCATTCAGGAAAGTGGTATGGGAAACAAGATAGATCTAGCGAAAGAAGAGTCCTCTGTTCCACAAATGCCTACTCAGATTACTGAGCATAGTGAATCAAGTCATATTAATGATTCACAAGTTCCCCATTGGTTTGGCAAGGTATCCCATCCTCCGAATCAATGGTATGGTTTATTGATGGAGAAGATGCAGAAATTGTTCTTGTATGGGGAAAGTGACAAGTTAGTTGATCCTACCACCTATGAAGAGGTGATATGTGATATCGATGCCTCGAAGTGACAAGTAGCTATGGATTCGTAAATGGAGTTTATGTACTCCAACTTGGTTTGGGTCTTGGTAGATCCACCTAAAGGAATAGTTCATATCAGGTGCAAATGGATCTTCAAGCGAAAGATCGATGTTGATGGCTAGGTTTCTGATGGGAAATGCTAACAATTGGTTTATCAATGCAAGAGTTTTATTGTTTTCAAAACTTTTTTGAAAACATGAATAGGAACGTAGTAGGATAAATTTTAGAACCACCTTGCAAGACTCAGTTTCTAATATCATATGCAATATAAATTGAAACCATCCATAGTGCATTTAGAAATATACCTCACTAGAATGTTTCAATTCAATGTAGAGTCTGAAAGTCCATGAGGTAGCAACTGTTGCTCGGCGATAGCTCTCGAATGGCTTCATCAAGTAAACTCCTATTGCTCCGAACAACAAACCAAATGACCAATCCAATCCTCAAAAATACAAGGGCCTTACTTCATCACACACTGAATAGAGGCTGAGACTTACAAGAGAGCTTGTGTGCTAGACAAGCCTCTTGTAGGTGATTAAGCTAGAATATGGTTTAAAACAGAAATCCCAAATCCAATAGACTTTCTATTGGATTGGTATTGCTACACTAGCAACAATCAAGCAACAGAGCAATGAGAGCAAGGAAGTAAGGGATCTCAAAAGGGCTCTGGATTGAGAAGAAAAACAAAAATGAGGTGTTTAACTCCTTTGTCCCGGGGCTCGAAAGAGTTTAGATGAGGTTATAAATAAATTAATATACATATCCATTTGCTTATATATAAGTATTATTTTTTTTCGTCAAAGATAATTATAAACAAGTCCAATCACACACCCAATATCCCTTACTAGATATGACTAGATTCACTATTAAATACCCCAAAATGGCATTTATCACTCAACTTTATTACAACCGCGAAATTGGTAAAATGACTCGTGATTAAAAGACTCTCATGGCTCCTCAACCGCATCTGGGGGCGAAGCTTCCACTAATACTACATTTTCTTTATTAGGGCCCCAGCTATCAGTTTGGTTAGTTAGGGGGGTAAACCCTAAGACTCAACAAAGGCAATATATATAAAATAACAAACCATAGTTCATAACAAACATGGAAAGGAAAACATGAAGTGATTGATGCATGCAAGCCTGTCCACCTCATCCATCTCGGACTCTTGGTGGTCCCCATATGATTTTTCATGAATCCCAGCACGAGCTCTGTTTTGTCCCTAAAATTTATAGTCTCTTGTCAAGGCACTTCCCTATTATCACATGCAAGTTATGATCACAAAATTTGCACATAAAATATATATTGACCTTAACCATTTGCTTTTGATGCCTTGATAAATCTCTTTGACTAGATTCGTTAAGTGTTGAAAATACCGTTACCATGTGTTAGAATTCTTCTAAAACAATTTCAACATAACAAGTTAAAAAAATTATTTTAACTAAATATTTCTAAACTACTTTTAAATATAATATTGGACCTCATACCTCAAATTATGATTATAGTAATCTAACTTGCTTCATTACTAACACTCAACCCTTCCTTTAAATTTCTGCTCCTAAGAACTTAACTTCAACTGAAGTGCTCTATTTATACAGCCTTTCCTCCTTTTTATCCTAAAATTTTTAATCAATAATTTTACTCTCATTCTTCTTCTTCTCACATGCTATCATCATGTAATTGCAGAACTATCAAATCAATTCAAATTCATGCTCATCCTATGCTTGATAAGTGAAATTGGTAGCCAAACTTCAATTTTATAATAACATGCATGCTCCTACCATTATCAATTCCATCCCAATAAATATATTTCATATTCTTATTTAATGGGCTGCAGTTTGCAATTAATGCTCCTTTATTCACATGGCTTCCCTTTTCTTATGGCTGTAATTGTTTGCAATTGGAAGCAGATAAAAAAATTAAACCTTTCAACAACAGCCATGTGGCACAACATGCAACTTCTAACGCCACCCAATGGCGCCCAAAACAGCTTTATTTTGGCACCCTCCATTGTCTAGAAAAAATTCCAACAAAACCTCTAGAGCATGCCCCCCCTCCCCCGACGAATCGAACCCGCATCACCCATCCAACCAACACCCATGCGAGACCACCTATGCTGCAGCCTCCTTTACTTATTAATGTGCAATTCATTACATTTATACTAATATTAGTTGAGTTTTTGAAATTTTACGAAAACCCCAAAACTTTCCAAAAACTCTTAATCCTCCCCCTATTCCAAAAATATTGAAATTTTAATTTCTTCCATTAAATCTCTCAAATCCAAAATTACTAATAAATCATAAATAATTCATCTCAATCACAACGATTAATTTTCCCAAAATACTGGGATATTACACCATGAGAGAAGACTTAGTAACAATTGTAATGAAAAGCCTTAAGCTTTTTTCTTCCTCTTCCCATTTATATTATGCCTTAAAACCCTAAATGCTTCCAAATTCAGACAAACAATAAGGAAAGAGAGATGAGACAAGGCAGAGGAGAGAGAGGCGTGCCGTGGGCACTCCGTCCTTGCGTCATCCTCCTTTTCCATGTGTCCACACGATCAATTACAAAAATGACAAAAGATTTTTCAGAATCTCAACCCTCACTATTAGAAATGGTTGATTGATTTTAAAGAAACGATCTACCAAATTGCAAGCCCCAATCAATCGATTCTTAACCTGTTGACCAGATCATCCACGAGTCAGTCGACCGCCTCTAAGGCTGGATGATCAATTATGTTCCCTCGCTTAAAGTTTCTGCAAATTGCATCTATGCCTGCCATGAACTCTTAATGACCCTTTCACCATCTCATGATGTAACTCAGGCCTTCATTAACTCTTAACGATGTCATTATTAATTCTTAATGCCGATTACAACTTTCATCGCTTAGTTAACTACTACACTTGGATATGCGTGTGACCTTCTAGGTTCACGACTAAGTAGCAATCATGACACGTTAAACACTTCAACGTTAACCAAAACCTTTGGCTTATAATGAGGATCTTTCAATGTTTTTGATGTATCACAAAAAATCCCGAGTCACAACTAGAATTATGTCACGACGATCCTACCACTAATGATGTCTTACTTCAAAGAGAACATATATGGGCTTTCAATTCCCATGTACTATAATCCCTCCATTAAGTAAGAGTCATGACTGATCAAACTCACTACCTTGATAGCTATACCAATATCAACCATGGTGTGATTGAGATGACACATTAGAACTACTTCAGACATTAGAAATACATTTCCAATCATGTCTACCCTGACCAGGGGTTTGTGCAATCATAACCACCACTGATTGCATAGGATGTTCGCCTCACACCGAAGCTTAACGAATTCCATTAGTAATCACATGCCTCCATATGTCACTACACAGAGACCATATAGTGTATCTACCACAGCAAAAAACTGATGGTTCTTAGCAACGAGAAATCTCAGGCACCAACATACTAGACAATTGTGTTACCTCCAGTCAAATGACTAGTAACACTATCGAAACCAGTGAAAAATCATAGATCCTCTCAGCCATGTGATCCATCACTTGCATCACATTTAGTAAATGTTCAATTAACATCTAACCACATATTTTCTATATCCATTTCATGGATTATGGTATGTGACTCACCATCCTTTATCATTAGTATCCCAAACTAATTAAAGGTAATAAGTAACCCATGTGTTACTCTATAATAGATTAATTATTACCCTATTCTGAGAAATCTAAGGACTAGGAATCACTTTAAGAAATTCTTGATCTGAAAGTCTTTATCACATATTCT
Source organism: Diospyros lotus (assembly GCF_014633365.1). Taxonomy (NCBI): domain Eukaryota; kingdom Viridiplantae; phylum Streptophyta; class Magnoliopsida; order Ericales; family Ebenaceae; genus Diospyros; species Diospyros lotus. The sequence continues at coordinate 21,965,889 of NC_068345.1, forward strand.
TAATACTTAAAAATAATATTGTTTTCAGAAAATCTAAGGGCTCATTCATATATTAAGATTGGAGGGCTATGAATGAAGATATGACCATAAAACATGAAAGTATGTTTTATTATATTTGTAAAAATTACACCATTAGTCCCATAATTACAATTGCTAGATGTCATTTGAATCTATAATTAGGGCACTAACACTAATCGTTTCTACCTATAAAGCTCAGTGTGTGGCTAAGGGATATCGTCAGCATGAAGAAATTGACTATGATGAGAGTTTTTCACCTGTTGTGATTCTAAAGTTGATCGGAATTATGTTAGTTATTGTCGCGTGCTATGATTATGAGATCTAGCATATGAACGTTAAGACGAAGTTTCTTAATGGGTTTCTTGAGGAAGAGATCTATATGGAACAGTCGTGTGGCTTTGAGTCTGTTGATCCACATCAAGTGTGTTTGCTTAAGAAATCAATTTATGGTCTAAAGCAAGTTTTGAGGAGTTGGAACATCCGTTTTGATCATGAAATCAAAAAGTTTAGTTACATGAGAAATTCGGATGAGCCATGTGTATATAAGAAAGCGAATGGGAGCAACATTGTGTTCCTAGGCGCTATCACCTGAAGTGATAGGTTCACTTGTATTAGTCAACTGTAATAGGTTCACTTGAAGTGAGACTTCATTGTCACCTATATTGTCCTGGACCATTGCTAGGTGATATCTATGACCTCTCATATCATCACAGGGATATGGAGAGATTGTTGTGATGGGTCAAGGTGTTGGCCTGTACTAAAATGGATTTTGGTGCTATTTGTTTGCTAGCTGACAATGGATCTAGAAAGTCATACACCATATAGTGTTATGTCTGGTACTAACACTATGCATTCGATGTTTCTCGATTATGTTATTAAGTGTTAATGACGTGATGGGTCAAAGAAGACTTGCTGGAGCACCAAGAGTTGATTTCCTCATGTATGGGAGTCAACTATTGCCCGATGCCGGCTTAATCGATTGTTATCAGGGCGAGAAGTCCAAGGGACGCCTCATGTTCTTCCAACCACTCATTGAGTTTCCTCACAATAAACAAAATTTAATTGTTATATCTAAACAACAATATAAATAACAGCAAATCTAAAATTTAGGGATTTAAGTGTCTACTTTATACTAAACTAATGCATGTTTAAGTGAGATAATGTGACTTGGGGGTCAAGGTGAGTTGATACATTGACTTGGATTAAGAAATTAGACTAAAAAAGGGTTATTTTTGTGCAAGGGCAATCTTAGAGTGTTAAATGGGATGTGGAGGTTGGAAATTTTAAAGTTAGACAAAAATTAGCAAGGGGCCACATGTCTTCTAATTATAAGTGAAAAAAGATTGATGATAGTCTGAAATAACTATAGGAAAGTGGATTGAATCCTTTGAAAAGAGGATAACAACCATGATTTATGTCTCCCAATTCTCATGAGAGTGATTTTCCATTGGAATCGACAACTAAGACACCAAGAAGGATAAACATGTCCTTCGAACCATTGTAGATAAGGAGATGAACCAACCCTCTTTCTCTCACAACTTTATTTTCGTGAGAGCTAAGAGCTAGAGGAAGAGAGCGTGATATTCTGAGTTAAGGGTTACTCTTGAAGGCCTTTGTAACACCCAGTAATCCTAGTGTTATGAGAATGAGAAAGGAAGTAAGAAAACTTCCAAAAATGCTCTTGAGAAAGTGTTAGATCCTTGAGAATATTGGTGCCCTATGAGAGGGGCATTTTGGTAATTTGGATAGTGAAGTCCAATAAAAGGGTATTTTGGTAAATTGGAAATAACTCTTATGTGGAATTAGGTGAGTAAGTGAATTAAATCCCAATTTTGTATTTATGCAAAGATATGGGATTAATAATTCATGAAAGGGGTATTTTTGTAATTTGGAGTGATTCCATAAAGGAATTTAATTATGAAAAATAGGGAAAATGGTGGATATTGAATTATTTGAGAAAATAATTATGTTTTCCCTAAATTGGTGAATAAATGTGGAAATGCCACATGGATGGATGAGATGAGAACTTGGGAACCAAGTATGGGTTTAAAAGGTGACACTTGGCAAAGTCTTGTTCAAGTATAAATGGGTGATTTAATTAAATGCAAAAATAAATGATTTTGGTCTTTCAAGCATTTAATAAGAAGCATGATGGTGTTAGATTAAAAGAAAAATCCAAAAGAAAATAAATTAGTCATGCATTAATGGTGGAAAATGGTCCCATTAAATAAATGGGAAAGAAATTAATTATGTCTCTCAAGTGTGATGGTTATGAAAATAGTCTCATTTAAGTAAATGAGAAATAAATGGGAAATTCAAGAGATCTAATGGGTGAGATGTATTCTTGAGAAAGAGAATAAAATCCAATGGTTGAAATTTAAAGAGAGGAAATGACATGGATTGTGTTTCTTCCAAGAGAGATGAATTTAATCTAAAGAGATGGATGGTTGAGATTTAATCCTCCTTAAGCACATGGATTGTGTTTTTAGTGAATGGCCTAGATTCATTCTTGAAATATGGAGGCCTACTATAAAATGGCAAGTGTGGAAGACTTGTCTCCCTTTGGCCATTTGTAGAAAGAATGAAAGAAAGAAGAGATGAGAGGAAAGGAAGAAGAAGAAGAAGAAGAGAAGGGAATCAAGGTAAGTTATATATTTTTTTTTCTCTTTATTTAAGTATGCTTTGTATGCAAAGTAAGTTTCTTTTGGGATGCCATCTTAGATGGGATAAAATGATGGTGGAAGCTCTCTTGAGATTAGGATTTAAAGCTTCAAATAGAAGAATAAGGTAAGGGATGGCCCCATGGGAGGGTGGCCTTGCAATGTGTAGTAAGTATGGTTCATAAATGTATATGTTTCATTTGGCATGTTCTTTTGTGTTCATGAGACTTATGGCCATAGGTTAGTTTGGGAACATGGTTGAAATGGTGGGTTGATGCCTCTAACCTTGGTGGGTTGTCAGGGCAAAGAGACTTAGCCACACTTGAATGCATTTGGCATCATATAATCTTGTTATGTTCATATTTATTTTGCATTGCACCCTTATTGAGCTTAATAGCTCAAGAGGTTTTTACCCTCACATATAGGTTGTCAAGGCAATGGTGGAATGGCATGGGAAAGCATGAGAAGAAGATCCAAGAGCTTTTTATAGCCTATGTTCTTGTGTTTAATTTATGAGATGTAAATTTAATTGGTTGGTAATGTCTTGTAAAGCCTAAACCATGGGTGTATTTTATATTTTGGAATGTATGTTTCTATTTAGAAAGTGAGGTATTGGATTATGGCTTGTGAGACCCAAGTATGGATGTAAATCTCACATTTGGCATGAGTTGTTGGAAGCATCAAAGGGGTTAAATAAAAAATGGTTTTTGTGGGAAATGTGGTGTTTTTGGTGTTTATTTTGGAATGAGAAAAATCTAGAAATTTTTGGGTTAGAAGGGCCTAAGGAAAGAAAAAAAAGAAAGGGAAAAGCGAAGTGGCAGCAGCCGGGACCCGCGTGTGGTGGCGTACTGGGGCCCGTGCTGGGCCGCGCGGGCGGCCGCGTAGAGGCGGGCGTGGGTGTGAGGCCTCGTGTAGGCGCGCGGCCCGCACAACAGGGGCACTGCGGGGCCCCGTGCGGGCCCTATGTGCGCCAACAAGCCCCGCCGGCTAATTTTTTTTTTTAAATTTGAATTTTTGGAGAATTTTGGGGCATTTCTTAATTGAATTTGGGCCCCAAAGGAATTTTCAAAATAAAGGGATTTTTCGGGCATTTTTAGAGATAAATTTCGAATTTTGAAAAATTGAAAATTATGAGTTTGTCCTCCAAAATTGGTAATCAATCAATGGATTGATTGAAATGGTGATTATATGGAGCCCGGTAAAAATTCTTGGGTGGAAAAAGAATTAAATATAAATAAGAAAATGGCGATTAGGCATCTTCATGAGTTTTCTTTTCAACCAAATGCGGTGTGGTTGAAGCCCAATTCTGCTATTGAATCCTAGGGTTGAGGGAAGGGAAGGACGAGCCTAGTTCCCACCTAGGGCATTTCGTCTTGAAACATGGTCCACCCTTCACCAAAGGCCGGGCAGGTGGACAATTTGGGAAATTGTTCACGAGTAACACCCATAAGTGGGAGCGGGGCGTTACAGCCTTAGAAGAGAGCTATTTAGGTTTCTCCTTAAGGTAAGAAGTTTTGTTGAGTTCTTATCTAGAGTTGCTTATGTATGATCGCATGATGGCTTATATGTTTTTGTTGGGTTTAATATTTGTTCTCAAGGGTGAAATTCACTAGTTGAAGGGGTTTCTAAAATTCAAACTCATCTTTTACAAGTTATCTATGCCATTGTCATGTTATATTGAGCGTCATTGATATGACATGGTATTGGCTTGCATGTGTGCGCGTTGTTACCTTATTTTTTATATACAAATGTCATAAGGGCATGTTGGAACTACACACTTAGGATCTAAAAAAAAAGAATACCAAGGGAATGGCTACCATCATATAGGAAGATCAATGCGTTAGGATGTTTATAATAATAAAGACATTAAAAATGAGGGGAATGTGATTGGAGATTTGCAATATTTGTTTGTATGAGTTCAAACTTACTAAGTTCATGAATTTCATTATTTTTAAATGTTCGAGAAGAAAGTATAGGCATTAAAGGCCATTATGAGACTTTTAGTGCATGTTTAGCTTGCTTAATAAACTATTTGTGGATTTTGAGGGTTTGATATTTTGGGATATCATGTTAGTAGATAATCTCACATCTTTTTGTTTAGTAAACATGATTCAAAATGTTTGGCGCTATGTTGGTATTTTCGAATCTCATATTGGTTTAAGAAAAAACTAAAGATTTTGATGTATTAAAAATGTTTTGAAAAAAGTGTTTTTATGAATTCATGTTTGTTGACAAACATTTTTGTAAGACCTCACATCGAGCGATAGGAAGGTCCGGGATAACTTACCTTGATGGGCATACGCGAACTTCCTAGGGGGTTACCCATCCTTGGGCTTCCTCAGCTCAAGCACGCTTAACTTAGGAGTTCTTTCCCTGCATTCATCCCAAAAAGTATCCAGCTAGTGTTATTTCCTTCCTTACTTATCCTTGATGTATACTACCATTCTCTAGGCTCCTGGAGTGTTACGTACATCGTGTCATCATGGGCCCATAGCCATGGGTCAGCTCATAGCTCTTGCTCTTCGATGGCCAAGAGCCCCACCGCACTTGTGAGCCTCGCAGTGCGGTGGGGCTCCTGACCGTCGAAGGGCAAGAGCTATGAGCTAACCCGTGGTTGTAGGCTTGTGATGACATGATGTGCGTAACACCTTAGGAGCCCAAAAAATGGTAGTATACATCAAGGATAAGTAAGGAAGGAAACAACACCAGTTGGATACCTTTTGGGCTAAAATGCAGACAAAGAACTCTCAAATTAAGGGTGCTTGAGCTGAGGAAGCCCCAAGATGGGTGACCTCTCTGAGAAGTTCGTGTAGGCCCATCAGGGTAAGTTATCCAGGACCTTCCTATCGCTTGATGTGGGGTGTTATAAAATTGTGTGTCAACATTTAGCGTCGTCTGTGAGAACCCTCTAATGGTCCCTACAACCCCTGATAAGGGAAGGGCTGATAGAGCCCCACCACACTTGCGCACGGGGGGGGGGGGGGGGGAATGGTGTGGATGCACCGGGCTGAGAGGCTCACAAGTGTGGTGGGGCTCTTGGTCGTTGAAGGGCGAGAGCTATGAGCTAACCCGTGGCTATGGGCCCATGATGACACGATGTGCGTAACACCCTAGTAGCCCAGAGAAATGTAGTGTACATCGAGGATAAGTAAGAAAAAAAATAACACCAGTTAGATACCTTTTGGGCTAAATACAGACAAAAAACTCCCAAGTTAAGCGTGTTTGAGTTGGGGAAGCCCAGGGATGGGTAATCCCCTTGGGAAGTTCGCGTAGGCCCATCAGGGTAAGTTGTCCCGAACCTTCCTATTGCTCGATGTGGGGTGTTACAAAAATGTGTGTCAGTAATGTTAATATTAATTTATATAGGGTCATAAGAAGTGGTTTCCACAGGAAATGAACAAAAATTAAGCTTAAGGGAGTCAATTTTGAAATAAGATTAATATTACCTAGTAAATCAAGTATTTGACTAGGAAAATTATTGGATTTCAACGAATAATATGTCATTGGAAAGTTCACTTAAAAAGCTCCAAAATATTTAAAAATTGTATAAATTTGATTCAGTTTGATAAGTAGTAAGAATTTGTTGTGTTTTGTCAATTTCCTAAGAAAATAGTCTAGACATCTTTGTTCGACTAAAGTTATCCTCATGGTCAACTGAAGTTGTCTAAAGAGTTGAGGAGAAGGTTTTGGAGATATTCAATCGACTGAAAATTTACCCAGTCAACCGAAATGCTTAACTTTTCTATAACAATTTTATTTGATGTGTTATGTCCTCTCACTAAAAATATGATTCCTATTGATTTCCAACAAATTTAATTTTTAGACATGTGGAAAATTGGAAAAAGATCAGCCATGAAATATTTTTAGACGGAGACAAATAATAGCATTTGTCTTGTACAAGTCGTGCAATTAGGTAACCAAAAAGGAAACAATTAGGTTGCGTTTCTTTCGTATTTTAATTTTCAATTTTGAGTTTTTAATTTATTTTCATTTTTGTGTTTTTAGTGTCTATTTTGAGATTTTTAAAAATGCATTCTTTTTGTTATTTAAAAAAATTATTTCTTAAAACAAAAAAACTAGAAAACACGTTTACTTTAAAATTTTGAAAAAAAAAATATTTTATGATATTTTATTCAATGAATTTGATTATTAAATAATAAAATAACTCTTTTTAATATAACATTTTATATTAAATATTATTATACATAATATATGTAATACACTTAATAATATATTATATATTTTTGTATATATTTTTAATTATAATATATTTCTTGCATTTTGATGTTTTGAACCTGATTTGGCTAAAAACACCCAAACTTTGGGTTTTCTTTACGAAATTCTTTCTTTTTTTTGAAAATATATTTTTAAAAATAGCAAAATAAACGCGTTTTTAGTGTTTTGAAAAATTGAAAACTCAAAACAAGCTGAAAATACCAAGGAGAATGCAGCCTTTGATTTTCTAATGCAATTAATGACTCCAATGTGCAACCTGATGTGATATTAAATTTGGATTTAAGTTTCCAACTAGTATCTCATAATTTGCCATTTATTATTGAAGACTATGTAATACCCTTAGATATCGTAAATAATAAATCGAAATTTAGTGTTTTGAGACCCTAAAGAAATTATTAGAATTTTAAGTGTTTATCAATAGGGAAGTATAAATTTATATTTTTGAAATTGTATGTAATTAATTTATTTAGTTTAAATCATAGTATAAAATATATAATATAATTAAAATATGCTTATGTACTAGAAATTATATAAATAGTATGTATTTTCTTATTGTTATATGTATGTATATAGGTATATGTATAAGTATGTAAATATGTATATGTGTATATGTATATGTATATATATATATGTATATAAAAAAAAAACTTTGAAAATCTGGAGTAGGCGCGTGGCCATGCTCTGACTTCGCTTGCAATCGGCCACTAAAGGTAAGGGAAGCTTTTAATGTTTCAAAAGACGATGGAATGACCATCCAAGACGCATGGTGATCGTGATGGGACAAGACATGTCGAGTTTTGGCTATAAATAGTCGAGTTTGAGCAAGGCCTTCATCAGATTTCTTTTACTTCATAGATCGCTCGATTAGGGTAGCGTTTGAGAGCTTGGTGAGTGGGGTCTTGGTCTTTCAGTCGTGGGCAAGTTTTCTGGAGCATTTGGTGGCCAACGGAGCAGTGGAGAAGGAGAATCGAGCTCGCCAAAAAATTGCATAGGCTGCCGGAGCCGAGACTTCATCGCACAAATCGATGTATTTTGCTGTATTTTTTCTCAAATCAAAGGCCATATTCGGGTTCGGGAAGTCGGGTTTAAGGGGAAGGCAAGCTTCGTTTGAAGCTTTGGGGCCAGCAACATCGCCGGTGGCGTGTAGGGCCGTTGAAGAAGACGAAGCAAACGGGCGCGTGCAGCCACGCGCCCGCGAGTAGGAAGAAGGAGCGTGGCTTGCACACGCCCGCTAGGAAGAAAAGAAAAATAAGAAAAGAAAAGAAAGAAAAATAAAAATAAAATAGATTAAATTTTGCAAATAATTGCGGAAAATTTAGAATTTTGTTTATGCCTTATTTTGTGAAAATTTTCCTGAAAAATGCTAAATTAATTATTTATTTAAATAGTTTTGCTATTATGGAAATAAGGAAAAATAGGAATTTAATTTGAAAAATTCCAAGAAAATTCCAGAATGTTAGAAATATTATTTAAAGAATATTATAAAGAGAAATTGAATTATATGAAAGTTTGGATATTTATTAAGTAATTTTGAAGAAATAAGACTTAGAAAATAAAGAGAAATTGTAGAAATTATAAGAAAAATAGTAAATTATATTTTGAAAATAAATTTAATGTTTTAGGAATCCTTGGGGTAAGAAGATTGAGAAATAGCTGCTCGACACAGTTATCGAGGTCGACACGCTTCTCGAGGCAACTTAGTAGTAAGTGATACTTTCCCACTAGATTTAGTTTTATGGAAAATGCATAGTTTGTAAGTGTACTGTTATGAATTAGTACGATTATAAATGTTTATGTTTAAACCCCGATTCTCGGGATTGCTTACATCATATTGACATGTTCTGGTATGCACCCATCACATAGACTGCACACATGACATGTTATGAAAGGCATATGTACACGATGATATCATTGATCACACGTATTAAGGCCGTAGGTAGTACGAACTGGTACCGCTACTTTACCAAGGGTGCCCCCAGACACCTCGACTTCGAAAGAGGTGGCCGTAAGAATGGTAGGTAGCATGAGGAGTGCAATTGACACCTACAATGAGTGAGACATTGTATACACACATGATATAGCATTATGTACCCTTACTTAAATGGTTCATCATCTAACTTGGGTTTTGCCCCTGGAACATTCAACGTTCCAGTCGGGACTTACAGTGATGGTACGGAGGTCGAGGATGTGTAGTGACGCGAGTCGTCAAGAAACGAGCAGATGTGCCATGTTATGTTGTAATATGAATATTTCAAGAGTTATGTACGTGTTAATTTATCTTTAGAAGCTTATGTATCAACTTTTTAATAAGTGCCATGTTTAGTTATTTATGCATGTAATGCCATGAGTAGGTTCGATTTCATCTTCCGCTTTATAAGTTTGTGTTTATCTCTAGTGTATAAATATTTTGTCAAGCACTAGATAGGACTAAGGGAATTTCTGGAATAATGTAATAAAAAAAAAATAAGTCCTAAATTTCCTAAGACATAACATGCCCTGAGTAGGTGGGGTGTTACAGTTGGTATCAGAGCCCAAGTAAGTAGAGTACCTAGAAAGGAAAACTTAGACTGAACATTAGCACTTATACCAGGAATCTAAGAAGGTTAGAAGTACCAACTCGAGGACAATTAGGGGTACTAATGGGAGTTGTAATGACAGGATGACAGGAAACTTCTCAAAGCAAGTATTAGTTGACCATTGGGCATATCGTTTGGAGACCCGACACCTAGAACCAAACGAAGGTATCATGGAGCATCTAGTTTAAATGGAGGAAATCATCAACGACGTACCCCCGAGTTACCGACTCTAACATGACCTAGTCCAGTTCCAGATAAACATGCTAGTCGGTGTTTTGGAAGGCGATCTACAGGACTTCGCAGATTGGGTCAACAGGGCGAGCAATTCCTCAAATTCCATCTTTATTGCGCACGGATTCGTGAGCTGCTGGTAGAATTATATGAGTCAGTGCTAGTGGAAGAGCCTGACGAAGAAATGGGAGACCTGATCGAGGCGGAAGAGGAAGAAGAAATAGGAGACTCGATCGAGGTAGGAGAGGAAGAAGAGATGGGAGATCCGATTGAGGCAGAAGATGAAGACGATGTACCCATATTCTAGATCGAGAATGACCCTTTTGAGTTTGAGGACACAGACTCCGAGGACGAGGAAGAAAACGAGGAGGTTAGGGACGATCTTGAGGGACCACCGTACGAGTCCGAAGATGAAGAGAATGTTTGGATATGGAGGTCATTCGAACCAAAGTAGACCTAACTAGAAATGCTCTAACTATCTACGTGACTTATGTAGTGTGTTGCCTATGATCTACGTGACTTATGTAGTGTGTCACCTATGACATTTTTGCAGTTGGATGTATAATATCTGTAAAAAGTAATGAAGTATTAACTTTATCAAATGATAAGACCCCTTGAGCTAATTGAGAATATTGTTCTCTTTCAGATGGTGAACACTCAAAGGGAGATAACGGTAGGACCTAGGGCACCAAATCAACAAGCTAGCAATGCAGAGGGAAACACAAGTGGCAACCCGGAAGGCGACTCGAGCCAGGAGACGAGAAGCAGTTGACTTGACCAAATGGAGCTAATAATGGGAAGCATGGTGGGATTTATGCAAGGAACCCACTCCCGAGACAACCATGCAACCAACATGCTCGACCTCTACCGTCGACAGAACCCTCATGTCTTTCAAGGGAAACTTAGCGCGGACCCCAGCAAAGGGGAATTCTGGATTGAACAAACGGAGAAACTGCTAGACCACTTGCATTGCGGAGAAGAGGAGAAAGTCAATTGTGCCACCTTCATGCTTCAAGGCGAGGCGGACAGATGGTGGAAAGGAGTTAAACGAGTAATGACCCCTCGAGCTAGGGCACCATACGTCACCTGGGAGCGGTTCAAAGAACTCTTCGATGAGAAGTACTTTCCTCTAAACCTAAGAATGAAAAAGGAGAGAGAATTTATGGAGTTAAGGCAAACCGGAGACATGACCGTAGCCCAGTACGAAGATGCTTTCAATCGGTTGATCAGGTACATGCCCATTTATGAAGGAGATGAAAGGATCAAAGCCTAGAAGTTCTTAGGGGGGCTAAATCTGAGGCTTCAGCGGGCCTTAAGCAGTATAAGTACTCAGTCTTATGCAGAAGTAGTGCTGCAAGCCATCACAACTCAGGCTAATTTTAGCCGGATTGAAGCCATTCAGGGAGAAGGCCAACAAGCAAGTAATCATAGAGCAAGCAAGAAGTTGGATCTCAAGAAGCCTAAGTTCAAGCCTAGTAATCCATGCACCAGATGCCAGAAATAACACCTCGGGAGGCCGTGCCGACTGGGAACGAAAGGTTGTTACAACTGTGGAGAAGAGGGTCATGTCAACCAGAACTGCCCTAAGAAAGGAATCACTTGTTTTAACTGCCAGCAAATAGGACATTTTGCAAGGGATTGCCCCAAGCCGCGGCAGATAAGTCAACCTCAGGGATCATCAGGAAATGCCAGGGTGCAGCAGGGAAGAGTGTTTCATCTAACTCGGCAAGATACGGTAGAAAACCCAGCTGTAATCGAATGTACCATGTCTACATCTAGTATTCCTATGCATGTTTTGATAGATTCAGGAGCAAGTCATTCATTCATTTCGCATACATGTGTTGAAGTACTAAGAGAAAAACCGAAAAACTTGAACTGTCATATGATTGTGGCAACCCCAATGGGGAAGTCTCTAGAAACCTCCTCAGGATACAAAAATATAAAGATTCAGATAGGAGAGGTTGAGTTCCGAGTAGATCTAATCCTTCTAGAATTTCAATATTTTGACATGATTCTAGGAATGGACTTCCTAACCAAAAACAATGCAACATTGGACTGTAAAGCTAAGACAGTTTGTCTCAAGCGTGGAGACTCGAACGTCAAGTTTTGAGGGCAAAAGAGGGCAAGTGAACGGAAATGGATCTCGGCTCTAAAGGCTGAGAAACTATTACGTCAAGGGGCACAGGGATACTTGGCTTGTGTCCAAGGGAAAAGCGAGGAACTGTTAAAAATCGAAGAAGTGCGAATTGTTAGAGAGTTCGGAGATGTGTTTCCCGAAGAATTGCCAGGATTGCCACCCCAAAGAGAAATTGAGTTTTCAATAGAAATTGTGCCAGGGGCAGGTCTAGTTTCTATACCCCCGTATAAAATGGCCCCTACAGAATTAAGAGAATTAAAAACCCAACTTCAAGAGCTGTTGGATAAGGGATTCATCAGACCAAGCATGTCGCCATGGGGTGCACCAGTGCTCTTTGTTAAGGGAGTCTGAGGATGTGTATAGACTATCGGCAGCTGAACAAGATAACTGTCAAGTATAAGTACCCACTCCCCAGAATAGAGGAGCTATTTGACCAGTTACAAGGAGCTAAGGTCTTCTCAAAATAGAGAAGCTGTTTGACCAGAATAGAGGAGCTGTTTGAGTTGTAAATTTCACATAACTCCATTAACTAAAATCAACTTACTAACAAATATATTCCTTTTGTATTTAGGTTGCAAGTCATATAATTGTTGACATTACATTTTTATCATTTTGTTATGGGTATGTAATTTTCTTCCTCTCTCTAATTGCATTATTTTACCCACACCTCTTCATATTTTCTATTAACATGAATAATAACAAAACAAATTATTTAAATGACCTTATTGGAATGGACAAATTATTTATTGTGTCAAACATTTTTTTCTTCCATATTTAAAATTTTTTGGTTACATTTACCTTCAACTGGTGTGTTATTATCACCATATGGTATAATTTTGTCTAAGTCTCATCATAGTGCAATTGCCTAATTTGCATATAAAGAATCAGAAATATATTATACTCAATTATTGTATCTCTTATCTCATGAGGTTGAGGATTTATAATTGTGGAGACAAACTATTACATTGCACACTAGAATTGACAAAATTGAACAAACCAACTATGGATGCTATATTCTTCCCAAGGGTATGTATGGATGAAAAATGTATTGGATTTATAGGATGGATGTAGTGTTTATGCTTAATACTCAGCATGATTTAGGTTATACAAAAGTTTTTTCTTTGGAGACTTCTTTTTTGGCTTTTGTTGCATTATATCAATTTTTATTGTAACATGGTTGCCTTGCCTTACCAAATTGTTTTTGTTATGGTTTCGAACTGAAATATCGTCTAAAAATAACAAACTAGATAAAAATTATTGAGAGTTGAAAACCTAGCCAAAAATAAGAAATGCTTAAGAGATTAGTTAAAACTATTCAAGTTTTTACTATAACATAATTAATTAAATGAATCTTGTGCATCGAACAGGTCATACACTAGTATAGTAAAATAATCAAAATGTTTAAATATTTCCTGTCTCCCTCTTTACACCCTAAAATGAGGAGCAAGAGGAATAAGGGTATGAGAAGAACAAAAGGGTATCATGTACCCTTTTTGCCCATTTCATTCCATTAAGAGACTATCTCCAAAATAAGGGAGATAGTCTATTTCTTTATTTTATTGTCATTTCCTTCTCAATACCTTGAAAGGGCGAGGCCCAAAAAACTAACACTTGGTGGATCAATGCAGAGGGTACGAGGTTTTCAAAACAAATGCACAACGCAAGCAAAATGACCCTTACAAGACCCGATATAAGTTATCCACATGTGCTAAAAATCAAAACCATCCATTGGAGGTTTCACAGAAATACCTCTAGGATGATCTGTTGGTCCCGGGTATCCGCGAAAGCTACTCCAAAGGACCTCCACGTAAAAGAAAATCGGCTGACCAACTCGCCTTCACAAACGAAGAGAACCTAGTCCTTCCACCCCCAAGTTGCTATCGAACCCTTTATTGAAGCATGCCTAACACCCTCTTGGTGAAGGTGACTCAAGGCTGGTTCGATTCCAAGGTTGTAACTTGCTATCCAAAAGAAAAGACACCAAAAAGGGATAAGCAAGCAAGAAAAATGAGCAAGAACAAAACTCTAGCTTGCTTTGATAGAGCATGAATAAGAGAGCACGGAATCGGCCAATCAAGCTCTTTGGAAACCCTTCCTTATTCTTCAAGCTTCTAATCGCGATAATGGAGCCTCCACTCTCTCTACTTCAATATATAGTATATGATCATGGGAAGTTGTGCATGATAGAAATGGTCGATAGTTCTAAATAGTCGACAACCTCTTAACACCCTTGATTTCCCGGGTGTTAAAAAACTTAGGATTTTTGGAATTTTTTTTTTTCACAATACATCCACTGATGAACAACATACAATTCCTAAAAATCCCAATATCACATTCTCAACCTACCAAACCCAATGATCAAATAGCTAAGACATGTGTTATAATTACAAATGCGGAAACTGGATCGAACCTTATATGGTACATAACCATAACCCTTTATTTATCGTATGAGAAATCATTCAAGAGAACAACAGGAGTTTGCATATAAGAACGTTACACAAAACACGTTTCATGCAATAGAAGTCTCTCGTAAGAGAAAAATATAGGATTTGGAGTTTAGGAGCCTCACCTTGAACTAAATTCGGGATTTCTCAAATTTTGTGCCCGATCTCGATTCTCGTGCCAAGCGCCCAATTACTTAACCTCAAGCCTCTACAATCCCTAGCCACTATATTTATTAAAACAAATATCAACATCTATTTTTTCTAATTTTCTCATAATTTTTCTCTTATTTTCTACCTAATTTTCTCTCAATAATTTGAAAATAAATATCTCTACAAGCATTTTTTCAAATTCTCAACTACTGTAAAACATAAAATATTTTTTTAAAAAAAATTGGGAAAATACCACAACCAAAGCGCCTTCATGCACTTGTGCATGAAGACCTGCGCTTGTGATGCACGTGCCGATCATCTTCTTCATTTTCTTAGTCATCGGCGACTACTCTGAACACCTAAATTTTGCACCACCGCGTAGCCTACCTCAAGTCGATCACGATGGCATGCTCATTGGCTAAACTACCACCAGAAAGCCCTGAAATCGGGCAAAAACAGTTTGGCTGGCCACCGTCGCGCTTTTCCAGCCACATTTGAAACCCTTTTAAACTATCACGAAAATCCTCCAAAATTCCCAGAAATGATCCCCAAAACCTCTAGAGTAATAGTCCTTTATCAAATCTCTCAAAAACGCTATTGAATGCTAGGATTTGATGCTTCGAATTTGGCCAAAACTTTTGCCTATTTATAGGCGAAATTCGGTCATTCTTTGGCCAATCACCGGCTATAGCTTTGCTCACACGCTTGTTAGGCCCATGCTTGACCATTCCCTAGCGAGATTAAGTCGTCCCATCGTCGAACTGGGCTCCCTCATGCGATCGCAGTTTGGCAATGCTGTGCATACATCATTTTAAAAAATTGCACTTTTATCCCCCAACTTATTCTTTTGCATTTTAGCCCTCTTCCTCAAGTCCTTAAACTTTGATATTTTATCACATGACTCCCTAAATCCCATGCTTCTCAATTGGCCCAAAAAATTTAGAAAAATATAATTTTCAACTCTTTTTTAACTAGAATTGAAAATTACACTTAGGCCGCAAATGCATGTTTCGACCGTAAACACTTTTGTTTTATCCCAAAACCACTTAAGGGTTGTTTTAATCACAAAATTAAAGCGTCTATAGGGTTTCGTGGATTTCTAGGAAGCCCCTTACCCTTATTCAGTCTTTCAGGCTATAACTTAGCTATACCAAAAATCTTCCCAGATTTGATTTCTTTGAACGTCATAAATCCCGTTTCGAGACGTTTGTCAATGTTATACCCTTATCTTTAGACATCTAAGTTCCAAGGCACTCCCTGCCTTCAATTCGATAATTTATTTTACTGTCAAACTAATTTTTCGGTATTTTAAACTCATCTAAATTACATGGCAACCTTATGAAAATATGGGGTATTACATTCTCCCCCCTTACAAAATTTCATCCTCGAAATTTGGCATATACTCAAAATCATTGAAGTTCAAATAACTATTGCACTCTGGAATATAATTTCTGGAAGAAAATGTAATTCCCATTTCCTCGACCAAATGAGGATATTTCTTCCTAATTGTTTCGAGTTCCCACATTGTCTCGTCATCCAAGTGCTTTCCCCACTGAACCTTCACTAATGAGATCTCTTTATTCTTCAACAATTGAGTTCGACGATCCAAAATTCGTTCAGGTGTCTCCGAGTAAGTCAAATCATTCCTTAGCTCAATTGTCTCTACCCGAACTTCATGGGTTGGATCTGGTAGATGCCTTAGAAATTAGGAGACATGGAACAAATTATGAATCCCAGACAGGCTAAGAGGAGGCTCCATTGACAGGTTAAACATTCGACTCTTTCCACAATCATATATTATCCTATATACCTTGGCTTTAGCTTTCCTTTACCGCTTCTATGCGTTACCAAATGCTCGGGTGACACTTTGAGATACACTAGATTGCCTACCTCAAACTCTAGATCCCCTCTTCTTTGATCAGCATATGATTTTTGCCGGCTTTGCACAAATCATATCCTATCTTGGATTATCCGAATCTTATCTGTAGTCTATTACACAAGTTTGGGTCCTAACATCTGTTGTCCCCCTACTTCGGTCCAACAGATGGGCGACCGACACTTCCTTCCATAAAGCCTCATAAGGAACCATCCTATTGCTATCGTGGTAACTATTATTATACACAAATTCTACCAATGATAGATGCTCCTCCCAATTTCCTCCAAAATCAAGGGCACAGGACCTCAACGTATCTTTAAGTGTTTGAATGGTCCTCTTTGATTACCTGTCGGTTTATGGGTGATAAGTCGTACTAAATTTTAGTTGATTCCCCATGCACTCTTGCAAACTCTCCCAAAACCTCGAGGTAAACCTCAGGTCCTGATCCGAGACTATACTTACTAACGCAGCATGGAGTCGTACTATTTCCTTCACGTACTACTCTATAATTTTTTGCACCAGTTGGTCCATCATAGTAGGCAAGAAATGTGTTGACTTTATCAACCTATCTTCCACCACCCAAATGGCATCATAGCCCCTCCGACTCTTTGAAAATCTTGTCACGAAATCCATCGTGATATGTTCCCATTTCCACTCGGGAATTTCCAAATGTCTCATTAACCCTGCGGGTTTCTGGTGCTCAATTTTTACCTTTTGGAATACATGACACTGTGCCACCCTTTTGGCCACGCTGGCCTTCATTCCCGGCCACCAATAGATTTCCCGAAGATTACAATACATCTTCATGGCTCCTAGGTGCACGATATACTATAGGCTTCATCCAGAATCTTTTGCCTCAATTCCCGAAGGTTCGGCACATACACTCTACCCCAAAACCTAAGAATGCCATTCCGTATCTCAAATTCCGAACTCTTGAGATGGCCCTGCTCATCTACCCATAGACATATACGCCAGTCACTCCTACAGCCTCTCGTATCTCGGTCTCCAAAACCAGCCGAACCACCAGGCGAGCTTCTAGGATAGACAATCCCTTCGATACTACACTCAGCGTCATCAGGCTAAAAGCCTCCAATAATTGTCACTCACGGGCCATCATCCTTGACATAACAGTAGGCACAGTCCCACTCAAAGTGTCAGCCACCACGTCGGCACGCCTCGGGTTATACCAAATGGTGCAATCGTAGTCCTTCTAAAACTCCATCTATTGCCACCTCATTTTCAGATTTTTCTGCTAGAACACATAACTTAAACTTTTGTGGTTCGTGAATACATCAAACATCTCTTCGTATAGGTAGTGCCTCCATAGCTTCAAAGCATATACTACCGTTGTTAGCTCCAAGTCATGTGTTGGTTAGTTTATTTTGTGTCTCTTAAAATGACATGATTCATACGCGATCACCCAATCATGCTGCATTAACACACAATTTAAGCCAACCTTTGAGGCATCAGTGTATACAACATACCCATCGGGCCCACTAGGCATTACCAGAACAACTGCCAAGCTTAGTCTACCATTGAGCTCCTAGAAGCTTTCCTCGCACCTGGCAGTCCATTCTAACTTGACCTCTTCCATATGAGCTTCATTAGATGTCCAACTATCTTTCAAAACCCTTCCACAAATCTTCGATAGTATCCTATCAATCCAAAAAAGTTTCACACTTTGGTTACGCATGTCGGCTACTTCCATCCCTGAACAGCCTCAATCTTGGTCGAATCCATAGAAATCCCTTTGGCCGAGATCACATGCCCAAGAAACCCAACTTAGGAAAGCCAGAAGTGCACTTCGAGAACTTGACATACAATTGATGTTTCCTGAGAGTTCCTAGCACTATTCTCAAGTGCTCCTCATACTCACTCTCATTCAAAGAATACACCAATATATCATCTATAAATTAAAACAATCGCAAACCAATCTAAGTAAGGTCCGAACACCCTATTCATGAGGTCCATAAATACTACTGAAGTGTTAGTTAATCCGAACGACATTACAAAATAATCAAAATGGCCATACCTTGACCAAAACACCATCTTCGGAACATCATCTGGTTTAATTCTCAATTGATAATATCCGAATCTCAAATCAATCTTCAAGAATACCTTTGCTCCCTACAACTGATCAAACAGTTCATGTATCCTCAAAAACGGATATTTATTCTTTACTGTGGCCTTATTTAGCTGACAGTAGTCAATGCACATCCTTAGACTCCTATCCTTCTTCTTTACAAATAGCACTAGCGTGCCCATGGTGATGTGCTTGGCCTAATGAACCCTTTATCTGTTGGGTTCCTAGCACTAACTCAAATAAGAACTCGATCTCCCGAGGTGGAGGTAGTCTGGGTAATTCTTCCAAAAACACGTCCTCATATTCTTGTACCACTCGCAACTCATTGAGCTTCGGTACCTCTTTCTCTTCCAACTAAACATAAGTTATGTATCCATGAGTTCCTCGACTCAACAACCTTGCTGCATTCATTGCCGAAATCATTTTGCCAACCTTAAGGTCGCCCTGCCCCCGAAATATGACCTACCATCTCTCTAGTTTTCTTATGATCAATATTTTCCCTCGGCAATCTATATTAGCATCATACTTGGATAGGAAATCCATCCCTATAATTATGTCAAAGTCATATAGTTCTAACAAAATCAAATCAACCTGAAATCAATCATTACTCAGACCAACTTCGCATCCCCTTATCAATTCTTAGGACTTCATATTCTTACCCATAGGTGTTGAAATCCCCATCAGACACCTCATAAGCTCGATTTCTACTCTCAAACTCCCAACCAATGCATGCGATATAAAAGAATGAATAGACCCTGGATCTATCAATGCATGCACATGAGTATCCAAAATGAAGAGAGTACCTTGGATAACTGTAGGATTCGCCTCTACGTCCTCCTTGGTCAAATTATAGACTCGCCTCTGCCAGGTCCCCTTCCCTTTTCGATCTTTAGCTACTGCTCTTTCTCCTTCAGGCCAATTCCTCGAGATGTGCCCATGCTGGTTGAAATTGTAGCAGATCACGCCCTCTGGTGTTGCCGCTATGACCTTGTCCACTTAGATCGTGCCCTTCGGGTAATTTCTAGAAATATATCTAGGTTGTCCATAAATGTAACAAACAATGCTTTGGCCATCGCACCTTTTGCACGGGTGCCTCTTTTTGCATCTAGAGCATGCCTTGCAATTTTTTAGAGTTCTTCCATCCCGAGGTCCTGAGTTCGGGTTTGATTTCTTCGTCTGCCCTCCACTTTGAGCTGTTATGGCCTTTAGCTTTGCCACTCGCATCACATTCTCCTCGGCCATCATAGCCATGAAAACTATGTATGCGTAAGACTTCACGTGGACCAGGCTCATCAGTTGTTGGTATTCAATTCGCAAGCCTTGCAAGAATTTTCGTCCTTTCTCCACATCGTCCATTTGCGTCATATATATTTGATTAACCTCAAAAATTCAGTTTCTTATTGGGCCATAGACAAATTTGGCCCTTGAAGTAGGCTCATAAACTCTCGAGCTTTAGTCAATTTCACACAAGTGGGAAATAATTTTCCATTAAACAACTCCTTAAACCGATCCCATGACGTCTGGGGTAACTCCCCCAATTCTACGTCTGTTGTTGACCCCTGAGATCCTGCCAGGTTGGTATCGACTACTACATAGTCTTCCACTATTGGGCCACTTCCTTTTCTAGCATATAGGTCGCACACTTGACCTTGTCCTCATTCAATATTCTCAACCTATGTAGGATCTTCACGGTTTGATCCAACCAGTATTCACTGATTGCGGGGTTGTCTGCCAGTTTTCCTCGAAACACCGGTGGATTTTCTCTCAGATACCTCTCCAAAGCATCTACTCTTCTTTGCTCGGGTTGCAACTCCAAGATTAGCCCAGCCATTCCTTTTAGGACCCTCTCAATCCTATCCATTCGACCTTTACCGAGGTCAGTACTTGCATTTCTTTTCCCTCCCACACAACTTCCTGGGTGGGGGTTGGTGTTGTTTTCTTTGCCGTTGCCTCTCTCGCGCTTATTTCTTCTTGTATTCACCATCTAGTAAGAAGACAGGGCGAATTATTAAATCACCAAGTTATGGCACGATTCAAATTAAATAAGTAACTAGAGTATGCCACTAAATATTTCAAAAATCCTGACCTAATTCTCAAAGTTTACGATGGCTTTGCTCATCTAGCCACATGCGAACTTTTCGTTAGGTTCGCTCTAATACCAACTGTAACACCCTTGATTTCCTGGGTGTTAAATAGCTTACAAGAGGTTTACCTTAAGATTTTGGAAAAGCTTACAAGAGTGCAATCACTAAATCTTAGTACAACATACCACCCACATACCGATGAACAGTCAGAGAGAACTATTCAGATACTTAAGAACATGTTAAGGTCTTGTACCCTAGACTTCAAGGGTAGCTGGGAAGAACACATGTAATTGGTGGAGTTTGCTCATAATAACAACTATCACAGTAGTATAGGAATGGTACCTTACGAGGCTCTATACGGGAGGAAATGTCGCTCGCCTATTTGCTGGACTGAAGTAGTAGAGAGAAAAATATTGGGGCCCGAGCTAGTGCAGTAAACTACGCAAAAGATTTGGCAGATTTGAGAGAGAATCCGAATTGCGCAAAGTCAACAGAAGTCTTATGCGGACAAAAGCAGACGGGATTTGGAATTTGAGGTGGGAGATCATATGTAGCTAAAAGTGTCACCTTAGCACTTGGCAACTCAAGGAAAGAAAAAAGGGTAAATTGAGACCTTGATTTATAGAACCCTATATGGTAATTAGGTGAGTTGGACAATTAGTTTATCGTCTAGAACTTCCTCTAAGCCTGTCCAACATCCACGATGTTTTCCATGTGTCTGAACTTCGAAGGCATATATCAGACCCAACCCAAGAAATTTAAGTAGAAGTAATCAAGCTAAGAGATAATTTGACTTATCTAGAGTTGCCTGAACGGATCTTGGATAGTCGCAACCAAGCTTTGAGGAATAAAGTCATTATGTTGGTAAAGATTCAATGGAGAAATCACATCGAGGAAGAAGCTACGTGGGAGCTTGATGATACAATTAGGAAAAAACATCCCCAATTGTTCGAAGAAATGGTAATAGAATAGCAAATTTTTGTGGTTTTCTAAGAAATGTTACCAGAAATTTTGTGAAATGAAAAGGTGATTATGAATAAAGTATTTATTTTGAAAATGATATAAACTATTCTTGGTGCATGTGACCGATTGGTAAAAGCTACAATGAGAAATTCTAGGAAAGATACAACATGTCTAATAGGTATTTCTCATATAATGATGCGAATTTGGGTGATTACTAAGTACATTAGAAATAAATGTATGGCTAAGTTATTAGGGTAATTATAGTTGCAAGTTGTTCGCCAAATATGGATAAATTAGTCGGGTAAAGCAAAAATTTTGAGGATAAAATTTTCTTAAGGGGAGAGAATGAAATACCCAAAACTTTTGAGTTACTTTTGAAATAAGTGTATGGTAAGAAATACGTAGTTTCAAAGGAATCAGTATCAAAATAGCCGAATAATATGACCGAATCAGCCAAGGGAATGCCTGGGAGCTTAAATACCTAAATAAATAGGTATGTCCCTAATGAACATATTGAGATATGATTTTTGACATTGAAAGAAATCAGATTAGAGACAGTTTTCGGAACAGTTTCGGATCAGGCTGAAAAATCAAATTATCATAATGGCTTCCGAAAAGTCAACGGAACCCTTAAAAGAATCAAATTTGGCTTGATAAAGAACCCTTAAGTGGTTTCAGGATAAAACAAGGGGTTTCAATATCAAGGCATAATTCCGAGTCGAAGTGTAATTTTTAAAATTTCCCAAGGGAGGTCGAAATGACGTTATTTCTGAAACTTTAGGGGTCAAATGAGAAGTTTAGAACGTGAGGGTCTAAATGGAAGTGATGAAAAGACAAGGGGCTTCTTGGAAAGGGATGAAAGGGAATTTTTAATCTTGAGGCAAGGCAAAAGTGAGATTTTTGCAAAGCTTGGGCAACCATGGTCGACCAAGCTTCCGGCCACACATCTCATCACCGAATTCGGCCATTGGACACTCGAGGAAGTAGGCTAAGGGACCTTAAGGCTAGGACTAGGTAGACAATCGGTCATGGTGGCCACGGAAATGGCCAAACCTTCAGCCAAAAGTGGCCAAAATTTTGGGTCATTATAATGAGATTTTTAGGGCTCTCTTTGAGGTCTAGGACCGACCTAGGGCAAATGGGTGCTTTAGTGGCCTTGGATTAAGCGAGATTCGACGTTTGGAGGGTCAATTTTGAGTATAAAAGGAGATCAAAGTGGTCAAAATGTTTCAAGGTTGAAGCTTGAAATCGAGCACATTAGAAGCCAAATCTAGCAACAAGGATAAAGGGCTTTTAATCCTTGAGAGTTGTACAGTGTTTCTGGAAGTTTTGGAGAGCTTTCGTGTAGTGCGGAGTGAGAATCGGAGCCTTGCTGGAAAGCGAGGTAGTGGGTTTGGCTGAGGCTTTAAACCTCTAATTGAGGCACCTCCAATCAACGTTTCAAGTATCTAAGCACACCATTAGGATCGACTAAGGCTGTAGATCATCCGGGAGCAAAAATTCGGGAATGTCGGTGTAATACCCCAGATTTTTAAACTCAAATATGATGTGATACATGAGGTTATTAGGTTCTAATACTTGAGGAAATAGGTTATTTCAAGGAATTAAGGAAGCCTTGAGGGAAAAATTCAGTTTTTGAACCAGTGGCAAAATCGTAAATATTGAAGTCGGGTAAAAGTGTAATTTATTTAAAATCTTGGGGTGCTAAGTGTAATTTATCCATTTTCCAGGGACCAAAAAGGGCAGTTAAAAATGGCCAAGGGACCAAGTTGCAAGGGTCTAAGTGTAATTTCGTGAAAAGTTCGGGCTAAAGTATCGATTCTTGAAACTTTAAAAATATCTTGGATTTCAAACTCAAATCAAATGTAGTTTTGGGTAAAGTCCAAGTCCTAAGTCTTTTGCTTAGCCTCCAAGTTGCTTAGCCTCCAAGTGGGACACATGGCACATTTTGGTGATGCACATGGGAGAAATGATGAGCCTTATCCCTTCGCGACACATGGCGGATTTTGATTCGTTGGGAAACTCTATAAATATAAGGCCTTTGTAGCCTTCATTTAGACATTATTCAAGAGGGGAAAGAAGAGATTTTGGAGAGGTGAAATGCTACAAAAATAGAGGGAAGGTTCTGCCAAAATCGGGGGAGAAAATTAGAGAAAAAATGAGGCTTATGAGAAAGTTCAAATCTCTACTGTAAAGCATTCCATAAATCCTCAAAACTGCAAGGTAAGTTTGATTTCTTTCCATAATCTAGTATAGGGATGAAAGAGGAGCATGTAGGAAAAAATGGGGGTCAAATCGGAGTTAAAATGAGAAAGTTATGGGCGAAATACCAAAAGGAGGCGAAGTTGGGATTTTCCGAAGAGTGGTGTGTCAGCCACCTTCTGAAGGCGCATGAGGGCGCGTCCAGTCTCCGTTTGACCTGAAATTTTCACCATTATTCACCTATTTTAAGTATCTACAACTCTATATAAGAATATTTGAGGTTTGGTTCACTTTAACGCTTGATTTCTATAGAAACAGCCCTTAGTACTTGAAATCATGTTGTAAATAGTGCTATCAAAGGGAAAGCAATCAAGGTGAGTGATTCCTGCATTTTTTGTGACACTTTGAGCATTTGTTGCTTCACCTGTTTGTGGATGTTGGTGTAACGACCCATTAGAGGGTTTAGATTTTATTTAGAAATTTCTGAATTTCTTAATTAGTATTGTTTGGAGGATTTTTGCCAATTAATTGTTAATATGGCAATCTAGAGATTTTAATTGAGAAAATAGCTTTTAAATAGCATTAATTCTTTTTATTTATGAGAAATTAAATGCAAGGACTTGAGGGTCATTTGAGGATTTGATGTTAGTATTTAATTAGTACATAGAATTGTTGTGATTAAGGGATTGAAGAATCCATCCGTGAGACGATTGGGTTAGAAGACTCCTAGTTATAATAGGAGAATGAGTTATGGCGTTAGGGCTTCTTAGATCAGTGTATATATAGTTTCATAAGCCATATGTTCTTCACGCCGCAAGAACAGAGAGCCAAGAAGCAATCAGTGAGTTCAAGGATTTGCATAGAAGGCTCTCGGGAGATCATTGATTTGATTAAGGAGATCGTAAGGCAAGTTATTCTCCCTGTAAACCTTTCTTACAGGATCATATATTAGCATTCGATCATCAGTTTCAGCGGCTCTTTGTTTAAGTTTTAGATTTATGTTACAGTCAGTGTATATATATATATGCACGAGCAGTGAGTTCAAGGTTTGCATAGGAGGCTCTCGGGAGATTATTGAGTCAATCAAGAAGATCATAAGGCAAGTATCCTTCCCCTGTAATCCTTTCTTACAGGTCTTGATTGAGTTTGATATCAGATTCCCAGAATTGAATCAGTTCCAGTGCATGTATATATATATGTGCGTTATAGTGAGTTATATCAGTTCAGTGTATGTTATATATATATTTACATGCGTACAGTGAGTTCACAGCAGGCATGCATAATTTCTTTCAGCGATTCTCATCAATATTGTTGTTGAATCATTCTCAAGTTTGTTTGGAATCAGTTGGGATTTGTTTTCTCAAGTTTTCTTTCGGAATGGTGTAGTAATGTTAAGTTTGTAAATCAAGATATCATCTCTGTTCGTGAGTTATGTTTGATAAGATTCCACTCATTCGAATGAGTCTTGTGTCATTCGAATGAGTTCCAAAGCATCTGAATAAGTTTCAGTGTTATCGTAAGCTTTTCCCTTATAATATTCCAGTCATTCGAATGAGTTTTTTTGGTCATTCGAATGAGTCGTGTGATATCATATCATTCGTATTTGTTTTTGGTTTGTCATTCGAATGAGCTTCCTTGTCATTCGAATGAGTCCTTGAAGATGTGAGTAAGCTGTTGCTTTGTATAGTCTAGCATTCGAATGATCCATAAATTGATTCGAATAAATTAACTGTTGCATTCGAATGAGTCAGTTTTTGCCAGTTCAAAAGTTAAAAAATTCCAAAATCGATTCGAATGAATTTGGAAGTCATTCGAATGAGTCCTTGATCAGATCCGAATAGCCTTTGTTATACATCGTATATCATTCAAATAATGCCTCTGTCATTCGAATGAGCCTTTGTCATTCGAATGAGCCTTCTGCCATTCGAATGACCATGCTGTAATTCATTTTCTTCATTCGGATGAGCTGTTTCCCATTCCAATAGCTCCTTAGACTTTCTCAATCATCCCAAACAGTATCATATAGCATCCAAATAGCTTCCAATAAATTCTTGATTCAAGTCTCAAATTAAATATAAATATTCAATTATTCAAATATTGAATTTTTATGCCAAGATATGATAAAATCC
The DNA here is from genome assembly GCF_014633365.1 of Diospyros lotus. NCBI lineage: Eukaryota > Viridiplantae > Streptophyta > Magnoliopsida > Ericales > Ebenaceae > Diospyros > Diospyros lotus. The sequence goes on from NC_068345.1 coordinate 21,991,678, forward strand.
AATATGCCATGCCTATACTTAGAAATTTTAGAATATTTGAATCTCAATATAGTTGATAAAAATCATATACCATGTTTAGCAGTTAATTATGACATAATCAGCATTATTTTGTGAGATTATGTGCATATATATTTGCTTGAGCATTGAGCATGACTTTATGTGGAGCACTACATATCGTGTGCCAGCATTTATATGAGCATTGCATTATGCGCGCCAGGCGGCTTATCCGCAGGGATCCTACTAGTATCAGTTCAATTAAATCTCAGTTATGAGTTGCTCGCCTGATGTCGACCAGGGAGCTAGGGGCATATTTCTCAAAGTATGTGCTTACAATTTTTATGTTTGTAGGACTCAGATCAGTCAAGTATGTGTTACAGTTATGTGGGCCTATGGGCCAAAGTTACATACCTGTATTTAGTTACAGTTATGTTCATTATATCTTATAAATGCCATTCAGTGATTATTATATCTCTCAGTACAAGTTCAGTAAGTATTTTTATCAGTATCGATATTCTTCGATTCAGCTTCAGTTATTCTTTCCAGTTTATTACTTGCTGAGCTTTGTAGCTCACCTTGTACTCTTCACCATTCCAGGTCCTAGTGGGGGAGTACTAGATATGGGGCCTAGCAGCAGTGTCCGGTAGTGTGTGTACGTGGAGCCGCTCAAGACTAAAGATGTCTGGGAGTTGTTAGTTTATTAGTTAGTGCTTGATCAGTTTAGATTTGTTTTATATTCCAGTTTAGGGATTTTCCCTTAGATGTAATTTATGGTTTCAGATATTGATTTAGAGTTTCATTTCAGTTGATTGAGATGTTCATTTTGGTATCAGATTTCAGTTTATCAGTTAATTTATTTTATTATCTCCAGTAGCACCTCTTCTCGGGCAGTTCTAAGAAAGGGGGTGTTATAGTTGGCTTGCATATCATGCCTTTGTGGCTTACATGTCTTATTTTCCCTTGGCTATGCCTATTCCTTCTGCTTTGTCATATATCATGTTTGTGTTGGTGACTGTGGTTAGTTGTTGGGCCATCATGGAAGAACTCATGCTCTTACGGTGAGTCAAGGAGTAACTATGATGACCACGGGGGGTGATTGCAACACCCTGGCATTGCTACCACAAGGGTGGATTTCATAATGGCATTATTGCATTTGTACGCACATACCTTTTCTTTTTTGAGTCACTCACTTAAATGTAATAATCTAACTCGGGTGTTTCATACCCCTGGGATATTCAACATCTCAGGTATATCAGACGTGTCAAGTGATCTAGGTTCCAGTTTGAGCAAGGGCAGAGAGGCGGTGCTGGACTAGCTTTGGGTTTTGCATCCAGCTTTGCCTTTATTTCATTATGTACCCTTGTAAGCCACAATGATGTATTGTAATAGCAGATAGGGTACTCAAGGTTGTAAAACGTGTGTGTGTGTGAGTGTCCTACAGTTGTTGTATTTATAGTGATGTGTTGTGTTTTTTTTAGAGTATTGAAAGTCGTATGCATTTCTTACGCTTGTAAAGGAAATCTAGTGGAAACCCCTTTATTAAGCTTTGATTAAGCTTGCAAGTTCGGTCCAACGCTTTCGTTGATTAAAGGTTTCCAATAACGCCCATAGGTGATGTTTTCTTATATTTCACATTGTTATGTATTTGAAAAAGTGGGGCGTTACAGTTGGTATCAGAGCTAGAATAAATGGTTCTTATTTAAGTGTGATTGATTAATTTTGAGGATATTATGGGTTGTGGTGGCTTTGCAATTTGAGTTGACTAACTTTGAGGATGTTTTGATTTAGGGCAGGTATAGATCCGAAACCAAGGAAGAATTATTTCTTATTTTGTGAGACAAAGGATTGTATGTAGATGTACCCGAAAGGACAAAATAGTGAAATGAGAAGTCTATATACGTGTACAAATGCGAATAAATGTAAATAGCATTGTATGATATTTTTTATTACTGATATTCGTGTTTTGATGACAGGATAGGCTACTCATTGTTCAAGGTTATCCCTAATTAGAACAACAGGATTTGGTGAGCACGAAAGTTGGATAAGATGCAAGTAAGTATTTGGTTATTTGGTAAATCTTGGGAGAGACTAATTAAATTACTAAAGGAAGATAAAACCCTTTATATGGGAGTTTATTTGAGGTCTATTGGGTGCAAAGGAGATCGTTTGATCATTTTGGGAGATAAGAAATTTTTATTAACAAATATTTTGCAGAAACTTGGTGAACCTAGGTCTCAAGGATTTCGAGATGTTATTTTGTAAGTCAAATTATTTATGAGAATTCTTGAAACTCGAGGAATGTATGGAATTAAGGCCATTAAGACCCTATGTCAAATTGAGGATCTTAGGGAACTATCTTCTTTCCTATAGAAATTTCGGGATTCAACAGATATATTTGATGTTACTAACTTTTACAGACTTTTGGATTTCAGGATAGGTCATGGGGCTACTTTTAGGGATTAAAAAGGATAAAGTAGCAACATGAGATGTCTATAATATGAGGGCGATGGGGTTCATTGTTACTAATCTTTAAGTTGTTTGGTGACAGGATATGTTACGTGACATTTGAGGTTGTTCCCGACGACTATGGTTAGTCCAACGGGTAAGTAAGCAAGGGAGGAAGTACAAGTATTTCTATTATAGTGGACTAAGACCCCATGCTATAATCTTGGGTAATGCACGAGATGTTTTGAAACATTTCCATAAATGGTTTGTTAGAATTTCTTATCAACAACTGTTTGTAGGAAATTGACGGATTTGAGGTCTCGGAAAACTAATTGTATTTGTAAGTATTCCCATATATGATTCATTAGAGTCTCATACTAATGGTTAGTTTGCAGGAGTTGATGAATTTGAAATCTCGAGGATTCTAAGTAATAATCGTTTAGGAGATGCCAATTGTCTTACAAGATGGGACTTAGATGAGTAAGTATTCTAGTCATTTGGCAAAATTAACCTATGCCAGAAAATCTTGAATGACTTACTAGATTTTTGGGGACATTTCCATATATGATTCTTTATCTACAACTTTTTGTAGAGGGTTGATAAGTTCGAAGCCTTGGGAGACTAACCAAGTTTGGTGGTTATTTTTGTAAATGGTTTATCAAAATCCAGTACTAAAAAAAAAAAAAAAAAAACTATTTTACCGGAACTTGATACATTTGGGAATCTTGAGGATTCTAAGAATTTTGGACTTTGGAATCAATGATTACGGAGTTGAGGTAAGTCTAGTTCATGGAATTCTCATGTCCATCTCGAGGATATTTGGGTAATGGGATCGATGGTCTACCCATTCACATCATCTAAGGTATGATGATAAATGTATCAACCTATAATTTGGCAAAAGAAGGGATGCCAAGTAGTAAGTTATGTAGTTGTGAGTTAATGAGTGTTAATTGTAACTTTGAGTATGATTTGTGGCTTTAAGGAATGTAATTGAGGATTAAAAGGAAGGCATGGCACGGTTGCTTTAGATCCTGCTATCAATTATTATGTCTGGTGATGATGTTTGAGTTAACCAACCTTTATGAATTTAACGAATCAATGGTTCAAACTATAAAATTGTGCTTGTATTTGTGGACTTATATCTAACTTGTTCTTCCAGGAAGATTCGAGAATAAGGAACTGGCAGTATTAGGGGTATGACTATTATATAGTATGTTGTGTGGGCTTGGGAATTCAGGGGCGATGGAATGGTAATTGCATATGTGGGTCGGGGTTAGTTGTAACTATGAGTGGTATATTTTCCCGATGTGGGCATATGATGTGTTGTGAACTTGTTTAGGAAATGTGTTTTCTTGTAATAGCAAGCAAAGGGATTGTGGTTCCCATACTTGGCCTTTAGGGAAGGGAAATTTTATTCCGGTTATCGACTTGACCTTCGGTTTGGTATGCAAATTGTTGTACACCCCAAAAATTGTGATCAATTGGCTCTGATTTGATTATCCTGAACTCTGCCCTTGTTGATGTGGATATTGATGCGGTAGTGAGTGTGCTATGGCAGCGCTATGTGAAAAGTTTGAGGTCTTCATGATTGCTTCAGGTGCATGTTCTATCAGAGGGATTCGAATGCAGGGTAACGCCAGTGGATAGAGTTTTTGAAGGGTTGTGGTTGTGTGATCCAGTACCATCCCGGGAAGATGAAGCTGGTGGCTAATGAGCCTGCTCTAATAGCCTGTTCTAGGTGAACGTGGTGGCTAATGCGGGAATGAGCCTGTTCTATTAACTCGAGAGTGGGATTGGATGTGATTCTTGATGGAACATCTATTTACGTCACTAGCCTGGCAAGCTATTCTAGAATACTCGAAGGTATGGTCATGAGTTGACAATCGGGAAAGGGTCGAAAACCTTGATACCGATTTTGGTACGAAACATTTCGATTTCTGAGTTAAAAATATGTGCCTTAGGCCATGAGTTAAGGCAAACCATATTGATCGGGGCATGCCAAGAAAGTGTTCGAGAGATACCATGATTTTGAGGAATTTGCTTCGGGAAATAGATTCTGAGGGAGCTATAAAGAAAAATTTTGAGGACGAAATTCTTTTAAAGGGGGAGGATGTAATACCCCAGATTCTTAAACTCAAATATGAGGTGATACCTGAGATTATTAGGTTCTAATACTTAAGGAAATAAGTCATTTCAAGGAATTAAGAAGGCCTTGAGGGAAAAATTCAGTTTCTGAACTAGTGGCAAAATCGTAAATATTAAAGTCGGGTAAAAGTGTAATTTATCTAAAATCTTAGGGTGCTAAGTGTAATTTATCCATTTTTTAGGGACCAAAAAGTGCAGTTAAAAATGGCCTAAGGACCAAGTCACAAAGGTCTAAGCACAATTTTGTGAAAAGATCGGGCTAAAGTATCGATTCTTGAAACTTTAAAAATATCTTGGATTTCAAACTCAAATCAAATGTAGTTTTGGGTAAAGTCCAAGTTCAAAGTCTTTTGCTTAGCCTCCAAGTGGGACATATGGCACATTTTGGTTGGATGCACATGGGAGAAATGATGAGCCTTATCCCTTCGCGACACGTGGCGAATTTTGATTCATCAGGAAACTCTATAAATATAAGGCCTTTGTAGCCTTCATTTAGACATTATTCAAGAGGGGAAATAAGAGATTTTGGAGAAGGGAAATGCTACAAAAATAGAGGGAAGGTTATGCCAAAATCGGGGGAGAAAATTGGAGAAGAAATGAAGCAAAGTTCGAATCTCTATTGTAAATCATGCCAAACGTCTGCAAAACTGCAAGGTAAGTTTGATTTCTTTCCATAATCTAGTAGGAAAAAACGGGGGTCAAATCAGAGTAAAACGAGAAAGTTATGGTCGAAATACCAAAAGGAGGCGAAGCTGGGATTTTTTGAAGGATGGCGCGTCAGACACCTTCTGAAGGCGTGTAAGGGCGCGTCCAGCTTTCGTTTGACCTGAAATTTTCACCATTATTCACCTATTTTAAGTATCTACAACCCCATATAAGAATATTTGAGGTTTGGTTCACTTGAACGTGTTATTTCTGCAGAAACAGCCCTTAGTACTCGAAATCGTGCTGTAAACAGTGCTATCAAAGGGAAAGCAATCAAGGTGAGTGATTCCTGCTTATTTTGTGACACTTTGAGCATTTGTTGCTTCACTTGTGTGTAGATGTTGGCTTACATATCATGCCTTTATGGCTTACATGTCTTATTTTCCCTTAGCTATGCATATTCCTTCTGCTTTATCATATATCATGTTTGTGTTGGTAACTGTGGCTAGTTATTGGGCCATCATGAAAGAACTCGTGCTCTTACGGTGAGCCAAGGAGTGACTATGATAACTGCGGGGGTGATTGCAACACCCTGGCATTGCTACCACAGGGGTGGATTTCATAATGGCATTATTCTTTTTGCACGCACATACCTTTCCTTTTCTGAGTCACTCACTTAGATGTAATAATCTAACTCGGGTGTTTCATACCCCTGGGATATTCAACATCCCAGGTATATCAGACGTGTCAACTAATACAGGTTCTAGTTTGAGCAGGGGCAGAGAAGCGGTGCTGGACTAGCTTTGGGTTTTGCAACTAGCTTTGCCTTTATTTCATTATGTACCCTTGTAAGCCACAATAATGTATTGTAATAGCAGCTAGGGTACTCAAGGTTGTAAAACTTGTGTGTGTGTGTGTGTGAGTGTCCAACAGTTGTTGTACCTATAGTGATATATTGTGTTTTTTTGGAGTATTGAAAGTCGTATGCATTTCTTACGCTTGTAAAAGAAATCTAATGGAAACCCCTTTATTAAGCTTTGATTAAGCTTACAGGTTCAATCCAATGCTTCCGTTGATTAAGGGTTTCCAATAATACCCATAGGTGATGTTTTCTTATATTTCATATTGTTATGTATTTGAAAAAGTGGGGCATTACAGCCGGTGTGCCGAAGCATGGGAAGAAAGCCGGAGCGTGGGCCACACGTACTGGCTTTACGTGCATAGGTGACACATGGCACTGAGGTATTTTCTGATTTTTTTTTAAATTCTTGGAAAATTATTTTAGGAATTTTGGTGTAAAAATATTTGGTGAAAGATTTGTGTAGGTATTTATTTTGGGATTTTTGAAAGAGAAAAATATGAAATAAATAAATAAATAATGTGAAGAAATTATGAAAAAATTAGGTCTAGTATTTATTGAGTAATAATGCTGTTTGGGGTGCCTTAAGGCCTAAGATTGGGTGTTAGTGCGATTTTCAAGGCTTTGCATGAAATTTGAGATGGTGCACGATTTTCGAGGAAATTCGAGTTTGTATCTAAAGGTGAGTGGTTTTTCCCAAAAGCATATATAAATATGGTATAATTGCTTATATTGAGCATGATAGTCACGAAAGTGACTAAATTATATGAGAATTTTGTTATATCTATGCATGTGTTGTTGCATCATTATTGTGATACTTTATTCGGCATGATATCATTGGCATATCGATACTTGTGTCGGGACGGGATGTCGCCCTAATAGTGTTGCCAAAATTCCCCAAGGGCAATTGATGGAACAATGTTGGCGTACCCTGTAAGCAGGTCGGGATTACTGCCTAGGGTTTCATACCGGGCTGGTGGATCAGAGAAGTTACACTGGGGTATATATTTGTTCATGTCCATGCATTACTCATTCATGATTATTTTAACCCTTTCTTAGAAGATTCATCTTCTAATGTTGGACATCTGTCCTTGGAATATTCCATGTTCCAGGTGAGACTAGTGGCCAACAGGGAAAAGGGGTGATCGAGGCATGAGTATGATGGAGGTTTTGTGGGCCCTATGCCGAGGCTAGGACCATGTATCAGATGGTTTTGTATTTAGTTTGCACCTATTGTCGTATGATTTTTAACTCTTATTGTAATATCATGTTGGGCAAACAATATGTATGAACTTATGTATGTTATGATTTTCGAGGCTTCTAAGGTTCTAATCTTGTTTCTGCTTATGCTTAAGTATATAATTTCCTTAGTTCCACTTTGGGAGTGTTATTCTTATAAGATATGTTGAAGATTTTAGCACGGTTCGTACATATAAAAAAAAATCCTATCATATATGAAATACAACGCCCTGGAGAGGCAGAGCATTACAATAATAATCTATAGCAAGGTCTAAGGCAACCTTACTACATCTTCTTTTTTAATCCTCAATGGGTTGTATCCTATCCCAAGACAATTTTCAAAGATATCCTTCATCGAGCCACCAATTCTTAGTAAATCATAAATTTGTTTTTTTTTTTTCACCAAAAGTTATATTTCACCCATAGTTGCCCACAACTTCCGAGTTTTCTACTAATAAACCATAGATAAACTATCACAAATCTCCAAATCCTCCGAACATTTGTAATTTCTAAATACAATAAGTTATCTCAACCGCTATGAATCCCCAAAATCATCCTAAATGGAAATACCACATATCTTTGTAGTCCCATAATAACCACAAGGGAATAATTAATCATCTTAACTACCTAATCCATCATTGGACATTCCATTTCCTGTCAAATTATAAGTTGACACGTCATATCATCATTTTTCAATAAAACTCATCAGCTCAAGGAAATTTTCTTTCTGGATTGCTAGGACATTTTTCTTATTCATAAATGTAGCAATTTTAATTATGTAACAATTTTAATTTCCCTTAGCTTCCTCAAACTACTAAATCCCTAAAATTTATTAGCAATTCATACCTTAAATACATAATTGCATAAATTTATTGACCATCATTTGTTCGTCCCGTTTTGAATGATTTTTTCCCCCCTTGCGGGGCAATCCCTAGAGAGATGGCCAATCTGTTGGCAATTAAAACACATGAGCCAGTTTGGACAATCTCGGGCCAAATGGTTTTTCCCCCCACAAGTGTAGCATTTTTGGCTTATCTTTTCACAAGGTTTTTCGATATGGGACTTCTGACATCTAAGACTACCTTTTAGCTTGAACTCTCTTGCTTGTGCTCCCAAGTCATATCCTTGGTTTCTTTCATTTAGCTGATTGACTTTCCCTTTCTGTGGACAGTCCTTAGAGAAGTGGTTGATCTGTTGGCATTTGAAGCACCTGGGTCCTTTCGGACAGTCTCGTGTGATGTGGTCACCCATCCCACAAGTGTAACATCCTTGGATTCTTTTCTCACATGGTTTCCCAGGGTGAAATTTCTAACATTTGGGGCAAGATCTTTTTGGCTTAAAATTTCTTCCTCAAACCCCCAAATCATGTTTCCTCCCAAAACTTTGAGAACGTCGAGTATTTTTCATCTGGAATAGCCACACTCAAAATCATAAGGTTAACAAGTAAACCTTAGCAATAAAATAATTCCAAAACATTCGTAACCAACTAATAAAAACTCAAAAATCTTAAATTTTCCAACTTCCACTACTCATGTGGGCCTAGCTGGTCACCAATTAACAAATTTCAAACATCTATATCCAAATTTTGTATGCGGATTTCATGAACTAAGTGCCTACTAGACCTTTATTAGGTTTCTAACCTTGATTCTAATAATTTTTCAAATTCCACAATCCCTGCAAAACAATTTGACAACAAAATAATCTCCCAAGCATTTATTGTTTAAAATCCTCAAAAATCTAATTGGTCTCCAAAATCTCACCTACAGGATTCCTCTTCCTAGATACTTACAAATCACATATCTCCCAAACGACTGATAGAGCGCATATTTTCATATTATTTAACCCTAATACTTAGTCTTTTTGCACGTTAGTTGTGTCATTTTATTCATCTTGATTTTGTTTTATTTTATTTTATAGGAATTGGGATTCATACTATTTTATTTTATTTTGGACAGATTAGGACTTCCTGGGTCATAAGGAATTTTGATGGCAAGAAGGGAAACAAGGAGATTGGAGACAAAGAAGCAAAAGTGCGCTGACAAATTTGATCTTCTGTGCTTCTTTCAAATTTTTGGCCAAATTTGATCTTCTGTGCTTCTTGGGATTTCTGGAATGGTATGGTTTGTCCAAATCAGAGTTCGTTTGGGCCTCCAAACATCGCTTCAAAGTCGGGACCAGATAGCTGGGTTAAATTAGGAAAGCTGCACAGACACTAATTCTTTAAAAGGCCATAACTTGGGCGTCCGATATCCAAATCAAGTGATTAAAAATTCCAAATTCATCTACTCTTCCTTATCTACAATTTTTATGAAGGGGCCAAATCCCATAACACAAGTTATCCTATTCAAAATCGGCTGTTAATTTTCGGTAACCTAGGGTTTCCTCCCTAAGCTCTATTGAAGCACATTAAGAGGCCATTAGGGCAAAACAATTCTTTTTCTCACGTGAACAGTAGCCAATTTTCCTTTTTCTCCATTGTTCTTGTCAAGATGGAAGGCTAAGGATTTTGTAACCGGTTGTATGCCATACTCCTTACCTAGTTTGAATCTTTGGACGTTTTTGTATATTTGTTTTCATCTTTAATCTTATGGTTTTGTTTCTTTGCTTCTTCTCAAGTGTGTATGTATTTTATGCGATCGTATGAATGCATGCATGATGCTTGGGCAGATTTGACTAATAGGCTTGATTGGGGTATTGGTTGCAAGAAATAAAATAAACTTAGTGGGCGATTGTTCATGTCGGTTTCAGATCCGTGTGCTAAAAGAAATTGAAACTTGTATATTGATCAACGACTACTGCCTAGAATCCTCAAGATTCCAAAATTCATTGAACTCCTACAGCATACTTGTTAGTACGAGGCCCCAGTAAACCATGTCTAGAAGTGTTGATAAACTCATTCGTCTTCCATATATGAGAATGTTTCCAAAGATCTCATGCGTTACTCAAGATTTTGGCTAAGGGTTTAATCTCACCAAATAATGAGAATACATTCAAATTCAATTAGTATCTCGAGAATTCAAATTCGACAAATTTCCTTACTCTACCTATACCTAAATTCTGCTAACAGTCGTCCATAAATTTGTCTCATGTCCTATCTTAACACCAAGGAGCTCAAAAGTTAGTAACACTACTCATCATCATCACGTGTCACTGTCTTTTGTTCTATGATCCCAAAATTTTAAGTCCCTCGTCATCTGCAAACATTTAACAATCCTCAAACAAAAGTACTTACTCGTACCATATTCCAACTTACTTACTCATCAGATTTTGTTGACGCTCGTATCTTCCAAAATTGCTACACGACTTATCCTGTCACGAAACAACTTAAAGATTAGTAACATTAATTAAAACATTTCATTTTACTATTTTACCTTCTAGGATCCCCAAAATAACCATATAATCTATCATGTAATCACGAAACCCCAAAGTTAGTAGCATTGGATAGACATCATATCTCACTAACTTATCCCTTTTGTACACATACGTTCATGTATATAGACTCTTTATTTCACTATTTTGTCCATTCGAGTACATCTACATACAATCCTTTGTCTCGCAAACCAAAAATCATTCTTCCTTGGTTTCAAATCTATTCCTACCATAGATCAAAACGTCCTCAAAGTTAGTCAAATCAAATCTAAATCAAAACCACAAAGCCGTCACAACCCAAAATATCTTTAAAATTAATCATTCACTTAGAAAACCATATATTCTAACTCTAATACCAACTATAACGCCCCCAATCCAAACCAGGACATGCAGTACAAAATAAATATAATATTTACATTCGTGTTATAGAAATCCCATATAATGGAACTAGGATTGTAACTTGAAGCATGTTAGGACTTCCACCAAACATTCATTAGCACACATGATTATTTGATTTAGCTTTTAGCTATTACAACTGAGTCCTCACACAACCAGATAACATGAAGTTGAAAGTTAAATACATCACTTGGTAAATTAATACAAACTTGAAAAGACAGTACAATAAAGTAACTAAACTTGTGTAGCCTTTCCCCTTTCTTTCGAGCTTGTACCTGACATACTAGACAAATCTGAAACATTTGAATATTCCAAGGGTATGAAACACCAAGGTTAGATTGTTAAATCCAAGTGAGGGTTCAATATTAATTTCATGAGTGTAAATGCAAAATGCAAAGATGCATGCTCCAGGTGGATGTGACGCCAGGGTGTTGCAATCACCCATGCCCAACAATATCATGTAACATAGCCTAAGAACATGGCCAAGTAAAGACTCCCTTCACCCATGATAATCACAGCCATACATAGTGATGCATGAAAATACAGGAAAGAAACATGCATACCAAATAAAAGAACGTGATATGCACATGCAAACACCCTCAACGTGATCAACAATATGCTCAACATGCAAGAAAGATATTTTAGGAAACTACTCATATTTGGGTTCACCGGAAACTACTGTTTACATGCAAATCGAGGTTGTTTACTGCCAAAACACGAGTTTTCGTAAGGTAAATATCAAATATTTTTACATGAGAGTGTGGGGATTGAAGTATGGGCCATTATTGCAAATTTTCAAGGAAAAACGAGGCTACATACGCCCTCACCTGCCCCGATAAGGGACCTCATGCACAGCCCCCTCTCGGCGCGTGAAGCTCATGCGTCGTCCCTTGTTTTCTGGCCAGCTTCCGTTTTTCCCACCCTTTTGGCTATAACTCGGCCATTTTAACTCCGATTTAATTCTCGTTTTTTGCTATAGATCATTTTTTTCAGTTCTCTATAGGATTATGAACTTAAATCATACTTACCTTATAGTTTAATTGCGCTTTGGCATATTCTATGATGTTGGCTCGGGAAACCCGGCGAGGCAATTTCTTCTTGGTCTTTGGGCAGAACTTCCTCCTATTTTTTGCAGAATTTCTCTCTCAAATGTCCTTCATCCTCTCTCTTTTGATATAGCCAAATTCTTCCCCTAATGATGTAAAATATTTAGACAGAGTTAACCATTTGGATAATATATCCAAATGCATTCCTTCATGATTGAAAGGAATTCCTATAGATCCAACAAACAAAGTAAATAGGGCCAATATAAGTAGAGGAAATAACATAGTATTATCTGATTCATAAGGATATGAATAAGTATTCTTATTGCCAAAATGAGTAATAGTAATAGAAGGTCGTTTCATCTTTTTTACATTCTTATCCATTTGATATGTCTTCTTTTTCAAAGAAGAAGTACTTTCATTATTATTCATTCTTAATAAGGTTAATAAATGAACAATTTTTTAATTGTTTTCTACCATTCTTTACCCCATAGAGAGATTCAATAGAACAAGGTACTTTTTTTGCCACTATAATTTTGAAAATGAATATTTAAATGTCTCCCAAAAGTAAGTAAATAGATCCGAAACATATAAATTGCAGTTAATCCCACTATAATGTGCTCAGCCAACCCTGTTTCGCCATGTGTCGCTTTTAATCATAACTCATCATTACTCTTGCCATCCTTTGCCACGTGTTGCCACAAGATTAGGCCACTTGGTCTTGAGATTTGAGCCACATGATTGCTTTTCCATGTGGCTCATTCTCATGGTATTAAGTGTTATATAGAGATTAGGCTTCATCATTGCTTATGTCACTTGTCATTACTTGATAAGCCCACTTAGATCTTGAAAATTTTGTTGTAATCATTACTCATCATTGCTCCACTATGTGGCACATCTCCAAGATGCCAAGTGTCTCAAAATCATGACTCATCATTACTCCACCATGTGGCACATCCCCAAGGTGCCAAGTGTCTCATCCTTATCGAATGGCCGGTTCGTTCAGTTTGGATAACCTAATTCCTTAGTTACGAGTTTTAAGAATTTCCACTTCATCCCTACTTCTTTCATTATTTATGCATTCCCTTCCTAGGAAACCCTTAGGGCCTGTTCTCTTTAGCATTTTCGGTCCGTTTTCTGTTTTCAATTTTTCAAAACACTGAAAACGTGTTCTCTTTGTTATTTTCAAAAACGTGTTTTCAAAAACAAGAAAATTTTTTGTACAGAAAATCCAAAACAGCAAAAAATCGTTTTGGCTGTTTTCAGCCAAAACATAGCTAAAAAATCAAAACGCGGAAAACGGTTGCTGCTTTTTCTCTCTCCCGCTGCTTCTTCTCTCTCCCTTCTCTCTTATAGATTCGACGACCTCCCTCCCTTCTCTCACCTCTCTTGCTGGCTCTTCTCTCTCCCTTCTCTCTTCCTTGCTTCCTCCATCTCTTGCTTCTTGGCCGGTGACGCACCTGCCACGGTCATCTCCGCCGCGGTCTCGCTTTTCCTTTTCTCTTCCAGATCAGTCCTCTGTCTCTTCCTCTCTCTCTATCTCTCTCCCTTGTTGGCCAGCGATGCGCCTGCCATGGCCTTCACAGCCGCGATCCGTCACCGCCGCGACCAGCAAACCAGATCCGCCTCACCTCGCCTTCGTCGTTTCAGCAACTCCGCCGTGCCTCGCCTTCGCCTATGCCCGTCGTTGCAGCAACCCAAATCCGCCGTTCGTCTACGCCGTCGATCACCTCCTCCTACGGCTACCCTCTGCCATTTCTTCCTTTCGCCACCGTCTCTGCCATTTCTTCTTTCCTTCACCGCCTCACACGCCCACTGCCATTTCTTCTCTCTTCCTTCCTTCACCGCCCCATACGCCCAAATGTCATATAATATTTTTATTAATTTTTTCTTTTTAAAGATATTTTTATAATTTTGAATAAATTAATGATATTTTATGATTTATAATTTTTTTAATATTTATGTTGTTGTAATTTAAATGTGAAGATAAAAAGAATTTATTACAAAATTAATAGTTGAGTCAAATTAAAAATGATTTTAGAAAGTAATTTGTAATTTTAATACATTATATAAGATTAAATTTATAACTTATTAATAAATATTTATAATTTATTTTGAATTAAATTTTTTAAATAAAATATTATAAAATAATATTTTACAAAATTTTAAAGTAAACGCGTTTTTCAGTTTTCTATTTTGAGAAACAATTTTTCAGAATAACAAAAAGAACACGTTTTTAAAAATCTCAAAACAAACACTCAAAACACAAAACTGAAAATGAATTCAAAACTCAAAATTGAAAATTGAAACACAAAGAGAACACTACCTTAATTTCCCAAATACCTCTCAAGGAGAAAGCACCTTGTACCCTGACCCTAAGTTTTCTAATGGTCATGCTAGTTTTAGGCTTAAAACTTCAGATTATATGCTATCGAGTCTATAAACATCGTGTATCTTTCAAAATAAACTAATCTCATAAGGATTTGGGATATTACATATGTATAACATACAATTCCTAAAAATCCCAATATCACCTTCTCAGCCTATCAAACCCAACGATCAACGAGCTAAGACAGGGGTTTTCATTACTATTATGGGTATTTCACACTACTTCTTATGGCCTGAACTCAACCCAGCAGGCCGGCCCAATCACCAAAAGCCTAGTAGGCCCCAAGCTGAGTTCGTCGGAGCAAGCTCACACATCGCTGGAGCTTGAGCTCAGATCGCGGGACTGAGCGGGCGTCAAACGAGCGAGCTCTCGACGAGACTTCAGCAAGCTCCCAACAATACTTCGAGCGAGCTCCCAGCGATACTTCTGGCGAGCTCCCAGCGACGCTTCCAACTCGCTGGCCTAACTTATCAGCTCCCGTAACAAGAAGGCTGCAGAGTAACCAAAGAACAATTGTAGGCCAGGGATTATTCTAGTTGGGCAGCTCAGGCCCAACTTGGCGCTCCTTCTTGGCCTATCTTTCAAGCCCATGCCGGTCCCATCCTGGCCCTATACCAGCCTACAACAACATCATTTTAGCCACTTCTGGATTTTCGTGCACTCGCCTCAGATCCCATCCTCATTAATGGTAGATCCCATCCTTATTAATGGCATATCCCATCCATATTAATGAGGGTCCCGTCAGTACCATGCCACCACCTGGGCGCCTCCACAGATGTATGGCACACGCAGGAGGACATCTTTTCCTCCTATATATCAATCAACTATCCCTAGATCCTAGGTATGCTCTCTCTGGCAACGTGTTGATACTCTGCATCTTTTTACTAGCTTACTTGCTTGAGCGTCGAAGTATTTTTGCAGGGACCAATCGGCCGACAGATGAACAAAAACCAGATCGCATCTTTCACCCTTTCGAATTCATTGCATCAGTGCGGATCAATGAATCACGATCGACCAATTCCGAACGTCAACAATTACAAATGCGGAAGTTAGATCGAACTTGATATAGTATATAACCATAATGCTTTATTTATCATATGAGAAATCATTCAAGACGTCTACAAAACGAATTACATAGATATCATCTGTCGAAGACAATAATCGAACGTCTCAAACATAACTAAAAACACACTAACGTTTGCATAGGTTTCGTACATAAGTAAAGACGTACTAATACATGTTAAAACATGCTACAAACAACAAAGTGAGCTTATTCTTTAGTTATCTCATTCCCCTTAGAGCCGGTTGTCAAACCTGAAATGTTTGAATATTCCAGGAACATAATCTAATTAGAAGATGAATCTTCTAGTGAGAACTCCAAAACAATTTATATAAATGCATGAACATGTATAAAACGTATGAGGAAACAACGAGAACTACTCTGAAATACCTTGTGAATTTTTAACCTCCTATAACGAGAGCTTTCTCAATGGTGATAGAAAAATGCCTCTCGGGAGGTCCATAACCATGTCACCTCGGTCCGACCTCTTAGAACTCATGCAAACACTACATCTGTTGTCCCTTAGACACACGGTTTTCCCCACAAGAGCTTTCTCGATGGCGCACGTATAGCGCATCTCGAGAGATATCCAAACTTTTGCCCTCGGGCAACAACATATAGGTGCAACAGTAGGGCCACACGGATTTTATAAATACAACAGTTGAAAGTCAAGAGCATATATTTCTAGGAAAACACATTTCATATATGCAATATAATTTCGTGCAAGAGAACAACAAGAGTTTGCGTATAGGAACGTTACACAAAACACGTTTCATGCAATAGAAGTCTCTCATAAGAGAAAAATACATGATTTGAAGTTTAGCAGCCTTACCTTGAACTAAATTCAAGATTCCTCAAAATTTGTGTCTGACCTCGATTCTCGTGCCAAGCAGACTTTTGCTCAATCTCGAGCCTCAACGATCCCTAGCCATCATATTTATTCAAGGAAATATGAACATCTATTTTTCCTAATTTTTCTCTTTTTTTCTCCTTAATTTTCCCTCGATAATTCCAAAATAAATATCTTCTCAAGAATTTTTCTGAATTTTCCACTAACATAAATCATAAAATATTTTCTAAAAAAATTTCGAGAAAATACCTAAACCTGTGCATGTGATACATGCGCCGGTCATCTTCTTCTTTTTTTCGGTCGCCGACGATTGCTTAAATCACTAAACTTTTGCACCACCTCATAGCCTATCTCAAGTTGATCATGGTGGCATGCTCTTTGTCCAGAAACTACCACCGAAAAGCCCCCAAACAGAGCAAAAATAGTCCAACTCAAGCCATCATCGCACTTTTTCGGCCACCTTCAAAACCCTCTTAAACTATCACGAAAATCCTCCAAAATTCCCAAAAATGATCCCCAAGAGCTCTTGAGAAATAGCCATCTATCAAATCTCTCAAAAATACTCTTAAATGCTCGGATTTGATGCTTCAAATTTGGTCGAAACACTTGCCTATTTATAGGCGAAATTCGGCCATTCTTTGGCCAATCATTGGCCATAGCTTTGCTCACACGCTTCCTACGCCCATGCTTGGCCACTCCCTGGAGAGATCAGATTGTCCCATTACCGGACTTGGCTCTCTCGTGCGATGGCAGTTCGGCCATGCTGTGTGCACAACATTTTTGAAAATTGCACTTTTAGCCCCCAAAGAGGCGCTATGTGTGCGTAAACCCTTTTGTTTCATCTCAAAACATCTTAAGGGTTGTTTTAATCACAAAATTAAAGCCTCTACATGGTTCTTTGGATTTCCTGGAAGCGCTTTACCATCATTCGTCTTTCGGGCTATAACTTAGTTATATAAAAAATCGTCCCGGATTAAATTTCTTTCGGCGTCATAAATCCCGTCTCCAGATGGTCGTCGATGTCTTACCCTTATCTTTAGACATCTAAGTTCCGAGACATTCCCTGCCAAAACCACTAAGGGGTTGTTCTAATCACAAGATTAGAGCATCTACAGGGTTCCATGGATTTCCCGGAAGTGGCTTACCATCATTTGGTCTGTTAGGTTATAACTTAGTTGTACCAAAAATCGTCACGGATTTTATTTCTTTTGGCATCATAAATCCCGTCTCGAGACGTTCGTCGATGTCATACCCTTATCTTTAGACATATAAGTTCCGAGGCACTTCCTGTCATCCAGTCGACGATTTTTTTTACTGTCAAACCAATTTTTTGGTATTTTAAACTCATCTAAATTACATGGTGACCTTATGAAAATATGGTGTATTACACTATCTCATTGCTATGTGTGCAAATTAGCTCGGCTCAGCTCGACAAATTTTATCACATGCTCAAGCTCGAACTCAAGCTCAAGTTTGAGTGGAGCCTGGAAGCTTGGCTCGAGCTCGATTAGCATAGCCTGAGCTCAAGCTCGACTCAGGCTCGGCTTGGGCTCGGCTCGTTAATTTGATAGACGAGCCAAGCTCAAGCTTAGGCTCAAGCGAGCCCTGTAACACCCCGCCTTCCAGGGCATTAAATTATGTTAGGATTTCTTTTTTTTTTTTTTCATCAAACATAAACTGGTAATAAATCCTCAACATGACTTTTATTTAATAACACTCCCAAATATAGTAAAGGAATGATACACTTTAAGCATAGCGGAAGCAATATCAGAATCTGTAAGGAACCTTGAAAACATAGCATTTGTGGGTACATACATATCGTTCACCCAACATAACATTACAAACGAAATTAAAATCTAAATAATACATCCAAATAAAATAGACAGTTCTAGTCCCACATGGGACCCACAAAATTTCCACCACGATCATGCCTCAATCACTTCCTTGCCCTTCCGGCTACTTGGCTCGCCTAGAACGTGGAATATTCCAGGGACATAATCCAATATCAGAAGATGAAATCTTCTAAGTGAGGGTTAGATAAATATGAATGAATGATGCATGATGCATGGACAATTATAAACATATACCCACAATGTAACTTCCCAGGCCCGCCACCCCGGCACGGAATCCTAGGCAGAATCCCGAACCTCTTGCCGGATAAGCCTAACGTTGTTCCATTAATTGCCCTAGGGGAATTTCGGCTACACTCTTAGGGTAACATCCCAACCCCATGCACGAGTTTCAATATGACAAAAATATCTTGTCGTGCATATATCACGTTTTCCCATGCAACAATATATGAACGAAAATGATCATAACATGTGAAAATATTATGCATAGCAAGGAAATCATATCATATATGAGTTATAGGGATAAAACCACTGACCTTTCACAAAAATCAGGATGCCTCGAAAAATGGGCAAATTGCCTCGATTTGCGTGCCAAATTTTGAAATTTGCACCAAATGGTTCAACTCAAGTCCAAAAGCACCCTAGGCACGATGTTTATTCAAAAAAATCAATAAACACTATTTTTGCTCTATTTTCTTGCCTTTTTCTATATTTTTCTTCAATTTTTCTTCACTAATGTTCCAAAATAAATACCTATACCTATTTTTCCCCAAATATTTTTACATAGGAAATTCTAAAATAATTTTCTAAGTTATTTAAAAAAAATTTCATGAAAAACCAAGCTCGCACGCGCTGGCGCGTGCTAGGGCGAGTGAGACTGGCGCGTGAGGCCCACGCGCCAATCATCTTCTCCGGCAACGGCTAGCCGGAAAATTTCAAACACTATACCAAATGAAAGCTTATGAAGAGTCAATCCTAGGGGTACCTGAATGGGCTCCAAAGGAGGTCCAGAAGCCGGCCAACGGAGGCCTTGAACTCTCGGCCAGCGGACCGCCTAGGTTTCCGGCGAGCTTCGATTTCTCCTTCAAATCACCACCAAAATGCTTGAAATTCTCTAGAAATGACGTTTAGGCCATGGGAAACAAAAGCCCTATGATTTAAACTCCCAATTTGTTCATTTTCACCCTTGATTTGAAGCTCCAAGTTTGACAATTTTCGGCTACAAAGGGCTCTATTTATAGGCAAACACGGAGCTTGAAATGGCCTTGGCCCTCTTACCCAACACCTTAAGCATCTTGCCCTCCCCTGGATGAACCTGGAAACACCCTCCCCGACCGAAAAAAAGCGAGTTGCAGGATTCCATTTTCGGCCAGCTTTCATGGCCAAATTTCTCGAAATTCTGGCCACTTTGATGGCCATTGTCGCCTCATGATGGTTCCTACGAGATCCCCAACCATCCCTCGTGCTAGCCCATTACCTGAAAGGGAAGGCCAGAGCTGGTGCACCACTGTCAGAAGCCATGGCTATGGAGTTTCTGAAATTACAATTTCGCCCCCCTCAGCTTCGATTTTTCCATTTTGGCCTCTTTCCTCTCTACCCCTACACTTTCCTCAATTTCCATTGATCCCCTTAAGTTCCAATATTTCAATTTCCTCTTTGCCACTTTTGCAAAAAATGACATTGACCCTCCTCGAGCAACTTTGAAAAATTACACTTAGGCCCATTTCTCCGTTTAGGCTTTAAACCTGCTCTTTTCTTCCTAAAACCTCTGAAGGGTTGCTCTACTCAAAAAACCGAAGCTGCCCATAGCTTTCGTTATCATTTCGGGAGTCTCCTACGAGAATTCAGTTTTTTAGCTTAAATAGCGGTTGGATTTTTTCTGTACCAAAAATCGTTCCTGATTGCACTTTTTTCGGTCCTAAAAATCATGCCTCGAGATGCTCGTTAGAGGCATTCCTATTTCCTTAGACATTTAAGCTTTAGGGTACTCCCTTCGATCAATTCGATAAATTTTTCAGACTTTTCAGATACCTAATTTTCCCGAATCTCTATTTTTCGTCTAAAACAATGACCCAAAGTTCTTGGGTATTACATTCTCTCCCCTTAAAGAAATTTCATCCTCGAAATTTTCGTATTCTTACCTTCTAAGACATCAATAGTAGGCTTACTTCTTATAAAAGCAACAACTTTTATCTCTTAGTTGAGCATTATCATTGATCATTTCGTAAACCCATCAATTGTATTTCTTACACAAATAACGCCTATCGAGTATATTGGGTTTTTGTACAGAATATCCTGTTGTAGCTTTCTACCATCGGTCACATACATCAAAAATAGTTGATAGAGTCACCAATGTAAATGTACTATTCATAACCATCCATTTATTTCACAACATCTTTGATAACATTATATAGAAAATCTCAAAATTTACTACTTTCATCCTACTTCCTCGAACAACAGGGGATATTTTTCCCTAATCGTGTCCTCGAGCTCCCATGTAGCTTCTTCCTCAGTATGATTTCTCCACTGAATCTTTACCAGCGGGATGACTTTATTCCTCAGGGCTTGGTCGCGCCGATCTAGGATTCGCTCGGGCGACTCTGGATAAGTCAAATCATCTCTTAGCTCGATTACTTCCACTCGAATTTCCTGGGTTGGATCCTATATATGCCTTCGAAGTTGGGATACATGGAAGACATCATGGATGTTGGACAGGCTAATAGGAAGTTCTAGGTGATAAGCCAACGGTCCAACTCGTCCTTTGATTGGATATGGTCCAATAAATTGGGGTCTTAGCTTACCTTTCTTCTTTCCCGCGTTCCCAAATGTTGAGGCAATACCTTCAAGTATACGTGATCTCGTTCCTCGAATTCCAAATCTCGCCTTCTTTTGTCCGCATAGGATTTTTGACGACTTTGCGGCCCGGATTCTCTCCTGGATCTTTCGAATCTTTTCTGTAGTTTGCTGAACCAACTCAGGTCCTAATATTTGTCTCTTTCCTACCTCGGTCTAACAGATAGGCGATCAACATTTTCTTCCATATAGAGCCTCATAGGGTGCCATTCCTATACTACTATGGTAACTGTTGTTATAAGCGAACTCTACTAAGGGCAGATGTTCTTCCCAATTACCCTTAAAATCCAAGGCACATGATTTTAGCATATCTTCTAATGTTTGAATGGTCCTTTCAGACTGTCCATCGGTTTGTGAGTGATAAGCCGTACTAAGGTTCAATTGCATCCCCATGCACTCTTGCAAGCTTCCCCAAAATCTTGAGATAAACCTCGGATCCCGATCGGAGACTATACTTACTGGCGTGCCATGAAGTCTAATTATCTCCCCAACATACTGCTCTGCAAATTTTCGTACTGGCCTATCCATCCGTGTAGGCAAGAAGTGTGCTGACTTTGTTAGCCTATCTACGATGTCCCAAATCGCATTGTTGCCTTTCTGACTCCTGGGAAACCCCGTCACGAAATCCATTGTGATGTGCTCCCACTTCCACTCCGGGATGTCCAATGGCTTCATGAGCCCTGCTGGTCTTTGGTGCTCTATCTTCACTCTTTAGCACGTATCGCATTGCGCCACTTTTCTTACCACACTTGTTTTCATTCCCAGCCACCAATAGACCTCTCGGAGATCTCTATACATTTTTGTGGCCCCTGGGTGTACTGTATAATGAGTTCTGTGGGCTTCATTCAGGACTCTTTGTCTCAAATCTTTTAAATTTGGCACGTAAATCCTTCCCCGAAACCTCAGTATGCCATTATGCATTTCAAAATCAGATCTCTTAGGCTGGTCATGCTCGTCCACCCATAGATGTATCAGTTTATCATCCACATATGCCTCCCGTATTTCGTTCACCAAATCCAGCTGAACTACCATGCCAACGATGAGGACGGATGATTCCTTCAACACTACACTCACCATCAGATGGCTAAAAGCCTCCAACATTTGCCACTCACAGGCCATCATTCCAGCCATAGAGATGGGCACATTCCTACTCAGTGCATCAGCCACCACATTGGCATGCCCTGGATGATATCGTATGGTGCAGTCATAGTCCTTTAGAAATTCCATCCACCGTCGCTGCCTAAGGTTCAGCTCTTTTTGCGAGAACGCGTACTTCAGGCTCTTGTGGTCTGTGAACACTTCAAAGGTTTCACCATACAGGTAATGTCTCCATAGCTTCAGAGCATATATTATGGCCGCTAATTCCAGATCATGTGTCGGGTACTTTTCTTCGTGCCTCTTCAGTTGTCGCGACCCATATGCGAATCCTTGGTCGTGTTGCATTAACACGCAACCTAGACCTATCTTAGAGGCATCCGTATACACAATGAATCCCTGATAGCATGCATATTTATACTATATTTTGGCATTTCACCTCAGTCTTATTAGGCCATTTGAAGTAATTTTTGCTGATCTTTCATTGTTTCTATTTTATTATACTTCAAATCGTCCTTACATTATTTTCTATCTTACTTCTATGGATCCAGGCTTTAGGGAATATTGGATGGGCTAGAGAAGTGGCTCAACTAAAGGAGCTTGGGCTCACTTTCAAGGAGCAGACTTGGGCTGCTCAATTTTGCTATTTTTGGGCTCACTTTTTTTCTGTTGGGCTAGGCCCAACCCTAGCCTTCCTAGCTCTTCATTTCTTAGCCATGTATTTAAGGCCTCTTAGCACTTATTTCATAGGAGCGAGGAAGAGAAAAGAGAGAGGATTCTCTGGCCGTTTTTGTTATTGTAGCATTTTTTCTGTTTTCTTCATTTTGTTCCATTTTGTCTTCCTTGCTGTAATGATAGGCTAGAGCATTTGTAATCGGTTGTGTATCTTGAATCCATGTGGAATCTGAGTCCCGGATGAGCTACAAAAACCTGGTTTGTTGTTTGTTTCTTATTCATTTCCATTTGGTTTAGTTTGAGCAGATTTGTGAATGCATGGAGTTCATAGCAGGTTTGTGTGAATTTGCATGGTTTCATTTTCTGTTAAATGCTTAAGAGAACAGAATGTTATAGCCGGTTGGTATAACATATTGGAAATGAATATTATGTGCTTGAACGGTTGTTCTTACATAGGTCTGGATAGGTTGAATAGAGAGTGGATGGTTGCATTTTGTTTATAAGAGGTTTCTGTATTCATTTTGTTATTCCAATCATTCTAATCCTTGGACGGTTGTTGGGGATGCTTTAAATTTGATATCCAGATATTAAAACATCTAACAAGCTAAGATTTATAGATTGGACGAGGAAGATTTCATAGAGGGGACAAATACACAGCTGGTTGCATTTCTTTTACTGATTTTTCATCCATCCTTGTCTTTCTGTTTTGTTAATTAGTTTTCTGTCGAAACCCTCCCCCTAAACAAACTGTTCTTTATATTGGTTCTCCTTGTTCGTAGAGGAAAGTGAGGCTCCTTGTGAGAGATGACCTAGGGTGCACTTTGCTGCAAACTAGAGAAGAGATACATACATAGATCTCTAATTCTAGAGTGGTTCGACAGCCGATCAATCCCCCATGTCCATCTGGCATTGCTAAAACAGGTGCTGAGGTTAATCTGTTTTTGAGCTCTTGAAAACTTTCCTCACACCTGGCAGTCCATTCGAACTTAACATCTTTTCGAATGAGCTTTGTCATTGATGAGGCTATTTTTGAAAATCCCTTCACGAATCTTCGATAGTAGCCTGCTAATCCTAAAAAGCTTCGCACCTCTATCACATTCGTTGGCTGCTTCCACCCCTAAACTGCCTCAATTTTTGCCAGATCTACTGAGATTCCCTCGGCAGAGATTACGTGTCCAAGAAACGCGACTTGGGGTAGCCAGAACTCGCACTTCGAGAACTTGGTGTATAACTGGTGTTTCCTGAGAGTTCCTAGCACCACCCTCAAGTGCTCTTCATGATCATTTTCGTTTGAGGAATATATTAATATATCATCTATGAACATGATCACGAACTGATCTAGATAGGGTCTGAACACTCTATTCATGAGATCCATAAATGCCGCTGGAGCATTCGTTAACCCAAATGGCATCACGAAATACTCAAAATGGTCGTACCTTGATCGAAAAGCTGTTTTCGAAATATCTTCAGGCTTAATCCTTAATTGGTAGTATCTCAACTTTAAGTCAATCTTTGAAAATATCTTTACTCCTTGTAATTGATCGAACAGCTCATCAATTCTCGAAAATGGATACTTATTCTTTACCGTAGCTTTATTCAACTAACGGTAGTCAATACACATCCTCAAGCTTTCATCCTTCTTCTTTACAAATAGCACTGGCGCGCCCCACGGCGATGTGCTCGGCCTAATAAATCCCTTATCGGTCAATTCCTGTAACTAGCTCTGTAATTCCCTCATTTCTGCCGAGGCCATTTGATATGGAGGAATAGATATCGGTTTAGTTCCTGGTACTAGCTCAACTGAGAACTTGATTTCTCGAGGTGGCGGTAGTCCTGGCAGATCTTCTGGAAATACATCTTCATACTCTCGTACTATCCGAAATACATCTTCATACTCTCGTACTATCCGTACCTCATTGAGCTTTGGTACCTCTTTCTCCTCCAAACGAGCATAGGCTATACATCCATGAGATCCCTGGCTTATCAACTTTTCTGCCTTCCTGGTCGAAATCATTTTTCCATTCCTAGGGTCACCCTGTCCTCGAAATTTGACCCATTCCCCTTCGGGTTTCTTTATGGTCATTACCTTTCTTCGACAATCTATGCTAGCGTCGTATTTGGACAAGAAATCCATTCCTAAGATTATGTCGAAGTCATACACTTCTAGCAAGATTAGATCAACTTGAAATCAAGCATCACTTAAACTAATTTCGCATTCTTCTATCACCTTTGAGGACCTTGTACTTTTACCCATGAGCATCGAGATTATTATCGGAGATTCCATATATTTAGTTTCTACCCCTAAACTTGTAGCCAAAGCATATGACATAAATGAATGTGTTGACTCAGGGTCTATCAATGCATGAACAGGGGTATCCGATATGAAGAGCGTACCTTGCACGACTGCTGGATTTGTCCCCACATCTTTCTTGGTGAGGTTATAGACACGTCCCTGACGAGTCCCACGAGCCTCTCCCGCCTTTTCAGTTGGCCCATCTGCTTGTCCGAGTCTTGGCTTCTTCGAGCAGTTACTTGAATAGTGCCCTAGCTGATTGCACTGGAAACACACCACATTCAACATGTCTTTAACTGGAGGTGTTTCCTTTCTTTTCTGGCAATTCCCACTTATGTGCCCTTGCTTTCCGCAGGAATAGCAGATAGATGTTCCTACTAAGCATTTCCTCCCCGGATGGTTCTTTTTGCACTTGGAGCATTGCTTGCTGCCCTGAGGATTTTTATTTCCGTCGTCAAAGCTTTACTTAAATCTTCCTCATATGATTCGATCGACCATGTGCTCAAGGCCTGGAGTAGATCCACCCGAAGTCCTGACATAAACTTTTGTGCTTTCTGCCACTCATCGGTATCATACATTGGCACGTACTTAATGAGCTGATTGAATTTGGTGTCGTATTGAGCAACCGACATTTCTCTAGTTTGCTTCAGGTTCGCAAACTCCCAGCTCTTCTCCTACCTCCAGCTAAGCGGGAAGTACTTATCATTGAAGGCCTTCTTGAATGCCTCCCAAACTGATACTGGGGTCTCATCAGTTTCAGACCCTTGCCTCGAGCGGGATCTTTGCAACGTTTGCTCTGTAGTCTGCCACCACTTCCCAGCTTCTTCCTCCAACATGAAAGTGGCACAATTTACTTTGTCCTCGTCGTTGAATTGGAGATGTCGAAGCAACTTCTCTGATTGCTCTAACCAGTACTTAGCCATGCTGGGGTCATCAGGGGGCTTCCCCTTAAACGTTAGTGGTCGCTGCCGTCGGTACTATTCCAGCACATTTTCAGTGTGCCTAGGTGGTCCTTCTCTGGTTGCGTGGGTCAAAAGATTCTCTATAACCCTTTCGATGCGATCCAAGCGTCCTTCAGGAGTTGATGATACCGTCTCTGGTTCTCCCGTTTGGATGCTACTGCTGTAGCGGGGATTCCCACTGCTTCTTACATCTTATATCCCCCGATTGGGGCTGATAGGGGTCATATTCTTTTGCTGTCTTGTGATTACCATCTGAAAGACAAGACAATGTCTCATTCCACGAGAATTTCTTTAAAAAGAAAATTTTATTTCATAATATTGTATATAACATTGATTACGAGAAACATAAGGCATACACCCAAAATACTAGTAAACGAGAACATAAGATCTTCCACGATTCTTTTCTATGGGCTGGCAGATTTCCAGACCCAAACATCATCGCTTATCGTGTCGTCCTCAGACTCGACCTCGGGTCCTTCGAGATCGTCGTGCACCGTCACTCCTTCTTCTTCATCGTCCGAGCTAAGGTAGCCGGCACCCATCATGTTGGCATCGGCTACCACCATGTCTTCCCAATTTTCATCGGGGTCGAACATTTCTTCTTCCTCCAGTTCATCTCCCTCGTACATGTTGAGGGCATGGTCGCGAAACTGCTGGCAGTAGAAGAACAAGGATGCATAGTTGCCTTGGAGGTAAAGTCCTTCTGCTAGGTCTCTCCATACTCCTTCCATATGATTTATCAGAAAATTGACTTGGGCAGTCATTAGAGTTGGCCGCACGAAACTGCTCGGCGGGACATCTCTTAGAATTCCTTCGAGGAGGTCCAGGCGACCGAAGACATCCACCACAATTGGCTCGTTATCTGCCCATCGGCTGATCCAGTGGGTCACCCAGAACTGCTTGAGATAATCGTTTTCCATGCTGCCATTTAAAAATCAATTAGCTTTTCTACTATTCACCGAGAACAGTAGCCATTTAGCGTTTTGTACATGAATAGTGCACCAGGTAAGTTCCCAGGTAAGAGAGGTGGGTCACAATGGATACACTTAAGTACCAAATCTTGCCTTAGCTAGAACTTTCCTAGACATGCACATTTCAGTACAACACACTTAAGTTCGCAACCTTTAAACTTCGATCATCAGTCTCTTAATCTATAGATAAGGATTTCTTAATCTACATTTTCTAAACATCGAGTTCATATATCCCTAAAGATCTATCCTGATTCTTCAAATAAAACTTTGGCTCTGATACCAACTGTAACATTCCGCCTTCTAAGGCATTAAATTATGTTAGGATTTTTTTTTTTTTTTTCATCAAACCTAAACTGGTAATAAATCCTCAACATGACTTTTATTTAATAACACTCCCAAATATAGTAAAGGAATGATACACTTTAAGCATAGCGGAAGCAAGATCAGAATCTGTAAGGAACCTTGAAAACATAGCATATGTGGATACATACATATCGTTCACCCAACATAACATTACAAACGAAATTAAAATCTAAACAATACATCCGAAAAAAATAGATAGTTCTAGTCCCACATGGGACCCATAAAATTTCCACCACGATCATGCCTCAATCACTTCCTTGCCCTTCTGGTTACTTGGCTCGCCTAGAACGTGGAATATTCCAGGGACATAATCCAATATCAGAAGATGAATTCTTCTAAGTGAGGGTTAGATAAATATGAATGAATGATGCATGATGCATGGACAATTATAAACATATACCTACAATGTAACTTCCAGGCCCGCCAGCCCGGCACGGAACCCTAGGCAGAATCCCGAACCTCTTGCAGGATAAGCCTAACGTTGTTCCATTAATT
The DNA here is from genome assembly GCF_014633365.1 of Diospyros lotus. Lineage (NCBI taxonomy): Eukaryota > Viridiplantae > Streptophyta > Magnoliopsida > Ericales > Ebenaceae > Diospyros > Diospyros lotus. The sequence continues at coordinate 22,019,672 of NC_068345.1, forward strand.
GCCCTAGGGGAATTTTGGCTACACTCTTAGGGTAACATCCCAACCCCATGCACGAGTTTCAATATGACAAAAATATCGTGTCGTGCATATATCACGTTTTCTCATGCAACAATATATGAACGAAAATGATCATAACATGTGAAAATATTATGCATAGCAAGGAAATCATATCATATATGAGTTATAGGGATAAAACCACTCACCTTTCACAAAAATCGGGATGCCTAAAAAAACGTGCAAATTGCCTCGATTTGCGTGCCAAATTTTGAAATTTGCACCAAATAGTTCAACTCAAGTCCAAAAGCACCCTAAGCAAGATGTTTATTCAAAAAAATCAATAAACACTATTTTTCCTCTATTTTCTTACCTCTTTCTCTATTTTGCTTCAATTTTTCTTCACTAATGTTCCAAAATAAATACCTACACCTATTTTTCTCCAAATATTTTTACATAGGAAATTCTAAAATATTTTTCTAAATTATTTAAAAAAAATTGCACGAAAAACCAAGCCCGCACGCGCTGGCGCGTGCTAAGGCGAGTGAGACTGGCACGTGGGGCCCACGCGCCGGTCATCTTCTCCGGTAACGGCTAGCCGAAAAATTTCAAAAGCTATACCAAATGAAAGCTTATGAAGAGTCGATCCTAGGGGTACCTGAATGAGCTCCAAAGGAGGTCCAGAAGCCGGCCAACGGAGGCCTCAAACTCTCGGCCAGCGGACCGCCTAGGTTTCCGGCGAGCTTCGATTTCTCCTTCAAATCACCACCAAAATGCTTGAAATTCTCCAGAAATGACGTTTAGGCCATGGGAAACAAAAGCCCTATGATTTAAACTCACAATTTGTTCGTTTTCACCCTCGATTTGAAGCTCCAAGTTTGACAATTTTCGGCTACAAAGGGCTCTATTTATAGGCAAACACGGAGCTTGAAATGGCCTTAGCCCTCTTACCTAACACCTTAAGCATCTTGCCCTCCCCTGGATGGACCTGGAAACACCCTCTCAGACCAAAAAAAATCAAGTTGCAGGTTGCCATTTTCGGCCAGCTTTCATGGCCGAATTTCTCAAAATTCCGGCCACTTTGATGGCCATTGTCGGCTCATGATGGTTCCTACGAGATCCCTGACCATCCCTCGTGCTAGCCCATTGCCTGAAAGGGCCGGCCAGAGCTGGTGCGCCACTATCAGAAGCCATGGCTATGGAGTTTCTGAAATTATAGTTTCGCCCCCCTCAGCTTCGATTTTTCCAATTTGGCCCTTTTCCTCACAACCCCTACACTTTCCTCAATTTCCATTGAGCCCCTTAAGTTCCAATCTTTCAATTTCCTCTTTACCACTTTTGTAAAAAATGACATTGACCATCCTCAGGCAACTTTGAAAAATTACACTTAGGCCCGTTTCTCCGTTTAGGCTTTAAACCTACTCGTTTCTTCCTGAAACCTCTAAAGGGTTGCTCTACTCGACAAACCGAAGCTTCCCATAGCTTTCGTTATCATTTCGGGAGTCTCTTACGAGAATTCAGTTTTTCAGCTTAAATGGCGGTTGCATTTTTATTGTACCAAAAATCGTTCCTGATTGCATTTCTTTCGGTCCTAAAAATCATGTATCGAGATGCTCGTTAGAGGCATTCCTATTTCCTTAGACATTCAAGCTTTAGGGTACTCTCTTTGGTCAATTTTTCAAGCTTTTCAGATACCTAATTTTCCCGAATCTCTATTTTTCGTCTAAAACAATGACCCAAAGTTCTTGGGTATTACAAGCGACAACTTGAGCTTGGCTCGACCTCGGGCTGAAATATATCAAAGTTTTATTTAAAAAAACCTAATAAAGTAATGTACAATAAAAATAAATATCAATTAGATAATCAACAAATATACGTAAATGAACCCAACCTAATAATCAACAAATATAACATCGACATATTAAATAATAATAATTTCACAAATTACAATAAGCATAATATCATTTACAGTATAAAAAGATAATCAAATTACTTGTCTAGTTATTTTCAAAATACAAACATAATTAAAATTACAACACAACAAATATATTTTCAATTCAACTTGAAATTAGCTACTCTAAATATCAATATGGAATTTGAAATTGTAATATTAATCAGTAATCATAATTATATATCAAATCACATATATCAACCTACAAAATACCAACATATCAAAATCTTCCAAGAATCACATACCTTGTTTTGTTTCATGTGGCAGAAGAATCTCAGTGATGTTATCCTATATATAAAAACATAAAATTAATAATTTTTACTAATATCAACTAACAAGGTGCTCACGAGCCTATAAACGAGTTAGCTCGCGAAATTTTATTCGAGATAGCTCACAAGCCTATAATCGATTTAGCTCATGAGCCTCTATTCGAGACAACTTGTGAGCTAATAAGTCGAACTTTACTGAGTTTAAACTCAATTCGTTTACAAATTGAACTTCAAAGTTAGGCTCAAGGTTGTTTCGTTTACCTTAACAAACGAACTCGAATGAGCTTTTATCCAGTCGAACATCAAGCCGAGCCTGAATGGCTTGGCTCATTTGCATTCTTACTCATTACCACGAAGGCCAATATAATAAATTCCATATCAACCTGATGATTGTTGTCCTTTCACGCTCTGGACGCATACCAGGCGAGCATCAGGGGTCGAAGCCCTACACTCATTTACTACCTTTAGTGGGCATCACAAACCATATCTCACACGGACCGACTACCTCAGGAGAGCATCGCGGGTCGAAGCCCTACATGTACTAGATTACTTTAGGCAAGCATCATCCACATGCATTAGTTGGCAGGCTAGGATATCCTCTAGTTTCCCGTTGACACGTCGCTACATAAGATACACAGACACACTGCCCTAGTGATATGTGAACACACTGCTTTTTAGGATACGTGGACACACCGCCTTAGTGATACGCGGACACACTACCTTTTAAAATACACAGACACACCGCCATTTAAGATATTAGGTGTACACATACACCCACCTATACACAACAATTATCACCAATTTCTCTTATATCAACAACTTTATCATATCATTAGAACCAACGTCCTACCATGCACCGGAATCACACCAGGTGAGCATCATGAGCCATAGCTTTGCGTGCAACCGTCATAACACCATACTTGAGCATAATAACCATAGTTATACACTTCTTTGCACATGGTCACTCCTTTAAATGATTCTTTCAAGCCAACCCCCCTTATAGTGACACATATATTAACGTGCTATAACACCCTTATGTATAGGCTCGTCATAAGCACATTCTCTCTAGCAACATCCCAAGCCAATACTCATCTTAGACACATAGGTATTATCACCCTCAAATACATAACTGTAACCTTTTATACCCTTATAAATCAACCATAATATAAAAGCCAATAGAAACATATGAATATATAACAATAATGTAAAAGGTGCCCAACCATATTGCACTAATTCCCCATTGAAAACATACATATAGACAGCTACTAGCTCCGTTATGGGACCAAGCCGTATTATTACTCACACCGTACTATAAAGACTATTAATGGCATACATTAACACATTGTGGATTCCCTACTCATACATATGCGGAAAAGAGTGACCAAGTCATACACACCACAATCATGTAATCACACGCACTCATAACATGCTAGGATCAAGCCAAGAATGAACACACATAAAGAACAATGTGCACGCCACAAAATTAATCAAATCAAGGGATCAAAACCCAATCGAGGTTGTGGCTTAATGCTGTAAAGGATAGATTCCACTGGACCTAGTCCACAACACACTTTGGACTCCACATATTTCCCAACCCATCCCATGAATAAGCCCCATTAACATGCCCCACAAACCTATGCATAACACTACCCACCAATATAATGCACAATGCCAAACATAATGTCATAATTATGATCAACATACGTAAAGCATGCCCAGGAATAAGGAAATATGATCTAAAAGGAAAAGAGGCGCATCGAGGGTTAATGAGAACATTTGCACAGAAAAAATCCAAACTTTAGTCAATAGTTTCATAAGTATCGGTTAATAGATGTCCTCAATCTGTCAACTAAAGGCATCATCTGTCAATAGATTACCCCAATCTGTTAACAGATAGAAACCCAAAACACATCGAGACTCAACTCCTCACCCTTGAACCATTGGCAAGATGGATTAAAACCTTGCCAACTCTTCATCTTATCAAACCAAACATCATTCCCAACAAAAGTAGGGAGAACAATCCCTATTGGAACCATTCACAAGGAATTTAACCAAAAGAAATAAGGGATTTTTCAAACATACAACTCTTTTCAACAACTCAACCAAGAGTTTCCTAAAGATTAGTTTAAGCCTGAGATTTAAGACTTCCAACCAATAGAAAAGAAGAAAACTTGCCTCTTAAACAAAAGAAAGAGGAAGTAGAACTTGCCTTTCTATGCTCCACTTTCACTCCAAGCTTGAAGAAAACTTCCATATGACCCCAACCTAGAAAAACCTACTCAAGGGATGAAGAAGATGATGGAAATTAGCCACCACTCCCTCAAAATCCCTTCTTGAACACCAAAACTAAAGGAGAAAAAGAGAAGAAGAAATAAGAAAGAATGAGAAGAACTCACCGCATCTCAGTTTTCTCCAACCTTCCACAAGCTTTTACAAGTTTCCCCAACTTCTCTTCCCACCGACTTATATACAAAACGACCTAGAAAATCAAGCACAACCACAATCGATCTATATTTTCAAAGGCATCTATCGACTACCAGAGACCGACCTACATAATCTGTCGATAGATCTGCTCCAATCTGTCAACAAATTTATGTTTCTCCTTGCAATCTATCGACAAATCTCTATCATTTGTCAATAAATTCTTCCCTTGCACCAATCTGTCGACAATTTTGCTCCACCTGTCGACTATTATAAGCCATTTCTTCTTTGATTTTAGCTTCCAACATTTTACTTAGCTAGCCCTCCTATAGCTAGCAAGCTGTACTTAAAACCAACATGGAGCCATTTAGCTTATTCCTTTGCACTTATTCTTCATTTCCTCAAAATACTAAGACGTTACATATATATCATAATAATTTTATCATATTCAAGTTGCATTACATATTTACATACAATAAGAATAATCAATATAGTATAGAATGTATTTGTATAATAGTATAATTAGTATTCTTATTATATATTAATATTATATTTATGAGTTATGAATGTAACTAATATTTATAATATATAAATTATAGAATAAATATATATCAAATAGTAAAATATATATAATGATACTTATTGGGGGTTTTAGGGGAAGAGGGATATTGTCAGTGGAGATATGTTTTTTTATTTGTTTTTTGAATTTTTCTTTATTGTTTTTGACTAAATCTAGATATAATACAGTTTGATTAGGGTTAATTAGATTATTTTAATTTAATTAGGGATTAAATGATGGAGTTAATAATACAGGACGTCTAAAAACAATTAAATTATAAAAATATCTGGAGCTATTTCAAAAATACGAAAACTTTATATAGAAATAACTCAAATTATAGTAGCTAAGTGCAATTTTCCCTTAACCTTATTACTGTCATGTTCGAGGAGGGTTTAAGGTGCGGTTCGGACGCCGTTCCAACTCTGTACCAACTGCGAACTGAAGCGAACGGGTCGGGTCCCGCCATGTCGTGACGACGATGCAGCTTTCTGCCTGGCTGCTTTCTTTTACTGCATATACATTCAACTTCAAGGTTGTATCCATATTCTATTGAATCCTCGCTCTGAGAGCTGACCAGAAAGCATGGACGATGTTGTGGAACTCGAATTTCGGGCACCTGCTATCAAAGCTCTTGGCTCTCTCTTCAAGCTCACCCAAGTTTTCCTCTGGCAAGTTCTCTGTCTCTGTCTGTCTCTCTCCCTCTCTCCATATATGTATGCGTGTGCATAAGATGTCTATATGTTATTCCTGTTGAAGTGTTGAACGATCGCACTAGAAAATTAGGGCTCTTAAAGGATGAGTCTTTAGGTAACTCAAAAGCTTGTTTGCTTGACAGGTATGGTGCTTCAGCAGAGACCCGGGAGGAAGGAATGTCTTTCACCGTGAGTTTTTGCCTGTCGATTTGTGTTTGTTGTCCCTAGTGAAGATTCCTCATTTTACAGTGCGATTAGAGTTGAGAAAACAGCTGAACATTGCATTCTCAGTAACTCGTTCAAAGTTCAATTGATTTGTTATAATCTGTATGCAGGATACTCTTCATGATGACGGGACTAACTCGGACACCGTTTTTGTTAATGAGGGTAACTCTTCCGGGCCTGTCAGCTTTTTTTTTGGGTTATTTAAGATTATTGGTTTATGTGTGGGTGAAATGGGTTTTAGAATCTGTTGAGCCTTGCTCTAGTTTACGTTTGTGCGAGAGAGATGTCTCAATGGATCTCAATTTCTCTTGGACTTTGCCAGATGACAGAGAACTTGCCACTCAGATGAGTTTGTTAGGGCTTCCCCTTTCCTTCCAAACAAATAAAGAAGTAAGTTTTCCATTCCTTATCCTAGTTTTTTAGTTGGCAGTGTACACCTTTTGTTTGTAATGTTTGCAAAGCCCTATTCACATGCATTTTGAGTGATGGGTACAGGGTACCTAATGCATAATTCTTATTGGGTTTGCATCAACTTCTCTTGGAGATGGATCGGTGCCATTATATAACATATGAAAAAAGAATTTGTTACTCATTTTGCATGTTTGGGTCTGTAAATAGAGAATTGGTTTGAAATTTATTAGAGCAATAGGAGATGTGTTAAAAAACCAAATTTCATGGTGAGGATCTAGACTTATAGGGTAGTGGATCTATCCTAGTATTGCTCCATTGTCAATGGTTCATGAAAAAGCTAGAAAAGCTTTAGTTCCGGATGGTAATGAAGAGGCCGTGTTTTATGTTCACTAAAGGCACTCCCACCTCAATTTAGCTAAAATCATTTTTGGCACATGGGCTGACCATATGGATTATGTTATGTTATTCTATTCTATCAAGGAGTATAATCTTTGCTAAAATACATTAATCTTATGTTCTTTTATTTTTGTCTCCTTGCCCTCACTTTTGTCACAACACATAATATTTTATCTAATATGGATGCTTAACGTGTGTATTTTTGTGGATAATTGAGTTGGTGGAGCATGATTATGCATGGAAAGATGGAATTGGAATGTATAGAGGCTGGGAGAGTGCATGATTGAACTAATAGTTGACTACATAGTCAACTAAAGCTTGAAGGACTGATAGTCAAACAAGTAGTCAATTGAGGCATTGACTATAGGAAATAAAATAGTTTAGAGATCACCTATCTAGGGGATAATCGATAAGGATGGACTTAGATTGAAGAGGGAATAGTCAAATTGTAGCGAATACAGTAAAACTTAATGTTTTAGAGTTCAACTATCGAAGTTATAGTCGACTACTAACTATAACTATTAGGTGAATTTTGCAGAATGAGCCCGAAGCAAGTTTAGAGATCCATTTCATGGACCTTATGAATGAGATTAAACACATATTTAAACATGTTGTTGGCCACATTATGGAGAGTAAATAATTGTGATTAAATTCATGTGTATAGCTTGGGCATGTTGAAAGTTCACTTGAGATTGTGATTAGAATTCTCGTGATGCATTTGATTTATTTACTATGACAAAAATGCAACTTTTTTTGAGGCTATGTGCATGTTACCAATGCTTTTGTGAAGCTTTCTTAACAAGTTGGTCATAAAGCCAAGAATGTTGTCTCAGGGGGTTTGACAACCACAGGAAGGAGCAAGTGTTGCCTTATGGCCATTTAGGACCAAATTTTTGTGACAATTGTTTTGATGCATTGGTACACCTTGTGTGTGCATATGATCTTATTGAGCTCTTGTAACTTTTTTTTTATGCAATTCACATTCCATAGATTGCTCAGGTAATGGAGAATGCTTGAGATATTTATGTACTTGCCAATGCGAGGGTGTATAACTATCTAGAGTATGGATTGATATTGTGTTTTGATCTGCTATTTTGATGCAACCTGCTATATTTTGGGTTAAGGAGGCTGTAACATTGATTGTGGATATGTATACTTTGGCTCATGATGTATGTAAGGTCTATGATTAAGCTAGGATGAGATCATGTATTTTGAGGTTTTGGGTATTTATGTTCATTATTTGGTGAATGGTTATATGGTTTCTTGTAATATATGGCTATTGATGCTTGGTCGATTATGTTTAGGGCAATGGTGCATTCTTTGATCTATACAATTGAAAGTATGAGAAATAAGCCCCCAATGAAAGATCACAAAACCTTAAAAATGAATTTAAGGTACTAAAGGGCCATCAGAACCCATGTTGAATCAAGTAAATAATGAAGTGATAGTGTCCAATAGTTGATATAACATTTTCTCTGAATTTTGGAGTGTTAAATTATGAGTAAAATCATCAAAATAAGCTTGATTGACAAATAAATTAGAAATTTTGATACTATTGAGATTGCCAAAATTATTTAGGATTTTGGAGTATTCATTTTTAGGGGAAAAATTATTAAATGAATGATCTAATAATTTATATGGAAAATGGGTGCTAGTGTAATTATCAAATTTTACGAAAATTTTGGAGAATTAATTTTCGAGGAAAAATTGTTAAATGGGCTTGATTGATGATTAGTCAAAAATATCAAAATATTAGTATGATTATTCAAAATTTTGACTTTTGAGTGGTTTGGGGAAGTAAATATGCTGGTGATTGATTTTGAGAATTTTTCTCCAAGTAAAGGTTGTAAAAATTGGGTCCAAGATAAATTTGATTAGTAATTGAATAGTACTGTACATTACGAAAAAGTGAGACTTGAAAATTTACTTGATTTAGTGAATAAGTATAAAATTAAATTGGTATTGGATATAGTAATGTATTTGACTAAGGTAGTGGTTGAATATATAGATATATAAATAAATATATTTGAAATTAAAAAGTGGTATACTTGGGAAATTGGTCAAAAAGGTGAGTATATATACATACGTATATACATACATACATATGTGGAGAAGATAACAAATGTGAAATATATATATATTGATAAAGAAAAGAGAGATATATTTATATTAGAGGTGTCACGAGTCAGGTTGCTTGTGGGTCGGCTTGGCTTGATTGTCTAGTAGCTTGGTTTGGCTCGACCCACTATTGTAGCAAGCAGTTATCGTGCTAGACTAGGAGTATGTGACCTATGGCTTGACATGACACGACTTGTCAATTTGGCATTATCAAACATGACCCTTTAGCTTGGCATGACATGCCCGTGGCATAACCCAACACGAACCATTTGGCCTGTTGTCACATCCCTAGGGTTTACCTAGGGGTTAGAATGGAATTTGGAAGAGATGGAGGGGGAAATCAGACATAATGGAGAGAGAAACCGAACAAAAAGACAAAGAGAATTAGGGAAGAACAGAGGAGATCGGGAGAGAGAAAACAAAATTTAGTTTATCATTTTACCATGACTAATTCTCTAGGATTCAACCTATTTATAGGCTTTCTAGGTAAGGGTACAAACCAGAAAAGCAGTAAGGTACAACAACTAGCTAATACATGTAATATAGTATGCCTAATAAACCCTTGGGGTCGTGACAATCCCCCCTCCTTGAGAGATTTCTTGTCCTCAAGAAACTTGTTACAATTGAGCTGCTATTTCTCCATCTAATCCCTACCTTCACGGTCTGATTTATTCTTCTTTCTTTCTCCTTCTAGGCCTCTTCGTCTTCGCTCTTATTGTAACGCCCCACTTTTCAAATATATAATGAAGCTAAGTATAAGCTAATATTCACAAGGGCGTTATGGAAATGCTTACCAACAAAAGTGAAGGATCGAACCTGATAGCTAGCAATGCTAGATAAAAAGGATTTCCAATAATAAAACCTTTAACATAGTACACTGTAATACGAGACTTCCCAAATTCGTCAAATAACTCTTACCACAATCATAGTACATAGTAATTACGATTTACAACTTTAATAGCATAATAAGTAAATCCAAGCCTTACGTAACCCCTGTTTATACAACTGTGATACACAACTTTCAAAACAAACCCAAAGATTACATAAGAACCATAAAACATGAGTAACAAAAAGTTAAACTAAACTTTGGCCTCCTCGTAGCCCCTTTTTTTCTTGCTTATCTTCGAGTACCTGGCATGACTGATATACTTGGGACGTTGAATATCCAGGGGTATGAAACACCCGAGTTAGATTTTTACATCTAAGTGAGTGGTACAAGGAAAGGAAACTATGCATGCAAGAGCAATATGTAGTTATGCCAAGAAATAGGCAGAGATAAGCATAAATCTCTCAAGATCATGTCAATATAAAACTTCCCATGTGGTAACAAGGTCAGGGGGTTGCAATCACCCTTGCAGTCATCATGGTAGCTCACCGCAAGAGCATGAGATCATGGCTCACCGCAAGAGCATGAGATCCCCCGTGATGTCCTGCAATCATCATGGTAGCTCACCGCAAGAGCACGAGATCCCCCGTGATGTCTTAACAACCAATCATAGATACAAATACCGAGATGCGTATAAAATAGGCAAGATATGCTCAAAAGCAGTAAAACATGAGATATAAGCCATCAATCATGACATGTTGTATGAAAAAGCAGAAAGAGTATGATATGCAAGCCACAAACAACGCACGAAAGCTGTTATGGTCAAACTCGATGCAACAAAGTAGAAAGGATATGCTCGAAACAAAGGGAACATAAGACGTAAGCAACAAACCATCCACAAGTGAAACAAAGAGTGATCAAGAGGAAACAAGAAGCATGCATAACCATTTATAAATGAAACCAAGAATGATCAAGAGGAAGCATGCACAAGAACCACTCACAACCTTCGGGTACACCAGAAAGTATCGTTCACGCCAAGCGAGACTGTTTGCTGCCAAAACATGAGTTTTGATAAGGTAAATGTCAAATATTTTTATATAGAGTTATAGGGAATTAAAATGGGAGCATGCCATAAAAATTTCATGGAAAAAGAATGCTCCATGTGCCCCGAGAAGGGGCCTAACGTGCTGCCCCTATTTTCGGCCAACTTCGCGTAGTTTCTCCCCTTTTATAAGCTGCTTACCCCCTTGATTTAGTGGCCAAAAATCAATCCCAAAGCATGTTTATATAGAACCTTTAAACCCATAAGATTGAGACACTTGGCTTTCTTAAGATGGTGACACTTGGCATTGAGATTTGCACCATAATCATTGCTTTCTTCCCCTTGCGACAAGTGGCCCTAGAGATTTTGGTCTAATCATGACATATTAAACCCTTCAACGAATAATTTTTTGCCACGTGATATGGAGATTTTAGCCATCATCATTACTTTTATCCTACGACATCACATGTACCTTGAGATTTGGTCCGTCATCATTACTCTCATCTTATGGTGCCAAGTGTCCCTTGGGATTTGGCCACCATCATTGCTTGCATGTGTTTCCATCCAAATGGTGCCATGTGTCCCATATAATCATTACTTTCATGAATTTCCATCCAAATGGTGCCATAATTTCCCATATAATTATTACTTCCATGCGTTTCCATTCAAATGGTGTCATGTGTCTCATACCATCATCACTTCTATGTGATTCCATCAAAATGGTGACATGTGTCCCATATAATCATTACTTCCATGTGTTTCAAATAAAAGCTTGCTACATGTCTCAACCTTGGAGACTAAGTAATCTTGGAGGCTAAGCAAGGACTTGGAGAAGACTTGGGAAAGACTTTGAGAAGACTTGGACTTGGACTTCAAAAATGATCCAAAGTTACATTTGATTGAAGTTTGAAATCAAAGATATTTTGAAGTTCATATCTTTTACACTAATTCCCAAGATTTTTGGTTAATTGCACTTATACTCGAACTTCCATAATTATGACTTTGCCCTTAGCTCAGAAAATGAGCTTTTGTCTCAGGCATTACTTCATATTTGATTCTGAAAAATCTCGGGTATTACACTAACTCTCCCTTGTGTCTTCTTCCCTTTTCCCCCAATTATCTCTATTCCTGTTTTGTCTTTCCTTCCCTTTATGTTCTCTCTTTCCCGCGTTCTTACCAAATTCCTTTTTGAACCCTAGGGTTGTCACAAGGACTTGAACAATATTACTACTGCTTTGAGTGTTTTTGATCTTGGACAATATACAGTCTTGCTATCATTTCAAGTGGTGTAGACCAGTTACTAGCAGAAACAAAGCAATTGAAACTGACTGCACAGAAGAATAGCCATATGGTTCGGAAGATGATGGGAAAGAAAGTTATTGCCATATGGTTTGGGAGCTTTGACATGGAGATCCTCGAGGTCTACATTTTATGTTTGCAAGGAAAGCAAAAACAAAGGAACATAAGTGTAATACCTGAGATTTTTTAGAATCAAATATGAAGTAATGCCTGAGACAAAAGTTCATTTTCTGAGTTAGGGGCAAAGTCGTAATTATGGAAGTTCGGGTACAAGTGCAATTAACCAAAAATCTTGGAAATTAGTGTAAAAGATATAAACTTCAAAATATCTTTGGATTTCAAGCTTCAATCAAATGTAACTTTGGATCATTTTTGAAGTCCAAGTCTAAGTCTTCTCAAAATCTTTCCCAAGTCTTCTCCAAGTTTTTGCTTAGTCTCCAAGATTACTTAACCTCCAAGGTTGGGACATAGGGCAAGCTTTTATTTGAAACACATGGAAGTAATGATTATATGGGACACATGTCACCATTTGGATGGAATCACATAGAAGTAATGATGGTATGGGACATATGACACGATTTGAATGGAAACGCATGGAAGTAATAATTATATAAGAAACTATGACACCATTTGGATGGAAATTCATGAAAGTAATGATTATATGGGACACATGGCACCATTTGGATGGAAACACATGCAAGCAATGATGGTGGCCAAATCCCAAGGGACACTTGGCACCATAAGATGAGAGTAATGATGACAGACCAAATCTCGAGGGACACGTGACGTCGTAGGATAAAAGTAATGATGATGGCTCAAATCTCCATGTCATGTGGCAAAAAACTATTTGTCGAAGGGTTTAATATGTCATGATTAGACCCAAATCTCTAGGGCCACTTGTCGCAAGAGGAAGAAAGCAATGATTATAGTGCAAATCTCAATGCCAAGTGTCACCATCGTAAGAAAGCCAAGTGTCTCAATCTTATGGGTTTAAAGGTTCTATATAAACATGCTTTGGGCTTGATTTTTGGCCACTAAATCAAGGGGGTAAGCAGCTTATAAAAGGGGAAAAATTCTGCTCCAAAGAGGGGAGGAAGCTTTACCCAAGTGGAAGTCGAAATTAGGCCGCCGAAAGATACGAGTCATCTTGAAGTTCGTGCAAAACAATAACCCAAATTTCGAGGTAAGCTCAATTTCTTTCTGTAATCATGTAGAGGGGCGAAATAGGAGTTCGTAGGTTCAAGCGGGGGTTGAATCGGAGTTAAAATGAGGGAGATACGGCTGAAATACAGAAACTGCGCGAAGTTGGCCGAAAATAGGGGCAGCGCGTGAGGCCCCTTCCCGGGGTGCGTGGAGCCTTCTTTTTCCATGAAATTTTATAGCATGCTCCCATTTTAATTCCCTACAACTCTATATAAAAATATTTGACATTTACCTTATCAAAACTCATGTTTTGGCAACAAACAATCTCGCTTGGCGTGAACGATACTTTCTGGTGTACCCGAAAGTGAGTGGTTCTTGTGCATGCTTTCTCTTGATCATTCTTGGTTTCATTTATGAATGGTTATGCATGCTTCTTGTTTTCTCTTGATCACTCTTTGTTTCTTTGTGGATGGTTTGTTGCTTACGTCTTATGTTCCCTTTGTTTTGAGCATATCCTTTCTACTTTGTTGCATCGGGTCTGACCATGACAGCTTTCATGCGTGGCTTGTGGCTTGCATATCATATTCCTTCTGCTTTTTCATACAACATGTCATGGTTGATGGTTTACATCTCATGTTTTACTATTTTTGAGCATATCTTGCCTATTTTATACGCATCTCGGTATTTGTATCTATGGTTGGTTGTTAGGACATCACGGGGGATCTCGTGCTCTTGCGGTGAGTCATGATCTCATGCTCTTGCGGTGAGCTACCATGATGACTGCAAGGGTGATTGCACCCCCCTGACCTTGTTATCACATGAGAAGTTTTATATTGACACGATCTTGAGAGATTTATGCTTATCTCTGCCTATTTCCTGGCATAACTGCATATTGCTCTTGCATGCATAGTTTTCTTTCCTTGTACTATTCACTTAGATGTAACAATCTAATTCGGGTGTTTCATACCCCTTTGAAGTTAAGTCTTGTCCTCGCCTTTAACAACCTGACTTGCCTCCAACACTGCTACTTGAATTTGTTGGAAATGATGTGCAACTTTTGAAGCAAACTTGTGCTTCACAATTCTGAAACCGGCTTTTGATAACCGAATTGTCACGGTCGGTCTTTGATTCCTTTGGAATTGGGTCGGAAATGATTGCCTATCAAGCCGAGAATCACCGACGGAATTTATTTCCATTGACCGATTTGTTTTGCTCGGAATCTGGCTTTGATTCCTTCAAAATCAAATCAAAATAACTAAGTTTATACTTTTAAAAGTTTACTTTCAAAATGGTTGGAAATTTATTTAAATTTGTAAACAGATAAAAATATATTTGAAATATTCTTTATTTATATTTTGTAACAAATTTTGTATTTTAAAATAATTGCAAAATAGTTTCTAAATGATGATTTTTTATTTTTTTTAAATTTACATGGACTGACCCATTTGGTCCACTAGGACTAAAGGTGACTTGATGCATGGGCACGACCTGTTTCTGAAAAGGGCCAAACTTGGCCTGACCTACCAAAAGAAAGGGCTAAGTGGGGCAAGTCGGGCTGGCTTGGCCTAGCCCTACCTATTTGAAACCTCTAATATATATATATATATATTGAGGTTGAGGGAGAGAGAGAAGATGAAACAAAAAAATAATAATAATAAATTGAACATGGTTGCAGCCCCAATGCATGCCAATTAGGGTGGAGTGTGACATATATTGTCGCAGGGCCAAATAGTTAATATATGTATATATATAATTATATGCATTCATATATATTAGCATAGGTACAATCAAAATATATGCTTAAAAATAGAAAATACATGTACCTCTTTTTTTTTTTTGACAAACCATTACACCTATTTTTTTCCATAGTGTAAGATATTGGGGGGTCGTCTTTACAAAAACTATAAATAAATTCTAAATGTCACATGAAAAACCATAGTAACAACAACAACAACATATCCAGCCTTTATCCCACTATGTAGGGTCGACTACATGAATTCTAGACTTCCATATATTTCTATCTTTTGTCATATCTTCATTGAGATCCATACACTTCATATCAAACTTTAATATCTCCCTCAAAGTCTTCTTAGGTCTGCCTCTACCTCTTTTCTTGATTAATTGTTCCATTTCATCAACTCTCCTCACATGAGCGTCTCTTGATCTCCTTCTCACATGACCAAATCATCTTAGTCTAGTCTCTCTCATCTTCTCCTCTATTGGCACTACTCCTATCTTATTACGAATAACTTCATTTCTAATTTTATCTTTTCTTGTATGGTCGCACATCCATCTTAACATCCTCATTTCCGCTACACTCGTCTTTTGCTCATGTTGGTATTTGACTGCCCAACATTCTGAGCCGTACAACAAAACTGGTTTTATAGCTGTTCTATAGAATTTTCCTTTCAATTTTAATGGGATTTTATCATCACATAACACCCTCGATGCATTTCTCCATTTTAGCCAACCTACCTTAATTCTATGTGTGACATCCTCGTGAATTTCTCCATCTTTTTGAATCACTGATCCCAAATATCGAAAATGGTCTTTTCTTTGTAAGATTTGGTCTTCCAATTTTATTATAACATCCTCCATTCTTGCATTCTTACTGAATTTACATTCCATATATTCTGTTTTCTTTCTGCTTAATTTAAATCCCTTAGATTCTAAATTGTTTCTCCATAACTCAAGCTTAGTGTTCACTCCTTCTTTTGTTTCATCCACTAACACTATGTCGTCTGCAAATAGCATACACCATGGCACATCTGTCTGAATATCTTTAGTGAGTTCGTCCATTACTAAAGCAAATAAGTATGGACTTAGTGCAGAACCTTGATGCAATCCTATTGTAATTTTAAACGGTTCAGTATCCCCTCCGCATGTTCTGACCCTTGTCTTTGCACCATGATACATGTCTTTAAGGGCTTGTATATAGGCTATTCGGATTCCTTTTTTCTCTAAAACCCTCCATAATACTTCTCTAGGGACCCTATCATAGGCCTTTTCTAGATCTATAAACACTATATGTAGGTCCTTCTGATGATCCCGATATCTTTCCATTAGGCGCCTCAGTAGGTATATAGCTTCCATTGTTGACCTATCGGGCATGAAACCAAACTGATTTTCTGAGACCTCTGTTTCTTTTCTGAGCCTCTGCTCTATTACTCTCTCCCAGAGTTTTATGGTATGGCTCATTAACTTAATTCCTCTGTAATTTTCACAGTTTTGAACATCTCCTTTGTTCTTATATATAGGGACCAAAGTACTCTTCCTTCACTCATCTGACATCTTTTTTGATTTAAGAATCGTGTTAAATAATTTCGTTAGCCAGGAGATATCTTCTTCTCCCATGCATTTCCATGCTTCTATTGGTATATTATCCGGTTCCACCGCCTTATGATTTTTCATCTTTTTTAATGCTTGCCTTATTTCATTTGGACTTATGCGTCGATAAAATGTATAGCTCACGTTCCCTTCGGAGTTACTAAGATGTCCCAACCTAACTCTTGTGTCGCCATCATCATTGAATAATTTTGTGAAATACTCCTTCCATCTCTCCTTAATCGCTCCCTCATTCACTAATACATTTTGATTTTCATCTTTTATGCATTTCACTTGATTTAAATCTCTTGTTTTTCTTTCTCTTGCTTTAGCTAATTTATATATATCCCTTTCTCCATCTTTTGTATCAAGTCATTTATATAGATTCTCGTATGTTTTTGACCTTGCTTCACTAACAGCTTTTTTTGCTGCCTTTTTTGATTCTTTATAATTTTTTTGATTTTCTTCATTGTTGCACTGATATACAGCCTTATAGCAATTTTTCTTATTTTTAATTTTCAATTGCACTTCTTCATTCCACCACCAAGACTCCTTAAGGTTAGGGGCTCTACCATTTGTCTCTCCAAGCACTACCTTTGCTGTGTTTCTCAGGGCATTAGCCATTTCTCTCCACATTTGGTTTGTCTATCCTTCTCCATTCCATTCTCTTCTACCCCTTAATTTTTCTTTGAAGATTAGTTGTTTCTCCCCTTTTAAATCCCACCACCTGATTCTTGGATTTTGTTTTATGTGATTTTTTTTCTTCCAATTTCTTACTTGGACGTCAAGTACTAGAAGTCTATGTTGAGTAGTCAAACACTCTCCTGGTATCACCTTACAATCCCTACAACATACCTGGTTCTCTTGTCTCATGAGGAAGTAATCTATTTGGGTGCTTGATGTGACATTTTTATATGTGATTAAGTGTTCGTCCCGTTTTTTGAACCTAGTATTGGTTATGATAAGCCCATATGCCATTGCAAAATCTAGAATAGACTTACCCTCATTATTAATTTCCCCGAATCCATACCCTCCATGTACCTCTCTATAGCCGTTTCCGTCTCTACCCACGTGACCATTTAAGTCACCTCCTATAATCACTTTCTCTCATCTTGGTATCATTTGTATGAGTCCCTCTAGGTCCTCCCAGAATTTTGCTTTTATCTCCTCACCTAACCCCGCCTGTGATGCATATGTACTAAAGATATTCATAGTTATTCTTCTTAGAATAACCTTCACCATAATAATCCTATCCCCTATTCTCTTTACATCCACTACCTCATCTACTAAGCTTTTATCCATAATGATCCCCATTCCATTTTTTGCTCGATCATTTCCTGTGTACCATATTTTATATCCATTTTCTGACAAAGTTTTTGCTTTTTTCCCTACCCATCTCGTCTCTTGAAGGCACATAATATTAATCTTTCTCCTAATCATCACATCTACCACTTCCATAGCTTTGCCTGTTAATGTTCCTATGTTTCATGACCTAATCCTTAATCTCTGATTTTGTTTTTGGCTTTGACTTTGAATTTGATTTTGTTTTTGATTTTGATTTTGTTTTTGGTTTTGGTTTTGATTTTGATTTTGTTTTTGGTTTTGATTTTGATTTTGATGTTGGACTAACTTCTTTACCCACATCCGTCCAAGCAAATGCGGGAACCCTTGCTCATTTGTCACTACATCCGGGCGTCGATGCAGCGGTCCTAGCTCATTTGACACTACACGCGAGCAGTGTAGCGCGTCGCTATAAGAATGTGGTATAAGGAGGGATGTGGTATATGAAAAAAATTTGAAATGTATAAGGGGGTAAATGAAAAAATCACGAAAGATACAGCAGGAAAATAAAAAAATTCTTGAAAGTTAAGGGGGCAAATGAAAAAATCTTGAAAATTAAGGGGTAAATGAAAATAAATAAAAGTTATGGGGGATATGGCCCCCTCACCTTGTTAAAGTTATGCCCCACAAGCCAATTATATTTTTATGTAATTGATCATACTTTATATTGGGATTCTTTATATTCAATCAATTGTTATTGCAAGGCATTATGTTTTATTTGTCATTGATGGTTGTCATCTTTTTATTACAATCCATACTTGACAAAGTCCATAAATCAAATAGACTTATGGAATATGGTCGTGCATAGAGATGACGATCATGAAACATATTCTTTAAAAGTCTTGATTTTAAGTGTTCCTAGTCATAAAGTTATTAGAAATGGACACTAATAACTCAGATAGACTAGCACATATGATGCATGCTCAATTAGAAGAATGTCTTGTTTAATGGACATTGGTGTGAGGACACCAGTGCATATATGTGGGTGTTTATTATAAGAATAAATACACTGAACTGATTTGCTACAGAATTCCTAATGGTTATTTTTAATATCGAATTGGAATTCCTGTGTTGCAATTATGCAGATTGATCCTTAGACTTGAGACTTCCTAGTAGTTTTATATTTGACTGGTTACGCCTTGGTGCTTTTTGGATTTTAATGGAGTCGTTAACAAACTGTCATTGGGCGTGGCCTTGTTACATATGAAGGTTTGTGAATGTTGAAATAGAATTCATCACTTATCGTCAAGATGAGAGGATGTCCTATGTATTCTGATGATTTCATGATTGAGGAAATCCTTGGTCAAGGTGAGGTGAGAATCAAAAGGTGTTTTGATTTCATCTATCAAGTCATGAATCTGGAATGGATACATAGTTATTGAATGATTTGGGTTTTGTCATAAAACCATACACTAAATTCAATCGGAACATAGATCGATGAAAGGATTTTACTGCACGGTAATTGCAATTGAAAAGGTCCGTGTTTTTTTTTTCATCATTGGCTAGGTATTCATGGCATGTTGCTAGACGTTAACCATGATATGTAGGGTATTAGAATTAATTTGATTAATTCTAAAATTATTAATTAAAGAGTTTAATTAATAAGCTCATGAAATGAGTTTAATTAAACCAATGAGTTGGGCCTTGATGTGGCCCAAATAGAATTGGCCCTACATCTAGTCTAATGGTGGACCTAAGGGGTCGCACACTTAGATTGAACCCATTCCACAATTAAAAAAGGAGAGAGAGCCGGCTCAATGAAATTAAGGGCCGGGCCTAAAGTGTTTAGTGTTTTCTATGACGTGACTAGGGTTCTTGAACTCTATTTATATGCTGCTTAAGAAGTTGAAAACAAGAGAAGTAATTTCGGATTCTCTTAAAGCCGTCTAGGGTTGCTAGCACGACCAAAGACGAAGTGGAAGGATCAGTTGTGTGGACTGACTTGGAGGAGATCGTGTTTGTGTCTCTACGGATAGAAATCGGACGGAATCGAAGCCTACACGGTCGTGGTTCCTAACACACCCCAATGAGGCTCCGCCTCTAATGTCAATAGTCATGCTGATGGCATGCGCTGGTGGTGCCACCACTGTGTACAAGCTTTACTAAAAAATCAAACATATACATTTATAGATACAAAAAGGTCGTGCGCAACCCCTTTCTCCTCCTTTTCTCCTAATTTCCCATTGAAATCCTCTTATCCTAAAGGACTCTATTTTAAACTAAAGTGAGTTATTTCATCAAAATGGAAGGCCTTAATGAAATTTTTTTCAATTTTATTGGTTTCCCAATAGGGGAAATTAGGGCAACATGATGGGTTTATATACAGGAGGAAGAATGGTGGTTTCCACTATATTTGAAAATACTCAAGTGTGAGAGAGTGTGAGTTTGAGAAGAGGGATCGATCAAGCTAAAATGAGAACAAAAGAGAGGAGAGAAAGCTAGAAAAGAGAGAAGAAAGAGGAGGAGGAGGAGGTGGGCAGCTCAATCGTGACATCTCTTTGTTGGGTATTCCTTTTCAAAGCTTGTAAACTAAAGGTGAGGGTTTATTGTTTATCTTTAAACTTCATTTGGCATGCCAAATGTATTGTTGAATATATTGTGGATCAAGGCATGAAATGCATGAATTTATGATTCTTGAAACTTGCATATGGAAGGAATGGATTTTTCTTTGCATGGCATACTGCAATGGCCGTAGGATTGACATAGTGCTATGGGAAGTGGTATATCATTTGCCATGGGTGAATTGTTGGGTTGCACTTGGTACCAATCTTGTGAGTTGGTTGACTTAAGGTTTTAAAGTATATCCTCTGTAGGTCACTAAAATGTCAAAGGGAAATGTTTATGCATATAACATGAATCATGCATGAAAATGTGCAACATGGACCAAATTAGACCAAGGTCAAGGAGAAGATTCTTAAATGAAAGAACAAAGTGATTTTTGGATTATGAAGCATATTTAGTTTGATATTTTGTTTAGCTTTGGCTTCACATCCCAATTTGTGTACTTCTAAATTTTAAACTATGTAGGTTTCATTTTGCCAATGATTTGTATGATAATGGATTGTTCCGTAGTGATATATAGATGGTCGGGATATTGGGTTGCAAGGCAACTTGTTATGGATGTTGGGAAATTTTAAACTATGTTGGCACATCCCCCGTGCCGGGGGGGGGGTTGAACTGGGTTTGTAAATAAGAAATTTATAAAACAAAAACCATGCCAAAGCATCTATAACCGAAGGCCAAGGCATACCCCATACCACAAGAAAACCATCAGAAAAAACACAAGAACAAACTGCTAGCTATCCCACTAACTTGCTAGCACTTCCTGTTAAGAAACTCTTATAAAGAAGAATAAGAAATATAACACTTAACACAAGAATCTCAACATAAGATCTTGTTACAACAAGGCTAAAATAATTTTATAGAATAAGAACAAACCTTGAAGAAGAAAAGATTGAAACAATGAAGCTCAAAAGTAATTTGAAGATCTAATCTTTAAAATATGCAAGCCCACTCTTTCAACTGCTGGTTTGATCTTCTAAATGACTTTTATTTATAGCCTTGAATGTCCCCTATAGATTTCTAGTTGTTGGAGATCAAAATGGCAAATATTAGTGTCGTGTACCCAAGGGGGTATAATTGTAATAAACAGTAGAATCTGGTATGGATTTGTAATTGTGAAGAATCGAGACTGTTTACATGTGGAAGTGGCAACCGTTTTTGGCGCCAACTTCTGCTAGGGCCGAGTACATATACGCTCAGCCTATCGCATTGAGGGCATCGAATATCATTTGACAATTTTCTGTTCTATTTCCCTCTCTCCTTCTCATTTTATTTTCTAATTTCCCCCCCTCCTTCTCTAATTCACCTCTTCCCCTACATAATTCCCACCAAGTTCTCTCTACAAACGAGAGAACATCTTGTTGAATCCAAAGGATTCAACAATTGGTATTAGAGCACCGATCTTGGCCCCTGAACTTTGACAAGCTTCATCAATTGCGGACGACACTCGTATGAAGCAGATGGAACTACAGCTTCAGCAGGTGACGACCACGGTGATGGACGTGCAGGCTAGAGTCGAATCGATAGAGGACTTGATTGGAGTGGTGGTTGACCGAAGGATGGAGGAAGCCTTAGAATGATTATGTGGGGATATGCGCAATTAGATTAGAGATGAGATGAGATGAGAGAACAGAGCAATATGTTGCATGATCAGATGCAGCAGTTCATGCTCATGTTTTTGAGCCAAGCGCAGATGAGGATGTCTTTAGATTTCCCCTTGCGAGAGAGATCGGAACCGATATTGCCAGGAGCTAGCACTGGACAGAGGATGGTGGGATCATCGGAGGTGGAGATTGATCCAGTGGCAATGGAGAACAATGGCGCGGTTAGGAGACATGAGATCTAGGTCAATTCTAACCCCACAACTTTCCAGTTTCGAAATTGGAACTTCCAGTGTTTGACAAATCCAAGCCACGGTGGTGGATCCGACGATGTGAAAAATTGTTCGAAATACATCAAGTGGCCGAGGAGTAGAAGATTAATCTGGCGGTGGCTTACTTGAATGACATAGGAGACGTATGATATTAAGGATGGTCGAGAGTGAGAGAAGAATGTAGCTGGAACGACTTCGTGAAGGGTTTATGTGAGAAGTTCGGTGAGAAGAGGACTATGGATATAGTTGAGGAGTTCAACAAAATGAAACAAAGTGGATTGGTGCAGGAGTATCAGTTCCGGTTTGAGGAGCTAAAATCGATGATGCTCAGTAGGAATCCATGCTTGACCGAAGACTATTTCGTGTCAAGTTTCATCAGCGGGCTGGGTGAGGAACTTTGATCTGTAGTCAAGATGACAAGGCCTAGGACGGTCCAAGAAGCAGTGGAGAGTGCTCTGCTTCAGGAGTTAAATGTGGAGGCATTGATAAAGAAACAGAGGAGTCAGATTAGGGGAAACGGCTTGGGTTCCTCACTGCCAGGAAGGGAAATGTATAGGGCTAGGACCATGCCAAAGCCACCACTACCACCTAATAACCTGGGGCAATAAGGAAGCAGAGGGAATGAATAGAGGAGACCCTCGGGGGCTTGTTACAGATGCGAGGATAAGTACTTCCCCGGACACCAATGCAAGAGGCAATTGCTCCTGTTGGAAGGAGGGGAGATTGAAGAAGACGCAGGAGAAGAAGCGATGGCGGTAAGGGATGATTGGGAGGAGGAAGACAATGGCACGATATCCCTCCATGCCATAAAAGGAGTGGCGAGTAACAAGATTATCAAAGGGGAAGGAGCGGTGCAAGAAGGAATACTCATGGTCCTAATTGACAGTGGGAGTACCCACAGCTTTATTGACGAAGGGACAGCTAAAAAATTGAAATGTGAGTTATCTAACACTCAACCTTTAGTAGTGACGGTGGTTAATGAAAGTATGGTGTTAAGCAGATCAGCTTGCATGGGGTTCTATTGGACAATGCAAGGAGAATTGTTTGAAGCCAACCTGAGATTGCTAAAGCTGTTGATTGGATGAGAGGGGTCAATTCTATCAGTTTTGACTTTAATAAGATGGAGGTTACGCTGGAAAAGGGAGGCAGGAGAGTTACATTTCATGGGAATATGGAAACAGGGTCCTGCAAGCTGATCAAGGGAAAGAGGCTGTAGAAATTGCTCAAGTGTAAGTTTTCCCAAGTGGCTCAATTATTTTTGATCTAGACCAGTGAGAATACGAAGGAACAAGGAGAACAAGAGGGTCAATGCCTAACAGCTAACAACAAGCCAACCACAGACCTATGGCAGGTACATGAGTTGGCCTCCCTCGATGCATTACTTATTGAGTTTTGTTTAGGGATCTATTTGTAGAACCTAAGGACCTACCACCTCAAAGACCATTTGATTATTCTATCCCTTTACAACCAAATGCTTAACTTGTTAATATAAGATCCTACAGGTACCCACCAAAGCTCAAAACCAAAATTGAAAAATTAGTAAGGGAAATGCTGGACAACTCTATAATTCGAGCCAGCAAAAGCCCATTTGCATCTCTCGTCCTTTTAGTTAAAAAAAAGGATGGAACATGGCATTTTTGTGTCGACTACCGCCAACTTAACCATATCACAATCAAAGATAAATTTCCCATTCCCATCATTGAAGACCTCCTAGATGAACTACACCATGCAACTATTTTCTCTAAACTCGACCTAAGATCCGGTTATCATCAAATCCAGATGAACTCAACTGATATACCCAAAACAACCTTTAGAACCCACCAAGGGCATTATGAGTTTACAGCAATGCCCTACAGCAATGCCCTTCAGATTAACTAATGCACTAGCAACATTTCAAGCCCTAATGAACCACATTCGTGAGCCTTATCTTCGAAAGTTTGTGTTAGTATTCTTCGATGATATATTGATCTACAACCCAACTTTTTCTAAACACCTAGAACACCTTAGAATTGCATTTAGCATCCTTAAACTCAATCGGTTATGCATCAAAAGGTCCAAATGTGACTTCGCCCAGAAACAAGTGGAGTATTTGGGCATGTGATTTCCAGTGTTGGAGTTAGCACTGATCCCAAGAAGATTTCAGCTATGGTAGCATGGCCTAAACCCGCGAACATCAAGTCCTTGAGGGGATTCTTGGGGCTAACGGGTTATTGTAGGCGTTTTGTGAAGAATTATGGGGTGATAAGCAAGCCTCTAACAGAATTATTAAAAATGGATAACTTCAAATGGAATGAAGAGGCAGAAAATGCATTTGGACAGTTGAAGCAAGCCATGTGCGAAGTACCAGTGTTGGGTATTCCTGATTTTAGTAAGCTGTTTTTCTTGGAGACCGATGCATGTGGAACCAGGGTAGGAGCTGTGTTATCTCAAGAGGGCCGACCCTTAGCCTTCATGAGTCAAGCTTCAGCCCCAAGACATCAAGGGCTTAGGCTCAACACACATGATAAAGAGTTGTTGGCTGTGTTGATGGTAGTGGAAAAATGGAGGCACTATTTGGAAGGGGGGCAATTTATAATTCGAACAGATTATGAGAGCCTTAAGTTCCTTACTCAACAAAAGTTGCACACTAACTTGCAGAAGAAGGGGATGGTCAAGCTGATGGGGTTGGATTTTGTGATTTAGTATAGAAGAGGGAAAGAAAATGTGGCTGTTGACGCTTTATCCAGGCATTATGAGGAGGGAGATTGTGCAACCATTACAACCTTGGTACCAGATTGGTACTAAGAGGTGACAGCGAGCTATGCTAAAGGAGCTTGGATAAGGGAGTTACTGGAACAACTGAGTCTAGACAACAACAGCAGGCAGGGGTACACTATATGTAATGACAGCCAAACTGAGAGAGTTAACCAGTGCCTCGAGATCTACCTAAGGTGTTTCTGCTTTATGCAGCCCAAGGAGTGGCACAAGTGGTTATCCTTAGCGCAATGGTGGTACAATTCCAGCAACCATTGGTCCATTGGGATGACTCCATTTGAAGCATTATATGGATACAAGCTCAGCCTACTACCACCTATGGGGGAGCCAACGTTGGTGGCAGTCGCGGATACCTATCTACAAAACAGGCAGGAGATCCTACACACCTTGAAAATTGAATTGGCCAAAGCTGAAAACTGGATGAAGCAACAAACGGATAAAAAGAGGAGTGAGCGAACATTTGAGGTAGGAGAAAAAGTCTACCTCAAACTCAGTCAGCCCCATCTGAAAACTCTATTGAGGCAGCCTGTCACTAAACTAAGCCCCAAGTTTTTTGGACCGTATGCCATTATTAGCAAGGTGGGACCACTTGCTTACAAGCTACAACTGCCCGAGGGAACACGCATTCACCCCGTGTTCCACGTGTCCTTACTCGAGAGCAATTGGGAACCAAGTGGCCAGTCAAACCATTCCTATTCCAATCAGGGAAGAAGAACCAGCCATCACCCTAGTAGCCATCCTGGACAAAGGAGTGATTTTTCAGCAAGGAGCCCCAATCACCCAAGTGCTGGTGCAGTGGTCCTCATTGCACTACGACAATAATACTTGGAAGTATCTACTAGAGTTCCTCCAACAGTTCCCAAACACAGCCAGCTTGCTCAGCATTCTTGAGAACAAGAATTAGCTTAAGGGAAAGGGAACTGTCGTGTACCCAAGGGGGTATAATTGTAATAAACAGTAGAATCTGGTAGGGATTTGTAATTGTGAAGAATCGAGACTGTTTACATGCGAAAGTGGCAACCGTTTTTGGCGCCAACTTCCGCTAGGGCCGAGTACATATACACTCGGCCTACTGCATTGAGGGCATCGAATATCATTTGACAATTTTCTGTTCTATTTCCCTCTCAATTCCCTCTCTCCTTCTGATTTCATTTTCTAATTTCCTCCCCTCCTTCTCTAATTCACCTCTTCCCCTACATAATTCTCACCAAGTTCTCTCTACAAACGAGAGAACACCTTGCTGAATCCAAAGGATTCAACAATCAGTTTGCAGAAAACTAGCCGTTAGTAATTTTCCAAACAGAAACTGTCGATAGTTTCAATAGGCAGTTGATAGTTTATTTTGAAATTTGAAAAAGCAGTCAACAATTTATTTCAAATTTGAAAAACAATCAACTATTTAATTTTGAAACATTGATCCATAAGGTATGCACTAAAATCAGTCAACTTAGAAGCAGTTGACAATTTAGCTTAACTAGTTGATAGTCTTGAAAAAGAAGTCGATAGTTTATGTTTACTTTGAAGAACCAGTTGACAGTCTTAGAAAATAGGTCGACAATTTTATCATTGGATTCAATGTTTAAATGATTTTTCTTCTATTCTGGAGCAATTTTCTTTGCTTTGACAATATTTCAGACTTCACAAGATTTCATTGATTTAAAAGACAAGTTCAAAACCATTTCAAGAATCATTCAAAATGGTTTAAGTTCAAAACCTTTAAGACCAAATCAATTATTTCAACATCATTTAAGTGGCATTTATTAAAGTTTTGTGTTTAAGATACTCATCATCAAAATTAGATCAACAGAGTAGCGGACTATTCTAAAGAGTAACATGCTATTCCACCCAAGTGAGGTAAGAGGCATGATTATAAGTCCATACTTGTCCTAAGTATAATTTATTGGCTGGATTGTGGGGATTGCAGGTGTACTTGGTATGTTTTTTGTTGTGCCATCATCCATAGGGGATGACATTGAGCTAATGTATGATAATGATAAATGAGGTTTGAGGAGTAATAGATAATTTAAAGAAAAAAAATTTCAATCTTGTAATTTGGTTAGTAATTCGTCAATAAAAGAGTTGGTTAGTTGCATCCTTAGAACTACCTCAATAGTAATACTATCGTTCTTTGTAGTAGGGTTAGCTAGTGGTCTTGTTTGGTTATTCTATAGATGTCACGTTTATCATCTTATAACTTTGTTCATGCCTTACCATATTTCCCTTAGTCTTACCATAGGTATCTTAGTATTTTCATCTCGCCTACATTTGTTATAAAATATTGCTTGATAGTGTAACATGTTGGCTTTCGAGGAACGAAATGCAGCATAAATTGCATAAAAATTATTTGATCAACCAAACTCTTTGGCTGGTCGTGAAACCCAAAAGGGAACAGATCTAGTTTGCATATATATAATCTTTTCAAAATTAAAAACAAATAATGAAAGCCAAACTTTTGGTTATTCGACGCGAGAAAGTTTGGATTTTCGTCCCATGAGGTGTCACCCACCCTTTACAAGTGATCCACACCAAAGAGAAGCTTTATGAATGTTAGCGAGCACGCCTCTTCGATCTTCTTCCAACAAGAACGCAAGATCTAACCTAATTTTTCATTAAAATTGGGTTTTTTTCCCTTTAGTTTTCTCAAAAGTAATTTTTCCTGTAAGAGGCAAAGGCTATAAGAGGCCTTTTATAGGTGGTGAGGGCAAACCCTAGTCATACTAGGGTAAAACACAAAGTCCCAACACATTCTGTACGTGCTGGGCTGCGGCCAGCCCAGCAATGGGTTGGTCCCCTGTGCGCCGGGCCACCCGCCCGCGTGCAAGCGCCTTGCCACGTGTTGGGTCGCGCACAGGCTGGCCCTAAGCCATGCCAAACATGGCCTGTTGCCTCTTTTTACCTCATTTCTCATTTTTGCTTAACTTTTGACATCCCGTGGATTTTCCCGCAAGTGCTAGCTCGCCCCCAAAACCCATGAATTCATCTGGGCTCGAAACACTTTTCGGTCCCACTGAATTTATCACAAAATTTCTCTTTGTTTGTGTGCGACCTTATAGGTTCACTATGAAGATGGCAAAGGGTAATTTATAGAATCCTACTCCTAATCAAACTCTTTGATTATGATTCATAATTTATGTCGTCACATGACAAAATCACCATTTTGCCCTTAGACCAAGATTGACGTCTAGCAACGTATCATGGCCCCCATATCATAATGAAATGCAAATAACACTTTAGATGAACCTTTTCGTGACGAGTTCCAGTGCTATTTGATCCCTCTATCATAATGCCCAGGTATGGTCTAGAAGTATGGTGAAATGTCAAACCTCTAATAACCAACACTATGTATACGAATGCTAAGTCCACAACTCATATAGTTGAATTAATAACTCTTATTAATTCTCAACTATCCACGTTGGCCAACGACTTTTTGAGTTGTGACTTCATCATTCACATGGGGCATATACCTTTTAAGATTCTTACTAAGGTCAATAGATTCTATCTTGCATACTCACCTACCTTCGTATGATTTGGACCATACCCAATAACCATTCTATTAGAGACCCATCTTACTGGACCCCGTATAGTGGCATCAAAGCATGATGCTCGTCATATAAGATAACCGTGATACCTTAGGAATAGAGATTACTAGCACCTGCCACTACAGAGAACTCCCAATTGACATTTAGTAAGAGTTACCATTTGGGTATTCTCGAGTTAGGTTATTTAGTGAACTCATTCACCAATGAGCACCTACACACTTGCATTAGTGTCACCACACAAGTAGTCAATGATATCAACTACCCTCCTTACGAGCATGCATAGTGTGTACCGTCTTGACGGTATCATAAAGGCTCCACTCTATAGTCCTATGACCAGAAATAGTTTAAGAATGAAGTATCAGTCATTTGGTCTCATTTGTATGATCTCATCATAACTCGAATGACATTGCTACACTTTTTGGGCTTCATCGAAATAGGAAAACATAAAGATGAATGTATTGCCAAGTATTAAAAAGAAAAATATTTTTATTAATCAAAATATGTTTGAGATTTATAATAGACGCAGCCAACTCACAACTCTTATGATTGAGTCCCAAGTTACAACTCTTATCACAACACTCCATGGTATAAAGGATAGTATATTAGAATATACATGAATTTGTATTATTATATGAGTGAATTCCAAAGCGATATCTCTTTTCCTTATGTATGGTTGATGTTAATATTATAATTGTTCATTATTTGATATTCTCTATTCTTTAATTCTAACTTCATATATTTACTAAAATTGAATACGATAGAAAGTGATGCATGGCTAATAAGTATGTACCACTTCTGTTGGAGATGAAACAATGGCATTGGTGCCTAAAACGGAAGAAAAAAAAAAAGAATAAAATCCATAAGTAACTTTTACGTGTTAGTTTCCATCAATGTAGTTTTAGCATGAAAATTGTTGATGAAAGGCTAAAGCATTGCAGGCACGTTGATGGAGATCAATGCTTATATTTTATTTAGGAAGCTTAGAAAACTACAATTTTAGTATTTTAGATTTTGTTTCCTACTTGAATTTTGTTGTGGTCTGATCGTGATTGGTTTGCTCTCCTAATTTCGATGTGAATTAGGAAGGTGTAAGAACAGAACAAGAACATAGAGAAGAGAGAAAGAGACGGAAGAGAGAAGGGAGAAATGAGAGAGTTGAGAGAATTTGGAAGAAAATTCAGAATTCAATTCTTCGATAATCCCCCAAGAGAGCCCGGGAGAGAATATACAATCAATTGGGATGATAGACACTGCCACAACAGATTCTATTCTCCTCCTTCTGTTGTAACCAACCTTTTTGTCCTATTTCAGCCCTTACACGTGGTCCCTATAGGTTTAACTAACTCTAATAGAAAATGACAACAGGAAGAAATAGCAAGTTACAACAGTAAAAAAATAGCAAAAAATTATAGCCATAAAAGGAATTAAAAATTTAGTAATCTAGGCACTTCTCATGACAATTTTCCCCCCTTAACAAATTTCTTGTCCTCAAGAAATCCTAAAGAGGTTGGCAGATCTCGGGAACTGTTTAAGTAGATTAGGTAGGTACTCCCAGGTGTTGATTCTTGTTGATTCCTCCTTCCACTTTACTAACACTTGTAGGAGTCATGAGTGGGACTCCCCGACTATAAACCACTCTCCTGTCCAGTATAGCCTTTGGCTCTTCCACCTTACCCCCCTTTTGAGGGAGTGAGGGCAATGTTGGATTTACCTACTCTGTGCCCACTGACCTCTTTAGGAGGGAGACCTGAAAAACGGGGTGAATCTGGGATTCTTTAGGGAGTTGCAACTAGTAAGCTACCTTTCCTACCTTAGCCACTATAGCAAAGGGCCCATAATACCTGGGATTGAATTTAGATACCTGCCCTTAAGTGATCGATTTCAGATGGGAATGTTTCAGCCTTAGATACACCTTTTCCCCCACTACAAACTCCCTATCACTCATTTTCCGATCAGCAACTTGTTTCATTCGGTTATGAGCTAATGCCAACTCTTGTTTCAGCTGTTGTAATACCCTTCTCCTCTGTTGCAAATACTCCTCAATTTGAGGCTACAAAGGTGTGTTCCCCTATAGCTAGTAAGAGAGGGGGTTTGTACCCAAGGAGAGCCTCAAATGGGGACATTTTCAGAGAAGAGTGGTGGTTAGAGTTATACCACCTATGCCAACCTTTAGGTTGCAGGATATAGACACACTTCAAATATGTTTCTAGACTTTGATTCACCCTCTCAATTTGCCCATCTGATTGAGGGTGATAAGCTGTGGACATATTTAGCTTAGTTCCCAGTGCCTTCATGAGTTTCTACCACAAGATGTTGTGAAAATCTTATCTCGATCCGATATTATTGACTTAGGAACCCCATGTAAGGCCACCACCTAATCCAAAAAAACCCTGGCCACCTCTTGGGCTGTGTAGGGATGGGCAAACCCTAGAAAATGGGCAAACTTAGTTAATCTGTCAATGATTACCAAGATGCTGCCCTTCCCTTCTGACTTCGGCAACCCTTCAATAAAATCCATTGACACACTAGACCAAGCTTGGTCGGGTATTGGTGGAGGTTGTAAGAGCCCAAGGTAAGTCACATTTTCATGCTTGCACCTCTTACAAGTGTCTCAAGCTAACACAAACCCTTTTACTTCTATCTTAAGCCTGACCAATGGAATAGTTGTCTCACTCGAAGATATGTGTTTTGAATCCTAGAATGTTCCCCTATTGGAGATTCATGCAGGGCTTGCAAGATCTTTCTCTTAAGGCATGCACAATTACCAATCACAATCCTGCCATCATATCTCAGTAATCCATCCACCAATGTGTACCCCTCCATTTCCTCAGGTTCCACAGCCAATTTTTCCAACATTTCCTGCACTTTTTCATCTCCCTCATAATTGTGTATTACCTCCAAACACCATTCTGGAATTACAACAGTCATAGCTGCATTACCTTCCTTTACATGGCAGCTAGAAAGTGCATCCGCTGCTCTATTTTCCTTACCCTTCTTATTAAGTATTGAGTAATCCAAACCCATCAGTTTGGCCATCCCCTTCCTTTGCAACTGAGTTTGAAGTTTCTGTTGCAGTAGAAACTTCAAACTTTCGTGGTCAGTCTTGATCACAAATCTGCCTCCTCATAGGTAATGTCTCCATCTATCAACTGCCATTAACATAGCTATGAATTCCTTCTCATATATAGTGAGCCCCGAATGTTTAGGGCTCAAGACCTGACTTAGGAACGCCAGTGGTCTTCCCTCCTGCAACAAGACTGCCCCAATACTAGTCCCACTCGTGTCTGTTTCCAGCACAAAGGGTTTCTTAAAATCTGGTAGTCCTGATACCGATACCCTACTCATGGCTTCTTTCAGCCTCTTGAAGGCCTCTTCTACTTCAGGGCCCCAGCTAAACCCCCCTTTCTTCAGCAAATCGGTTAAGGGTTTTCTAATGGCTCCATAGTTCTTTACAAACTGGCGATAGTATCCAGTTAGTCCTAAGAATCCCCTTAGGGCCCTCACAATGGTAGGCCTTGGCCAAGTCATCGTGGCCTCTACCTTTCTTGGGTTGGTACTAACTCCTTCATTTGATATGATATGCCCCAAATATTCCACTTGTCCTTGACCAAATGCACATTTAGATTTCTTAATAAAAAACTGGTTAGATTTGAGGATATCAAGAATGGTTCTAAGATGAATCAAGTGTTGGTCAAAGGTAAGGCTATAGATGAGTATGCCATCAAAGAGTACAATTTTAAATTTTCGAAGATGGGGTTCAAAAATTTTTTTCATGAGGGATTGAAAAGTGGTAGGGGCATTGGTGAGCCCAAATGGTATCACCAAGAATTCAAAGTGCTCATGGTGAATCCTAAAAGCTGTTTTGTGGATATCCTTAGGTTTCATCCTAATTTGGTGATAACTCGATCATAAATCAAGCTTAGAAAATAATTGGGCATGATGAAGTTCATCCAAAAGATCTTCCACCAAAGGTATAGGAAATTTATCCTTGATGGTCATGGCATTAAGTCGGTGATAATTCATATAAAATCGCCATGATCCATCATTTTTTTTTTTTACTAATAGGACTGGAGATGCAAAAGGGCTTTGGCTATGTTTGATGATGGATTGTTGGAGAATGTCCCTAACCATCTTCTCAATCTCGTTCTTTTGAATTTGGGGGTAACGATAGGATTTAATGTTAACAGGCACTGTATTTTGTTTTAGATGGATTGAGTGGTCAAATAATCTAGTTGGGGGTAGGGATTTAGGTTCAAGGAAAAGATCCTCTTACTCTACCAGCAATTTATTAATGAGTTCTAAGTGTTGTACCTGATCTGGAATTCCCTGGGGTGTGTTGACTGTTAAGCAGATCTCACCTTGTATCATCTGATCGCCCTGTCCTTCCTCTATGGCCACAATTGAAAAGAGGTGTGCCAACTGATTCCACTTTCCCTTAAATACTCTCCGCAGCCTTTTCCCAAAGATCATTTTACATGTTCCAGTCTCCTTTTCCCCAGATAAGGTCATCCTCCTTCCTTCTCTCTCAAAGGATACCTCAATTCGGTTAAAATCAAAGCTAATGGGGCTTACCCCCTTCATCCAATCCACTTAGAGAACCATATCACAACCCCCCAATTGCAACAATCTCAAGTCTACCTCAAATTTCTCCCCTTGCATCTCCTAGCAAAAGCCATTGCAGGTTGACTTACTTAGCACCCTTTGGCCATTGGCCACTGTCACACTCAAGGGAGGTGTCCCTGCGAGTGCACACTTCAACTTTTTGGCCGTGCTTTCGTCAAGAAAGTTGTGGGTACTCCCACTGTCTATTAGAATCATGAGGTTGCAACCCTTGACTTGCCTTTCCACCTTAATGATTTTGTTGTTAGCTACTCCCTTCAAAGTGTGAATGGATATCTCTCCATTATCTTCCTCCTCTATAACCTCACAGTCCACTTCCTCTACCTCCCGTAATTCATTCTCTTCATCCCTTTCTAGCAATAGAATCTGCCTTTTGCACTGATGACCAGGGTGGCATTTGTCCCCACAACGAAAACAGAGGCCAGCTAGCCTCCTCTGTTCCCTCAATTGCTCCCTAAAAGGTACTGAACTTGAGCCCGCCCCATTCTTATTCCCACTGTTTATCTTCATCGATTCCCAACTATATCCTTTTCCCCCCAAGTTAGAGGCTCTTGCAACCATTCCCCTTGTTTGCTGTCTTTGTATTTTTGATAGAGCCTCCACCACCAGTTCCCATAAACGAGCACTCTCTTCTGCTTGTTCTACAATTTGAGGTCTCAACACCTTCACCATAGGCCTAAGCTTATCATTGAGTCCACTCAAATAACTAGACACGAAATAAGTTTCTGATAGATGAGGGTTATATTGGATCATGAGAGACTATAGCTCCTCAAAACGCATCTGATCGAACTCTACTCTCGGTCTGTTTGAGTTTATTGAACTCTTCTATAATATCCACCATGCTCCTCTCCCCAAATTTTTCACACAATTTCTCCTCAACCTTAAACACCCTTGATACCAGGGCATCCACCACTTCATTGAAGTAGGCTAACGCTAATGATACCCTCTGTCTCTCGGGAATGTTATACCAATTAAACATTCTTTCACATTTTTTTAGCCACCACCGAGGATTAACTCCCTCGAATGTGGGAATTTCCATCCGAGGCATGGGAAACCCCGGGTGGTGGGGATTAATTGGACCATCCCTTCCCCGGTCTAGTAATCCTTCCAACTATTCTGGGTTAACCTCAATCTTTGAGGTGGCTTGTCCCCTATCCCTCCTAATACCCTTGTAGAATTGGTTATGTTCTCTCTCTAGGGGTGAAATCGGGAGACAAACTTACCCTATTCTGGCAAGCAAATATTACCATAAACTACTGCATTTGGGCTCCCAGATCTTCTCTCACCCTTGCTATGGAGCCTTCCAATCTTTGCTCCAAACCCTCCATGGAACTCTCTACCTTGCGATCCAATGCCACGATCACTTCTTGACTCCAGGTAGCTCCTAACTCCAATTGCTCAATCCGATTCTGGGTATCGGCCGTAGTCGAGCTGAACTATTGCAGTTGCCACTCTTAAGGTTTTCATGCGAGTTCCCTTCACCATTTCCTTTATCCCAGTGTACCAGCCAAGGATGGTGGCTTTGATACCAAATTTGTCACGGTCAGACCGTGATTGGTTTGCTCTCCTAATTCCGATTTGAATTAGGAAGGTGCAGGAATAGAACAAGAATAGAGAGAAGAGAGAAAGAGAGAAAGAGAGAAAAGAGATGGAAGAGAGTAGGGAGAAATGAGAGAGTTGAGAGAATTTGGAAGAAAACTCAGAATTCAATTCTTTGATAATCCCCCAAGAGAGCCTTGGAGAGAATATACAATTAATTGGGATGATAGACGCTCCCACAACAGATTCTATTCTCCCCCTTCTGTTGTAACCAACCTTTTTTGTCCTATTCCAGTCCTTACATGTGGGCCCCTATAGGTTTAATTAACTCTAATAGAAAATGACAGCGGTAAGAAATAACAAGTTACAATAGTAAAGAAATATAAAAAAATTACAGCCATAAAAGAAATTAAAAGTTCAGTAATCGTGGCACTTCTCATGACAAATTTGTACTCCTAATTTGATTGTGTGCAAGTATATAAATATTGTAGAAGTATAAAAATCATTTACTTTTGGAATAATTAATTAAATACAGAAAATTGAACTTTCTTGCCCTTCCTATTGATTCCTCTCTCTAGTTTTTCTACCTTTTTGCTCCTCATTCTTTATTCTTCTCCTATTTTACAATGGATTTTGCAATCATATAAGACAAGACAAAATTAATGTGGTCATACTAATAAGTTTGGAGTGGTCTCTAGATAAGATGCACGTGTCACTATTAAAATGGTTTGGACATATGAGAAGAAAGACAATACAAGCTCTTGTGAGGTAAGTGGATGAAATGGAGGGAGTTTATAGCAATAGAGAGGAAGCTGAAAATTAAAGAAACCTTGGTGGGAACGTGATGGAGATCACAAAGAGAAATATTTTGGGAAACAATATCTTAGGCCTAAAAGTAGAAATTAATATTGTTTTATTAATTTCTTTGTTTTAATTTGTTTCCTAGTTTCTTTTAATTTCTTTTATGTCCTAGAATCCTAATTAGATTAGGATTACCTTTATTAGCTTAATTACTAAATAATCCTAGTTAGAAAGGAATCCTCGTTAGAATGACTATCTATTAATTGTTTATAAATAATCTTTTAGTGTACTGAAGGACATATTTTGATGAATAATATTGAATATTGCTATTGGCGTTGAGTAATCGGAATTACTCTTGTTTCTTTTAGTCTGGGTTTTGCATCAGAACTCTAGACATGACATAGGATATAATAATCTCACACAAGGTGTGACCATGGATGGAGATCTTTGGAGGTTTAGAATTCGTGTTACCACCCCACCTCGTGGGATTTATGCTTGGGATTGTTGTTCCCCTGTCTTGTGCTTCCTTTGCTCCTCCTCCTAGTCTTTTTTCTCGTCTTGTTAGTCCTACACCACTTGTTCACAAGCAAGGTTTCCTATAGAAGAAGTTGAAAAACTTAAGCCACTTGACAAGATAGTGGATCCATCTAATTTCATGAATATAATTATTCATAAACTTGGAAAAGTGCCAATGACATCTTGATTCCTTCTCCAAGATATAGGGCTATTGATTTTCATTTGTTCGTAGAGTTCACTCTTTCCTTTCTTTGTGGTCATTGTTCTATTAAGGTGTTCACAGAAAAAAATTTCCTTAGACCAAGAAATGTTGATTGTTGGTCCAGTTGTGTTGATACTATAAAAAATATAGGTCCAATTCTATTACTAAGGCGTTTCACTTTGTTTCTTTGTCTTAATTAATGTGTTATTATTAATTTATTTGTTTTCTAGTTTTTGGAACTCTAGAGGGTTGAGACAAGAGAATCCTTTTGTCACTTTTTTATTTGTCTTTCTTTCTTCTTCATTTGTCATAGATAGAGACCATTGGTGAGCTAGAATCTATGTCATGGACTCCACCTAATGAGATTAATGCTTAGGATTTTGTTGTTGCCTTCTTCTTAGAACAAAAGGCCAAGGCCGTCTCATTGGGTTTGGGTTGGCAATTGGGAGAGAGATTTTATATTCCTTGAAAGTATTCTGTTGTTTTTTGAGGTTTTGTGTTGTTTAAGAATCAATTTAGTTAGGAGTTGTCTTGTACCAACGAAGTAGGGGAAAGATACAACAATTGGAATGTAATCGAAAGGGGGAAGTAGTATATTAGCAAGTATGCTGTAAGGGGTTTGACACAGCGTGTAGCGCTTGTGTGAAGAAAACACACCAAAATAAATCCTTGAAAGAACAAACTTCAATGGCCGAAGCTTAGCTTTTAAGAAGATGCAAAAACAAGACTGTTTGCAAACGTTGAGGTTGCTGAGACAACATAATCTTCGAAATCAAGTTCCAAACTCATCGAAAAGCCATTCTTTAGTTTATACTCATTGTTTCCCCAATGGTTGTGTTGCTATTCCTGCTAACCTTTTTACCACTAGGGTTGGCTATCATATGACCAAGATCATCCTCATCGTCGCTATCATCCATCATTGGTCTTCTAGGATTAATGAGGACAGGATTAATGGCTGGTCTTCCCGGTTTGACATAGCCGGCTTGATTCACACCATTAGTCCGGTTCCGATTATTCTTAACTCGTTGTAAAATGCCCAATTGGTTGCGAATTCACTCTAATTGTTGCTCCATTGTACGAGTTATTTTCCGTTGTTCTTCGATTGCTCTCTAAACCGCGGGCAGCCCCCGATCACCGTCACGAGGCTAGTTGCTACCGTTGCCTTCAAGATTGGCCATCTGATTGATTGATGAACCGCTTTGATACCACCTGACGCAGCGTGTAGCGCGTGTGTGAAGAAAACACACCAAAATAAACCCTTGAAAGAACAAACTTCAATGGCCGAAGCTTGGCTTTCAAGAAGACGCAAAAACAAGACTGTTTTGCTAAGAAAACCTAAATAGGTTGTTGAAATTTGATTAAGAAAAACTTGATTACAAACTCTAGATCATAGGCATATTTATAGTATTTGGCTAATCCAAATTCATCTAATATTTGTAAACAAAATCCAACTAGAATTCTAATAAAAATAAAACCCTAATCAAACATGAAGTAGAATCCTAAATCAAGTAGAAATATGAAATAGAATCCTAAATCAAGTAGAAATATAAAGTAAAATCCTAAATCAAGTAGAATTCTAAAACTTAAGAAGTATTAAAATAACATTATGACACTACTATTTTGGTGATACTGTTCTGGTTTGGTTGGGTCGGCCTTGGGCCGAGTTTTGATTGGTGACCGCATCAGGATTGTACTAAGTTTGTTGCTACATTGACAGCTTATACATTCCCAGTGCATGTAAGCGATTACCTGCACATGGGGGGAGGTTAGGATCAGCTATAAATAGCTAATCCCTTCCCACAGAGATATATGAAAATTCACGATAATTTTTTATTTTCTCTCTATATTCTCTCTTTCTCCCTCATGTCTATCTCTTTCTCTCCCTAAATTCTCTCTCTTTCCCTCTCAATCCTTCTACTGATTGAGAATTACTCGTTAGATCCTTAGGGAGCTAATAGGAGTGACATCATTCTTGTGGGATTGGTCAACTATAGCCATAGTTTGGATCAATATTTATTGTGTTGAACCTAGTGTTTTTCTCTCGTGCAGCACCCCACCCTTGGAGGTTGAGGGCCAGAGCCACCCTTATTGCTCGGGAGACAAGCAATAACCATCACAAATAAGCACCTTGGTAGCAACACCTATCTGCATCTACAATGGATATATATCAGCAACCTGTAGGAATCTAGGGACCACTCTTGATGTATGATTGCCTTTTGCACTGGGAGAGTCAGGTCGTGACATATAGTTTATCTTATTTGGTTGCAAAATATTGCCTTTACTGTTTATGTACTTAGGCCTTCAACTTAGGTGTCATGACCCTAGGGGTGAATCAGTAAATGGTCGTTAATAACTACTTGTATGTGCCATTAGTTGCTAGCTAGATGGGGGTTAAGTGGTTAGGGAATTAGCTTAATGTTTTGGTTGTTATGTTAGTTAGCTGTTATATTATTAGAATGTTATGGTTGCTGGAGGCTCTATAAGAGACCTACAACAGTATGAGGAAGTATCATTGGAGAATAATACAAAAGTCTTTCTTTCATTTCTGTCTTTCTCTCTCTCTCGTTCTCTCTTTCTCCCTCCCTCATTCTATCTGTCTTCCTACATTCATTTCTTTCTTGAAATTCACTCAATTGTCCAGCCCATAATCTAAGGGCTTGACATTAGGTTCCTCCCTTTAAGGTAAAGTTGGGGGGGATAGAGGGATTGAGAAACATGAAGACTCGCCTATTAGAAGTGAGTATTTATCAAAGGGTGGGATGATTTGGAGTACCCTTTCTAATTACCCACCTACTCCATGTCTCTATTCTCGATTCCTCCTTTTGCAATGAGGAAGCTGAAGGAATTACCCAGGAAATTCCTTTGGGATGCTTTAGGTCAGGCGTTCAAATATCATATGGTTAGTTGGGACTAGATTTGCCTTCCTTTATTGGGTGGGTAGCTTGGGGTTGAGAAACTAAAGGTTTTCTTTTTTCTTTATTTTTCCAAGTAAAAACTAAGGGTTTTCAGTAACACTTTCTTGGGTAAATGGTCTTCGAGGTTTGCATTGTCTTTGGGAAAAGTTCATGGTTCTAAAGTATAGTACTCAATGGAGGATTGGTCATCTTTAAGGGATTGTGGAGCAGATGGGGAGTATGCAGGTCTAGGCGATTATTTCTTTTGCGATAGGAAATGGAATTAGTGAGTATTGGATTGATGCTTAGTGCAGGGATCACCCTTTGCAAGACACAGTTACTTGATTTTTTAGGCTGCTAGAGACAGTTTTGCTAATGTGAATAGTTTTTCCCCATAATTAAGGAAAAATTTTCCAGTTAAAGGAATCAACTTGTTAACATCTTCCTTTGACATACTTTATACTTACTCAGTGACAAGGCAGGGGAAGACAAATGGTCTGCCATTTATTTTGTTCTTTCTATAAGGCTTTTTTGGCAAACAGGGAGATGAGGGTGGCTTGTGAGTGATTTGAGTGTATAATATGGATGGAGTGTGGTCAACCATTTACTCTTCCATTCAGTTCATCGTGGAATGGGTAATGGTATTTTGGAGATTTTTTTTTTTGTTGTTGTTGTTGTTGTTGCTGTTTTTTGGTGTGTTTCCATATTGTACTTGTTGGTTTTACCATGTCAACTAAGTGATGGAACACAACTATATCAATTATCTTCATTCACCACCATCTCATGAAACTTCTCCATATGAAGATGGTGTTGAAACTTCATTTCATCATTACTCCGCCAGGGGATATTATCCATTGTCGGTCCCAAGCCCGGATAAAGGAGGAGGGTTGCGTTAGGTAGCCGACAGCCAACGTAAAGCCTAATTGGATCCAAATATGAATTCTAAACAAACTATCTGTTGGGATGTAACCCACATAGAAGTCTAGAATTCATGTAGCCAACCCCACATAATGGGATAACGGTTGGATATGTTGTTGTTGTTGTTGCTGTTTTAACTCTTTTTGATGAATAGTGGGTGATGATGGTGCCCATGCTTAATTTTTTGTGTTCATGGAAGTTGGCTTGCCTGAAACAAAGCATAAGGGACCCCTTGGAGGGTCTCTTTTTGAGGGCAAGGGAGGCTAAATTCCTGCTCCTTGGAGCCCTTATTGCCTTTTAGATGATTTATCCTTGTAAATAGTTCATTGGTTTCTCTTTTCTATAGATTCACCCCCTTATGGCAGCTTTATCTTTATATGGTTGCTTATCAAAAAAATAAAAAGGTAATATCATGATCATGAATGAAATGGTGATGATATACTATATCTATGCAGCCTCTGATTTGGAAAAATTGGTGAGTTGCTGCTCTGAGATAGAGGGCAAGTTCATTTTTTTTTTTTTTAAATTCCACTCATTTTCTTTTCTTTCAGCATTGTTCTCTATGTTCAAAGGGTAGGTTTCCAAAACCAGGAAACATTCATATGCCAGTAGTTCTTTTAATTCCATAGTTAGTATGTCTTCACTAGAAAATGTGTTATCATCCCCTCTCTTATCATTATACTTTAGCTCATTGTTGATGTTGAAATTTTGTTGTAGAGGAGGAATGGCAGGACAATTGGTAAAAGAAAGGATACCAGGAAGAATCCATATAATTGTGAAGGGGATGATGATAGTTTACTGGATTTAACCAAAGTGAATGAGGGGGATCCTGCATCTTCCACCGCTTTTTGTGATAAAACAAGTGGTTCTTTTTGTTGCACGTCAATGCCCAGCCAAGGTGAATCTTGTTGCTTCCATGCTGCAGCTGATGCCAATAAAACTCAATACATTTTGGCTGAAGGAGAAGATTCAGCTAATTTGACTGCTAGGATTTCTTGTGCTGCCCAGGAACAGACACCCAATGGACTATCTAGCATTATATCAAATCATAGTCTGGATTCCAACCTGAAAACTGCATCTAGCCCAAACGATTTAGATCCTAGAGCTTCTGCAGGAAGCAGTATTTTACTTGATGATATTGAGCATTGTAAGAAAGAAAAGGATGGAAGATTAATTGAGTTTGCCTGTGGTCAGGATTCTGAAGATCAGAAGTTCTATAATGATATTTTTGTTGAGCACGTACAGGGCCCTGGTGTGGTTGCATGTTTCCAGCCTACAGAAGTGCCTGATGGTGGCAAAACTAACAGTAAACACAACGGGGACTTCAAAGAATGGACCTCACATTGGGACTCTTTCTACATGAGAAACTACTTCTATAGCACCAAAACTCATGAATCTACATGGGACACTCCTCTAGGGATGGAACACCTAGTGTCTGGTGAAGTCATTGAGAAACAAGACGAAATGAATGAGATTGCTGAAGTGAATTTTGACCTCATGGTTTCTTTTCCTTGTAACAAACCACTAGATTGTTGTGGTTTGCAGTGTGGTACCAATTTGCTTGGTGAATCCAAGAATGATGATGAATTACTGGATCAACTGCCACCTAGTGAGTCCTTACAAGGGTTTGAGCTTGCTGGTGAAAACTGTCATGAATTGATGACTGTACCTGCTCTAAGCTGCAGCTTTCAGCAATTGTATCAAAAGCAGCAGATCAACAAGAATTGTTGTGATGAAACTTCTTCACATGTCTTGTTGCAGCACATCGACAGGTACTGTTGTCTAACCCTTTTTTGTCATTTATTTTCAATGGATATACTACTAGCATTTATGGTTTCCCTCCTCCCATCCCCATGTTACCCTTCTTTGTTTGATCTTGACATTATTATCTGATTCTGTTCCTCAATCTTAAAATACTATTCAAACTTTTTAATCACAGATGGTGAAATGAAATCAGGCAATTAGGTTGTGTTGAGACTGCAATAGAGATTTGAATGGAATAAATACTCATGGCACTGAATAACTAGATTGGTATGGTCAAATAGGTAATTCTGACAAAATTATCTCATGTGGGTGAATCCAGTCAAAGGGTAGTGGTCAATGACTTTTTACCATCAGATAGCAGGAGTTGAGATCGGAGAGGTTTGGTCCTTGATGAAGGTGGTAGGAGCATCTTATGTGTTATTCCCTTTTCTAGTAAAACATTTGAACCAAAGATGAAGAGGAAGAGAGAAGAGACTAAGAAGAGAAGAAACAGAGAGAAGAACAAGCAATAGAAGAAGAGGGAAGAATTGGAGGAGAGAGAGAACTAGAGAGACAGATAGACAAATCAGGAGCAATTTTCCCATAATCTATTGCTGAAAATTCTGTATACTTGTGAGGTAATTTATAAAGTCAAATTCTTGTGAGGTAACCTAAGAAACCAAATTAGAGAAGGAACAAAAATCCTATTCCTAACTGAACTTAGAATTCAATTCATGGTGGGAAGAAAACTGAAATACTTGAATAATAATTCTATAAAGGGTAGAATTTAAGTTCTCTTATTACTTCTTGCGCTCGCCAGTCTTTTTACATTGGAATCTAAAACAATCTCCACTAGTGTGCTTTTTGAAGTTGACAACTAACAATCTCCTTGAGCTTCTTATTGCTAAATCCTTCCTAAGTTTGTTGTTCATTTTGGGTTGGCCTGAATTTTCTAAGTTAGCTACTCGGATTTTGGTGATTCCTTGCTTGGAGACCATTCTACTCTTGTCACTACTGAGACAAATCCCATCCTAGTCATGGAGATAATATGGGTGGTTGTTGTCGTGGTCATCCTCGACCCCACTACACCTACTACAATCATATGAGTCACAATCATGATACTTGTTATAGCTTGCATGGATGCCCATCTCGAGCGACTAATACTACTCAAGTAGTTGTTGGTAATTCATTGAGTCAGAATGCCATAACACCTGGTGGTCCATTGTTTGATAACCTTCTTGTTTGAATTTGTCTTAGGATCGGATGAATAATTGGCATGCAACATGAGTCTTCGACAACTATATTATTGTCTCAATCTGCTCCATATGCGTTTTGCACTATTGTCGCTTCACCCATACAGGTCCATTGTCAGTTAGGGCACCCATTTTTTTTAAGGGTGATGAAGATGGTCCTAGTTTATTAAGCCTTCCTACCATGGAGCGTGGGTTGTGTCAACTTGGAAACATAATTGTAGTTCATTCCCAAGTAGAGTCAATAATTGCCTTAATTTTCCTTTTTTAGTTGCTCATTTTGATGTGTGAGAGCTAGTAGTGTTAGCTCAAAACAAGCTCAAAACAAGGATGTCATTCTTTATAACTTTTATTAATGATTTATCATGAACTACTTGGTTATATTTAATGAAAAATCATGTGGTACTGTTTTATATTTTTAGTACCTTTTGTGTTGGAATTCAAACTCAGTTTAATGTGCCAATTTGTGTTCTTTGTAATGATAATGCGCTTGAGTACTTGTCTACACCATTTAAGACTTACATGGATTCTTCCCCAAATTTCTTGTCTCGGCACCCCCTAACAAAATGGGGTCGCTGAAAGGAAGAATAGTTAAAGCTATAGATGCCTTTTGGATGCCATGCAAGATTTTAAGGGTGTAGACAAATATTCGAGTGAATTACCACTACGAAGAATACAAATTTGCGCATTAAAATGAGTTTGAATTTCAGCATAAAAAAGGTAGTGAAATTAGAAAACCATTCTGAACAATTTTTCATTAAATATAATTGCACGATTCTAGAGAAATCATCAATAAAAGTTACAGAATAACGAAATCCTTGTTTTGAACTAACACGACTAGCACTCCATACATTAGAATGAACAATTGAAAAAGGAAAATTGACACGCTATTGACTCTATTCTAGAATAAACTATGACTATGTTTCCCAAGTCGACACGATTCATAAATGGAGCAGATTGAGATAGATAATATAATCCTCAACATTATGCGTCTGGCCAATCATCCACTTGGCCCTTTGATCTTACCAAAGGAAAAATCAGATAAAAAAGTTATGGAACAGTTAAGGTCACGAGTAAGTTAACTGGCAAAAAGTAAATTGAGGGGATATTGCGGTAAATGTGGAAAAAATGACAAGGGAAAAGGAGGAAGGGATTCTGCATGCCAAATACCCTTGATGGGGCTTGAGAACCATCAACCAATGTAAGCATTTATAGAGAATTATTACTAGACATGTGGTTAGTAGCAGCTGAGTAAAAAATCTATGGATCGATAGAAGATGAGAACTATGTAAAACAAGCAGCGGGATTGCCAGTGTGTGTAAAAGATGCTATAGATGAAGTGGCTTACTATGCTACTTGAAATTGGAGGAGTTGGGTGTACTCTCCAACTTACTGTAAATACTGGAGAAGACATGCTAGGGGTTATAACATCCTAGCTCAATGAATTATGGCAAGTATCTCGAGTGTGATCTATATGATTGCCATAGGTACAATGGGGCTAAGGATGACCATGACAACCACTTGTAGAATCTCAACAACTAGGATGGTGTCATGTTCCTAGAGCAATAGAGGGCA
The DNA here is from genome assembly GCF_014633365.1 of Diospyros lotus. Taxonomy (NCBI): domain Eukaryota; kingdom Viridiplantae; phylum Streptophyta; class Magnoliopsida; order Ericales; family Ebenaceae; genus Diospyros; species Diospyros lotus. Next base: position 22,064,469 of record NC_068345.1, read on the forward strand.
ATATTGTAATAAAGATATAATACTTGTTAGGATTACAGTTGTATTGGACATGGGTGGTTGTATTGCACATGGGTGTAATGGCTGTGAGGCTATAAATAAGCCATTGCTGTAGGAGAAGGATCATGCTTGAATTGATAATTGAAATCTCTCATTTCCCTCTCTTGAATTCTCTCAATCTCCCTCCAATTTCTCTCTAATCACTCTCGTTCTCTCCTTCTCTGTTCTGTTCTTCCCTAACTTCCCCCATGTCTCTCATGATCTAATTTCCCCAATTCCTCCCCAATTACCTCCTAAACCTATTATGAACCCTAGGTTCATGACAATTGGTATTGGAGCCACCGTTCCTCGACGACTTTTTCTGTTGATTAATTTCTGATGGATTGGCGCTTGTTGTCCGGCAAAAGTTGATTTTCGGGATTAGAAGGCGAATTCAACTCCAGTGATTCCAACAAACCTTGGCAGTTAGGTTGAGATTTGAAGCTGCAATTTTTGACAATCCAAGCGTGAGACAGACGAACAAGGCTAGGTTAAGTAGTTGAGTGAACAACGATTTAGACGGAGGCGACGCGAACATAGGAGCGTTCGCAGTTGGTGTTCAGAGGTGAGCTGATAGTTTTTCTACTGGAACCGGGCATTTTCCTTGGCGATTATGTGAAGCAATTCAGGTGAAGTCTATAACCGAGCTGTGGTCGCAACCAGTGGACGGTGATTGGGAGGGTCACGGCTGTTGCAAGTCGAAAACAGCAGGCGGAGTAGGTTCCATAATCCATTACAACTTGAATATTGGAGGCAACGCTCCTCGGGGAAGAAGCAATGACTGAATTCGGAATTGAACTTGGATTTGGAAGGCGTAGCCGAGTAGAGCAAACTTGGATTTGTAAAGCAAAATCGAGCAAAGTCACTTCGGCTCGGAATTGAAGACGATGTAGGCTAGGAGAGGTCTTCAGTAATACCGAGTTGAATTTGGAGGCGAATCAGAGTGGTGCAGCGGTAGTTTCGTGGCTGGAAACGTTGCTAATCTCAGCCTAGATTTGAAGACGTGTGAAGGTGAAGCATACCTTGGTGCTGGTTGTTTGATCTTTAGGAGAACTAACTAGAGCAAGGTCCTTGGCCGTGATTTACGACAAGCTAGGCGAACTTCCTAACCGTGACAGCTCTTTGCTATGTTCTCGTGATCAAATTCTTGCTAGATTTCGGAATTTGATTCCGACGCAATAGGAGGTGAGTGTCGGTTAATACTTTGGGCTTGGAAATTGAAGGTGACGGGGCCAATTGGTTTCGATGGTGCTTTCAGAGACGCCTAGAGCAGTTCCGGTTGATCAGAACTTGCCGACGAATACAACCTCCTTGATTTCGACGGATGAATTCTTGGCTAATTAGCCTTGAGGCAGTTGATCATCCAACTACTGTGATGTGGATTGTGATTTTCAATTGAGAGTCAGACGTTCTAGGAGACTCTAGGAGGCCAATCAAGTTGCTGGAACTGTGCAACCCTAAAATAGGCTGGACTTGAAGTGGAACAACGCCTGAAATTGCCACCTCTTGGATCAATTTCAGAGGTGACTATTGTGAGACAAATTGAAGGGAAGTGTGGGATTCATCATGTATAGAACTCCTTCTAGTTGGACTTCGAAGTATACTGTTGGTGAAAAATCAGCCATGGAAAGTAGTGCACGCATGAGGCACTTGGAACCTCAATGGCAGCAGAAGAAGGCTGCAATTTCAGCTGTAAACAACGGGAAACGTGAGAAGGGGATCAACCAATGGGACAAGGGAACAAGAAGCGTGGTACATGAATCGAGCAAGGAATTCAGCCGAATGCTACACGAACAATTGCAAGAGTTTGCAATGATACTTACTAAGAAGTATCGTTACAGTTTTCCCGCTGAATTTTTCGAGGATTATCGTGGAAGTCTTAACAAATAATACTTCCTTAAAATTGAGTAGCCGAAGGAGAAAGCAAGAAGTCGAGAAGTGGATTCACTGCCTATTTTCAATGTGGAGTGGAGGAAGTATACCGGTTCCAACAAAATTATCAAGGAGGAATGCAACATTAGTAATGAATATGATATTGGTGGTGAATGGCATTATCCAAAGGGAATCTGTGATGAACAAATTAATAGGGCAGCAAAGGCAAATGAACAATCTGAAATTGTTAAAAGAGAAGTTCATATAGAGGGAAATTCCAACAAACACAAGGAAGGAGGAGTTGCTGAATTGTTTGTATGTAATTTGGAGATTCCGACTAAAACTTTAGCCAATATTAAGGGAGTTGGCACTGTAAATGAAGCGAACAAGTCAATGGAAACTCAGGATTCCGAAGATGAAAGAAGATTGGTGTGAACCACATTTTTCAAGGGCAGGAGGCTGATGACTTGGTTGAAAAACAAGTTATAAATCAGATTGGGAAAGGAACTGCTACGAAGATGGCTTCCTTGCAACTGATATTCCAGCCAGGGTTATTGTCTCATTAGATAACCTGATTATAAATCATGTTTGGGATGAAGGTTGTGATGGAGGCCTAGTTTCAGCCATTGAGGAACCTGTGGGACTTTCTCGTCACTTTCTATGCAACCAGTATGTCTAGATAGCAAGGGCAAGGAAATTTGAGTCCCTTACTATTTCTGGAAATGGTATGTTTGGAGGTATGTCTTTAGCTGGGATATCTTCTAATGTTGTGAAGGTGTGTGGATTTGATAAGGAAGTATGGGGACAACTTGTAATTGTAGGACAGCTACCGAAAAGAATTGATTCAAGCTGTATGGTCGGAAATGAGGTTTTGCATAAGTTGGACAATGCCGACTCTCAAGGAGGGTTACAGTGTTTTGCACCGATAAAGCAAAATACTATTTTGGAAATGCAAGAGAGCATGGCTTCAGCAAATAAATTCCTAACAAGATTTCAGCTAAGGAAAGCCAAGAGTTTTGCGGAGGAGAACAAAGCTCCTGTTGCTCTGTTCATTCTTGCTATAACTAGAATTGTTGCAGCAACTCCTGGATCTGACACTTCTACATTGTTGCATGTAAAGGCGATTGCGGATATCATCGCGAAGGGTGATGAAATATTCAAGGACACGAGAACCACTACAAATTTGTTATGTATACAAAGGTTTTTCAAAACTTCTCCATCCAAGCTGTGGAAGAGAAGGAAAAAGCATACTAGAAGCTGTGGAGGTTTGGCATTTTTTAGGGACAAGAAATGTTTCAAGGCGAGGGGAATTGTCATGTTCCTAGGGCAATAGAGGGCAATATTGTAATAAAGATATAATACTTGTTAGGATTACAGTTGTATTGCATATGGGTGGTTGTATTGCACATGGGTGCAATGGCTGTGAGGCTATAAATAAGCCACTGCTGTATGAGAAGGATCATGCTTGAATATATAATTGAAATCTCTCATTTGCCTTTCTTGATTTTTTTCAATCTCCCTCCAATTTCTCTCTAATCCCTCTCGTTCTTTCCTTCTCTGTCCTGTTCTTCCCTAACTTCCCCCATATCTCTTCTGATCTAATTTCCCCAATTCCTCCCCAATTACCTCCTAAACTTGTTATGAACCCTAGGTTCATGGCAGATGGGATCAGTTTGACAGTGGCAGTAGCAGAATGTTCTCCAGGCAGAGAATCTCCATGATTAACAATGGAAGAATAAGCTTGAGTAATCTGGAAAATACCTCCAAGTGCAGAAGAAAGGCACTTTCCATAATCTCTGTTTTGATGAGCTTGAGTTTTAGTTGAATCTCATGGAGGCAAAGAACAGTAAACATCTTATCCCTTTGCTCTTGTTGCTTTTTCACATTTGTATCAAAAGGCATAACTTCATTGAATTTAGTAATTGAGGCATGTAGCTTACCCAGATAGAGGTAGTCACGTTTAACTCATTCTGTCATAGATGGAATAATGCACCAATTGCATCATAGATACAAGTTGTGTCACTTGTATACAGCTTGCATAGATGATTCCATGCACAAAGAGGTCAAAAATAGGCATCAAACTCGGCTCAATTGTCTGCCACATCAAACATTGCAACTGTGCATCAACTCTCATCCAAATAGGTTGACTGCTTGTGGGAAAATTTGAAACAGTTTTTTAGTGATCCTTGGGCCTCTGACCATGGAATCGAATGTTTCTATAACTGAATACCAAATATAATAATTTTTCTCATTCAGTTTCTCGGTTGTGATAATTGGTATGCTAGAAAAATGAGGGGTAGTAACAGTTATTGATGAGGTCCTGAGGGCTGTTGATGAGGCTGGATCTGGGATGTTGTTGGTTGTGGCATACATCATTGGGATTTTGGAATGAAGGTTGCTCCAACAAGATGAAAGAGGAGAGCACACAAGAAGAGTTTAGATTTGAATGCAACTAGAAAATGGAAGTCTCACACAAAAGAGATTTGCGTTGGATCTGAGCAGTCGTGTCTGAACTGTAAGAAGGCTAATATGATTGAGGAAAAAGGCAGATTTGAGAATGTGAACATGAAGAGTTGTCAATCAGAGTTGGATTGCCGCATGTTGCATCAGCTCAATGGTTTTCCACATCAGATAGAACAATTGCGCATATACTCTCTACCAAGCAGGTTGATTGCTACAGTGATATTTGAAACCCCTGTCAAGTGGTCCTCAAGTCTGTGACCAAGGAACAAATTTCCAACTGAAGACCAAGCAGAATAATTTTTTCCATTTAGTTTCTCAGTTGTGATAATTAGTGTGCAGGAAAAATGAGGGATGGTAATGATTGTTGATGAAGTTGGATTTGGGATGCCTTTAGTTATGGATGACATTGTTGGTGGATTGAAGGTTGCTCTAACAAGATGAAAGAGAAGAGAGCACATGATGCAAAATCTGAACAAAAACACAAGAGTAATCTCTATTACTCAAATCAATTATCAATATTCGAATTCAATAATCAAAGTCTGCTTAATAATACACCTCTAAAGGGTTTATATAGACTAGAGACCCTAGCTAATTAGGAAACATATCAAAGATCAAATCATTTCCTAACCAGAACGGAAATATAATCTTCCTAAAACTACTTAGGAAAGAAATAAAAAAAGATATTTAAATAATAGAATGTCTTGATAATCTAATCTTAAATATCTTAAAAAATATTCCTGTCTTGTTTCCCATCAACGCAAATGCAAGCAGAGTTCAGATTTGAATGTTTCTGAATGCAACTAGAAAGGGGAAGTTGCACGCAAAAGAGATTCATGTCAAATATGATTGAGCTGGGAAAAGATGAGTCTGAATTGTTGGAAGGCTAATGAGATCGAGGAAAAAGGAAGATTTGAGAATGCAAATATGAAGTGTTGTCAATTGGAGTTGGGTTGCCTCGCATGGTATCGGGTTTGTCTACAAATATCTATTGGAGATGCAAGATGATGGAAGCACGAACAAACTCAAACAGACGGTTGCTGGGTTTGGAAGGGGGTGTGGTTGGAGAGAGGAGCATGACTAATGATTGCAACAAAAGCTATAGTTGATTGAAATTAGGGTTAGGGTTTCTAATTAAAAATTGGGTTAGGCTCTAATACCATGTAAAAGTAAGAGACTGTTGTAAAAGAATATAATGTTCTTTAATACAGTTGATTTAAATTAGGGTTAGGTTTCTAATTAAAAAAATAGGGTTAGGCTAATCCCATGTAAAAGTAAGAGAATGTTGAAAAGAATTCTGTATTATTTTACTAACATGTAATACACACACATATACAAGTGATATGGTATATACAAGAATTAGCAGAGTACCCTCACTTATAAACCTTAACAAACATAAGGGTTTGGAGTGAAACGAAAGAAGAAAAGTCGAAAAGCAAAGAGAGAATTTTGAGAATTATTACTGAATAGATTCAACCTCTGATTGCAAACAGAACTGAGGCTAGATTATATACTAGCCTTAACTGCTTCTTACAGCTTATACATCAGCATTTAAAATAATCTAATTCTCTACAACTACAAATATAAAATAGTAGTACAACAAACCAATAACAACATAAGAGATTACACAATAGTATTTTATAGCAATAACAACTATACTATGTCAACACAATCTCTTCTACATGCCCCTTCAATTTGGACTTCCCCAAGATAGTAGCTGAAGTTGCTGACTGCTGATATGGGAGGAATTTTAAGACCAAGTTTATCACACAAAAATAAGAATCTATCCTTAGGCAATCCTTTTGTGAATATATCAACAACTTGATGTAAGGAAGGAATATGTCTAATCTCAACTGCACCACCTTCAACCTTCTCTCTTACAAAGTGCACATCAATCTCTATGTGCTTGGTTCTTGAGTGAAAACTAGGATTTTCAGCTATACATTTTGCTACCATGTTGTCATACCAAAGAATAGGAGTATAGAGACATGAAAACTCAAGCTCATAAAAGAGCGATTTCAACCACAAGATTTTTGTTACTCCTTGAGCAACAACACAATACTCAGCCTCACCCATAGACCGTGCCACCACTGTTTGTTTCTTAAAACTCCAAACAAGTAGATTATTTCCAAGAAAACCACATAGACCACTAGTGGAACGTCTTGTGACCTTGCAGCCTGCATGGTCAGTATCAGTATACACATGTAGTGACAGATCAGGTGAAGACGGAGAAAAAACCAAACCCAGGCCAATGGTTCCTTTAAGATACCACAATAGTCTCTTACAGGCCAACCAATGTTGATCCTTATGGGAGGCTAAAAATTGACTTAGTTTGTTCACAACAAATGCTATATGAGGTCTGGTGTATGTTAGATATTAAAGAGAACCCACAATAGTTTGATAAAGAGAAGGATTAGAGAATAGATTTCCATCATCAGTTAAAGAAGTGGCTGCACTCATAGGAGTAGCACATGGTTTGCACTTAGACATTGCAGCCTTTTTCAGTAAGTCTAGGGTGTATTTAGATTGAGTCAAATAAAGGCCTGTAGAATTACGCTAAGCCTCAAACCCTAGAAAATAGTTCACTGCACTAAGTGTTTTTAGAGAAAATTGAGTATCTAATTCACGAATACAGTCATGTAAAGCAACATAATTCGATCTAGTGATCAAAATATCATCAACATACACCAATACAAACAACACAAACTTAGGAGTTATTTTGATGAATAAAGAAGCATCAGAAATTGCCCTCACAAAACCCCAATCCTGTAAGGCTGACCGCAACTTAGTATACCATGCTCTTAGAGCCTATTTTAGACCATATAGAGATTTCTTTAACCGACATACATGAGAAGGAAACGACTGATCAATGAATCCCTCTGGCTGCGTCATAAACACTGCCTCATTTAGATCGCTTTTTAAGAAGGCATTATTCATATCAACTTGCTAAATTTCCCAGCCAAAAGTGACAGCTAAAGAAAATAACACCCGAATGGTAGGAGCTTTGATGATTGGACTGAAGGTTTCAATGAAATCTATTCCTGGTGTTTGGAGAAATCCCTTTGCAACTAGACGAGTCTTGTATTTTAGGATAGAACCATCAGATTTATACTTCACTCAGAACACCCACTTACAATCAATAAGGTTCATATCCGAGGAAAAGGGAACAAGATCCCAAGTTTTGTTCCTTTTTAAAGCTGAGTATTCCTCCTCCATGGCTTTAATCCAATTGGAGTCTAAGAGAGCTTCTTAAATAGAATTGGGCTCTAGAGAACTCACTAAGGCATGAGGAGAAGTGAGGGAAAGCTGTTGAGCTTTAGCTCTAGTGAGCATGGGATGAACAGATGGTGCTGGAGCAGCCTGAGCTGAAATAGGATTAGATGTAGGAAATGATGAAGGAGTTGGTTCAATAGGAATAGAGGAGCAAGAAGATGAAGGCTGCTCAGGAACAATCAAATTAGAACTAGTGGCAGAAGAGACTAAGGAATTAGTTGGTGCTACTTGAGGTGAATGACTAAATTTGACTGAAAAAGGGAACAAATTCAAAATAGTAGTGGGCAAGCCTATGCTAGACACTGACTAGTTTGTATGAGTTTTTGAAAATAAATGTTGAAAAGGAAACTCCTTAGGATTAAAAATAACATGTCTTGACACATAAACTCTACTCGATGGATGCATACACTTGTATCTAGCTTGTAGATGGCTGTAACCAAGAAACACACACTTTGTTGAATGGAAATTGAACTTGTGCTTGTTATAGGGTTTGAGGAAGGAAAACATGCACAACCAAAATGATGGAATTGCATATAACTTGGCTAGTAACAAGTTTACAGTGTAAACGGTTGTTTGAAAAGCCTCTATCCATAATTTTAAGGGCATATTAGCTTGAGCTAAAAGAGTGAGTCCCATTTCAGCTATGTGTCGATGTTTTTTCTCTGCAACACCATTTTGTTAGTGTGTATAGGGACAAGTAAAATGAGGTTGAATGCCCCAGGTGTGCAAATAAGGTAAAAAGGCTTTAAACTCTCCACCATTGTCAATTTGAAGTGTCTTAAGTTTGAACTGATATTGGAACTCAGCAAACTTATGAAAGGTTTGAAAGATTGATAAGGCTTCAGATTTAAGTTTCATTGGATTCAACCATGTATATCTAGTAAAAGCATCCACAAACACAATGTAATATCTATAACCTTTAACAGAAAGAACAGGAGCAGGCCTCCCCAAATTTGAGTATACTAATTCCAAAGGATGTGTAGCTATGATTTGACAATTTGAAAAGGGAAGCTGATGCATCTTTCCCAATTTACACTAATCACAAAAAGAAAGATCAGTGAAGGAACAAGGAATGTTGATTTTATTTAGAAGAATATGCTGTAATACACGAAAGGAATGATGCCCCAACCTAGCATGCCACTGTTGACAGACCCTATCAATACAAGCTAATTGCATGCTAGGTTTATTAGAAGAATACAAAGCCTGTCTATTACAATTGTTCAGGCTAGTTACAAATGATTTAGAACATTTTGGTGAGGAAACAACAGAAGAAGAAATAGGAACAGTTGACGATGCAACATGCACAAATGCCGAAGCCAGCTAATAGAGGCCATTTTTAAGAGTTCCTCGTAGCAGCACCTTGCCCGAATCCTTATCCTAAATCAAGCAAAAATTGGAGTGAAATTCAGCAATGACATTATGATCATGCGTGAGTTGAAACACACTAATTAAATTCTTTGTCATGTTAGGAACATGAAGAACTCGAGGTAAAGAAATTACAGAGGTAGGATTAATTTGTAGAATCATTTTACTAAGGCCAACATTAGCAATAGGAAGCATCTTACCATTGCCTATTGCCACTTTATGATTGCCACCATAGGGAGTATGAAGAGAAAGATTATTCAAACTGGAGGTGATATGGTTTGTAGCGCCTGAGTCTACACACCAGGAGTTATCACCAGGCTGATAGGATGAAGAAGAAAATTGTGACTGATTGTCCAAAGATTGAGTGGAGTAACCATAATGAGCTTTTGGTGCAAACTCTTAGTCTGTCAAGAAAGCTCTATTAGCCTCATGAGAAGCCATCAAAGCTTGAGATTGAGAATCATTTCCACCTCTACTAAAGGAATTCCTCTGAAAATTTTTGTCAAACCTATGGTAGCATCTGTCAACAAGATGTCTAGGTTTCCCACACAATTGACGATAAACTCTTTTACCATAAGATCGACCTCGGCCTCTATTTCCTCTAGAACCGTTTCCTCGGAAATTACCACCACTCCTACTAGGAAAACCTCCTCGACCAGTGTTACCATTATTACCTCTATTTATTTGTGAGGCAAAGTTAACATTCATAGCAACATTATCAAAGGCATCAACAGACGACATATTAGCCACATTTTTTGTAGCTAATCTTTGCTCGTGCATCAAGAGCAGATACTGAACCTTTTCTAGGTTTATATCATCCATTTGATATGTAATTAAACTGACAATAACATCATAATCCTCATCTAATCCATGTAAAATAAACATCAACAGGTCCTTATCATTTATAGGTTCTCCAATTGCTGCTAGAGAATAACTTATAGTTTTGATCTTCAAATATAATCATTCACCGACATATCATGTTTCTTAATAGATCTAAGTTGTTTCAACTGAAAAGATCTAGCAACTGTTTGTCGAGAATAAAGACTTTCAAAACTAGTCCATACCTCAGCTGCTGACTCACAATGTATTATCTAGCCAAGAACCTTCTTGTCTATAGTAAAAAATAACCATCCTTGTAAGAGCTGATCAGACCTGATCCAATTTAGGAATTTCGAATTAACCACAGGCTTGTCATTTTCAGAAGAGATATACTTTGTTGGGACATCTGTCTTGTTGATAAAAGATAACAAATCAAAGGCTCTAATTGTGGCTAGAACTTGCGCCTTCCAATGTAAATAGTTGCTCGAATCTAGTTTTGTAGGAACGAAACTAAGATTCTTAGCAACTGAAGAAAAATCAGACAAGGATGTAGAGGACAACGAAGAAGAAGATGAGGTTGAATCACGAGAAGCCATGGATGTTAGTTGAGGCTCTGATACCATGAAACGAAAGAAGAAAAATCGAAGAGCAAAGAGAGAATTCTGAGAATTATTACTGAATAGATGCAACCTTTGATTGCAAACAGAACCAAGGCTAGATTATATACTAGCCTTAACCGCTTCTTACAGCTTATACATTAGCACTTAAAATAAATCTAATCCTCTACAACTACAAATATAAAATAGTAGTACAACCAGCCAATAACAACATAAGAGATTATACAAGAGTGTTGTATAGCAATAACAACTATACTATGCCAACACAATCTCTTCTAGATGGAGAGGGAAGAAAAAAAAAAAAATTGGAAAACACCTTTTTCTTGCTTCCCCCCCTATATTCAAAAGCTTTCAGAATTTTTAAAAACAAAAACAAGCTATAGAATGCTCTTTTTGTTATCGTTTTTCAAAACAATAAAATAAAAACAAGAAAGATAAAATGAATAGAGAACTGAGTGGGCTCTTAGATATAGATTATTAAAGACATGTATCATTAAGTGATGTGTATTAGGACTTGTGGGGAAGATATTGAGACTTTTCTAATTACAATTGAATTATATCAAGGAATCACATTGAATATTTACCTCTTTCTCTTGTGATGGATGATATCACAAAGCACATGCAAGGAAAGGTGCTTTGGTGTATATTATTTGTAAATGATACTATTTTGGTGAATGAGAGAAAAGAAGGCATGGACATAAGCTTGAATTACAGAGGAACAATTTAGAAGACTTCGAGTTAAGTAGGTTAAGAACTCAATATATGAAATGTAAGTTTTGGAAAAAATAGGGGGTTGTTTAATTGTGGAAAATGTTTTCCCATTTTTTGTGGAATTTTTTCATTCATTGTAGAAAACTAATTTCAATTTAGAAAATTGGAACATATATTAAAAAAATTGGGAGAGGTTTTCCTTTTTGTAACTTATTATAAAAGGAGATTGAGATGATTTAAGAAAATTTTTGTGGGGAACCACTTTTTTTGAATCCCCAAATTAGTAAGGAAAATTTAGAAGACTTATTTTAGGAGTTTTTGAAGTTCAGTTCAATTTTGGGGAACTGTGCTTTTTCAAATTTCCATTCTCTATTTAGAAAATTTTTGTATTTGAACAAGTGTTCTACTTTCCATTTTTTGTGGAGTAAGTTTCTAGAAAACTGACATTTTCCACAACAGGACGACCCTTGGGTAGTGGGACTTAAAGATTAAGTTATTCATAGGAAAGATTAATTTCATATGTTTGATTAATTATTCAAAAAGAAGGGGAGGTTATTGAAGATGTTACAGAATTAAGGTGGGATGGTTAAAGTGGATAAATTCGTCCAATATTTTATGCAATTATAAACGACGTTTGAAGTTAAAAGGAAAATTTTATAAGACAACTATATGATCATCTTTATTGTATGGCTCAAAATGTTAGACAGTTAAGTACCAAATGTAAAATATGAACATAACTTACATGATGATGTTTTGATAGATATAGGGCCATAGAAGTAAAGATAAAATTACTAGTGAGATTATTGGTCATAAGGTTGAAGCCTATTGAAGATAAAATGTGTGAGATGCAATTAAGATGGTTTGAATGTGGGAAGAAGACCAAAAAATGCACTTTTAAGGCAAGTGCATGAAATGAAAGAAGTTTATACCAAAAGAGATCGATGAAGATCAAAGTAAACATGCGATCAACTTTTACATATGACATGGGATATAATGGTTTTATAGAAAGATATGACCTTAGATATAGGTAATTAGAGGGTAGAATTCATGTTGTTGACACCACCTAATGGGATTAAATTTTGTGATGATAATAAGATTATTATTACTAATATAAGTTTTCTTCCTTTCAATTTGAATTCCTTGCTTATTTAGGAATAAGATTTTGTGCTTTTGTTTTCTTATTTGAATTCATTTCTTAGTATGGTAAGGATTTGTGAGTTTATAGATGCCACAGATGTATAAATTATTCAGATTTGGTTTATTGATATTATTATATTCAAATTATTGGAGTATTGCTCCCAATTTCTGTCTCTTCTCTGATTCTTCTATCTTCTACTTAGCTTGTTCTTCTTTCTGTTTGCATTCTCTTCTTCTTCTTCTTTGATTCTCTATCAACATGTTTTTGAGATGAGCTTCTAACCCGTTTCTCTTTTACCTTGAGTAGTGTGCCTACTAACACACTATCAGAGGGCAATTTGAATGATAACATGCTTGCAGGAGTTATTGATCCTGCAACTGTTCAGTTGGAAGCCCAGCCAAAACCTGTCACTAGAAAAGTGAAAAAGAAAGCAAGGAAGAAAAACCAAATCAACAGGAAATTATCTTGTGATTCCAGGGGTCTCTCTCTCTCATATCTTGGCTGTATCCATTTTTTAGTACTTAATATTTAATTTGTTTGGCAAATTTACCTGAAATCGGTTAACCAATGTGCTTGCTATGTCATGCATGGAGAGAACTCTGTAACTCACCCTAGAATCAGTAATATATCCTATTTCATGTTATCTGTCTATTCTTTTCCATCACTTGTTTCTGCATTAATGTTCTCTTAACCAGATCGTGACTATAATTCTATCCTATAAAAAGCATTTTGTTGTTGTCCATGTTTATGAAAAATCCCTTTCCAACTCCACCTCCTCTATACTGGAACCATCTGATAAAGCTTTTCAAGGAAGTGCGAGCAGTGTGATAAAGTAGTTGTATCTTAACAACAGCACTGGAGACACTGATTATGATAAAATTCACATGGCTGATATTAGCTACCACATGCATTTCATCAAGGATTTTAAGCTGTAGATTGTTTTGCTGCATAATTGTCATGTTCTCATAGTTGTCCTTGTCTATTTACAATTGTAAAAGCCTGTTACGTGTTGAGAAGGGTTTGAATATTATTACCTCATGATAAATTATCTAGCTTTTTACAGATCTTCAGCTCCAAGGATTTTTGGAGGACTTCTTCCCCAGTATTGGCAAATATTGGTGTCAAAGATACCTACTCTTCTCCAGATTTGATGATGGAATAAGAATGGATGAAGAAGGTTGGTTTTCTGTCACTCCTGAGCCTATAGCCAAACATCATGCATTACGTTGTGGTACTGGCATCATAGTTGATTGTTTTACTGGGGTTGGTGGGAATGCCATCCAATTTGCACAGAGGTGAGTGCTATCTTCTTCCAATGTTATGATAGTTCTTTTGTTATGCTACATGAGAAGTATGATGTTCATTTTGGGATAAACCAAATAGTTGTTGTAGTGCTTGATTTTGAAATAGTTGGAACATTACATGATCCTTCTGAGTATAGATGATTAATACTGAAGTCAATTAACCTATCTTTTACATGTTCTTTTACATTATATTTTTGGGTAATACTAGTGCAGTTCAAGTTGTGTTTCTATGTTGTACAGGTTAGTTCACAATATCAAATATGTGAGGGAACACAACCATATCGATTTTCTTCATTCACTGCCATCTCATTAAACTTTTCCATATGAAAATGGTGTTGGAACTTTATATCATCATTCTCTGGCTAGAGGTTTGCGTCAGGTAGGGCATCTTGCATAAAATATTTCAACATTGTTATTTTTGCACGGATTTGTATTGTCAATGTGACTTTTAGAAGTCATTTGACATTATGAATGTTGTGTCACCAACCCTAACTTGGTTAGGATAAGGTGCAGAGGAGTGATGATGACTAGTGCAGTTTTGGTATTTCATATTGTCTAAAAAGGATGTGGTGAACTGGATTACTGATGGAATCAACAGCTGTTTCCTATCAGCTCTTTTCGCTTATTTGTTTCTGGTCTCCATGTTTTAGGTTTAAGAGATGGATATTGTAATTTTGTTTTAGTAGGAAAATGGAGTATGATGCATTTTTTCTCATAAAAATATGTAAATCTTATTGCATATATCTAAGAGGAATAGTGATCTTACTGGTTCAAATTATTGTGCATGTTAACCGAGATAAAGGGTTGGTATATTCCCTGACCCTTTGTGATATTCTTTTTTCCCCCTCTTTTATGGGACTTATATTTTTCATTCCTATACGTCATTGGTGATGTCTTATGCAGATTATTGAAGTGGAAAGGACTAAGGAGACAAATCCCTTTATTAGTGGGGATTGGCTCCAATCTCTTGATTGATGGTCCAAATCTGTTTGATTGATTGATTCTAGTTTAGAATAAGAATATCCTATATATCTTGTAAATTATTTCCTAGTTTAATGATTTCCTAATTTGTTGTATCCTCCCTCTTGAAGAAAAAGAGGAGTCATGTTTTACAATTATGGTGAAATAGAAATCATTCTTCTCCTACCTTATATGGTATCAGAGTAGGAATTAAATCATAGTCATTCACAGTGAAACCCTAGGCAACCATTCAATCACAGCCGTTCACTGTGAAACCATAGGCAACCATACCCTCATCTCTCTACCATCACCCAAACATTGGCTGCCCCAGTCGGTGTCGCCCAACACTGGCCGCCACCGATCCTCAACTGCGGATTTGAAGTTAGCCTTAGCCCGCCCTTACGCTATCAAACCCTAGGCACGTTAGCCACCAATCTTCCATCCTTGGACTTGTCGCAAGGCCGTCAGTCTTCGCCACCACTATCGTTAGTCAACAACTGTCTTTCCTTCTCTGGTCGCAACCCTTTTCGACTTTGGCAAACCCCGATTTGACTCTGTTCGAGTTCTCTAATGCAATTTGCTATCAAAATCTAAGGGTGTAGTGGTACAACGCAACTCATCATCGTCTCCTCTCTCAAATCTGATGACACCCAACAACTCATCATTGTCTCCTTGTTAGTCGTAGGATCCTTAGATTTGCAAGCTACAACCACCATGATTGTTGTTTCTGATAAAAGCATTGCTTATGGTGGAGAAGACGCATAGGGTGGTTGTTGTTGGAGATTGCTGTTACTGCCTTTGGTGTCATCTCTGGATTCGCTATTTCCTTGTCCCATGGTTTGCAAACTGCTATTTTTGACGACTATTCCAGCGAACCCAACAAACTCAAGTTAAAAGGTGAAGGATCACCAAATCTACAATGTGCAGTCACACACTAGTCAATAGATCATCGGTCCCTACCACCACCATGTCAGACGTTTCCTCCACAGTAACTCAATCACAAACCAAATCTAGTTTCTTTAGCAAAGAGTAGTTCGATCAACTCTTGAGATTGTTACAGTCTAATTCGTCGCTAGGTACACTTGTCAAGTTTGGCCCATTTAGGTAGAACTTCTTTAGCCCTGTCAAGTTTCTTAAAATTTGCTCCATGGATCATTGATTCAGAGGCATTCGATCATATGACCAGTTTGTCCAATCTATTTGATTCATATTTTCCTTTTTAGTTAGTGAAAAAATAAGAATAGCAGACGACAGTTTTTCTCCTATTGTTGGTAAAGGTCTCATTAAAATCTATAAAAGTATTGATCTTTAATCAGTACTTCATGTTCATAAACTTGCTTGTAATCTCTTGTCTGTCTGTAAACTCTCGAAAGATTCTAACTGCCATGTTACCTTCTTTGATTCTTATTGCCTATTTCAGGATCAGAACTCGGGGAAGACAATTGGCAGTGCTAGAGAGATAAACACAGTTTACTACTTTAATAGGGATTTCTTCGGTAATAAAAAAGCTCATGGATTGAGTGGTAAGAGCTCAATTTCTGTTTTTGATCCAATAATGCAATGGCATCTTCAGTTAGGCCATCATAGTTTTCCTTATTTAAGACACGTGTTTCCTAAATTGTTTAAAGGAGTGGATTGTTCTATGTTTCAATGTGAAACTTGTCATTTGCCTAAAGATCATCGTGCTAAATTTGTTTCCAAACCTTACAGTTCTTCAAAACTATTTTATTTTATTCATAGTGATGTTTGAGGATCCTCAAAGGTTACCACTTTATCTGGAAAAAGATGGTTTGTAATTTTTATCGATGATCATACTAGACTGTGTTGCGTTTACTTGCTTAACAATAAATCCGAAGTGGTAAGAGTTTTCAAAGATTTCTTTTACATGATCGAAGCCCAATTTAAAACAAAAATTTGTATTCTTCGGTTTGATAATGGAACAAAGTATTTCAATGAATGTTTAGGGGAATTTTTGAAAGAAAAAGGTATTTTACATCAATCAACATGTCGTGAAACTCCCCAATAGAATGGCATAGTTGAGTAAAAAAATAGACATTTACTGGAGGTCACTAGGACTATTATGTTTTCTATGAATGTTCCAAAATACTTTTGTGGAGATGCTGTTTTAATTGCTTGCTATCTAATCAATAGAAATGCCAACTTGGGTCTTAAAACTTTGAGACACCTTTGAATTCTCTAAACAAAACATTTTCCTATGTGCTGGTTGTACTCTGAGCAACCTTTAAAATTTTTTTAATGCACTTGTTTTGTTTATATTCTACAAATTTTTCGATCCAAATTGGATCTAACGGCTGAAAAATGTGTTTTTGTTGGTCATGCTCCAAACAAAAAAGGTACAAGTGCTTTAATCTTTTGACAAAGAAAACTCACATAAGCATGGATGTGTCTTTCATGGAGAATCAACCCTATTTCACCAAAACCCATCTTCAGGGGGAGAATAATGTAGAAGAAGAAAATTTTTTGAAAATTTTTGAATCTCTTCCAAACATGATTGATATGATTGACACTCCACTCTACCTTGATAGACAATCCAAGGAAATTAGTGCCCAAAATAATAAAGAACAGGATGTGTCTAGTTCATAGGTGCCAAGCATAATGGAGTCGAAATCAGAGGGAGAATTACTACAAACGGTTCAAAGCAATCTGAAACCTGAGCTTCAGTTTTATATCAGAAGAAAATGTTAGAGAAAGGCTATTGATCCGAATGTCCCTCTAGTAATTGAATAGTTGGCATCTTCGAATGATGATCCTTCTCTCACTCAGAATAATTCTAAACTTACACCTTCAAATTCTCCCTCATTTGATTTGTCTAATCTTGATGTCCCCATTGCCACTAGAAAAGGAGTAAGATCTTGTATTAAACATTCTATTGCCAAATACCCATCATCCTAGAAACTGTCCAATAACCACAAGGGATTTTTTTCAAATATTTCTAATTTGCATGTACCAAGAACTATTCAAGGTGCCCTAGGTGATCCAGATTGGAAGTTAGTAGTAAAGGAGGAGATGAATGCTCTTGAAAATAATGAAACTTGGGAGATTGTGGAACTATCGAAAGGCAAGACAACTATAGGTTGTAAATGGGTATTCCTTGTAAAATGTAAGGCAGATGGGAGCATAGAGAGGTACAAGGCAAGACTTTGCCAAGGGGTTCACCCAAACTTACGGTATTGACTATCAAGAGACCTTTGCTCTAGTTGCAAAGATAAATTCAATTCGAGTACTCCTTTCTCTAGCTGTGAATTCCAATTGGCCTTTACACCAACTAGATGTAAAAAAATGCCTTTCTGAATGGAGATTTGGAGGAAGAAATGTTCATGGATCTTCCACCTAGATTTGAGAAGAACCTTGGTGCCAACAAGGTGTGCAGATTGAAAAAATCGTTGTATGGTTTGAAACAGTCATCAAGCACGTGGTTTGAAAGGTTTGGAAAGGCGGTGAAGAGCTATGGTTATGTTCAGAGTCAAGTTGACCACACAATGTTCTTTAAGCACTCTAGAGATGGTAAAATGACTATTTTGATTGTATATGTGGACGATATAATAATGACTGGTGATGATAGTGCAGAAATTGGAGAGCTTAAGAGAAAGCTAGCTCATGAATTTGAGATCAAGGATTTGCGGGCCCTAAAGTACTTCCTTGGGATGGAATTTGCAAGATTAAAATGGAGAATTTTCGTCAATCAACGTAAGTATGTTTTGGATTTGCTTAATGAAATAAGAATGCTTGGATGCAAGATAGCCAAAACTCCCACAGAACCCAATTTGAAGCTACAACTTGTCGAAGCCAAAGATGTGGTAAATAGAGAGAAATACCAAAGACTTGTGGGTAGACTCATCTATTTATCTCACACCCGATCTGATATAGCTTTCGCAGTGAGTGTTGTAAGTTGATTTATGCATTCGCTACATTCAAAGCATTTTGAAGTTGCCTATAGAATCCTAAGGTACCTAAAAGGGAACACCTGGAAACGGATTGCTCCTCAAAAAACGAGGACACCTACACATAGAGGCCTATACCAACGCAGATTGGGTAGGCATCATTACATATAAAAGATCTACTTTGGGCCATTGCACCTTGTCACTTGGAGGAGCAAGAAACAGAATGTGGTAGCTAAAAGTAGTGCTGAACCCGAATTCTGTTCAGTAGCCACGGGATTTGTGAGGTTATGTGGATAAAAAGATTATTAGAGGATTTGAAGGTTCCTATTTCCTTGCCGACAAAGGTTTACTGTGACAACAAAGCTGCGATCCCCAGTGCTCACAATTCGGTCCTTCATAACAAAACAAAATATGTAGATGTGGATAAGCATTTTATCAAAGAGAAACTTGACAATGGGTTAATTTGTATGCCTTACATTCCAACGATTGATTAAGTTGCTGATGTCCTCACAAAGGGGTTACATAAGAAATAATTTGAAAATCTAGTGAGCAAACTTGCCATGGAAGATATTTTCAAACTGGCTTGAGGAGGAGTGTAGAAGAAATGGAAAGGAGACAAATCCCTTGATCAGTTGGGATTGGCTCCAATCTCTTGATTGATTGTCCAAATCTCTTTGATTGATTGATTCTAGTTTAGAATAAGAATATCTTGTATATCTTGTAAATTATTTTCTAGTTTGATCATTTCCTAATTTGTTGTATCCTCCCTCTATAAGAAAAGAGGAGTCATGTTTTACAATTATGGTGAAATAAAAATCATTCTTCTCTTAGCTTATAAAGATAAAAGGCTTGGTCTTGATGCCTGCTATGCTTGTTCTTATGAAGTTTCTTCTACCAATTTTGATATCTATTCCTGATTTCTTTGTTGTTTGACATTTCAGGAGCATACATGTTGTTGCAATCGATATTGATCCAAAGAAGATTGATTATGCACAGCATAATGCAGCCATATATGGGGTTTGTGACCGTATTGAGTTCATAAGAGGGGACTCTTTCCTTTTGGCTCCTAGATTGAAGGTATTCAAGTCTTTGGCTACATATTTTAGTATAGCACAAAAGCAAACACTCTATTAAAGAGAAGTAAAAAGCTACATTCACTTTGGTAAGAGCCTTGGAAGGCCAAGGATTTAAAGAACTATAGAATGCTAGAGTAGAATAAATAATAATTGAAATTTTGGTGAAGTTAGGAAATATTTGAATGCTAAGGGGAAGGTACACATGCACACACACACACACATATATATATATATATAAAGTTTTAAGCCTATCAAGCTTGTCTCTAAGTGATATGGGATAAAAATTATAACAGACGAGTTTGATGCGACTTTGAATAGTCAACTCTTGATGATATTTTAGGCCTTTGTAATGTTAACTTTTGATTAGGATTTCAATCAAGTCTTGGCATGTGCTTCTTGTGTGTTATGGGATATTCTCAACCATATATCACACTCCTTGATTACATCTCTATGTTGTGAGGAATGAGGCTCCAAACTAGTCTCTATGGTCATGAAAACTATTTCTTTTTAGCCTTAGCTTGGTCAATTTTTTAATAAAATTTTCTTCCACTCGTTCGACATTAATCCATGAGAAAAACTTGCACTCAAGTTTAAATCAAGATATGTAGGACCTTTATCTGGATAATACTTATACAAGTTAGCATTATTGGAAGTCCTTGAGATTTCCCAATCATCTGGTAAATTATCGCATTTGCTATTTCATTGGTTTTCTTTAACATTTTGTAAGGGCCATACTCGCTTGGCTTCAACTTATAGGTGCTCTAGAAATCTCTCTTTCTTTAAATAAATCATGACCATATTCCCTTCCTTGAATACCTTATCTTTTATATTTGTGTGCCATTGCCTTTTAGTTTGCATCAGAGGCTTTTAGTCTCTTCTTCACTTCATCTTGGGTGGACTGTATCTGATCTACCATATTGTTGGTTGCCACATCTGAATCACTGATCTTTGATAAACAAACCAAATCTAGAGCATGCTTCAGGACTTTCTTGTAAATAATGGAAAATGGTGATGCTCCAGTTGAGCTATGAACTGCACTGTTTTATGCAAACTCTGCCCATGCAAGTGTGCAATTTCATTGTCTTGGTTTGTCACCATAAATATAATGAATTAAGTTGACTAAAGTTCTATTGGTTGCTTCCTTCTGTCTGCTGTTTCTGGATGAACTATAGTTGGATCTAACATATCTTCCAATTAGGCATTGGAAAGTGATACTTGATAATGGTTTTGTTGATGGCGCAACTATCTATGCACTTAAGACAATTTCCATCTTTCTTAAGTGTTAATAATGTTGAAACTGCACAGGAACTTATGCTTTTTTTAAAGTCTCATTTTCAATTCTTCCACTTTTTTTCTGTATCTTGGTCTCTTTTGGACTCATTTGGATAAGAGGTAGTAGACTCAGTAGAGTTGCTGAAGAAATCAAGTCAATATAATGCTGAATATCCTTCAATGGTGGTAATAATCTGGAAGCTCTTCAAAAGTTGCCTTTGAATTCTTCGAACAATGGTTTTATTTATTTATTTTTTTAGGGACTTTTACTCTATGGCACTTCTTCTCCTGTCATAATAACAGCTCAAACTTCTTTTGTTTTTTTCACACATGATGAATTCTTGTGGAAAACTGGCAACAGACAAGAAAGACTTTCTGTCTTCAGAAGTTCTGTACCCGTCTTCCCTTTTGCCGGTTCATTTATCCTCTCCACAAAAAGATGTAGATATTCTTCCCTAACCTCTCCACAAAGAGATGTAAATATTCTTCCCTCCTAGATGAGTTGCATCGGCATCAGGCATCATACTGCCACGGTTGCCTGAGAAAAATATGGCAAGCATCCATATCAATCACTTTGTAAACAGCCACATCCTTGTAAGATTTGTCAACAGAAATTGAAACTTTACACAATCATTTACCTTAACAAATTGCATGGTGTCGGATAAGCTTCTATTGTTACCTTCAATTGCTTTATCAATGCCCTTGACACAATGTTGTCAAAATTCCTGCTGTTAATAATTAGTTTGCAAAATTTTGTCATTGACATTGCATTGGAATGAAGCATGTTTGTTCATGCTGATGGATCTTTTCTTGGAGTGTTGAACATTTCTGAACAATGCAAATCAAACGCCCTCCTTTAAGAACTTGTCACCTTCAATTTCATAGAGTCTGTCATCAGCACCATCCTCTTCTTCATGGTCATGATCTGCTAGGTTGATGGTGTGTCCAGCAGCCCAGATCAGTTAAGAAGCATAGAAAGAGGGAAAAGAATTGGAGAAGAAAGGAAATTCTTGATTATTTGTCCCTCCTGGAGTACAATTGCCCAACTTAAATAACAAACACCCACTCCCACCAAAATAGAACAGAAATTGAGAGTGGAAATAGTGGAAAATTACAATGCATAAAAACAGGAACTAAATAACCGAAATAAAGATAATTAACTGAAACAAAAATAACTCCGTTGGCCCCAACGTGCAGAATTTCCTTTTAGAGCCTTGACCAAGTCTTGGCTCTTGTCCATGCCTGCAACCCCCACGTGAGCAGAGCAGTGGCCATGCATTCCCATCAGGTGACAGGTTGGTGAGTACACATTCATTGGAGTAATGGTCAGGTTCTCCACACATGAAACACTTTTCAACAGTAGGATTGGCATATGGATGGTCATAAGTTGTGGTAGCTGGAACCTTTTTTCCTTGTTTAATCATACCACTCGTGCTTATATTTTGAATTCCTGGTGTTGTCTCCCTTACAAATTTTTTCTCCCTGAGAGAGGCTGAAGGTGTTGATGGGGTAGAGACTTGTCTGTTGGCTGCAGATGATTGTGAAAGCAATATCTCAACCTTCAATTTGATGTTTTGTGCTACATCAGCTGTGCATATCAAAGTGAGTGGCATTCCATCTTTGATTGCAAAGTTCAAGCCATTATTATACTTTGACATTTGTTTTTCTGCAGTCTCCAATAAATTGCACCTTTCTGAGAGATGCAGGAACTTGTCACTGTATCCAGTAACTAATTGGGATCCTTAAGTGCAGTTCTGATATTATCAGAATAGGATCTGTCCATAACCTGGCGGAAGAATCTTCCTGTTAATATTTGCTTGATCCTTTGCAATGTTCATGCTAGTGCCTTCCCTATCCACTTTTTTGTTGTTTTGTAATGTATCTCATCAGGCTGCTGCAGCTCTGCAACCCTTAATTTGCTCAATCTCCATCACCATGCATGTTCTTGCTCCACCAAACCAATTATCTGGTATAATTCACATATTGAACGTCTGTAATTAGGGGAAAATTGCATGGGTTGTTCAAAGGTTGTATTTATGAGCACTTATATGAACTATTTGACTTATTTTCCTTTGTTTGAAATTTGAAATTTGAAATTTTATGCTTTCTCTAATTGAAGTCCCCTAAATGAGTTGCCAATTAGTTATCTATTTCCGTTTCTAATGTATTAATCTGATGTACAGCTATGTTGTTTTTGTTGGTAAATGAGCTATGTGGCTGACATATCATTAATGAATTTAGACAAGCCCTTCTGGCCTCTGGAAAATCTTAACTGAAGTTACTTTTACTTCATCAAAGTTAAACATTATACTCTCATAACTTAAAAGAAACAAAAAGTATGTACTAAGCCTTAATCCATTAGGTCTTATCGATTACATGAATTCTAGCTCGCTAATCATCTTTATCTATGGATATATCTTTTATAAACTCCTTATAATAAGTCATATCCTATCTAAGATTTTTACACTAATATTTTTTCTTTTCCTTTTTTCCTTTTTTGTTTTTTTCACCAATTTCATAGCGTCCATATTTATTTATGGCACCAATATTTTTTTTGTTTTCATTTATCTCTTTTGCTAAAGACTTCTTCCCTTTCATCTAGTCTCCTCTTATCAATTTTCTTCTCACGAGTAACCATCTTAATCATGTCTCGGACATCTTATTTTCAATATGAGTCACTTTGACCTTATTATGAATAACCTCATTTTTAATTCTATTCTTTTTCTTTTTTTTTTGGTATGGTTGTACATCCATCATACGATAACATCCTCATCTTCATTATGCTCATATTTTGCACATATTAGTGCTTTATTGCTCAATATTTCGTGCCATAAAACAAAGTTGGTCTTATAGCTATTGTACAACATTTTCCTTGTAGCTGTAATGAAATTGTACTCTCACATAAAATGCCAGATGGCAGGCACTTCTTCATTTTTAGCATCTTGCCTTTAGTTCCATGGGTAACATCTTTTTATTAATCTTTCAATCTCTTGGGGGATGATCCAAGATATCTAAATTGATAATTTCTTGGGATGACCTTATCTTCAAGTCTCACCGCAACATCATCGGCATTTAAATCTTTACTAAATTCATATTCTGGCGTGCAATCTGTTCAACTTAAAATCTTTGTCTATATCTTGAGTTTAGTATTCACTTTCTCGTTTGTTTCATTTACCAATACAATGTCATCTACAGTAGCAGACACCAAGGCTTTTCCACTTGGATGTGTTTAATGAGTTCGTCTATTACTAGGGTAAAGAGATGAGGGTTTAATGCAAATCCTTGATGCAATCCAATTCTAATTGAAATAACCTCAGTGTTTCCTCTCCATATTTTGACACGGGTTTTTTCTCCATGATACATGCCTTTAATAACTTGTATATAAGGAATTTTCGGACTCCTTTTTTCTCTATGACCCTTTATAACACTTCTCTATGCACTTTATCATAAGTCATCATACATGTAAACCATTTTGTTTATCTTTAGAACTTTCCATCATGCGACTCTTTAAGTATATAATTTCCATTGTTGACCTGCCTAGCATGAATTTTAATTGGTTTGTGGACACCTTGGTTTCTTTCCTTAATCTTGCTCAACACTCTCCCAAAGTTTCACATGGCTCATTAATTTGATTCCTCTCTAAATCACAATAAAGCACTCAATGATCAGTCTATCTTTTTATATATCATGTTTTACATTTTAGAATGAGTTGATGTGTCTTTTAAGTTATTCAGGATTTAAAGATATTTTCCCCCAAATGATTGAGTTGACACATACTTTATCAGGAAAGTTAGATATCTTCAGTAAATTTTATAATCTCTAAGATCCAAGGCAGTTAATGTGACAGTCTTTGTTTCATTTCCAATTCATGAGTCTGAAGACACTCAATACTTCTGATTTCTATGAGAGTCACAATCCTTAAGATCTCTTCCCTAGAACATACGTCATTCAGTTCTTGCAATCTTAACTGGCTTATTCTATTGTTTGTGAGCTCTAGATATGTAAAAAAGTTTACTTCTGCTTTTCAATTCTCTGTACTAGAGCGTCAGTGAACAATCTTTAATTGTTTTAGAGAATGTTGTCTTTTTCTGAGAAGTGGTTTTAGGTGAGACTGCTTGAGTTTGTCTTTCTTTCTTGTTTTTTTCCCATGATAAAACACTTGGAGTAAAGGTTCGTTAGCACCTCAAAGCTAGTGGTTTATATTCCAAGTGGAGGAATACTTAGGAGTGGACTTATGTGGATTGCTGAGGCCTCTTTAGTGTCACTACCTCTGTAAATGGTGGTCTTCCCGGCCTTCACCACACATGTTCATTGCCCTTGCTAAAACTCTGCTCCTCATTCTCTCTCTATTCTTGCTCCAGACTGCTCTGATCTCACTTTCTACTACTCTCTAGTCATCCTTGCCTGAACTAGTGATAGAATAAAAGCATTCTTTCAGAATGTTTTTATCATGCATTTCAGTTACAGAATTTATTGACTTTTCACTCTAATCAATATTCTCAGTTTCTTAAGTTTTAAAACTTTAAAGTTTTCTACACTGCAGGCAAACACGGTCTTCTTGTCACCTCCCTGGGGGGGTCCTGATTATGCTAAAGAAAAAACATATGACATCAAGACCATGCTCAAGCCGCATGACGGGTCTGGTTTCTGAACTAACAGATTTTCTCCTCATAATTTTTCCTGTAGTAAAAATATCCCCTGAACTCTATTCTTATTTGCTTATGCCAGGTATGTTCTCTTTAATGTTGCTCGGAGAATTGCTTCCAGAGTGGTGATGTTCCTTCCGAGAAATGTTGACTTCAACCAACTGGCAGAGTTATCTCTATCTGCCAATCCTCCATGGTCACTAGAGGTATTGCCATTTTCTTTCCCTAAAGCAACACCTAACTTTTTATTAGCCTTCCCAATCCAAAAAAAAAAAAAGGCACCCTGAAAAAAAGAGTAAGAACAGAATAAATAATGTTGTTTTCACTTCAACAGATGCAATGAATGATCTCAGTATTATCAGTTTCATATGAGAAATATGATCCTAAGTTACCTAATTTTTCTAGGTGGTTTGCATATCTTGCGCAAATGGATTGCTATTTTTATTATTGTTATTATTAGAATTAGAAGGTATTATAAGTTCATCTTACCAAACAAGTGATCACTGGAAATAAATAATTGTCCCATGTTCCTTTGACAAATATTGTAGTGATAGATCTATCATCTATGATCACTCTGGTATGGTTGTATCTTTTTTTTTTAACCATGAACGTCCAATAAACATTAAAATGATCAAAATTTATTGCCTTGCCACTCAATACGTAGTTGTGTTATTCATAAATTGTGAAAGGTCATGAGCTTGAGTTTTGGAAATAGCCTTTTCCCAAAGCAAGGGTAAGTTTGAGTGCAAAAATGACCCTTCCCTGACTCTTGCCAACCAGGGAGCTTTGTGCACTGGAGCCCTTGTAGCACTGAACTTCCTGTATTCTTTAGCATTTCTATTTGGGCTGATAATACCCATTTATTTTGGCAAGTTTATTTCTTCTTTCTTTTCTAATGCCAAATTGGACAGTAATTTATCCCCGCCCATTATTCTTTTGTGACCCCAATCTGTCCATGGCCTGTCTTGAGCAAAGGTTCAGTTTTTCTGTTCCATGTATTACTACAAATATGGGTTCTTGAAGCTTTCTTGTTTGTCTCGAGTACACTTTAATTTTAGTCCACATGGTCACAGGTGGAGAAGAACTTCTTAAATGGCAAGCTGAAGGCCGTAACTGCTTACTTCACTGATATGTCCGTGTAGAATACAGACTAGCTTTCTGAACTATTCCAATGTCAAAGGTTGTTTATACCAGCTACATTGCGACAAAATAGTTGCTGCCAAGGGTTCTACTGTGGCAGCTTGCATCTCACAACGCTTCTATAGATGTCTTGTTAGTATATTACATCATTATAAATTAGTGTGATTAGATACCAAGGTGACACTATCATGTTTGTACCAGAAGTAACGTGTCACAAGCAACAACAGACCATGACATTGAATTCCTGTCACAAACAAGCCATTTATAAACTCCTACAAGATTTTAGTTTTGCAGCATTTTCGAAATATTTGAATTCTGGAATTGAGTTTGATGAAACTTTATTGGCATTTCAACAACTGATGACTGGTTGCTGATATATGCTAATTCTGGCAAGTGCAAGGGCTGAGCTTTTACGGCCCTGTAGAATTATACGGACGGTGGCTGCCACCAGCAGATGGCGGTGGCGCTGTGGCGATGGTAATGGACCCCCCATTGGAAGGGGTGGTTGGGCTTCAGTTGAGATTTAGGAAGAAATTAATAAGAGGGTACCTAGAATTGCCCCACACTGCCTCTGGCAGGTTGGTTAGGCTTTACTAATGAAACAGAAAATAAGGTACATTGGTTCTGCCTGCTTGCCTCTCTGTATCACTTAATGTGTATGCATGCACTGTATGTATAATCTGTCCTTTGTTAGGTTTGGGTGGTCTCAACAGTTGGCTCTTCTCTTCTCCACCATCAGGGGCATGGGGGAAGAGAAACTAGGGTTTCTTGTCTCCAAAATTGATACTGCATCAATTGCTGAACCTTAGATCTCTGACATTACATATTGTTCCTCAATAAATTTGTATTTTGGGGGGGGGGTTGTTTGTTTTTGGGTGAAAATGTAAGTAGAAATGTCTTGGATTAATTGTTGGGAAAGGAGAGATGATTGAGGATGTTAACATAATCAAGTCAAAATAGATAAAAGTGGACGAGTGCCATCAACTTTTTATGCCATCTTAAGATTCCTTAAAGCTAAAATGTATATGATATAATTAGACAACCATAACACACCATTTGCCATGTGCTTTGGACCATTGGACAATCAAATATTCAAATATCAACATTATCGTAAATGAGATTAGGATATTACAATAGATAAAATTAAAAATAATAATATTTGTAATAAGATTGGATTTGACATGTTTTTAACATGTGATCTGATTTTACACTTCAAGAACTTGTTATATAGTCTTTACTCAAAAAGTTTCACAAAAGCCCTTGAAAGCATACACATGATCGTGGAGGATGAACATTATTGAGTTGGATTTATTTAAGATGATAATGTGTTTTGTGATGGTTGGACAATAAGTTCTTTATTTTTTTATATTAAAGTGTGTCCCGCCAATTTTATATTAAAATTTAATTTTATTTATTTTATATCACACGCATTGAGATAAATATGATTTTGTATTTTAATTCTGTGACTCATTGTAGAACAATTAAATAATATATAATAGCAGCAATCATCAGTAGAAATATGTTGATACTTTTTATTATAAACTTCTTGTTCAAATATAATAAACTTATTTATTTGGAAATTTGTCTTCTAAGCCTTGAGAATTTTGCAAAATTAAAACCAATATGAGATATTTTTTGCGTAAACACTCTAATATTTAAGTTAAATTTTTATTGTTAGAAGGGATGATAGAACTTTTTTATGGTAGAGGTGATTTATGTTTAAAGAATAAGGGTTCACATATTTATCATCGAGTTAAATCAGGAGATTTGTAACAATTATTCTTAATATTTTAAAATCAACTAGAATTTATCTTTATTCATTACACAATTTTTGTATAGGATTTCAAAGATTTCTGTTTGCATTTTTGACCTAAGAACACCTCATGAGAGACCACCTGAGAGAGTCTCTCTGACTTCTTGTTCTTTCTTAGCAAAAGAGGCTATCGAGGGAGTATCCTAGGGATCTCTTGGCCAAGAGGGTCTCTCATGACCCTTTTTTTTGGCATGATTTCCTTTATCTTATTTTTATGTTTTTGAGCTTTTAGGCTTAATCTTAGCGAGCTTGCTTGCTAATTGGGTGAATCCTTATACTCAAGTCTTTCTCCCCAGAGGGTCTTTCTCTAAGTCTAGGATCTATATACATATCAAAACTGTTCTCTTATTTTTATAAATCCAATTCTTTTCCACATGAATTGATGAAATTTGAGTGTGTATCCAAATTTGATCGTTTCATTGACTTTTCCCCATGGTGAAAAAGTTATTCAGTCAGAGTTTGAAAGGAATGTTTAAATTAAATATAAGATATTAAAAATTAATTATGAAATAATGAAAACATTATTAAAAACTAGTTAAGTTTGAAATGTATTCCTATTTTTCTGTAAAGTTTAAAAACTGACGATCTTTTAAGGACACAGACAAACTTTGCAGGATGAAAGAGGCAATGGCAGACAACTAAAAAGAAAAACAAAGGAAAGTGCATAATTAGTAAGGCAGAATGGCAATCAATACCCACCCCCCCAAGTTTCGGGCAATTTGGGTAAGAAATTATGATTTGGATTCCATTGGCTACTTACCGGGCTTTGGGGATTTTCAAGGAAACGTGACTGTCCTTTGTGGGGGGAAGAAGGGTAGATTTAGATCTAATAAAAGGCCCCCCAGATCCCAGATTTAGGGGATCCCAAGCAAAAGGAGCCAAGTAAGTAAGTGAGTCTAATGGTCTAATGCTCTCACCTTTGACTGCTAAAAGCCAAAGCCAAGCCTACGACCGCCCAAATCATTCATTCATTCATCTTGTGTGTCAAATGGCCTTTGTTATTGTTATGGTCATGTTCTTCAGCTTCTTAATTTTGCTTTTTTGCTGTCCCATCCATCCATCAGGAAGTTGGGTTTTGGGTTTGAAGGGATCTATGTTTGACTACTTTTGTGGGACACCGCCACTCAATGCATTATTTCACTG
This sequence comes from Diospyros lotus, assembly GCF_014633365.1. Taxonomy (NCBI): domain Eukaryota; kingdom Viridiplantae; phylum Streptophyta; class Magnoliopsida; order Ericales; family Ebenaceae; genus Diospyros; species Diospyros lotus. The sequence continues at coordinate 22,094,016 of NC_068345.1, forward strand.
TGTTCGGCCCACAATTTCCCTACTTTCATATTTTTCCTTATTATTATTATTATTATAAACTATCATTTAGACATTTAAAAAAATATTATATATAATATTTTTATATTAATATATTATATACTTACATTAATTAAATACATAGTATAATGATTCAATGTAAGATGTGTATGAATAAGGTATTTGCTAGGAGATCGGACCAATTGGTATCAAAACTTGCATGTTCTAGGTTACCGGCAATTGTGGATGCACAAATGATATGCCAAACATGTCCGATGTGTCCTTAGTGACATTAAAAAGAAAATTATGAATTTGTCTTTCTTAGTCTATAGAATCTAATCAAGTGATTTGTGTTGTAATACAACCTTTCAAAGAAACCATAGGCCAAAGGAAGAAAACACCTTTCACAAATTTCTTAGTCTATAGAATCTAATCAAGTGATTTGTGTTGTAATACAACCTTTCAAAGAAACCATAGGCCAAAGGAAGAAAACACCTTTCACAAATATCGGGAGGGCTGACAATCCCCAAGACCCCCTGAAGACCTTTTGAGAAAACCTCCTCTGAAGGGCCCTTAAAAACCCTTCGGGGGTACCTCGGTTGAAGGCCCCCACAAACCTACATCCACATCTTCGAGGCTTCTACACCTTGAATAGTATCTTCCAGTCCTTTGATCCTAACTTAGGGGACCCAAAAGCTCATGCCTTTTGCCTAAAAGGTCTTGCCATGTGCCTTCCATGCATGCCACGTGTCCTAGTCTTTCACCTACTATAAATAGGCTCTAGTCCCATACCTTCGAGATCTGGATCCCACCCCCAAAGATCTAGAACTAAGAAAGATCCAATACCCCAAATCCACCAGTCAAACCCTTCTAAAGAGTCTTCACCCTTCTGAAGAAACTGAGACATACCTTACATCTCATTTGCACACCTCCTTCCCTATGAATATGACATCTGACTTAGGTATTGGAAGGCCCATATAGGAGAGATCCATGCATGCTTTCTAACCCTTCATGTGTTGTAGACCTTGAAAACCCTATCGAGTGCATCCTAAGGAGTTCCTAGCACCTCCCGAAGACAAGCCTAGCTTTCTTGGAGCTGAACACTTGGGACCTCAATTGAAGACCATTTGGGGACCTGCTAGTAGCTGCCAATCCTTTCGTATCCGGAGACCCTTCTAGGTCCGTCGACCTCCGAAGACCGTTCGAGTCCCAACTAACCTGAAGATATCTCAGGTTACCCTCGTTGTCCAGAAGACTGCCCTAAGTGTGCAGAGGTAGGACATAAAGAGAAGGCTTGTGCTGGTGTCGAATGATCAATCGACTAGCCTTGCTTCGATAAATACGGCTAGTTGGCATCCTTGCTCCCCTGCCTCTTCTGTGAAGAACTTGAAAGGCAGCGACATAAAGCGTGCCAAAAACACAAACTTAGTGTGGATCTATTCAAGGGTTTTATTTTAATGCATTTTTTATCAAAACAATAACACAGCAAAAGCATAAAACATACATGGCGAAAACCAAAATCGACCTTGCAAGACTTGATATTCATCATCCATATTCAACAAATGAAAAACCAATGCCAGAGGGGGTTTAGGAATATCTTTCGAAGAAAGATCTAGTGCCGATTATCGATGTGGTGATTGCCTCATCGCTGACCAACAAGCTTCTAGCGATCTTCTCGTATATGCCTTGTTTTTGCAAGCACCCCGGGTGACCAACTCACATCCACAAGTGTAGAGGATATAGTCAATCCACACCCAAGCTGCTACAAAACCCTTAAATGGAACCATGCTAGGACCCTCTCGATGGAGGTGACTTGAAGCTGTGTGTGATCCCTTCTTCAATTGCTTGGTGGTTGTCCAACAATCTCTCCATGAGGAAAAGAGTGATGAAGAATCTATCTTAGTCAAGCTCAAAGCAAGAACGAGGAAGACCATAGCTCAAGCAAGGAAGAAGAAGAAGCGAACAACAAGCAGAGAAGGAAAGAACAACAATGGTAGAAGAAGAACTAGGAAGAAGAAGAAGATGCATAGAGAAGAGCTACCCAAGAAACTCTTCAAATCCTCTCAATCAATCTCTTTTTTCCAACAACCCTTTCTACCAAGCCCATCCCCTCTTGTAGTCCACGGCTTAACGTGCTTCCCATGACTCACCCATCACTTGCATGAAATCATTTAATGCTCTAATGTGACAAAGCCAAGACGCAAAAATAATAGAAGTGGTCGATATCATGAGACACATGATCGACCATTTTTAGGCAACTAACTTTCCTTATGGACCAGTCGACCAAACAAGACCAATCGACAGCATGCGAGCACCAAACGGTCAACTGCTCCATGTACTTATCAACTGATTCTATCTGTCAAACTCCAACTTTGTCCAAATGCCATTAAGGCCCTGCTATCAGATAACAACCTCCCATAACCATAGATCTACGAGTCCCACACACACAAGCAACCAACATCACTAAATAACAACGATGAGGAAAGCACTATCATGAATGGATCACTAATTCGCTACATTACTCGGTATGCGTGTGACTTTCTAAGTTCACAACCATGTAACAATCAAAACACGCTAACTCCTGGACATTAGTTGATTTCCATCGATCTACTAAGAGAATCTCTTCAAGTCCCTAGAGCACCCTGAAAGATTTCGAGTATTCTTTAGTCAAGACTTAGGACGAACCTAATGGAAATGAAAGTCGAACTTCATATGAACTTATTAAGGCTCTTCAATTATTGTGCACTATAGTCTGTCCACTAACTAAAATACCGACTGAGTGAGAGTCATGAACTGATTAAACTCACAGGATTTGGTAACTATGATAGATCCAGTATGGTGTGATTGAGGTAGCATGTCAGAGCCAATCTGACATTGAAACTCTTTCTAATCTCATGCTCACCCTGGCCATTTCCAATCACAATCACCTATATAGATTATATAGGATGTTCGCCCCCAACAAATGGAGGTTAATGGATCCCATTAACTAACATCTGTCTCCATAAACCACTATACAGAGACCGGAAAGAGAGCATTCCCACCTCTTACACTAGATGGTTCTGCCCAATGACAAATCCCTGACACTAGTGCATAAAACACTATGTCACCTCTAGTCAAAGGATCAGATACACAATTAAGAACTAGCGATAGATCATTAATCCTCAAGCCATGTGATTTGTTGCAGGCGTCACATTCAATGGATGTTCTCCAACACCCACCCACATGTCTACTATATGCGTCCCATGCAATGTGGCGTGTGACTCATCACCCTATCGCATTAGCATCTCCATGCTAAACAATGGTAGTAGCCTATGTGCCAATCCATTAATCGACTAATCATAGTCCTATTCTGATAAGTCTAAGGATTGAGAATACTTTTAAGAAATCCTGAACTAGAAATCCAAGTCACACAGTCTCAACACCTTGAGAGTTGGAAGTCTACTATGAAGTTTAAGAACTCATTCATAGAAATGAGATGGAAAGATATGAATGAAGATATGACATTTATCATCAAGAATAATCAACAATGTTGTTCATTTACATCTCAAAATGTAAATCTAACATCTAGGACACTATCATTAACAGAGCTTACCACGAGACCTAACGTGCACAAACTTAGGGAGAGAATAGAAAAGAATGGGATAGCAGACAGATTGCGTGGATTCGAAAATCAGAAGGGAATGGCGGGTATGATTGGGATTCTAGATGCTACTCTAGATTGCTTAGTCATGGATATGATGATCATTGTAGGGCTAGAGGTACTTTGGAGGTGACAATGACAGAATCTTTGGCAATTGTCGATGGTGCGGGCAGAGACTGTGTGGGGCAATCCCAACATATCCATAATCAAGATCAAGATGGTGCAGGCAGTTTGAATCTTGTGGTGACGGTTTCTCCTTCTGTTACAAACGTCAGTCAAGGTGGGACCTACTATTAGTGTTGGTGCCCTAATGCTAGATTTAGATGGCATCTGACATTTATAATTATGGAACTAATGATATAATTCTTGCAATATATAATAAAATATATTTTTATATTTTAAGCCCACATCTTCATTTATAGCTCCCCAATCATTATATATGAATGAGTTTTTAGATTTCTTATTGAATATCTTATTCTTAAGTGTTAAGAATATATGACAAATGATATTTATGATAAGGATATCTTAATGATAATTTTCAGTCCTTAGATTTCTCAGAAGGGGACTATGATTAGTCGATTATGAACTAGCACATGGGATACTACCTTTGATTAGTATGAGATGTTAATGATGAAGGATGGTGAGTCGCATGTCATAATCCATGAGATGAATATAATATACATATGGGTAGGTGTTAGTGGAACACTTGCTAAATGTGACCCACGTGATAGATCACATGGATGAGAGGATCTATGGTCTATCACGAGTTACAATTGTGTTATTGGTCCTTAAATTGAAGGCAACACGATTGTCTTGTATGTTGGTATCAAGTATTTGTCGTTGCTAAGAACCATTCGATTACCGTGTGGGAGATACACTGTGTGGTCACTATGTAGTGGCACATAGAGGTAGATAATTTCTAATGGGATCCATCGACCTCCAGCGTGAGGTGAATATCCTATGCAATCAATGGTGGTCTTGATTGTAGAAACCCCTGCCTAGGGTACACTTGATTGGAAAGAGTTCCGATATGTCATCTCAATCTCACCACACTAATTTTGGCATAGTCATCGAGTTAGTGATTTTGATCAATCCATGACTCTCACTCGATTGGGATGATAACTAATGGAGGGATTATAGTACATGGGAATCAAAAATCCAAATAGGTTCTATTTTGAAGTAAGACTTCATTACTGGTAGGATGACATAATATTAGTTGTCACTTAGGATCTTTCGGGGTACATCGAGGAGATGGAGAGATCCTCGTTGTAGACTAAAATGTTTGGTCAACGTCAAAGAATTGATGTGTCTTAATTGTTACTTAGTAGTGAACCTAGAAGGTCACATGCATATCCGAATATGATGGTTGACTAAGTGATTAAAACTGAAACTATCATTAAGAGTTAATGACATTTACCATTAAGAGTTAAGAGGTTAGGTTTAAATGATTAATAATAAGGAGCAATCGTCAAGAGTTGACAGGCATGCCGTTAAGAGTTAACAAGGACCTTAATTTCATCATGAGATGATGAAAGTGTCATTAAATGTTAATGGCGGGGCCTAGATGTAATTTTTGGAAAGTTGACATAAAGGGCAGCAAATTATCAACAGTTTCTGGGAAACTATCGACAATTCATTTCAAACTGTCGATAGTTTTTGTTCCAGAAGCTTGCGAATTACATGACATTTTGTCATTTCATGCAACAGAAAAGCTAGGACACGTGGCAATGGTGGACGATGGAAGGACGAGGGAGGTTGGCGTGCGTCCTTAACGCATCTCTTTCTCTCTCCCTTATCCCCTTGTCGTTTTTCCAAATTAGTGTGCCCTAGGGTTTCCATTTTGGGGATATATATGTTTAGTTTTCAGTGCTGAAGAAGAGAAACGGCTGGAGCCCTTTTGTGATTGTTTTCTCTCATGACCAATACCTTTTCTTCATCCTCCAGAAACCCTAGCTCCCCAATTCATTGCTTTTTTTGATTCTCTCTTAGCTATTGAAGCACATAGCTCTTGATAGTAAGACTATCAAGCTTGAGAGTTCTTCTTCTTTTAGAACCCATTTCATTTTAGCTATAATCTCCCTTACTCTCTTTGCTAGCACAAAGAGAGAGTAGTGGGATTCACTCTCTCACCATAAAGTGGACCTAATAGGACCTTCGTAGCTTCGAGGGATGGTTTCGGTCTAATCAAAAATAATTTCAGGAGCTGTCTTTTGGAGCAAGTGTTGCTGCCTCGGGTGGATTTCAACCCTACATCAGTCTTCAACAGTTGAAAGGTAAAATAACTAAATTCCCTATGGCATGGTTTGGTTTTGATATGCATATGGACATTGGAAACGGGTTTTGCAAGGTGTTTTTCGTTCTTGTTTCCGTTGTTATCTTTAATGTTTTCGAAAATTATTTTTGAAAATGGCTTAAACCCTTGCATTGGTACACCTATTAATGACGTTCCTCATCACCTACCATGTGGCTACTACTGGGCTCTCGACTGCTAGGATGCATGGGAAAGCTTTAGGTAGCACATCGAGTTCTAGAGGAATTGGGTCAGGTGTGGATGGTCGATCTCCTGTTGCCCATGTTCTTAATGCACGCACCTTTTAGAGCTGATCAAAGGCTAAGAATTATGGCTTTAAAATAAGCCTATCTCATCACGATGCTGAGCATAGTGAGGTCGACAATGGCCCACTACATGGCAGATTTGCTGCTGAGGGCTTGGATCGAGATGAAATGGTCGACCGTTTCTCCCCTCGTGGTACCCAAGCGGTAGATTGTTTTTTAGACTGTCCACCGTGTCTCCCACTGGAAGAAAACGGCTTACAATCTCCAAAATTAGTCGACCAATTTTCTAGGTCTCTCAAAGCGGTCGACAGATCCCTAAGAGATATCTAGCTAGTTTGCCTTGACTAGTAGTTTCATGTCTGGCCACTTGCACGCTTTCTTTCTCATGGCGGTAATGTGCCAGAACCGAGGTGCCTTCCAACTCAACGGAGGCCTCACAACTAACCACCAGGTTTCGAAGCCATCCACTTTCTGTGGTGCCTCCTAGAACAACGAGACCTTAGCAGATGACTTTTGCAATGTCACAAACTCTTTCTCCCTTCTCATCATTCGAACATGATGAAAACATCCAAACAAATTGATGGTAGAAGTTACCCTACGTTCCTTGCACAAAATAAAAAATCCTACCAACACTGCCTAGCCATTTAGGTGCAGTTGGGTTGGTGTTAATATTTTCTCATCCAAAAAATTCATCCCAAATGGGTGAAGTGGTAGTCTAAGTTATGCCCAACGTGGATTACCACAACAACCCCTTTAATAGAGGTAGTAAACTTTCTCTTGTTTGGTTTTCTTGGTAACCAAGAAGTAGGGATGTCGAACGCATGTGCATATTCTTTTATGTCTCTACTCCTTAAAACTAACGGTTGTAACCTCGGGGATATGATCACCTTAAAAGCCTTAGACTTACCCTCTCGTAATACGGGAGTAGGCTTACCCATAACTAATTGCCTTTAGTATTTCTCGTGAAAGGGTCATTCGAGAAGAGAATGAGGGGAATAATCTTTCGAAAGAGGCTTCGAAAACATTGTGAAACACAGAAGGGTCTTCAATAAGCAAGTGAAAAATTTGGATGGTCTAGAAGACATGGAAGACTCTTTGGGAGGAAGTTTAGGTTTTTTTCTCTCCAAACCTTCGAAACTCAAATAGTTAAGTAACAATTACGCACATGCGACCCCTTGCGTATCTGGAGACCCCTTCAGATCTTTCAATGCCCTTAACATAAAATACCCAAAAAGCCCTTAAAACCGACAAATTTACACGCTTACCTTCAGGAACAAAACTCCAAAAATAAGATTCAGATTCTTCCCTTCGGCTTTTAGCCGAAGACAAGAGTAGGGAGTCATTATTGTAACATAACCTTTCGAAGGAACCATAGGTCCAAGGCGAAATATACCTTTCGCAAATATCAAAAGAGTTGGCAAATCCCCGAACACCCCCCAAAGACCATTTGGGCTTACCCCGATCAAAGGTTCCCACAAACCTACCTCCACATCTTCGAGGCTTTCACACCTCGAAGAGTTTCTTCTGGGCCTTCATTCCTAACTTAGTGACCTGAAGGCATGCCTTTCCCCTAAAGGGTTTTGCCACGTGCCTTCGTGCTTGTATGCCATGTGTCCCAGTATTTTGCCTACTATAAATAGCCCTTGGTCCCATACCTTCGAGACCCAAATCCAACCCTCGAAGACCTAGTCCTAAGAAAGATCCAGTACCCCAAAGCCACTAGTCAAACCCTTTTAAAGACTCTTCACCCTTCCGTATACTCAAACCCCTTTTGAAGACACCGAAGCATACCTTATATGTAATATGCACACCTCTTTTCGCATCAATATGACTTATGACTTAGGCATTAAAGGGCCCACGCGGGAGAGATCCCCGCATGCCTTCTGAACCATCATGTGCCACAAACCTTGAAGACCATAAAGACCCTTCCGAGTGCATCCTAAGGAGTTCCTAGCATCTCTCGGAGACATGCCCAGCTTTCTCAGAGCTGAACACTTGGGACCTCAACCGAAGACCCTTCGAGTCTCGCCTTTCCCAAAGACCCTTTTGGGGACTTGCTAGCAGTTGCCAATCCTTCTGTAGCCAAAGACCCTTCTAGGTCTGCCGAGCTCCAAAGACCCTTTGGGTCCCAACTCACACGAAGATACCTTAGGTTACCCTCTATGGAAATTGACCGGGGCTTCACTCCTACTCTCCCGGACAACGGATCGAGCTACCTCCCGGGCTATCGCCAACACTAATTGGCCCAGCCTCAAATCTCTCTTCTCCTATTCTCTCACCAAGCTCTAATGATTTGTCTTTGAGCTCCTTTGAGACTAACAAATTTTGATTGTTGTATTTTGTTAATAACAATTCAGTATCCAACTCATTATTTTTGTAAGTAATCTAATAGTAATAAACTACTCTTGAGTACAAGTAAAACTGGTAGCATTGACAATGGGAGCCCTAGGGCAGGGTATGATGTTTAGTAAGTGGGGAGATAGAACGCAATATTTTCCAATCTCTTTAATCCCTATGAATTCCTTGATATAAGATGACTTTGATTCTCATTTCTATCATTTTTCATAAATAAAATGCAAAAATCTTCTTACAAGTTCAAGATTCGATGCTTATCTCGCTTAAGACTCCAACAATTCTAAGTTATAATACTGAGAACTCTTTGACTTGCAATATTGTTAGTGAGACCTTAGTAGAATATGGTGTTATAGGTAGATATAATGGCGCGCAAATCAAAATATTTTTAGCCTATAAGAGTTCTCTAACAAAGGAGTTTCGGAGGCACATTTATACCATTCTATGTAAAAATAATAATTAAAAAAAAGAATGCAAACATCAGACTTGAAATAAAATGACGCAAATATTGACTCATTTTGGTCTCTACATTTTACATGACACAAACAAACCAATGATTTATAGGTGGGGGAGAGGAGGGGAAGGGGCAAGTCAAGGACAATTTTTCCAGCTACTCTCTCCTCTCTTAAATGCCGATCCATTGCCATTGACATTGCCACCAGCATCAGCAGCACTGCAGCCAGGTCGAGGTGGGTTCCTGTACACCGCCTAAAAGCCTTCTGCCTCTATCTACCCTCTTAACAGTAACCCACGCCCACATCCACACCTGCTTGCTACTGTATTGTTGTATTTTTTAACTACATTAACGTAAAGTTGTTTTCAACTACAAGCAGGGGACTATGCTTCTGCTAAAAGACAAAATCCTTTGTAAAACTAATTTCACAATATGAAAACACAACATTATTAATAATACAAACTATATCTTACTTTTATCTCATCCACATTATTTGACGTATTAATTATATATCCTCTTAAGTCTTAAGTAGGATATATTGATGTTTTCTCACAAAACAAAGCTTGAGCATGAGTCCGGATTCATAATGTATTGTATCGTAGTACAAGTACAATTTTTTTCACTCCCATTAATTTTCGGGAGTGGATCTTTCTCTCCAATAAATTTATCCACCTATTTCTCTCCCTCTTCTATTCCTTTTCTCGAACATCTCTCTTTCTTCTTTCTCTTCTTTTCTTGTTCTAAAAATTACTTCTCGCTATTGATCCTCTTGCCACCTTATTTTTTCACTCGTTTCCTTGTCTCTCATGTGTGACCACCCTTGCATCTTTCTTGTCATGGAGAGAAAAGATATAACACCGGTTGATACACAAGAGACGCGGCAACGAGACATTAGACAGCGAGGCAGCAAGTGGCAAAAAGGGAGGTGGCTGCCATGAGAGGTGGAGAATACATAATGAAGAGAGAAATAAGGAAAAAAATTTACAGATCTCACAAAATTGACGGGGCTATGTTCATCCCCTCGAAGGGTGAACAAAATGGCAGTCCGTATCGTAGCCTTTTTAATGCTCACGTGCACTGCAGTAGGGTACGGTAATCGTCTCTCACTCCTCAGACCACACCAACTTTGACTGCTCCACTTTTAATCATCTTCTTACTTCTATCTATCTTCTAACCCACCCATCGCCCGGCCCTTCTTCAAGGATTGGATTCCCATCGATAGCAGCGCCGATCAGCATCCTCACCAACAGGAGCAATTGGCCAACGGTGTGCGGCGGCCTTCACCCGTCCACGACGGCAGCGTCGTTGTCGTTAGGGGGACCCATGCCTTTTGGAATCACTGGCCGCTTATGGGTGGGTTCCCGAACCCATCGCTTCGCAACTTCTTTATTTTTTAAAGATTAAAATTCTTTCATATTCTATAATTTAAGACACTTTTATTTTTATTGAGAACTTATTTGATATTATTTTTAGTAAAAAAAAAAAGATTTACATATAAAAAAATAAATAACTATAATACCCCGATTAATTTTAAATAATTATACACAATTATATTATTATAAATTAATTAAACATAAAAATACAAAATTTACCAAAAATGGTGTTGATTTTTAAAGAGAAAAATTGGAGAAAAAGAGTAAAGAAATGTAATCATATAAAAACTATGCTATTTTTTATTTTTTCTCTTATAAAAAATTTCATAAATCTCTTTCGATCCGCTTTTTATTTTCAATTCTATTATATATTATTTGTTTTCACTTTAAAAAATTTTGAAAAAAATTGAAAAACATAATAGAAACAATAAATAAATACTTAAAAGAAATAAAAAAATTGACTCTTAAATACTATGATTGCTTCAAACTTGATTTGTCACCGTGAATTTATAGTAATTTAATTTTTTGGGCACGGTTGTTGTGAAAAAAGCAAGAGAGTTTTCAACTCTTGAAATTAGAAGTACAAATATATTATCTAAAAATTCAATCTAAATGGTATTTATTTAGAAAAAAAGAAGTTATTTAATTAAAAACTGTATTTATTGAGAAAAATAAGAAATTTAATAAAAAAAATTAACTTTTAGGAGGTTACTTTGCTTTTGCACGACTCAAAGTTAAATTGAAAATTATGATTATTTTTATTTTTTACAAATGAATTGAAATGACTTGACTTTTACACTTCTTTAGAGATAAAATGTGATTTTGCTTTGGTTTGGAGTCTATGTAGGATTAGTGATTACATTTTCCCACTTTTTTTTTCTCTACTTTTCTCTCTCAAATCATCAATTAGCACTAATGTCTTCCACTTAAAAGACAGATTTGGTACTTTTAGTTTTTAATTGATTTGTGATAATAAAATTATGTGCAATTATTAAAACGAATTGGGGGCATTGTGGTCATTTTATTTTTCAGGTATGTGATTAATATAGTTTTTTGGCCAAAAAAACTATAAAAGAGTTAAGTGTCCCAAATTATAAACTTTTAAGTGGTTTAGTGAATTTTAACTTTTTTTTTTTTATATCTTTTTCAATCTAAGGCACTTTCAGGCCCAAAGACCAAAGTTATAATGGGCATTAAGAATATGAAACATTGTAAGTTAATTGGAGCAATTATCGGGTGAGGGTCAAAATTCAAAAAGAAATCACAGGTCACACTTGCATCATCAATCAATCATCATCATCATCATATAACTTAGGTGCCAATGGATATGGGCCCGCACCAGAAGAAGGGGAAAAAGCGAAATCCCACGCTTGTCTTCATCTCATCTTGCTGCTGCCCGTCTGCTACTCTTAGTCTCTCTTCCGATGCTTCCTAGGGAGCTTCGTTTCATCCCCCTTTTAATTAATTAATTAATTAATTCCCCTCCCCAGCCATTTTATTTATTTATACATCATTTCCCTCTGTTACCCGCCACGCCAACAGATTCTCTCTCTCTCTCTCTCTCTCTCTCTGTGCAGTGTGTGTCTCTGATTGCGAGGAGAAGAAGCAACCGGCGATGCGCGAGCTAGGGCTTGAGGATCAGCGTCGGCACTCCGGAGCTCGAGATCTAAGCCCCGACTCTGGCATCTTCACCCTCGAATCCAGTGTTAGCCTTTTCTCCTCCGCTTCCGCCAGCGTCGATCGCTGCTCTTTCGCCTCCGATGTTCATGACCGCGACTCTCTCGCCTCTGAAGTTTCTCAGGTCCGTTTTCTCCACTTCATTTTGTATTTTGGTTCCGTGGATACAAGCATTTCTTGCATGTGTATCGAGTTTGCGTTTTTCGGTGGATTTGTTTCTGGAACTGAATTTGTAAGTGTCTGCATTTTTTGATTGATTGTGCTATTCGCTCTGTTACGCTTCGCGCGAACATCACTATCGCATAGCTACACATGTATGAGGATTTTCATGCACTTCAATAGTGTTTTATTGAAGAACGAAGCGATATGAGTGAAAAAGAAGCGGTATATATGTAAAGATAATTGTTATTCCTGAAATGATCTATTGTCATACGGCGATGAATTGAGCTTCAACGCTGGGATTGGTATATGCCATTGTTTTTTTTGTTTTTGTTTTCTTTCTTCTTTTCTGCGAAAATTGCAAATCTAGTTCTTGAATGACATTCGCCTGTTTCGAAGAGTTAGTTAACAATCTTCGACACAAACCAGCATTTGGCAGGACGTGATCTGCATGAGACTTCGAGTGGTCCAGATTCAGATCCAAGCAGGTCCTCAGTACACAGATACAGTCGCCATGCCAGAAAAATAGAAAAAGCAAAAGGTACCCTACGCATGAACGCTCAGATCATTTGGCTTTCTATACGCAGGAAACAACGCCTTTTTTTATGTTTGTTTTTTTGTAAAATTTCAAATTTATATGGTTCTCTCTCCCTGTTTCTCACAACTCATCGTTGTCCTTCTATTATGTATATGCAGCTCTGAAAAAAGAGGTCAATGCAGAGATAGATGACGCCACTGAATCCCAAGATTCAGCTGGGAACTCCTTCTCTCAAGCTCTTAAAGGTAGTGCCAGGACCGTATAATCTCCAATTTCAAGTTGTAAGTTTATCTCTGTCTTTGACACTATTCTGGTGTTCTTGAATCAGAATGTCAAGACCGGAGATCTAGATCTGAAGCTCTACAGAAAAAGACTAACAGGCGAAGACCTGCTTCGCTAGATCTGAACAATCATATAATCAATGCCGCAAATTCCTCACCACGGTTTGGAGTAATGAAAAAGAGCTCTGTTGTAAGTCGGCCAACAGGGACGATTCTGAGTCCTGGAACACCTAATAATCGACACATTAGTGTTGGAATCCACAAAGGCTGGAGCTCTGAACGTGTGCCAACACATAACAATATGCACCAGAGGCACATTGGTTCTGCAATGTTGCCTTTCAACAATGGAAGGACACTTCCTTCCAAGTGGGAAGATGCTGAGAGGTGGATTTTCAGTCCAGTTTCTGGTGAAGGTGTTGTCAAACCTTCATCTCAGCAACTGCACAAACGTCCAAAGTCCAAGAGTGGACCTCTTGGGCCTCCTGGAATTGCATATTACTCATTATATTCACCAGCAGCACCCATGTTTGAAGGTGACACTGTTGAAAATTTAGTGGCAGGATCTCCATTTTCAGCTGGAGTAATAGCAGCGGGTCATTTATCAATGTGTCCTGGCACAGGCAACAATGGAGTTGGAACATGTCCTCCACCCATGGAGCCTTGCATGGCAAGGTCAGTTAGCATACACGGGTGTACTGAAATGCAGAACCATTTGTCATTACCAGGTCCCCAAGGTACAGCTACCTTTGAGCTTATTTCAATTCCAGCTATACAGTTTTTTGATAATCGAACAAAATTCTGCTAGAAGCCTTTATTGGAAATTGTTTTTGATGACCTCGCACCAGTTTTAGTGTATGAAAAAAAAAATTAAAAAGAAAGAACAAAAGAATTAAAAAGGATGGGTAGATCAATAGTTGATTATAATTTAAAATGATTTATTTCTGTTATATGCTCCTGTTTCTTACATCTGTGAAGAAATGAACTTATCATTGGATCAGTTAGCCACACATCCAGTGTAAAATTTTGCCACATTGTTCTTTTGCATGGATTTATATTTTCAATGTGACTTTTAGAAGTCAATTTACACTATGAATGTCATGCATTGACCCTTTGGATAAGGTACAATTGATGATGAGCAAGTGCACACACTGTGTTTCTTTCCTCAGTAGCATGCATAGGACAATAGCAAATCATGTAATGGTTGACATTATCATTGAAATTTGATTAGTTTAATGTCTCAGCAATATGATGCCTTAATTTGCTAACTCTCTGAGTTTATGGATGGCTGATGGAGCAAGGCTCCAGAATATGTAGGGTTTTTTTAGGTGATACCACTCCCAACAATTTTGTTTGATGAGCTACGATCTTAACATCCTTAAGAAGTGGTGGCAAGTATCATGTGATATTAGTCCACCCAGCATGGTTAGGAAGACTTGCTGCAATTTGAACAAACTGCCCAGGTTAATCCTCCAGCTAAGGCAACATTCGTCCTTAAGCTGATCAAATGTTTGGGTGAGTTGACATAGGGCATCATGTGTCACAACTTGTTCAACGTGCTTCTTTCAACTCTTGGAACCACTTTCTTTTTTTTATTCATATCATGTGATGACTGAAGCATCCATCTTTAAGCTATTTTCTGCTTAGAGCATTGGCATTTTCCAAGTTCCCCCATGTTAAAAGTAGTAATCTTTTTCAATTCTAGTTTTGGCCTGTTGTGATTTGATGATAACAACAGATGATAAACTTCAAGGTGATAAGGATGCAGCCATTGACATTTCCAGTGCTGTTTCAAGAAGGGATATGGCAACCCAGATGAGCCCACAGGCTAGCCTCCATTCATCTCCCGAGAGGAGGCTGTCTTTCTCACACTTGACTCCATCTGTGCTATCCATTTTGGAGTTGGAACATGTCCATTCCTCTAAAACAGAAGTCAGAGATGTGCAGGTTGATGAGCAGGTAACTTTGAGTAGGTGGTCCAAGAAACATAGAGCTCGATTTCTAGGAAAAGGCTCAGAAAATGCTGAGGACTGGAAAAATAAGGCTGTGGAGGCTCGACCTTCTGCTTGGGAAGTTGCAGAGGCAACAAAAAGCATTTCCAAGTGTGTAATATGCTCTCATCTGACTTGTGTTATTCCCTTTTTTAGTTTTTTTTTTTTAGTGCTCATAGAGGGCAGCTTCATAAAGAGTTAGGTCATTCATGATTTCCATTTTTTTAACAAGGTGAAAAGCACAAGAAATGGCACATAAACTAGAAATATACTTGGTTGAGGTGTTTAATTTGTTTTGTTCTAATAAAACACCTAGGTGATCTTGTTGGCTGAAATAGAATAAAAAGAGACTAGAGTGGTGCAATCTTAATTCAGTAAATGCTATGAAATCCCTTGGAACTAGGATTTCGTACTTATGCATATACTTTGGTGGATAATCTAACTAAAATATGATCTTTTTGACAAATATATACTGCTGCTCTTTTTGTTTTATAATCCAATTCCACTCATCCCCTCCTCTCCCAAAATAACCCCCCAGTCCCCCACCAAAAAAAAATAAATAAATAAAGTAAAAAAAAAAATGTTTCAATCCTGTCATTTCTTTCACTGGCTTTTCCTTTCCTTCGTTCCCCTCCTAGTTGCAATTACAAGTCAAACATTTACTACAAGGGCTTTATTATGAGCCATAAGACTGTATGATACATACTTCTGTGAAGATTTTGCGTGATAGTTATTTATATAAGTTATCATTCGTTCAACCTTAACAATTATATGGTATACTTGTTCAACCAAGTCAGAATTTTAGATGGAAGATCATAGTCATGTAATACTTATATAATTTCTTGCAATTATCTGTTTTTTTCTTCCTTTTTTGTGTTCAAACTCTATGAACTCAACCATTTCCCTTACTCTGTTATATTATGCTTTGCCGTATTTTTAAGTTTCTCACTGCTGGTTGTTCCTCAAAAACTCCAATAGTCTTATTTACTATTCTGGAATATTATAGTGATGATTAAAACATTTGTTGATGATTCAGAATGAAGAGGGAGGAAGCCAAAATCACCGCATGGGAGAACCTCCAGAAGGCAAAAGCTGAGGCAGCAATAAGGAAGCTTGAGGTTCTTGAAATATTTTCTTCTTATTGCGTATTTTCCTATTGTTTTTTGAGCAAGTATTTTATCATTCATCCAACCTATTTGCGTGATGCTTTCATCTACTTTTTAGGCATATTATAGCTAACAATCAGTTATGTTAAAGCATTTGAATGAAATTTTAGCATGATGTCCATGGCATATATCATTGAGGGTGCTCAAAGGGAACGATTAACTTTTCAGGATCTGCAATTTTTGAAACCTAAACAAAATTGCTGAAGATTTTGGTAGTTAGGATTACTGACGTAAAATCATATGATTCAGATGAAACTTGAAAAGAAGAGATCATCATCCATGGACAGGATTATGAAAAAACTGAGGTCAGCTCAAAAGAAGGCCCAAGAAATGCGGAGTTCAGCGTTAACCAATCAGTCCCATCAAGTTGCCAGGACTTCCAATAAGCTCATATCTTTCCGCCGGACCAGACAGATTAGTTCGTTGAGTGGGTGTTTCACCTGCCACGCTTTTTAGTGCCTCATTCAGCTGATTGTTCATTCTAATTGACCTCAACAACCAGGTAACCTTTGTTCTTGCTTGTCTCTGTTCAAAATCTTGAATTTAACTATGAAGTAAGTTACTTGAATGGTGGACAGGTTACCATAATTTGGTTATCTTCGGAGTATATGCAACTAATTTATGACATTATTTTCATCTGGAGCGCCATGATTACAAGAAATATACCAGAGACCCTAGTAGACTATTGATGTGGGATTCAAGCGTAACATTATTGTTCTACAAAAAAAAACTGCTAAAGATGCTATGCACATAAATGCAATGAGCTCATTTCATATTATGAAAATTATGAATGAAATGGTATCCTTCTTGTTAATTTACTGGTATTATTATAGCCTTCTAACCTAATATGAGTTCATTGAACTATTCCTAGAATGTGACAGGCAATGTAAGGAGCTGAAATAAATGTTGTGTGCTCGAGCTCAAATTCAAGTTTGACTTTGACGCTAGAATTGGGGTCACCTCACTTTTGCAGCTGTACAAGCGCCGCCAGTGTTACCCACATCTCTGATGATCCGTGAAGTAATGTCTGCAGTATTCTTAAGAATTCAGTCTGCGTTCATCCGATTTGAATAATAATGGTAGCAGCATCCATGTTTGCAAATCAACCCGTTGAATTGTGGGAAAACAGAAACAGCTATTTTCTGGTTAGCCCTCTTTTTCCTTGAGAGAGCGGTTTTAGGGATATTCCTTTTAATAGACAGCGTTTCAGCTGCTAAAGGAGCCCATTTTCCCTCACATGTTTCCCTTTCATATTTCGGTGGAAAAAAAAGAAAGAAAGAAAAAGCAAATAAAGAACTGTAGTGTTGATAAGTCAATGGTTGGATACAAATTTACATAATAGTAAATGGTTTGCGCTTTTGGAATATATTTCAATTACTCACTCATGTTAAAGGGCATATGACCTAACAATGGTATCAAATCTAGACTAAATTCAATGGAATCCTGATTCAATAACCAATTGTGATATGATTTGGTTCAACTTTATTTATATTTAGATTAGATATTACCAATTGGATTTAGTTTAAATCCATTTTTAAAACTTTTTTATTTGGCTTTTTACAATAAATGTATATGTAAATGAATACATATATGTGTCTAATTATAATAATTAAATTTATTTATTTTAAAAAATAGCTCAAGTAGAATTTAGACAAAAGTTCAAAATTCGGGACACCACAAGGGGTCTGGAAGAGCTAAGGGATCGTGATGGCTTTTGAAAGCCTTTGAATAACTAGTCTTTCGCAGAGTCTAAAGGGTCTTTGGAAAGGTAACACAGAAAGGGTCTGTAGCATAGAAATCGTTAGAAGGCACGCGGGATCTTCCACACATGAAGCCGCAGTCATTGGGCCAGTCGCTTCCCTGCTGTCGGCCCAGACCTCGATGAAGCCGCAGTGGCGTGATGGCCTTCAAAGGCACCAAGCTATTTAACACCCGTCAATGAATTGAAAAGTCTTAAGTAGTGTGTTAAATTAGGTTTGGGCTAAAGGTTGAAAGATCTAATGTAATGGATAGTTGAAAAAATTAAAGTAAGCCCATCTCTAATGGATTGGACTCCTATAATTACGTTAAACCCAAGTGTAAATGGTGCTGTATTTTATTTAACTTGAAAGAAATGGGTTGAGGACAAGTTGAAGAGTTAACCCATTGGGTCTAAAAATGAGTTGGCTATTGTTATGGATATTTTTCGGACCACCTTTCTTATGGGTTGGACTTGACCCAGCAGGCCGACCCAACCTTCTGAAGCCCAACAGGCCCAAGGTCGAGGTCGTCAAAGCAAGGTCGCACATCGCTGAAACCCGACCTCAGATCGCATAACCAAACGAGCTCCTAGCGATGCTGTCAGCTTGCTGGTCAAACCATTCAACTCGCATAACAACAAGGCGGTAGAATAATTAGAGGCGATTCCTACCTGTCTTATTCGAGACAAACTGGACCCCTGATAATGCGAGATCTACTCCCAATTTTATGGAATTGATAAGGACATCTTGTCTCCATAATATTATCCTTTTATTTTGGATTTTATGAAAATTGTAAACACCCCACATTATAAATAGGGGTCAACGATCATTGTAAAAGGGGATGGACAATAATGATATATTGTTACTTTGCTGTAATAACCAGAGAACAGTCATGGACTAGGCATCATTTTAGCCGAACCATGTAAAAACTTTCCTGCATACGATTTATTATTCGTTCTATTCGTTTCTCTTTTTTGCATTTGTGCTTGTTCTCTCATTGCGGGCTTACGAATCACTATCGACCAATTCTAAACGTCGACAGCTATTGATTTGGGCTTGAGCCCATGTACATGAGATGATGTGTTTTTATTAAATGAAAATGAAATGATAGAATGACTAAAGAGGGTTTGCCTTATATGTTGAGTGTGATAAAACTAAGGGTAAAATAGGTATTTTATATAAATAATTTGGTGTGTATTATTGGGTGAAAAGAAAATGGGAAAAGAAAAGAAAGAGACAAATGTCCAATATGGGTTTACTGAGGGCATTGTGTATGTTTTAGAGAGGAGGGAAAATTGGTAATTAGCCAAGGAGTGGTTAGTAAGCTAATGGTAGTCCATTCCTCTCCCATACCTTCTTTTTTTCTTATCTTCTCTTCCTCTCTCTCTTCCCTCCTCTCCCGATTGACTATTTCCTTCTCTTCCTTTTCTTATTCTTCTTCATCTCCTTCCCCATCTTCTTTTCTTCTTCCTCCATTGTTAATCTCTTGAAACTTCAAGTAGAGGGATTGCAATTGGTTGTTTCTTCTTCTCTCGGTTCAAGCATCATTAAGGCAAGTTCTTCTTGGATCTCTTTCTGGTTATGCAAGCTCTCTACTTATCTTCTCCATTGATCAAGTCTTCCTCCCTTGTTTCTCTTAAGAAGGCGTTTGGTACGGGAGAAGTTTTTAAATTCCTGGGATTCATGATTCTTGAAAGTGCTCTTGAAAATCTTTGATTCCCAAGATTTATGCAATTCTATGTTTGGTTAGATTTAAATATTCTCAAGAATGTTGAGTATTTTTTTCTGAGAATCTTACATTCATATGTTTGGTTTAAATATAACATTTTTGGAAATTCATGTTTTTTTTTCCAAAATTACCCTTATTTAATTTTTTATATAAAAATGATAAATTTTTTCTACTATATAAAATATTGGGACCCACAATATCTTTAGAAAGTCAAAAAAATATTATTTTTTATACATTATGTATATATATGCATGTGTATATATAATATATATACATAATATATATGTTTGTATGAATATGTATTTTAATATATATAATATTTTATAATAATATAAATATATTATAATATATTTTTATATTTAATATATAATATATAAATATATATACATATATATAATATATTTAATATAAATATATTACATATATATAATATATATAATATGTTTGTATGGGGTTATAAAAGGGTAAGGGGTGCTTTAGTTTTTTTATTTGTTAAAAACATTCCAAAGTCCATGGTAAACTTGGATTCCCAACCTCCCCATGGAAATCTTTTTGTGGGAAAGTTACTTAAAAATCATTCCCGAGAATCCTATTTCCCATGATTCTTTTTATAAAAAAATTGTACTAAACATGGGAATATTGATTCCCAACCTAACATTCTCAAGAATCTTAAAATTTCTCCTGTACCAAACGCCCCCTAAATGTAAGTTTTTTTATCTTCTTTTAATTTTTCATTTCAAGGGAAAACTCTTTTAAGCTCTTGAATTTATTTAAATCTCAAGT
Organism: Diospyros lotus; assembly: GCF_014633365.1. Classification (NCBI taxonomy): domain Eukaryota; kingdom Viridiplantae; phylum Streptophyta; class Magnoliopsida; order Ericales; family Ebenaceae; genus Diospyros; species Diospyros lotus. Next base: position 22,114,448 of record NC_068345.1, read on the forward strand.
TTCACTTCTTTTAATCTTGATTGCTAAAAATGTCCCTTTGAATCTAAATGGGTCTTTTTTCATGTCTAGTAAATCCTTATGGGATTTTCTTGAGGAAAATGTTGGTTTTCTTTAAAAATTTAGTATGTCTCATTGGAAGTCTCAATAAGGTCTTGAATCATCCTATATGTTTTTCAAGGAATGACATTTGTTGAGTAAAAGCTATAAGGAAGCAAGATTTTGGCTTATCTTGCTTTGGGGGATTGAAAATTGTGCGTATGTCGTGTGTTTTTGGTGTTCCAGGTCTCTGTCTGTCGAATAAATTTTGCATTTGTCAACTAAGTGGATGTTTTGATTTCTATCTGTCGACTAAATCTTGCATATGTCAACTAAGTGGGTGTTTTAGCTTCTGTCTACCAGCTAAGTTATTTAGTCTGTCGACTAATTAAGTGTATCAAATCTGTTGATTAAATCCTTAATCTGTCAACTAAGTCCTTCCGATTTGTCAACTAACCCTTCTCTGTTTTGCTTTAAAACTTTTTAAATGCTTGTAATCTCTTCCCCAAACATTTTGTAGTGTTCAAATGAGCCTTAAAATGCTTCTTGATGATATGTGGGTATCTTAAAGAGGGGAAATTTATCATGTGTAATAAGAAAAGAAAACTACGATATTTTAATAATGAATTTATGCGATCAATTTGCTTGATATTGAGAAATAGAATGGAAATGGAACTCGATAAGAGATGTTAAATCATGTGGATGAAAATATCATTGGCTCATGGGAGAATATGATCTTGAAATGTCTAAGTGAACATGATGATCATGATGTGAACATCTTTAATAAATAAGCATGTATGAAATATTTACTTAAAACCTTCATTGCATTGCATGATGATGTTGGGCCATAGGTTGCATTCATTGGAGGGTATCATGTGTAATACCCCATATTGCATAGTGTTGAGTAAGTTCAAAGAATTAAAAATCGGTTTGAGAATTCAGTTAATTAATTGCCAAATCAATGGAATGGTGTATCTTGGAACGTAAATATGCTAGGAAAAAGGTATGTCATTGATGAGTGTGTTGAGACGAGATTTATGACATTGAAAACAATCAAAACAAAGACAATTTTCAGTATAGTTATGATTCAGTTTGAAAAATCGAATAATTGTAAGGGATTTATGAAAAGTTAACGGAACCCTGAGGGGATTCAAGTTTTGAATAAGGAACAAGCCTGAAGTGGTTTCAGGATAAAATAAAGGGATTCACGATTAAAACATGATCTTACATATATTTGGGCCTAAGTACAAATTATTAATCTTGGCCGATGGTGGTCAAAAAGATATTTTTTTCCAAATCTTCGAAGATGAAATGAAGAATTTGGAACTCATGAGTTTTAATGGAATTGTTGGAAAACTCAGGGGCTTCAAGGAAAGGGCCGAAATGCAATTGGGAAAAGCTGAAAGGGGTCAAAGTGTAATTTTCAGAAATTGCAAGTGTGAAACCTGCAACTTCACGTGGTCGTCGCCTATCGTCGGTGAAATTCAAGGATTCCAGCGATGAGACGGTCAGAATCTTGCTAGAGGTAGGTCCATCATGACCTATAATGCTTGGTGACCAAGTCTTGGCCGCTGATTAGCCGATGGATGATCATTTTTACCTATAAATAGCAAGGGTTTTAGCCCAAGATTAGCATTTGAGAGTGATTCGAGGAAAATCGATAAGGGGCTTTTGTTCTAAGAGTGGTGGGCATCATTTTTGGAGAATTTGGAAGGTTTTTATACAAGTTTGAGGGTGTTTTGAAACTTGGTCAGAAAGTTGATGATCGCTAGAAATTGAGGCTTTAAATGGCCGATTGGAAGCCTTCCAATGGTGTTTTCAGACCAAGGAGGTTACAATCGTGATTGGAATAGTCCATAAGCTAAGGTGGAGTAAGAAAATTGACCATCGAAGCAACTTCCAGTCGTCGGCGGCGAAGTGTTTACCGGAGGTACACGTACGATTCAATACGCACAAGGCGCGGCGCGTGAGGTATTGTTTTTAGTTATCAAAACCCTTAAGTACAATTAAGGAGAATTGGTGAAGTAAATGTGTAATTTGTGTGAATATATATACATTTATGCACATCAGGCTACCTAGGATTCTCTTCTTTAGAATTTAGATATGAAATTTGAGGCTGAGAGAGAACTGAGGCTGATAACTTGGCAAAGCATGGTCTAGAGATCGGGAAGTAGAGAGAGAGAGAGAGAGAGATCAGAACGAGTGAGAGAGGGGGAGATGGCCGATCGACCATGGCGGACACAGAGGGAGTACCACCGGCCATGGCTGGCCGCGATGGAAGCTAGGCAGATCGAGGATGGCTGGCAGCGAAGCTGGAGAAGCAGATTTGGCCGGAGACGGCCACGATGGTGGCCGAAGGCAACCAAAATTGGCCACATAGCTGCGGCAGCCATGGCCGCAAGCTCGCAGCTGTTGGCCGCGAATTAGGGGACGATTGCGGTGGTTTACGAGGCAGGCGATCAGCGGTGGGGGGTCGGGGAGGGGCCAGTGACAACGAGGCTAGCCGACGAAGGTCAGATGGTGGCAATGAGCAGGCGGGTGGGCGTGCGCAGGTAGCAAGGTGCGTAGGAAGGAGAAGGAAGAAGGTGGAGAAAAAGAGAAGAAAAAAAGAAAAAGAAAAAAAAAGAAAATAGAAGAAAAATTATGGAAAATTGGAGAAATTGTAGAAAAATCTAGGAATTAATTTGAGATTTGAGAAGCATGCCCAGAGCCAGGAAATTGATCTGGCACGCATTTCGAGATCAATGCACGTATATCGAGAAAAAACTGAGAGGCTAAGTTATGGTGAGTAAAATTTCTTAGAAAATTTCAGTAAATTAGGAAAGTCATTTTTTGAATTGTTATAGTAAAATATTGAAAAAATATTTGAGAAATACTTAGTTTGGATTTATTGAGAAAAAATAGGAAGAAATAAAGAGAAAATAAAGAAAATGCAAGAAATTATGAAAAAATAAGTTTTAATACTTATTTAAATAAATATGATGATTAAGGTGCTTTGAGGTTCAAGTTGAAATGATTTGTGCGAATTTTGAAGTTGGTATGCAAATCGAGATGATACACGTATTTCAAGGCAATGCACAAATATCGAGGTAGTCCGATAAGTTTGAGAAGATAAGTGGTACTATTTAATTGAATTTAGTTTGTGAAGAGAACCTATAAGTGGTTCTACCCAAAACTCGATTTTATATAAATTGTTTTATCATGTTGTCATGTCTTGATGTGAATATGTCATGTAAATTGCATTTACATGTATTGATGATGAAATATGTATATGTACACGATGATATCATTGATCATGCATTCGCATAAGAGTTTGAGAGTACGGGCCGGGACTGCTGCTATTCCAAAGGTGCACCCATACACTTCGCTTTGGTAAGGAGGCTGTGAAAATGAGGAGTAGTAATAAGGTACGGTCAGCTCAAATCGAAAGGAAATGAAAAATGACATTTTGCATGATTGCATCACAAGATATGTTTATTGTTCTCTTATTTAGATGATTCATCATCTAACTTGGGATTTGCTTTTAGAATATTCAAACGTTCAAGATGGAGATTGTAACAGAAATGAAGATGAATGAGGCATGAAATGATATTTAACAAAGTATATGATGAATTGAATGATGAATTGTATGTATGTTATGTATCCCATGTATTTAAGTTCTGATACTTTTAAATTCTGAAGGTTTTGAAAAATGATCATGTATAACCTTTTTTTATGATTAATGAGAATGTAAAAATTGATTTATGATTAATGTTAAGATATTAGATTCGATTCTATCTTCCGCATTTGATGTATATGATGATTATTCTTTGAGATATATATATGAAAATTCTGGGATGGATATAAGGAATGATATGTTTAGTTTTAAATAGAAAAAAATTTATTATCCCAGAATTATTCTAAGATATTACACAACCAAGAAGTGGGGTGTTACAGGCAGATTGTACATGCTAACACAAATTTTGTTGGTGATATGCCCTAATACTAGATGATTGCTTAAATTCTAGAAAATATATTATTTCGTATAAAGTAATACGATGGATATGAGTTCAAGTATTGATCCTTAGGGACTAACCTAATTAACTACTAAAATTATAAAATTTCTTATTTTAAGTTAAACTTATCAAATATTAAGAATTTTATTAAACTAATTAATTAAAACACATGTATGAACTAAATGAAAATGCATGAATTAAACTAATTAATATTAAGAATTTCTTATTAGGATGACAACTTAAACAAAAGAAATCAATAAATTTTAATAACTAAGAAACATTTATGAACCTAGTTTTGTTGTGCAAAATATGGATTTTTATATAAATGAATTAATAAATTGAGTATGCCACGGTAAAATTCTTTTAATGCATTCCTAACCTTATTTTTAGATTATAACGAATCTATTCTCATTTAATAACTTCTTATATCTTTTGAAAAGTTGAATTAAATGAAAATGCATTACAATTTATGAAATTCTTACCTTACAGTAAAACTTGTGAGTCACCTTATTGTGTGGACCTCCCTATGCCCTCTAACTCTTTTTTTCCTTGTAGACTCAACCGATTTGGCGACAACATTCCCAATTGATGTGTGATTTATACACAATTAATTTGGGCAAATGTACCATAGTCAAATATGCATATAGAAATAAAACAAATGTTGATCCCACAAGGATTATATCACAATACCAAAATAATTTTAATTAGTCTAAGTTGAACTAATTAATTAATCAAATAAATAAATAAATAATTGAATTCTTTATGAAAAAATTAATTAATGAATACACTAGGGTTTAGATTTCATTTAATTTAGGTTATGAAATTATCTATTCAACCCGATTCAAAATAAAAAATATCCTTACAATATTTATAATTATTTGCATAAGATGGTAGATTTTCCTCAATTAATTAATAAGCATTCTCAAGTTATATTAATCCTTTATTAATTCAATTTCACCATCAAATTTCTGAGCAAATGTCAAAAGAATAAATAAGCATTAAATTATTTAAAAATCTCTAATATTTGAAGGGGATTTGACTTACCAAGTTTTCTCGATTCCCACATATGATCTAATTATCTCTCGATATATCATAGTTAAAGATATGATTTATATTGCCTCTAGATCTAATTTATAGCAATTTTTTAGTCAATCATGCATAAATCATTAAAATATGACCAATCTTTTAAGACATTAAACACAATAATATAAATCTCTCGTACAAATAATAATTGAGTTTTGAATCAAACTAAACAAATAATCATATAATCCCAAAATTAAAATCCATCCAAACCCTAACTAAGATAATTTAGCAAGATATTATTAAAATAAAAATAAACACTGAAATTAAAAAGAGAATAGGAACTTCCAACCTAGTTCTAAAACAGATCTGGGCCAGACGGATGGATTGCTGCTGCTGTGCGTGAGGCATTTTTCGTGCGGCCTTCACTGTGCGCCTCTTCTGTCCAACTTCTTCCTGTGCGCGGCCTCGAAATTCTGCCTCCTCAAGTGCTCGGTCGCCGCTCCAATTCCATGTGATGTGCCCCATGGCCCCCATCTTCCTTTATATATTATCATATACATATATATATAAATATATATGCACACCTCGCCCTATTCTACACCTTCACGCCACTACATTAACCAATTATTATATATATTATTATTTATCTTTTTATAATATTATATATATAAGATAATATATATAAATATTATAATTTAATATTTAATATACTATTAATTATAATAACTTGAATTATATTATAATATTTATTTATTTATTATTTATATTATAATATTAATTTTAAAATTAACTTTATAATATATATATATATTTTTTTACGCTCAAAACTTCAAAATAATATGTTTTATTGTGTTCTTACCAAAAAAAATTAAAATAATATAAAATTCATATAAACATACATTTTAAGTAGGAAAAATAACACAAGATTAAGATAAAAATATGTATATAATTAAGTCCTATCACCAATCAAATAAATTCATTATTGTATCTCAATAACAAAAAAAATAATAAATAAAATAAAGAGTGTTTGTATTGATATCATTATTATTATTAATATGTTGATAAATATGTACAGGCCCATTACGGTTAAACCCATAGCCATTTTCTTCTCTCTCTCTCTCTCTCTCTCCAATTGTGGTCATATCCCTTATTTGGCAAGTCACCCATGTGTCACTTATAAACTCAATTTCTCTGAAATTTCAACCTATTTTTCTCATTTTTTTTTCAATTAAAAAATTCTTCAAATTTATTTATTTATTCTCATAATAGTAAATACAATTATAGAGGATCTACAAATTTATGTTAGGAGAAGCTAAAATTTTAAAAAATTAATGTAATAAAATTAATAGAGTAAGTTCTCTTTCTATATAAAGTGTTATACAGTTAGCAAGAAAATCATCCTCTATTTTGTTATGGAGTGGTTGAATTCCACTTAGCTGCTGCTGAGTTTATCTGCCGGTGCTAAATTAAATATGGAAGCTATTATTTGAGTTAGACTGTTATAAAATGTGGAAGCTATTAATTTTTTTACACTAAAAATTGAATCCGATAGTAAGCCGAGAGCAACTAACTAAATAGATCCGCCCTTCCCTCAGTATAGATCATTACAATCTCTAATAAGCAAGAGCAGGGAAAGGCTTTCCAAGTCGTGGCGTCTATTAAGAGTAGCGAGCACAAAGTAAGAAGAGTAACGAAAATGCCAGTGTAGTGGGGGAGCATCATGTAAACTGCACAGCAAGACAAGGGAGATATGTGGCGTAGCACACAGACCTCCCTAATCAATGATTGGATCCATATTGGAATATTGTAAGGCCACTAGGGCCAGTGTCCTTTGCAATGGGGCAGGCTGATGTGAAAAATAAAGAAAATCTCATAAATTAGAGAAATAAAAGATGGCCCTAATCCCATATTAATTAGAAGAGAAATATTAGAGAAACAAAAGATAGATGCAATCTTCAAGTGACAATTGCGATTAGAAACGGGAGGATATGATAATTCTGATATGACATGAGGGTCGAATGATATAATTATTTTGAGATGATCGTTTTTGTGCGACTTTTTATGTTCGTATTCTCAATCATGAGAGAAAATAAATCATAAGCGTAAGACTTTATAGGAAAGAGTTTGAATTTGTACTCCACCGAATTAATACTAATATAACACTCCTTGTTGCCAATTGAGTTATGTCGTGAGCAGCCATATAATTATCTTTAACAGATAAAAATAGTAGCTGTGAAATGAGTTTTGTACGTAAAAAGAGAGATTCTTTGACTTAATTAAACTACTAGCTATAGACTCAGAATTAAAGCCTAAGGGGGGGGCAAAAATGCATGTCCCCGGGGAATGGGCTGGCCCCTGATGAAATATACGTAAAATAGTCTTGGACAGTTAACAAAGATGGATTGTAGTAACTTACAAGGCAATGTAATCTTCAATAATCAATGATAGTATGCGTCCCATATCCACCAAGCGTGCCAGTTGCTTTACAAAAAGGCAGCTAATCCGATCAAGCACGTTCATTGATTATGCAATTCTTTAACTCAAAACAATAAACAAACACACACATGGCAGTTAATTAATCACAGTCAATTACCTGCAATGCAAATCACAGATCCGGTGGGTTCAGACTTCTGCTTTGTTTAATTAAGGTATCCCACGCGGCGATGCATCGAGGGGGAGAGAGAGAGAGAGAGCGAGGCGCTAAGCAGACTGCTGAGACTTTGACAAAGCAACTCATCGTCATCTTCTCCATTTCATTGCAGCGACGCCATGGCTAATTCCAATCAACATTTCTGCAAGGATTACTTGGTGTTGAAGCCAGAACAAGCCAGTATATTTGATCTCGTCCGGATCTTGTATTCATCCGACATAGAAAAGAGAGGATTTATCGAATGCATAGAACCTGGAAATCTGAGAGCTTTCCGGCGGAGATGGCTCCTCTTCGTCTCGGTCCTGGCGCAGAAACTTCTCCTCTACCTGGAAAAGCCCATGTCTTGGACGGGCTATATCGTTGAGATGTGGCTAAATCTTCTGTCGAGCAATGGAGGCCTCGGAATGCTTCTTTTGAATCTCTTAAAAGGTTTGCTTCGCTTTCTCAATATTGTCCATTCTCATACTGAAAATCTGCATTTTGAATAAGGTTACTGGAAGATGCTGTGTATGTGTGTGCGCCTGCACCAAAGCATGCAAGCATTTCCTTTGGGTACATTCCCGCAAATCGAATAATAAGTTGTTTGCATTTGATTTGGTAACCAAACAGTTGTTTTTTCTTAATATCTTGTTTTATTTGGGAAAGCTTGAGTATTTGACATTTTTTTGAGTTATGAGTTTGTCCAATCAAGAATAATATGCTCGGCCCTATAGTTTCTTGCTCCGCTTGTAACTTAGATTCAATATATATTACTGTTACACTTAACTTTATTAACAATTCACTCTTAAACTTGAGATAATCTCATAGAAGAAGGTGATTGAGATAATCTCATAGAAGAAGGTGATTGAGATAATCTCATAGAAGGTGATTGACGATTTCAGAATGATCACATAACAAAGGGGAACCCAATTTGGCAACAAAAAGTAAAGATAAACTACCCAAGAAGGCTCAAACATGAAACCATTCTCTAGCCAATTTAGTTATAGATTGAGCTTGAGTAAATTGATTTGTTTGGTGCTAGAGAAAAAAAAAAAAAAATATAAACAAAGAATAAAACTTGATGTGTTTGCATCTGAAGTTACAGATCTACAATCTAAGAAATTCATCAACAAAAAGTGTTTATTTTCTTCGATTGAACAAGTTATTTGTAGTTACTATCATAATTGTGACATAATGGTAGATGGCAGAGTTGATTTAACTCTAAATCTCAAGTTTAAATATTATAAATCTCAGTTGTTCTTCCATTAAATTCCAACTGGTAATCTATCGAAAACTATTTGTCACCTTCTCAGCCTCCATACAGTTACCCCTTCCTCTTCCTCACCATCACCTCTGCCGTCGTTGATTGGAGTTTCAGGGAGGAGCCCCAATACTCCAATTGGCAAATGATGGTGAAACACTGACCAAATCGATGGATCTTTTAACTCAGACAATAGATCCTCTTTTCAAATTTAGTACCAGATCTGAAGAAGAAGAAGAAGAAGAAGAAGAAGAAGAAGAAGAATATGATCAGCAACTTAAACCAGACTGCCAGAACAAATCACGATCACCAGCATAAGAAGTCATCAACGAGCGGTGACGGCATAGTCTTCTTAACTAATTACGGCGACAGGTGCAGATCCAGCGCCAGTGAGACCAAAGGCTAAGGATGGACTATCAAACATGGCCGGAAAGGAACTGCCGGCTTATTACTCTCCAAAGAAAGACATTGTGGTGATCATAATGGAGGTTGATGACTTGGAGACTCAACAAGCAATCTCTTCTTTGATCTTTCATTGGAGCTGATTCGACATGGCATGAAAGAAGCGCAGATTTGGAAGGGAGTTCTCTAGAATTTAGGATTTAAACAGTAAGAGTGCGTTTGATAGCATTTAAGTGCAAATGAAAGTATTTTCCAACTTACATAAAAAATAAAAACCATCTCTCTCCTAGATGAAATTTTCTATAGAAAATAGGCAAAAACATGTTTTAATGATTGTATCATGAAATTAAATTCCATGAAAAATATAGTGTCTCAAACACCAAAGATAAAATTTAATTCCTTAAATGAGACATTTTTCATGCATCTTCTATACTATCAATTACATCCTAACGAATTATAACGATAAGATCTAAAGTAACTTGCACGTGCTTAATTGTTTGCGTTCCAAATTCTCGTTCTTAACTCTTGAGGAATTTAAGATTACATAATGTGGCATTAAATATCTGTTAGGATCGGCGGCGAAGCCAGAGAGATCTTCGGCCGCGTTCAGGTCGATTATTGCAGCCATTGACACCCGACTGGCATTAGATGGAAGCATCAGCAACAGTGACAATAGATATGGTGCATCACTGTCCATGATGGCGGCCAAGTTGTCGTACGAGAACGAAGCTTTTGTTGAAGCTATTGTGGAACATCGTTGGAAGGTAACTATATCGATTCATTGGCAGACCCACCATGTAAAATCAATTAAATCCTTTCCTTTTAAGCTTCTAATGTATATGATTTTGCTGTGACATGAGCAACATTTTGGCGTTTTGTTCTGCTTTTGCAGATGCAGTTCTTGGGGTTCTTTAATTTCTGGAACGGTAAGAAGATTGCTTCTTCTTCATTTATAAATAAATCCAAACCCATCAAGAAAACTAAAATAAGATTAATTAAATTCAGTCTAATTATAACTGATGAAGGATTTTCGGAAGTGGTAGCCGCACGTTCCCTTCTTGTCTCTCTGAATGTACCTGCAATGGAGACGGGGCTTGCTCCCCCGGTCGATCTCCGATGATTAAGTTAGTTTTTTGATCTAGGGTTCCTTGTCCCTTTTAAACTATGTTAATTGATGGAAAAAATAAGGAGAATCCCCCACCTTCCTCGCTTACCTCTTCTCGGGATAGGAATCATGAGGGATCTTCGGGATCTTCCTCCCGCTTTCTTCGGGACTTTCCCGATAAGGGTTTCGCGATAGCCTCCGCCTCCGAGGAGTTCGGGATAACTGTTGCCTCCGTGATCTTCGGTGGGATAGCCTGTTCCTGAGATCTCGGGGGTTTCTCTATTGAGTGCTTATCTGATTGACGTGGCAATGCTTGTCTGCTGTGTATCTTTTGACCGCTGTTTAGGTATTCGTCTCGGCGTAATTATGGGACCGAGGGCGTTCCCCTCATCACTTGCCCCCCCACTCCTTGAGCTCTTCGGCTTGAAGGGCCCGAGGAGTAGTAAGGCCCCTGAGGCTCTTCACTTTAACTCCTTTTTTTTTTTTTTTTTTTTTTGCGTCTGGCAGACGCGAAAATCAATCGGTTTTGACGGCGGTATCCCTTCCCTATGCGCTGTCCGAGGCCGTTTCGTCTTTCGAGCTCTGTCAGTGCGGGGTGATCAATGCTCATTATTGCTCGTCCTTTGGTCTCTTATCCCCGCAGTTTAATCTTTTAAAATGGGAACCCTTCAGTCCCTCTACTTCTCTTTTCGTGTGACTTTCCTTCAGTTTTAGCTTTTCTTGTGCCCGCAAGTGTTTTCCTCCTCTTTCGCCTCTCTTTCTCCTAGCTTTTTGCCATGGCGATAATCGGTTCTGGAAGGTTTAATCCCGCTGGTGCAGAGCTTATTGAGTGGGAAAAACATCCTGCTGCGTCGATTCCATGTCAATGGATGAGCCAAGCGGAATGTCAACAGTTTAGAGAAAAGTACAACGTCCCCGAAGAGTGGGAGGTAGAGTTCAACAGCCATCTACGAGCATGTCATCCCGTCGCCGGCCGCCTTTGCATTTATAAGTGTGCTTTTGACAGGGGCTTTCGGCTCCCTTCCCGGAGAAGAGTGATGACCCTACTTCAACATCTTACTATCGCTCCCGCCCAACTGTCTCCCTTCGGATGGCGATACTTGATGGGGTTCCTCCTTATTTGTCATTCTGGCAAAATTGAGCCAACTGGAGACCTCTTCGACTATTTCTTCACGACCAACCGCGACCCCGGAGGGTGGATCTCCATCTCCCCTCGGATCGTGAAAGATAGCCGTCTTCTCGCCTGCAAGGGATACTCTAATCTTGAGATTTCTGCTTCGACTCTCATGCAATCCGGCGGGTCGAAAGATTCTGATGATTGGAAGGAGCGTTTTGTCTTCGTCCGCCCCAGGCCATCCGGCTCTTCTCAAGAGATCTGGTCTGTCAGTAATGAGTGGACTCTGGACACTAAGCATAAGCGTCCGAGTGTCGAGACCATTGAAGATTTCGCCTGCCGACTTATGAAGAACAGTCGGAACTGGGAAGAAGGATGGCTCTCCAATCCCAGCCTTTCCCAAGCGGGTTTGGACGGCGAGAACTGTGAGCTCTTTTTCCTTCATCTTCTTCTTTTTCTCTCTCTTTTTCCTTTGTCTGTATTTGATTTTCGTTGTTGTCTCTTTCTTAGATGAAGAGGTCTGGGAAATATCTTATTCTGCTATCACCAAAGGAATGATTTTGGACTTCCCTGGGAGTAAAGGCCCTTCGGCACCTTCCGGCAACCAGAGGGTGTTGGAGAGGACTGCGCCTTCCGAGCGAATTCCAAAGAGCAAGAAGAGTAACAAGAAGAGCTCATTACCGTCCAGGTCGCGAAGGGCGGTGGAGGAAGACCCCGGGACCTTCCAAGAGGCTTCCAAGGGGAGCATTGCTGGGGGTTCGGGGGACCCATCTTCCCCGCTTCTCCTTTCTCAAACCAGAGGCTCTCCGACCGCCCGGCGAGAAGCCTCCACCATGCCTGCGCGTTTGCCGATCTCTCCCGAAGACGATTCGGCGACCATCGCTCAGGTGCTTGCTGTAGCTCGCGCAGAGGCCCAGAAAAGGCAAACCATGGCAGGTACGGAGTCCAGTGCTACGCCTCCCAGCATCCCTATCAGTTCGATTTTTAAACGAATTTTTACGCTATTGGCACCAGCGGGGCGTTCGGAGCTGACGGGAGAGGCTTCGCTGGAGGAGGCTTCGGTGTTGTCGGCGAAGGAGATTTTAGCGCGTCGAACGAAGCGTCGCAGGGTGGAAACCGCCTCCCCAGCTGCTGCTCCCTCCGAGCCTTCGGCTCCTGAAGCCACCAATTCTCCTTCAACGGCCTTAGTCTTACCGGAGACTCTACGAACTCCGAACGAGATCGACTATTGCGCTGAAATTCTAAGGGTGCGACCGTACTCCTTCTTCTTTTGACTTTTCGCTTTTTCTATGCGAGTAGGTCTTAATCTGTACTCTGCTTTTACTTCCTCAGAACCTTACGGAGTTCCAAGGTTTGGTCTCTCGACGAGAGTCCGAACTTCAAACTCGGATCATCTCCCTGGAGTCTGAAGTGGAAAGGCTTCGAGGGTTGGAATCTCTTTCTTCCCAACTGTCGGGTTTCGAGCACCGTGTTCATATTTTAACCAAGTCTGTGGAGCTGGCGCAAGAAGATGCTCGACTTGCCAACGAAGCCGAAGCTCAAGCTCGAGAGGATTTGGAGTTGGTTCAGAAGAACATGCTTGAGGCTAACCAGGCCAATTCCCGACTTGGGGAGGAGCTGGATTCCATTAAGGTTGTTAATCGCCAGCTTCAGGAGGATATAAAAAGACTCACTCTAGAGCTGAAGGAGGCCAAGAAGGGACAGGTCGAAGCGTTGGAGTCTTATTCCCGGTGCAAAGAAGACCTTCGTACTGCTCATGCCCAACTTCAATCTGCCCTCAAGGATGCCCAAGTGGCTTTTCAGAATGGTCGAGAGGATTTCCGAAGCTCTGAAGCTTATGCCGCAGAATTAGAAGGAGTTCTTCGGGGTGGGTTTGAGCATATGAGAAAACTCATCAAAGAGCGCTTCCCGAACTTGGATGTAGACTCCATCCCCTTCGATGTTGTCGCCGCCTTGTCTTCTTTAGAGTAGTCATTTTTTGTATTAAAACCTGTTGTCGTAATAATAAAAGTGTTGGGATCAGGCTTGATTCTTCCTCTTTCCTTTCTTTTTTTTTTTTTTTTTACCCTTCCTGCTCATCGCAAGACTTGGTCTTCGTCGCTTGCTCAAAAGGAAAAGGGTTCGGCTCCGGCCCCCCAAGGATCGCGCCTGATCCACGCAATCTTAAGCCTTTCGAGGATTCGGGACCCTCCAAGGATCACATCTGATCTTTTGCTTTTGCCGGAGGTTCGGGCCTCCCAGGATCATATTTGATCCTTTGTTTTTGTCGGGATCATATTTGATCCCTTGTTTTTGTCGGGGGTTCGGGCCCCCCGAGGATCATATCTGATCCTTTGCTTTTGTCGGGGGTTCGGGCCCCCCGAGGATCATATCTGATCCTTTGTTTTTGTCGGGGGTTCGGGCCCCCCGAGGATCATATTTGATCCTTTTTTTGTCGGGATCATATTTGATCCCTTGTTTTTGTCGGGGCTTCGGGCCCCCCGAGGATCATATCTGATCCTTTGTTTTAGTTGAGGGGTCTAGCCCCGTTGAAGGTATGTCAATTCTTTCCCTTCGCGCTGATGTGCCTTCCCAGATCTTTGGAAATGATGAGTTTTTACGCATAGGAGAAAAAATGAATTTATTCCTGGATAGCATACGCAAAGCAATAAAAAAGAAAAGATGCCAAGACATATAATGTAAAATTATTACTAAGAGATCATATGAAGATAATAAAGAGCTATCACTGATAGAACTTCCTCAAGTTCTGCACGTTCCATGCGTTTTTCACCGGTGTACCTTCGAGGGTCTGTATTTTGTATGCCCCCGGGCTGAGGACTTCTGTTACTTTGTAAGGACCTTCCCAATTTGCTGTTAACTTATCTGTTTCTCGGGCTCCCTGAACGTCTGCTCGCCTTAGTACCAAATCTCCTGGTAGAAAGTTTCGTGCTCTTACTCGTCGATTGTAGTATCTCTCTATGCGCTGATTATAAGCAGCTTGTTGAATCTTTGCCTGGTCACGAAATTCATCAAGGAAATCTAGGTTGTCCCTCAAACTCTGCTCATTGGATTCAGGGTCGAATAGCTCTACTCGTAGCGTAGGTACTCCAATTTCAACTGGGATTAATGCTTCCGAGCCGTAGCATAGACTGAAAGGAGTCTCTCCCGTGGAGACCTTCGCCGTAGTCCGGTAAGACCACAGAATGCTTGATAGTTCTTCTACCCAGCTACCCTTCGCCTTATCTACTCTTGTTTTTAACCCACGCAACAGAGTTCTGTTAGCGAGTTCGATTTGGCCATTAGCTTGGGGGTGAGCTACCGAGGTGAATTGCTGCTTGATTCCCAACTCCTGGCACCATTCCCGAACGGATCGATCAGAAAATTGAGTGCCGTTGTCTGAGATCAGCACCCGAGGAACTCCGAAGCGACAGACTACATTCTTCCATAGAAACTGTTTCACCCGGCGAGAAGTAATAGAGGCCACTGCTTCAGCTTCAACCCACTTTGTGAAGTAATCGATAGCGGCTATGATGTACTTGACCTGTCCAGCTGCTGGGGGAAAAGGTCCCAGGATGTCTATACCCCATTGGGCGAAGGGGCATGGTGTGGCGAGATGAGTTAGCGCGACTGCCGGCACATGGACCAAGTTAGACGTTTTCTGGCACCGGTCGCAAGTTCTAACCCGCTGTTCGGAATCTCGTACCATTGTTGGCCAATAATATCCCTGTCGTAGGGCCTTTTGACTAAGCGCCCGAGCCCCGATGTGGTTTCCACATATTCCTTCATGAATTTCCCGTAGGATGTAGTCTGCTTCGCGAGGTCGGATACACTTGAGCAGCGGTTGTGAAAAAGACCTTCTGTATAGTTCCCCCCCGACTAACACGAAATTTCGGGCTTTTCGTTTGACCTCCCGTGCCTCCGAGTCGTCTTCCGGGAGCTTTTCCTCTCTTAAATATGACACCAGGGGGTCCATCCAGCTAGGCTCGTCATCGATACAAAATTGGTCTGCGGCTTCTTCGATACTCTTTTGCGGAAGAGATTCGATCCGAATTTCTCGAGAGCTTGTAGGGAAAGAGGAAGAGGCGATTCGGGACAGCAAGTCCGCCTCTGTATTCATGGCTCGAGGGACGTATTCCACCTTTACGTGTTGGAAACGCGCCATCAGCTCTTTGGCTAGGGTCAAGTATTGCGCCATGTGACTTTCTCGGGCTTCATATTCTCCATTCACCTGCTGCACCACTAAGTTAGAATCTGAACTCACCTCGACGTTTTGAGCCCCCAACTGTTCAGCCAACCTCAGCCCAGCCAATAAGGCCTCATATTCTGCTTCGTTGTTAGATGCTCGGAATTCAAAATGTAGCACGTAAGGCCATATTTGCCCTTCGGGACTCTTTATCATTAATCCTGCCCCATCGCCGCCCGAGGTCGAGCTTCCGTCTACCGCCACTAACCATGGTTTCTGGTTTTCTTCGGGACCTTCGGGAGCTCTTATCCCTTCGGCGATGAAGTCTGCTAGCGACTGCGCCTTAATGGCCGGTCGCGGCCTATACTCAATGTCGAAGGCGGTGAGCTCTACTGCCCACTTCAACATCCGGCCTGAAAGCTCTGGCTTGCTAAGAACCTGCTTCAAGGGTTGGTTAGTAAGCACTATAATCGTATGAGCTTGAAAGTAGGGTCGGAGTTTCCTCGCCGATGTTATTAAGGCGAACGCCAGTTTTTCCATAGGAAGATACCGAACCTCGGCTCCCGATAATCGTTTACTCGCATAATAAACGGGCCTCTGGATCCTATTTTCTTCTCGGATCAACACCGAGCTGACGGCCTCGTTGGCCACCGCCAGATATATGTATAATGGTTCTCCGGGCTTCGGTTTGGTAAGAACCGGAGGCGTGGCTAGGTGCTCCTTAAGCTTTTCGAAAGCTCGCTGGCATTCAGAATTCCATTCGAAGTTGTTTGCTTTCGATAAGACCTTGTAGAAAGGAAGGCCTTTTTCTGCCAAACGGGAAAGGAATCTGCCCAAGGCTGTCATCCTACCCGTAAGGCTCTGTACCTCTTTCACATTCCTCGGGGCCGGCATATCCATGATAGCTTTGACCTTTGCAGGGTTTACCTCGATCCCTCGGTGGTGTACTATGTAGCCTAGGAACTTTCCTGCAGAAACGCCGAAAGCACATTTGACAAGATTAAGTTTCATATGGAGCTTACGAAGGGTTTTGAAGCATTCCTCCAGGTCCTCCGGATGACATTCGGCTACCATACTTTTTACCAGCATGTCGTCGACGTAAGCCTCCATATTTCTCCCGAGTTGTTGTTGAAAAAGCTTATTTACCAGGCGCTGGTAAGTGGCTCCTGCGTTCTTTAATCCGAAAGGCATTACGGTGTAGCAGTAGGTTGCCTTGTTGGTGATGAATGCCGTTTTCTCCTGGTCCTCCGGGTGCAATGGAATCTGGTGATATCCCTGAAAAGCATCTAGGAAACTCATGAGCGAACATCCAGCAGTTCCATCAATTAGGGCGTCAATCCTCGGGAGTGGGTAGCTATCTTTTGGGCAGGCTTTGTTAAGATCGGTGAAATCAATGCAAAGTCTCCACTTGCTCTGCCCTTTGGGAACCAGCACAACATTCGCTAGCCAATCTGGATAATCCACCTCCCGAATGTGGCGCGCAGCTGCTAACTTTGCGATCTCCTCCTCGATCGCCCTCGCCCTATCAGGGGCGAAGCTTCGTTTTTTCTGTCTGACAGGCTGAAAGCCTGATCGGACCCCCAGCCTGTGTGTCATTACCTCTGGATTTACTCCTGGCATATCCCGGGCTGTCCACGCGAAGATATCTGCATATTGTCTAAGGAGTGATATTATTTGACTCCTTAGCGGATCTTTTAACTCCATACTCACTCTTACACATCGACTTGGGCAATTTTCTTCCAGAGGTACTTCTTCCAATTCATCCACCGGCTCCGCTGTTTTGGGATCTTCAGGTCCTTCTAGTAGAAAACTGACCTCCTTCGGGGGGTCAGCATCCTTCTGCAACCCTGCTTCTTTACTCTTCGCCATACCTATAGAGGCCATGTAACATTCACGGGCTAAGCGCAAATCTCCCCGCACTTCGCCCGTCCCCCTGTCCGTGGGAAACTTCATCATCATATGATACGTGCTTGGGATGGCTCGGAGGGCATTGAGACCCGATCTTCCCAGAATCATGTTGTAAGCCGAAGGCACGTCTGCTACCAGGATATCTAGCATAACACGAGAAGTTCGGGAACCTCTCCCTACCGTCAACGGGAGTTGAATAATCCCTTCTGAATATACGGCTTCACCATCAAATCCCACCAAAGGGACCCTCGCTGCCCTTAGCTGTGTCATTTCATACCCCATGCCTAAGAAGGCTTGCCGATACAAGATTTCTGAAGAGCTTCCTGGATCCACAAGGATCCGCCGAAGTTCCCACTTCCCGAGTTCAGCTGTTATCACCAGTGGGTCATTTTGAGTCGGGTACCCCGGGAGGTCGCTATCTGAAAAAGAGATTGGATCCACGTTCCTCGATCTTTTCAGCCGGGTCGTATTACTTTTTTCGTCCTTCATGACTGGGACCTCCCCCGCCGCGAGTGTGTGGAATATCGGAGGCTGAGGATGATCATCTTCTCTTCGATGTGATCTCTCCCGCTGGGCCCGATTTCGATCCTCCGCGCGGTCTCTCTTGGGGGGGCTTCTTGATCGCGACCGTCGATCCTTTCTCCCCTGAGAATCACCTGTTTTTGCCACGTAGCTCCTCAGGAAACCCCGATTGATAAGTTCCTGAATCTCCTCCTTTAATTGGTGACACTCTTCCGTGTCATGACCATGATCTCGGTGGAATCGGCAATATTTACTTCTGTTCCTTTTGTCAGATGGTGCCTTCATCGGTCGAGGCTTTTTCAAGTAATCTTTTCCCTCAATAGTAGCGAGGATTTCTGCCCTCGGGGCGTTCAGAGGAGTGAAACCCGCCGAATCCCACCGAGGGCGATGCTTTTCTCTTCGGTCGTCACTCCTCCTTTCCTCGGGATGCTTCTTTTTATCCTTCTTCTCCACATGCTCCGCCCTCTTAGCCTGCATGACCTCTTCGGCATTTATGTACTTCGTGGCCCGGCCCAATATGTTCGTGAACGCGCTGGGAGGCGTTTTGGCTAATGATTGGGCGAAAGGGCCGGGCCTCAGGGCGTTCTGGAATGCCACCATAGCAACATTGTGGTCAAAGTTCTCGATGCTCAGGGCTTCCATATTAAATCGTGAAACGAAATCCTTCAAGGGCTCTCCTTGGTTCTGCTTCATACTCACCAAGGCCATGGTGGACCTTCGGTGTCTTCGGAGAGGTGCAAAGTGCGCCAGAAAGCTGCCCCGGAGTTGCGCAAAGCTTATGATGGAATG
Source organism: Diospyros lotus (assembly GCF_014633365.1). Taxonomy (NCBI): domain Eukaryota; kingdom Viridiplantae; phylum Streptophyta; class Magnoliopsida; order Ericales; family Ebenaceae; genus Diospyros; species Diospyros lotus. Next base: position 22,133,394 of record NC_068345.1, read on the forward strand.
ATGAGCCAGGTTTGAGTACCACGCCCGTGCGTGTCCCTCCAGAGTGGCCAAGAAAACTCTACACCACATCGCGTCTGAGGCGTCCTGTACCATCATATGCGAGGTAAAGAGATCCAGGTGATCCATCGGGTCGGTGGTCCCTGTGTAGGGCTTAATGGCCGGGATACGGAGACGTTCTGGTGGTATGGCCGCCATGATCTCTGGGCCAAGGGGCTGATTTATCCTTGGTCCCTGAGCCTCTCCGGTCCTTGGCTTTAGGGCGGCCATCTCCTCCTCCAACTGCCGCAATCTTCTTTCCTGCCGCTGCTGCACAAACGACAAGTCAAGAGACTCGGCCGCCTCGCCGTCATCTGGCCCTGGCCTCTGCGGATTCTCGTCCCGTCGATAAGATTCCTCTTCTCTTGGGGGCTCGCGCCTTTCCTCCGCCCGAGAGTGCTGGGCTTGCTGATGCTGGCCATCTAGAAAACCCATGAGTAACTCCGTCAATCGTTGTACTTGACCCTCCAGAAGTGCTATCCGATCAGGAGGAGGCGGAGGGCCCTCCGGACTCCGAGCCCTCCCCGGCGGGCTTCGGGGAGGGTTCTGCTGACTCGGTTCCGGAACGGGGTTGCTCCCCACGGCCCTAGACGGCTGTCTTCTGGTCGCCATTCACGGTTGAGAAGATTGTCCGCTGCACTGGAAAGACAGAAGAGAAGAATGTCGGCCCCACGGTGGGCGCCAATTGATGAAGGATTTTCGGAAGTGGTAGCCGCACGTTCCCTTCTTGCCTCTCTGAATGTACCTGCAATGGAGACGGGGCTTGCTCCCCCGGTCGATCTCCGATGATTAAGTTAGTTTTTTGATCTAGGGTTCCTTGTCCCTTTTAAACTATGTTAATTGATGGAAAAAATAAGGAGAATCCCCCACCTTCCTCGCTTACCTCTTCTCGGGATAGGAATCACGAGGGATCTTCGGGATCTTCCTCCCGCTTTCTTCGGGACTTTCCCGATAAGGGTTTCGCGATAGCCTCCGCCTCCGAGGAGTTCGGGATAACTGTTGCCTCCGTGATCTTCGGTGGGATAGCCTGTTCCTGAGATCTCGGGGGTTTCTCTATTGAGTGCTTATCTGATTGACGTGGCAATGCTTGTCTGCTGTGTATCTTTTGACCGCTGTTTAGGTATTCGTCTCGGCGTAATTATGGGACCGAGGGCGTTCCCCTCATCAATAACCAAAAAGAATTCAAACAATTCTTACTATATGAAGTGTTTTAGATACAATTTTGCCTATTCCAATCCATATAAATTGTTCGGAGCAGATTACGAGGAAAAAGCTTCAACAACAGCCATCTTGTTCAAGGACAACACCTCCAACCTAATGGTGGTGGCATTCAGAGGCACTGAGCCATTCAACGCGGACCAGTGGCGGACAAATGTCGACTTCTCATGGTACGAGCTTCAAGGCGCGGGTAAAATCCACGGTGGCTTTATGAAGGCCCTGGGCCTCCAACGCAGAACAGGCTGGCCCAAGGAGATAGGAGCGCCTTCGGGCACACCCCCTTTTGCTTACTACACACTCAGGGAGAAGCTGAGAGATTTAACGCGGGAGGATGAGGGGGCAAAGTTCATCGTGACGGGACACAGCCTGGGAGGGGCGCTAGCAATTCTGTTTGGGGCAGTGCTAGTGTTACACGAGGAGGCAGAGCTGTTGGAGAGGCTGGAAGGGGTGTACACTTTCGGGCAGCCAAGGGTGGGGAACGAGCAATTTGGGGAGTTCATGAAGGAGAAGTTGAGGCTTCATGATGTCAAGTATATGAGGTATGTTTACTCCAATGATGTGGTGCCTAGATTACCATACGATGACAAAACTCTGCTGTTCAAGCATTTTGGGCCCTGCCTCTACTTCAACAGCCGCTACAAGGGCACGGTTAGTGCGCACCATACTTTTACTCTTTTGCCTTTTTTTCTTTTATTTATCTGTCGTTGATGATTCTCATTTGGAACTCTATTTGGCATGTAGAGGGCAATCAATTCTTTACTCTATCTAGGTGTATAGTTTGGAGTGACTTCTTGCTAACGAATTGGCTAGCACACAGGTTTTGGAGGAGGAACCAAACAAGAACTACTTTTCGTTGCTGTTGGCAATACCCAAGAGCTTGAATGCAGCGTGGGAGCTAATGAGGAGTTTCATTATCCCATATATCAAGGGCCCAGAGTACAAAGAAAGCTGGGCTTTGAGGCTATTGCGGGTGGTTGGATTGGTGATGCCAGGACTCTCGGCCCATTTTCCTCAAGACTACGTCAATGCTACTAGATTGGGATCCTTCTCTTGGCAAGTTGATCGCCAAGACGCAGCACCTCAACAAGGTTATAAATGTGACTAGCTAGTAACAATATATTCTCCATATACATGACTTCCTATCATCAATGTATAATTAGTTCTAGTCATTTATTATTTTGTAAATTCTATTCGACTATTATTTATCAAGACTTAAAAGTGTTATCCACCCAAAAAATGAAAACAAGCAATAGAGGGAAAATAGGGTATCTTAACACCTTAATCATTCGATAATAAAGGCATTTTCATAATATCATGTGATTAATGATAAATGTATGTTTAGCTTTAAACGTCCTTTGAAAATAAAAAGGGTTAAGCAAAAAACTCTAAAGCTGCGTTCTCTTTGCTTTTTAATTTTCAGTTTTGAGTTTTGAATTCATTTTCAGTTTTTGGTTTTGATAATCTGTTTTTAGAAAATTAAAAATGCGTTATCTTTGTCATTTTGAAAAACTATTTTTCAAAACAGAAAATTAGAAAACGCGTTCTTTTTGAAATTTTGAAAATATTTTTTAATGATATTTTATTCAATAAATTTGATTATTAAGTAAATTATAAATATTTAATGTTAATATATTATTAAAAAAATATATACATTTTAAAGTTAATGAATTTTGTAATATTTTTTTTCCATTACAATAATAAAATATGAATAAATAAATAAATAGATGTATTTTGAGTTTAGAGTTTGTTTTGGATGAAAACACTCAAAACAACTTTTTGTTGTTTTGAGTTTCCTTTATAATTTTTTGTTTGTTTTTAAAAATACATTTTTAAAAACAGTAAAAAGAACGCGTTTTCATTATTTTAGAAAACTAAAAACTAAAAGTAACTTGAAAACAGCAAAGAGAACGCAACCTAAAGTTCCCATGTTTCCCTAATAATTCCCCCCACTCCGCCACCCCTTGCTTTGTTCTTAACCCATCTTTAGTTCTTGTGATTTTCAACCATTCATTTTGCTGATGGGTTTTGTGCATGCGATAATCCCCCCAATCGACTGTAGGCCCAGTGATCTTGGTCGCCTTAAGGAACTGGCCCATTTGATTGAGATGTTGAATCAATGTACAAAATTATACATAAATATAGAACAACGCATAACACTTTTAAGATTTTGAATTTGTACCTGTTTGAGCCATGATCAAGAATAAGATGAGACTAATTCATAAACTTGGACTAATCAAGGAAATTGTCCAGACTAGTCTCCTTCTTTCTCTGTACAACGTGATGACAATTTTTAATGCGTAGAACTCAAAAGAGGTGAGAGAAATTGAATGAACCTAACCTATTATATAACAATTATTTTAGGTCACCCATTAAGGCCCAATATAAGCTTTAAGCCCACACCACTGTCAGCCCTTATCTACAAAAAAATAGGTGACCTGATCCATTCTTAAAAAATCACAAATAATATAGGATAAACACTCTCCAATTTATTAAAAATTGAAAAACATCTACAATTGATCTTAGCCCACAATAAGGAAATTTCGAACTTTTTCCCACTTGGGCAGTGCCAATTGTTATTTATTTTTACATACCTTTAAATATGTACATATATATATATATGTATATAATTGGATTAAGAAACCTTTAATGTGGCCACAATTTGAGAAAAAAGAAAATAGAGTCTAGAGATAACACTTTTAATATGATCTGATATAATTGTATAGTAGTGATATTACAACCTAAGAAGGAGGTGAATTGAGTTATTTAAAATTTTTGATTGAATTTGAATTTTTTTTTGTTAAAATATGGGGATGTAGAGAAAATGATGGTGATTGGTGAAAATGCTTAACAAGAAAAATGAAATGAAAAATAAAAGCAACAAAGGGACACGCAAGATTTATAGTGGTTAAGTTAAATGGCTTAATTCACTACCTTAACTTCTCAATAAAGATTTCAAGCACTTCACTATTCTCTTACTTGATCACAAGTAGATCTTCTAGTTCATAAGATTAGGAATTACAACCTCCTACAATCAACGTAGACCCTCTAGCACACTTGCTCAAAAATACAATCAAATTACAACAAAAATGAATATGAGAGAAGAATCTCTCAGTAACAAGATCTCTCAAAACAACACAAGACTTGTAACAATAGATACAAATGTAGAACAAAGCCTTAAGAGAGAGAAAAGGTTTAAAAACAATTTGAGCTCTTAAGTAGATGGACAATTGAATGCTTGTAATAAATTTTCTAAGAGCTTTAAATGATCCACTAGCCCTTTATTTATAGTGCCTGGTGAGTGCTTCCAAAAATATGGACTTTGGTGGTAGTTGGGGGTATTAAATGATCTTCCAAAACTAGCTGCTGGAGAAGTTTACCAGAAAAACAGTTAACAGATTAGTACAAAATTTTGAAAATCGATCGACATTAGGAGCAAAAACAATCGACATGCTGAAAAATGATTGATCGACTTCTATGCAATGACTGTTGATTGCACTTGGCCGAGAACTATCATTTGACTAGTTGACAGCCTATGAAGGCCGGTTGATAGCAAGAACAAAAATAGTCGACCTTTCCTAAAAACTGGTTGACAGCTTGTCCTTTATTTTTAAAAGAATTTTGAAATATTTTGCACCATTTTCTCTAGCACTTTAAAACTAATTATGAAACAAATTCAGGAGAATGTTTCGAATCATAAAACTTTTTTTTCCAATCTCCTTCAAGATGTTTTGAGAGAAATGATTTGCATTTGAAATTGATTTTCATTTGAAACCAAAATGATCTTATAAATTGATTTAGGGCATAGATATAAAACTAATGTTTTTCATCATTAAAACAAAAAACAAGAGCAAAACAACATGATCCTGTCTAAAAAAATTGCTAACATTAGAATTATAGATGTCATTACATCATTGATAAATGTAAATTTATCCATGGTTTCAAATGTTAACCATTTTATTAACATAGTTCCAGATAAGGTAGTGTGGCAATGAAATAACGTTCCAAATGTGATCCTATAAATGTTATTTCATTGTTGATCCTTAATATAGTTTCTTTATCAAAATTGCTTTAATAATAAGCTAAAGAAATCAGATTCCTTTATCAAAATGTTTCAACAATAAACTAGTAGAATATCTAAGCTTCAATAATAAGCCAATATGTCTTCATAAAATATCATGATGGTGTTATAAAAAGACATATGAAATTGTTGACATAATAGTCCTACTCAGGGCAACACTAAACCTTAAGATTCCCATAACATAACATATTCCATAATGTGCACACATATAAAACAAACAATATAATATGTATAGAAAATAAAGAATAGAAAATTTGAATTCATCAAGACAATTACCTTAACTCTAGAAATGAAATTTCTGAGCCACTTAGCATGGGCCCTAGCCTCAAAACAGGCTACAACTTTAGCTTACATGGAGGATGAAGTCACTATAGATTGCTTTGCACTTTTCTAAAAAATAACACCATTTGCCTGCATGAAAATATAGCCAGTAATAGATTTTCCATCTTCCAAAGTTTCCACCTTACCAACATCAAGTACCCTATTACTTCAATTTTATCAATCCTCCTGTAAACCGACATATATATGATTCTTGGTTTTCTGCAAATATCGCATCACCTTCTTTGCAGCTATCCAATCATCATGACCAGAATTTGATGAAAATCTTCCAAGCATATTCACAACATAGGCAATATCTGATTTTGGACAAATCTAAGAATACATTAGACTCCCAACAACACTTGCATAAGGAACATTCTTCATAGACTCATTTTCAATCTTATTTCTCAGGCAATGTTCTTTAATTTTTCTCCTTTACATATAGGAATAATAGTGGAATCACAATTCTACATGTTAAATCTAGTAAGAACATGATCAACATAAGCCCATTGAGACAAACTGAGAACTTTTATTGTTTTATATCTATGAATCTCAATCCCAAGAACAAAAGATGTCCCTCTAAAATCTTTCATGTCAAATCTATCAGAAAAAATCTTCTTTGTTTCATGAAGTAGTCCTAAATCACTGTTGGCAAGTAATATATCATCAACATACAACACCATAAAATGAATTTACTCCCACTAACCTTAAGATAAATGCAAGATTCAATAGTGTTTTCCTTAAAACCAAAAATTGGACTATTTCATGAAATTTGAGATACCATTGTCTAGAGACTTGCTTAAGGCCATAAAGGGGCTTCTCCAACTTATAGACCATATGCCCTTTTCCAACTTCCTTAAAACCTTAAAGTTGCTGCATGTACATCTCGTCATGAAGGTTTTCTCTCAAAAAAGCCATCTTAAAATCCATCTAGTGAATTTCCAAGTCTAAATATGTTGTGAGAGCCATGATAATTCTAAAAGAATCTTTTGTTGATACAGGAGAAATTTTTTTAGTGCAATCAACTCCATGCCTTTGAGTGTATCCCTTAGCAAGTAATTTGGCCTTAACATGCTCAACTTTGCCCTTAGAATATAGTTTATTCTTGTACACCCACTTGCAACCAACTAGCTTGAATCCTTTAGGAAGTTCAACAAGTTTCCAAACCTTATCTTGAGTCATGGATTGCATCTCATCTTTCATAGCACTTATCCACATATCCACATATCTGATTGAGGGCCATTGTTGTTATGTTTTTTATGATGTTTTGATAATGGAAAATGTTATATCTTTGGAATTTGAAAATAATATATATTATATCTTTAGCATTTGAAAATGAAATATATTTTATTTGTGGAAATAAAAAATGAAAAATCCAAACTATGCCAAGGACCCATGTGCTTTCAATGTATTCAAAAACTTTAGTAGCATGAAGAAAATAGTCGACCATTTATTTTTTTTAAAGAAGTTGACCATTTTTAAGTATTGTCAACTGTTTGCCCAAAGTTGTTAGTGTGTTTCATATTTCTTGAAGAAAACAGTTGACTAGTTTGAAAGACTATCAACAATCTCTTCAAAACAGGTTTAAATAGCTAGTTTTTGTAGGTATTAAATCACTCAAACAACTATTGAATTCAAAGTGTTGTTGCTGGAATACAATAATTAAATTTATATGTCATACGAAACAACTTGGTAGAGCCTGGTGAGGAGATGGGGAGTAAGGTTTATGCCAGCAAGGATTGCTAATGGGAGCCTAGATGGAGGATGGCTCGATTCGTTATCCGGGAGAGTAGGATCCTCAAGGCGAAGCTCAATTCGTTGTCCGAGAGAGCAAAGAGGGTACATTGAGTCTTCGAATACCTGGTGAGTCTTTGAGAGACTTCCTCCATGATGACTCGAGTTCTCAGTTGGTTGGTCTTTAGATGGGTTAGCTGTGGAGGAGGTATCCGAATGAGTAGGCTTCGAAAGAGTTAGGGGAGTCTCCGAATGAGTTTACGATACAAACATATTTAGAAAGCACGCGAGGAGCTCCCCCACACGGGCCCTCCGATACTTAAGTTAGATAATGCCATGGTGTAAAGTGAAGTATGCATGTACACTATATGAAGCTGTGGATGAGCGTTTTCGGATGGGAGTCTTCGGATGGGTTTGGGTTTGAAGTGTTGGACTTAGGTATGAGTCTTTGGGTCTTAGATCTGGGTCCTCTCCATTTTTTTAGTGAATACTTGGGGGTATTTATAGGCCATGATGGTGGGGGCCACATCACACGTGGCATACATGAGGTGGCCTAGAAAACTCTTTGGGCAAGAAGGCTATTAATAAAGCTAGAGGGCCTGGAGGTACCTTCGAGGATAAGATGCCCTGGAAGAGAATCATTTGGATGGGTCTCCACAAAAACTCTTCGAAGTCATCAAGAGGCTTGGGCTTAGAAGACTCTTCGAAGTGAGTCTTTTAGCTTAGGATCTTAAGGGCTTGACTTCCTTGAAGACTCTTAGAAGTCATTGGGTGACTTTGACTCGAAAGATTCTTCAGATAATTCTTAGGCTTAGGCCTGATGATCTTAAAGGTATGGTTGGCCTGAAGACTCTTCGAAGTTATTAGGAGACTTTTGTCTGGAAGACTCTTTAGGGTCATCCGGGTCTTCGGCTTTCTTGGATTCTTATTGGATTTTTGGGTTTGATTTTTCTAGGCCACCCCATAACAATGGCTTCCTACTCTTTCCTTCAGTTACAAGGAAAAGAGAAGAGTATAATGTCTCTAAGAGCTCGATGTCTCGAAAACTAGGATACAAATTAGATTGGATTGAGTCAAGATTGAGCTGTTTTAAGTTATGAGAGGAAAGTCTTCGGATGACTTGGCAACGATTTGTCTTTTGAGGACTTAGCTATATATAAATAGGTGGTGGCCCCATGAGGGCCATATCTTCCACTTGATTTTTACTCGAAGGCTTTGAGTCATCCGGTGTACTCGAAAAGTCTTCAGTAAAGTCAAGTCCTTAAGATCCTAAGCCCAAAGCTCACTCCATAGACTCTTTCGGGCCCAAGTCTCCTAATAACTTTGAAGAGTCTTTGTAGAGACCCATTTGAAGGATTCTCTTTCGGGGCTTCTCATCCCTGAAGGTATCTTTAGGCTTTTCGGCCTCATCCACAGCCTTCTCACTTGAAGAGTCTTCCAGGCCATCTTATGCATACCACGTGTCACGTGGTCGCCACCATCATTGCTATAAATACCCTCGAGTACGCGCTCAAAAAGGGAAATGACCTAGATCTAAGACTCAAAGACTCAGACCTAAGTCCAACACTTCAGACCCAAACCCATTCAGAGACTCCCATCTGAAGACACTCATCCATAGCTTCATTTAGCATACATGCATGCTTCACTTTACACAATGGTATCATCTGACTTAGGTATCGAACGGTCCGCATGGGGAGCTCCCCGCGTGCCTTCTAACTATGTTTATGTCACAGACTCATCCGAAGACTCCCCCAACTCTCCTAGAGCCTACTTATCTGGATACTTCCACCATATGTAAAGACCAGCCAACCAATGACCCTAGTCATAAGGGAGCAAGTCTCCTAAAGATTCACCAGGCATTCGAAGACTCAGGGTACTGAAAGTAAAGCAAGATCGCTACGAGGCAAGCAGCGTAGTTCAAAAATTTTGAACCTTACCCCGATCCCAGCGATTGGATCAACGTCGAAATCAAATCATTCACAAACAAATAAATAAATCTAACCTTTAGATTATCGAGTCGTTCGCGGATTCGAGCCGTCCAAGCGTCCGGCCTCTAACTCGTGATACGTGGCACGCGTCCGTTGGCAAGGAGAGCGGAATAGGAGTGCTAGCTTCTTCTCCTTTGCGCGGCTTGTGTATGGACGGTAAAAGAACACCCACGTTTCAAATCGATGCCAAAAGAAATGGGGAAGAGTGAACGGCAATGCGTTTTTCAACTCTTGAAAAACGACACCAAAAATCACCACAATAATGGGCAACCTATAAAAGGATATTTATAATGAAATATCCTAGAGTTTCTAAAACTCTAATGGATTGGGCTAGCCCATTAATTCTAATTTAATTAGAATCATAAGTGGGCTTATTCTAGTCCAACTAGAAATATAATTAAATTACCCAATCTTTTTATAGGTTAAATAAAATATTATGGCCCAAATCTAATTCAAGCCCAAATATATTTTATTTAATATTTGGCCCAAATCTAATTTGGTCCAAATATAATATTTAATATTTGGCCCAAATCTAATTTAGTCCAAATATAATATTTATTTTAATATTTGGCCCAAATCCAATTTAGTCCAAATATAATATTTAATTTAATATTTGGCCCAAATCTAATTTAGTCCAAATATTAACTTAAGCCCAAAAATATTTTATTTCCTATTTGCCACTCCAACAAATAGAAAATCATTAAATTAGAAACTCCTTCCTAATTTAATCAAATGCCATTTTTAGGAAACTCTTTCCATTACGACGACTCCTCGTCATATCGACGTCATTACGTCTATCTGTTCTTTTTCCGTGAGAACCTACGACGGCACAATTTCTTGCCGAAGTGTCCCACTTAACCATACGTCCACTCTCCTGGTTTAAGCCAGGGACCGTGCCTATTGCGTATGACTCATTAGGCTTCCGAATATGTTGGCAATGTGTCGGTACGAACACATAAGACAAGATTGGCCTCTAGCAAGGCGTCATGCCTACCCAATTATTCAGAAGGATTCATAATCCGCAAATAACCTTTCACGAGCATGGTTACCGTGTAATACGATCCTCTCGTCAATGCATCTTATGTGATCTCAAGTATGGCGATGTGTTGCTTGATAATGATCACATGAGTTTTCTTCGGTCTTTCGGATATCTTCACTTAATAGAAAGTGAATCAATAACTCCTTATTGATCTCTTTCACCATGGCCATGGATTTAAAGTGAATATCCACCGAATGCGCCTTAGATACATCATCCTCTATCAAGGGATAGACGAGTCCCATCTTGGCTATGCACCCATCTCCATAAGCCTCATGATATACCCAACGATCGCCCACGTGCAGCCTTTGTCTAGGCCCATCGAAACGATGTCAAAGCATACCGGTCTTCTTATGAGATGACCGTGACAACCTCAGGTCCAAGGATTAGTTACACTCATCTCGTATGAGAATTCCATCAACATTTAACCAAAATGGATTCTCATGGCGAGTCATGTCCAGTGACACGTTCTCCAACATTGGTCACCTATGTACTTGTCTAGGCATCCCCATGCCTATGGGTGTGAGACCCCCATTGCTATCACATAGCAAAAACATAGCACATACAAGTCTTACCGCAATTGTCAATGTCCATTCTTGACATTGCTACGACTTGGGACGTTTAATGATGTCTATAAACTGTGATGCATCATCTCACATCTTTATAGATTATTCACAGTATACATCATATGGACTTCTATCTAGTTTCATTCGGTTATTACAATAATAACAAGAAACTAATAGAATGACTTCTTGTGAATTTGAATAACTCCTTATTCAAATAATAACATGATTACAATTGTCAGTGTACAACATGCCCAATCTGATTGGGTCTAGAGCACCTACACTAACAGGTACCCTCTTTGCTTTCTCAGACAATGGATCGAGCTTTGCCTTGAGGATCCTACTCTCTTGGACAACGGATCGAGCCATATGATATCTTACTCTTGTGTTTGGTTTTGATGATGAAAAACAATTGATTTGGGTTTTAATGATAAGAAAATGAGTTTTATATCTATACCCTCATTGAGAAGATGTTTTGGCTACAAGGTTTCAAATGAAAATAAATCTTAATATCTTTGTCAAAATGAACTTTATCTCTCTTAAATCTATCTTGAAGGAGATTAGAAAAACAAAGTGTTATGTTCTTCTAAAATGCATTTCAAAATTGGTTTTTAAACTGTTGGAGAAATTGGAGCAAGAAGTTTCAAGGTGTCGAGAAGACATAAGAAACTATCGACCGTTTTGATTATTTGGTCCCAGATGTCGATGGTTTATTTTGATTTGTCGACTATTTTGGTGGTTTTTGGTCCAAGCTATCGATTGACTAAATGTTTTCTCTTAGTAGTTTGCTGTCTACTACTCCTGCATTAGGAACTGTCAACCATTTTGTTTCAATTGTCGACCGGTGTTTGAATTTTTGAACTAACTTATTGATTGATTCCTTGAAGTTGTTGACTGTTTCTATTGTAGAGACTTCCAACGATTAGTTCGTCAAGTCATTAATTGCGACTATCTACCACCAACGACCATATTTTTGAAATCCCTTGCCAAGTCATTAATTGCGACTATCTACCACCAACGACCATATTTTTGAAATCCCTCGCCAAGCACTGCAAATAGAGGTTTTGTAGATTATTCAAGACATCCAAGTGACTCTACTACAAACTTACAAGTGCTCCATCTTTTAAGTACTCATTTGTTTCATTCATTTTTCTCTCAAAGGCTTTGCATTCATTTTTGTATCATTTGTTTTTAAGCCTTGTGTTTCTTTTGAGAGATCTTGTATCTAAAAGCTTTATCTCTTAGAATCTAATTTTTGAATCTCTCTTACATTTTCGAGCAAGATTGCTAGAGGGCCTACATTGATTGTAAGAGGTTGTTTTTCCTAGATTATTGCTAGAGGACTTACTTGTATAAGTAAGAGGATTGTAATTCTTAGTTTTGGAGATTAGAGGGCTTACTTGAGATCAAGTAGGAGGATATAGTGAATCATTTTAAAATTCTTAGTGAGGATGTGAGACCCCCACTCGGATACCCCAGCTAAGCCAAAGAGTCCGAGCAAGTGCCTCGAAAGAAAAAAAACTCGATGGGAATGACAGACCTGCCATGCATGCACACCTGGATTCACATATACCTGATAATAAATCTAACAGCAGAAGCCCTGTACACCATCTACTTAAAACACAACTAGCCCACAGGGCTATAGGGTTTACATAAATACAAGCCAACAAAAAACTCAAAAGATACAACAATCCTGTCATATAACTCCGCCCCATGGTAAGGTTAACATAGACTGTCTTGTACACCATCTACTTAGGTAGGTCCAGCACCACTAGACTCACCCTCAGCTTTACCCTTGCCCTTACTTGGAATGAAAAAAAGCAAGAGTGAGCCAAAAGACTCAACAAGCATATAAGAAAGAAAGGCTGACAAGAGTAAGGGAGCTAAAGATTACCCATACCCAAGTGTAAAACTCATGCAAAGCATTACAACCAATCATATATGAAATAACATGTACCAACCGTATAACAAAGATATGCACATACCAGATCTTGGGGCCCAAATAAATGCACTAACACCTAAGTCCATAACACAAACTTATTGCTGCCTTGAAGGTAAAATGTACCTGTAACTCAAGCCGAAGCTCGCTCGGGTGGGATCGACCAACACCCATACTTGAGTCGAAGCTCGCTCGGCACGCAAAAGCTTCTGTGAATATAAACTCTGTTCGAATACTCGACATCGTACAATTGTAATATTAGAACCAACGCCAATAACAATGCAAATGTATAACAAATAAGGGTGGTGGCGTAGTAGGCCATAACATGATATAAAGCCCCCATAAACCATGTATCATGCCAAGCCTCGCCCATATAGAAAATCACATGCCAAATGAAATGCTCGTATCAACCTAGGTATTAAATCAACCTAGCATGCTCGTATCCAAGCACATAAGTCACATGTAATCCCCAAATATATAATCCTGAACCCTTGCATGCATTTGGGATGACAAAATATGGAAAATCACATAAGCATATGCATTGTTCTTTTGGCCACAATATCAACCTTCTTGCAAGCATATAAAATAACACAATATGGGAAGCCACATAAACCATATCCACTATCCACGTGGTAACCTATTTTTATTCCACAAGAAATTGGAGAGGGACACTAACTCTCCGTGGCTACTAGAATAAGATCGAGCTGAGCCCCTCCAACCAGAAAATACCAACATGCAAAATGTCCAAAACTCGGCTCCTTCTAAAAATAATCAAATTGATTGAAGATTAACAAGAATAGAGGGAGCAAAAGCTCGCATATAGAAGTAGGAAGGAAAGAACTTATACTAGGAGGAGGAGAGGAGAAAGAACTTGCAATAGCAAGAATAAAAGAAGAGAACTTACAAAGAGGGATGGAAAACTTGCTTGGAAATTCCAAGAACCAGATCTTCTTCTTCTCCTTCTTCATCTTCTTCTTTCCTCTACTTTGTCTCTCTGCCGAACACCTTTCTGTAAATAATCCTTTCTTCTCTCAACACTTGATATATATATATATATAAGGAGCAAAGGAAAGTGGGGGGAAAATGCGTGGCAAGCTAGGAGGAAAAGTTCCCTGACTTGTCTCTTGAAAAATCAAGGTCTGGGTCGAGAAATTAGCATGGGAATTGGTGACAGTGGAAGACATCTGGATATAATTAGAAGACATCTAGATGTAATGGCTTGGTGATTGTGAGAGCTATTCAGATATGGCAAGGAACATTCGGAGGTAAGAAACAAAATTAAGCCAACTTATAAGAGTGGTATCTGGATGTGAAGAGGGGCCATCTGAATGCTAGAAACATCAAGAAAAATGGCATATACGAATATTAAGAGGCCCATTGGAATGCAAGGCACACAAAATGCTTCATGGTATTGGATGCTAAGTCCCTTATCTGAATATGAGAGGCATTAAATTAAAAACGGAGTTAATTAGGAGATTTTGGATAGTTCTGATATCTTTTCGTATTCTGGGCATAACTCTCTCCTCTGAGCTCTGATCGAGGTGATTTAAGATTCTATGGAACTTCAAGAAAAAGATATACAACTTTCATGTTTTATGTTTTGAGTGATTCAGGCTACACTAAAGTTGAAATTGGGCTGCAAGGGGAAACTGAATTCCTGAAACATGGGGCATCTGAATGCCTTTGCTCATATCCGAATGCCACAAGCCATATCCGGATGTCTCACCCCCACATCCGGATGTCGTTCACAAAAAATCAAAGAGGACATTCGAATATGCCTATATCCATTCGGATGTCACTCATAAGAACTCAAGGAAGACATCTCAATATGCTAGCATTTCATCCGAATACAATACTCAAAGCCAAAGGCACATCCAAATATCTCATATTCCATCCGAATGTAAGATACAAGAGCCATGAGGCACATCTGAATACCTCATATGCTATCTAAATATAAGACACAATGCTCCAACAACATATTCGAATATAGGGTCTCTCATTCGAATGCTAGACACAACAAACAAGGGCACATCCGAATAACCATGACACCCATTCGAATGGCTTCCCTCATATCTGAATGCTTTTCCCAAACACACCCACTTATCTGAATATCTCCATTCACCACACCCTTTACTCGTAAACACCATCACCTTGTACCCAAATTACAAGATTTATACATACATAGGCACCATGGCAAGTGATTATGCAATTAAGGCTCAAGATATGCAAATAAAAACCCATTACTTAATAGCCCTTACCCCTAACATCGGGTCATTATAGAGAAGCTAAGGGAGTGGATTAGGCTTAGTTTAGCCGAACCACTATAAATCGTTGTGTCCTTGTATTACTTTTTGTTCTTGATTTTATCCTTTGTACAAAATAATGTTCATTTATTCTCATTTACATTATAATTTTTTTTTTCAGCAAAAAGGATTTTAAGTTCAATCAAATTTTTAAATAACCCAATTCACCCCCCTCTTGGGTCATGGTGCCATTGTTATACAAATATAACACCATCCTCCATCCAGGCACCCATTAGTACCCCTTGCCAACACAAACCTTACTCCCCATCTCCTTGCCAGGCTTTACCAAGTTGTTTCCTCTGACATATAAATTTAATTATTATATTCCAACAACAACAATACATTTTTCCTTTGAATGAAAATTGAAAGCATAAAGAAAATTTAAAGATGAGAGATCAGCTTGAGCACTTGGACTATTTCATTAATCTCTTCTAGAGCTTCATTGGGCTCTATTTATAGTTTTCTCGAGTTTGAATTTAATGAACTGTTGTGGTAGTTGTTGGGAGTATTTAATGCCTGCAAAAAGTAATTGTTAGAGAAATTTGTAATGAAAATGGTTGACAGATTCAAGAGATCAATCAACTATTTTTCCTAATTGGTTGACTGATTTGGTTATAAATTAATTAAGGTTTAAAATTAATGTTTCGAAGATTTAACTGAAAATGAAAGTAAAATCAAACAGGCCTAGAACTTACTGAGCTTGTCTCCAACTCAGAAATCTTTGCCTTGCACCCAAGCTTGATAATTGAAGTTTATCATCCAAGCCATCTCATCTCCAACTATGAAGTCCTTGCTAGAGATGATGATTGAAAAAATGACAGCAAAATGATGAAACCACTTGTTCTCGTTTTATCAATGGGACGTTCACTGGTAATTCTCATTAGCCTCATATTGCTAATATGGACCTTCAGTTGTTCCTTTCGAAACTCTATCACAATAAAGGGTGATCGGTTAAAAAAAAAACTCAAACTCGGGAGTTTATCTGTGCACATATTCAGAAATTACCAAACAAAGCTTCAAAATGTCTTGAAACAAACCCCAAAGATCAACTACCACGTGGCATTCATAATTGTTTTCCCATTCTAACGTGCACAATAAAGCATCTGTTGCTTCTAGATGAAGTAAGATAAGAAAAACAATTGCAACGCAAACCATTCTAGTACCAACAGAAAGGTTAGTGCTATTAACTCACAAAATATTCAAGACAATCTAATCAAGTTAGAGAAAAATAACAACGTCTATTTCCTCTATGATTGATAAGCTTAATTTCTCACAAGTGCATGAGACAAGGCTACAATAAATTTTCTAAACATTCTGCATTTTCTCCCTTGTCAAGATGAATTGTTTATGGGCTTTACATATCACGACCCCTCTTTTGGGAGGTCGTGACTATAAATTTTGAATAAAAATACCTTCTATTTTTCTCACTATTGTTTTACATAACAAGAGCGCAGTTATTACAATATAGACACTTAAACACTCCTAGTGAGATTTACAAGCATTAGACCCCTTGGTCCAGCACATCCCTAGAATCTTCACGGTCGGGATAACTATGTACGCAATACCTATACATTGACCCCTTAGGCCCTTGAGCTCCTCTTGCCCAGCCACACACCTACTTGGAATGATACAATAACAAGGGTGAGTCACAAAATTCAACAAGCATAAGAAGATAAACTAGAACTTTCCTTACACCCCATGCGTTATCATGCTAATGCAATAACATAACATGCCATGTACCATGCGTGCTTCTACCCTGAATGCATAACATAAAGTAACTTGCACATAAATAGTCATTGGGGCCCACATAAGATATACACATTAGCGCCCAAATCTCACATACAAACCTGCTAGCAATCCCATATAAGCTACCATATCATTATTTCTAATATGCCTTTCATCACATCATTTGGCTTTTCTTGTCATTCATAGCATATCGCATTTTCCTGTCATCATCATAACATATTGTTGTTGTGGGTCTCATCCCCATGATTTTACGCATCATCACATAACATCATAACTTACAGCTGTCGTGGGTGTGATTAACGGTCAATTTTATAAAATTTTGTTAAAATTATAATCCCTATTTTGATTTCTAATTAGTTTAATTGAATAATTATTTGTAATATATATAAATATAATATATATAATATATTACTTAATTGAATGCAATGCGTGAAGCATATATTTATAATATATAATATATATATATATATTATAATTCAAGTGCATGTGTGAAGCAGTGCAAGGGAGGCTCAAATCCATATGAAGCGTGAAGTTAACATGGAGGCCCACATTTAATTAAAGAGTGGAAGTGAAGAAGGCCAGCCGCATGGGCCAATTAAAGCTATGTGTGCAATTAAAGATCCAATTTGAAGTTCAATTTGAAGCCCAAAATATAAGACCCAGCTCGTTGAAACAGGTGCGTGGCAGCTTCTAGAAATGCGCGGTCCCTTGTTCGTAATTACCCCATCAATTCAAGGGCATTTCAGTTGGGCCATGATACATATATATACATACAAGCCGCACAGTGAGAACCCGAGAGCCCTCATTCTCCATTTTCGAAATAGCAACAAGGGGGAGAGCTCTCGGACAACACAGAGGGATGCTGAGGCGTTGGATTTCTGGCCACAGTGAACTTAGCAAGGCTGGAAAAGAACAGGATGGAAGTTGGGATTCTTGCACAGTGAGAGTGCACTAGAGCAAGGCTCTGCGTTGGAGAAGAAATGGAAATAATGGGTGGAGATTGGGATGTACAGTAATCTTTTTCCATTTAATTTCAGTTAGGGTGCGTTTGATTGCAAGCATGGAACTTACATGAAAAGAAAATAAGTTCTAAACAATTCAATTGTTTAGAAATTATTTATATGAAAATTATCAATTAAGGGCGTTTGATTACAATTTTATTTTCTATGGAATTCCCTTCCCAAACCCACCCCATCTTCTCCCTGCCTCCTCCAATCTCTCTCTCTCCCCAACCCAAACCCACTTCTCTTTTCTGCCTTCTCGCATCATCACCATCGTCGCTTCCATCCTTTGTGGTAGATTCAGATACAAAAAAGTGAAGCTGTAGCGAATGGACTGTGTGTCAAGGATGGAGTTTTCGCTCATCGTCGGCCGCTCACCTCTACAAACCCCTCGACTATTCACCGTCACTCTTATTTGCTACCTCTCTCTCGCTCGCCTGCCCGGCCTCTCCTTCGCTCATTGTCCCTTTCTCGCTATAGATATACTTCCAAGGGAAGGGGATGTCGAAAATGAGAACATAAAATGGCTAAAACCTTACCTTGAACGAAGATGACGATCAACCCTCGGAGCTATTCTTCGGTAGAGATGGCGATGAACATTGAGCTATTCTTCGATAGAGATGGTAGAGAAGATGAAGATCAACCATCTCTAGCCGTAGATGGCTCGCTCGCTCTCTTGCTCCTCGCTCGCACTCGCTCTCTCTCGCTCGCACTCGCTCTCAACCATGGTTTTCCACTGAGCTCTAGTCGCTGCCTCTCCCCCTCTTGCTGCATATCGAAGGTTGCCTACCTAGAAAACAATTTCTCTCCCCCACCATAAGAATTCATTTTCCAGCTAAAGTGAGAAAAGAGGGTCACGTGACCCTCAAGTGAGAATTTAAATTACCTAGAAAATTAAGCAATCAAACACTACAAAAGCTAGAATTTACATAGAAAATAGTCATTTTCTATGGAAAATGTGGCCAATCAAACAGGCCCTTAGTTTATTTTTGTTTTGGGATTACTGTTTTAGGAGCTTTAAATTTGAGTTAGCTTTAATTTTATCTTTACATTGATGCATTTTAATCTATTGCAATCAATTTTAGCAATTTAAATATTATCTTTAATTTTCTTTCATTTTCTTTTTGTTATTTAAATTCCACAATTTAATTTCTGTCTTTAATTTTCTATATTTAATATTGAAGATGTATGGCTAAAATAAGACTTGGGTAAGGCAATGATAGTGTCTAATGGCCCTGATTTTGCAATCAAAGCTGAACTTCAATTGTCGTAATATTAGTCTGAATTGAATTGAGTTATGCTTGTATATATACTCTTTGGATTTGGATTGTAGCGTAGACCTAACTTAGAGTCTCCATGTCATGTATGGAGATTACTTAACTTGAAAACGCTATCATACCCAAACTCAAATGAGACGATATCTTATCTATTATTTACTATTCAATTTATGGTAATTGCTTAACTTAGAGTTTCCATGCCATGTATGGAGGTTGCTAGATCTAGAATTATCATCATTTTGAATTGGACTTAATAGAAAAATCTCAATTTATAGAATGTTTTGTATTAATCATAGTTTGATTTATGATAATTACTTGACATAGAGTCTCCATGCCATATATGAAGGTTGCTAGACCTAGAATTATCATCATCTTGGACTGGAGTTGATATCAAAACCTCAATTTTATTTCAGATTCACGTTACTATTTTTTTGACTATTTGGGAAATCTTAGCTTGGCACTGAAGTTATCTTGACCCAAGGTTGCTTAAATTTAGTGTTAGTTTAGTTTAATTCTCGCATTTAGATCATCTTAATCACCTTCTAAAACCAAATGTTCTGTGATTTTTGTTTTCATCCATAAATAATCTCCATGTGAATTGAGTTGGACTTACTAAAATTGTATTGCGCGTACACTCGCACACTGACTAGTATAATCGCCCTACACCTGCTTTAATAAGACGATTAATGTTTGACGAATTTGGTTGTGGTTTTGATGAGTAAATGTGCAGGGTAGCATAGTAGTCAATCTCATCTTCACGGTCTTACGCACCACTGTAGGCCTCGCCCCACCTCTCATAAACACCTTTCCTCACTATGCAATGCAACACATAAGAAATGCAATAGCTTGTGTAACATAAACGTGATGACAATGCCCCCATAAACCAAGCATCAGGTCATGCTACGCCCACATAAGAACACACACATGTGAAATGCTCTAAATGCATATGCTCACCTAGTATACCCAAGTTGGCTCTTAGACTAATTGGGTCATGCCAATGCGCACACATCCCCATGCACATAAAGCATGTCCCCCCCCCCAATGAATGCAACCTAAATCCCATGCATCACACAACATCTTGATATGCACAATCCAAGGTGGGTGACTCACAGTATTAGCTTTCATGACCCATCTATAGCTTATTGTAATAGCTGATAATTGACGCCCATACATCCAGCTATCAACTGACACGACCCATGGTCGACAATCAGTAGCTTGTACCCCATACCCTTAGACATACGTAGATAACATTGAACTTACATACTTTAGACTTAACATTCCATAACCCTTTCCATGACTCTTCCTGTACGTTTTTTCCATTCTTACATGACCCTATAAACTCATCTCATGCACTTACTCTTTTTTTGCTTAAACCCTTTTTACATCAACATGCACAAGCTATAACTCAGTAACTAAATAAACCAGACTGAACCCATACACCATTTTCTTATAAGATGATACAATATCTTGCATATGCTTGAACCTAACTAAGAAGCATCATTCCCAAAGATTAATAGGGTGGATCAAACCCCATTTTCATGCTCAAGAAAGAGGTTGCAACGAGCTTAAGAAAAACAGGATAAACCTCATGGAGCCTGTAATCCTTTAAACATAAAGAACAAAGGGTAGAGAGCTTGCCTTAAACGATGATCTTCTTCAGTCTTCTTCTCTCTTTTCTCTTCTCTTCCCCAACCAGTTGCTTCTTCTTCCTCATGCACTCTCTTTTGATTTCCAGCCACCACCAACACTTCTTCTTTAATCTTCTTCCTTTGGCTGAGCTGCCATTTCAATTTATATACAACAAAGCCTCCTCATGACTACATCCTTGCCATCCCTCACCATTTCTCTAATTAATTTACTCAGTGATTAGGTAAGCTAAACCCACTTCCATCCATGCTTTTCCCAGATTTCTCCATGCCCTAGCACTCATTAATGCCTTACATGGTCGCAAAGCAAGCCAGAACCAGAGAAACAAGCGGAAGGAATGCGTGAAAATGTGTTGCATGACCCATATTTGAATACTTCGTGACCCATATTCGAATACTTTTAGGTCATCCGAATGCTACTTTTCATCTTTTGTGAGTGATGTCCGGATAGAATCCCCTATATCCGGATATGGCTCCTCCAACTTTGTCTCACATATCCGAATACATGCCCCCATATCTTGATGGCATCTTGGCATATTCGGATGCCCCTCTAGCTATTTGAACAATCTTTCCTCTTTTTCTCACATATCCAAATACCCTTAGCATATTCGGATATGGTTTTCCCCCTTCTCTCACATATTCGAATAAGGCCTTGCATATTCGAATGCATAACCTTATATATCCGAATATCCCTTACTTCATCCAAATAAGCCCCCCTATTTCCTTCTCACATATCCAAATGCCTCTTGACATATATAGATAGAGCTTTCTCATATCCAAATGCACTCCACACATACATAATTAAACCCAACATCCGAATATATAACTTACTATTTCCCCCTACACCTGAACCTGACCAAATACTTCCCACGCCAAGCTCGGAATCATTAAATCCACCTTGCTCTTTGTCTAAAAACTTTGGGTTGTTACATTACACATATCTAAAAAAGAGAAGAAATATGGGCTTAAATGAAAATTACTCCAAAAGGAAAAATTATAGGTCGGTAAAAGTAAAAACTTGTTTTACGTCATAATCAATTAAAAAAATGTCCATAGACAACTATGTGTTAGTGTTGTTTCCCTAATATTAGATTTAGATGGCATCTGACATTTATAATTATGGGACTAATGATGTAATTCTTGCAATGTATAATAAAGTGTGTTTTCATATTTTAAGGTCATATCTTCATTCATAACTCTCCAATCATTAATATGAATGAGTTCTTAGATTTCTTGGTGAAGGTCATTCTTAAGTGTTAAGAATATGTGACAATTGACCTTTGTAATAAGGATGTCTTAATGGTTATTCCTATTCCTTAGACGTTTCAGATGGGGACTATGATTAGTCGAGTATAGACTAACACATGGAATACTACCTTTGATTAGTATGAGATGCTAATGATAAAGAATGGTAAGTCCCATGCTATAATTCATGAGATGGATATAGTATACATGTGGATAGGTGTTAGTGGAACACTTAATGAATGTGACGCATGTGATAGATCACATGGATGAGAGGATCTATGATCTATTACAGACTTCGATTGTGTTACTAGTCCTTTGACTGGAGGCAACATAGTTTTCTTGTGTGTTGGTGCCAAGGATTTGCCATTGCTAAGAACCATTCGGTTACCGAGTGAGAGATGCACTGTGTGGTCCTTGTGTAGTGGCATATGGAGGTAGATGATTGCTAATGGGATCCATCGATCTCTAACGTGAGGTGAACATTCTATGTAATTGATGGTGGTCTTGATTGTAGAAACCCCTGGCCAAGGTACACTTGATTGGAAAGTGTTCCAATGTCGAAAAGAGTTCTGATGTTTCATCTCAATCTCACCACACTAATTCTGGCATAGTCATTGAGTTAGTGAGTTTGATCAGTCCATGACTCTCACTCGATTGGGATGATAACAGATGGAAGGATTATAGTACATGGGAATCGAAAACCAAAATAGATTTTATTCTAAAGTAAGACTTCATTACTGGTAGGATTGCCTTGACATAATGCTAGTTGTCAGTCAGGGTCTTTCGAGGTACATTGAGGAGATGGAGTGTAATGACTGGGGTCCACATAGTAACATATTATCCTGTTCATCTCGCAACCAATCCCCAGTTTTATCGCTCTAGGATTTAATCCCAAAATGCGCGTTACTATGTAGAACACCCTCCGCACTTATATGCCTAGTTCCCCCCTTTTGCATGGCCGATGTGGGATTCGCCTAAGGTGCCTACACACCCCCCTTAGGGACTCAACGTCCTCATCGAGGTTTGCCCCAGCACCGCGCTCAAAGGCTCAGGGGTCTACTCTTATACCATTATGTAATGGTCGAGGTCCACATAGCAACGTATTGTTAAGTTCAGGTCGCAACCAATCCTCGATTTTATTGCTCGGGGGTTTAATCCCAAAAGCATGTCACTATGTAGAACACTGTCCACACTTATATGCCCAGTTCCCCCTCTTTGCATGGCCGATGTGGGATTCGCTTAAGGTGCCTATATGGAGAGATGCTCATTGTAGACCAAAATGTTTGGTCAACGTCAAAGAGTTTACGTGTCTTAATTGCTACTTAGTATTGAACTTAGAAGATCACACGCATATCCAGGTGTGATAGTTGACTAAGTGATTAAGGCTAAAATCGTCATTAAGAGTTAATGACGTTTACTGTTAAGAGTTAACGGGTTAGGTTTAAATGATTAATAATAAGGAGAAATCGTCAAGAGTTGACGGACATGCCATTAAGAGTTAACAGGGACCTCAATTTCATCATGAGATGGTGAAAGTGCCATTAAATGTTAATGGCGGGACCTAGATGTGATTTCTAAAAAGTTAGCATAAAAGGCAGCAAATTATCAATAGTTTCTGGGAAACTATCGATAGTTTCCTTTGAAATGTCGAGCCAAACTGTCAACAGTTCCTTGTAAATTGTTGATAGTTTCTATTCCAGAAGTTCGCCAATTGCACGACATTTTGTCATTTTGTGCAACAAAAAATCTGGGGAATGTGGCAAGGGAAGACGATGAAAGGATGAGGGAAGTTGACGTGCATCCTTAATGAGTCTCATTCTCTCTCCCTTGTCCCCTTGTCGTTTTCCCAAATTAATGTGCCCCAGGGTTTCCATTTTGGGGATATATATGTTTAGTTTTATGTGCTAAAGAAGAGAGACGGCTGGAGCCCTTTTGTGATTGTTTTCTCTCACGACCAACACCTCTTCTTCATCCTCCTGAAACCCTAGCTCCCCAATTCATTGCTCCTTTGATTCTCTTTTAGCTATTGAAGCACATAGCTCTTTATAGTGAGACTATCAAGCTTAAGAGTTTTTCTTTCTTTAGAACCCATTTCGTTTTTGCCATAATCTCCCTTACTCTCTCTGTCTAGCACAAAGAGAGAGTAGTGGGATTCACTATCTCACCAAATCGTAGTCCCGATAGGCCCCTCGTAGCTTCATGGGACGGTCTCAGTCTAACTGAAAAGGAGTTCGGGACCTATCTTTTAGAGCAAGTGTTGCTGCCTCGGGTGGATTTCAACCCTACATCAGCCTTCAACAGTTGAAAGGTAAAATAACTAAACCCCTTATGACATGGTTTGGCTTTGATATGCATATGGACATTGGAAATGGGTCTTGCAAGGTGTTTTCCATTCTTGTTTTCGTTGCTATCTTTAATGTTTTCAAAAATCGTTTTTGAAAATGGCTTAAACCTTTGCATTGGTACACTTATTAATGGCGTTCCTCATCACTATGAGCCAAAAATACCCTATTGTGAATATCTACTAATCCAAAAATATATACTAAAATTGAAGTTTGAAGTAAAAAGTGTTTGCACCTTCACTTTGGTCTGGATCTAGTAACTTCATCCAGCTTTGTAAATTTTACAAGTTGGTAACTTCTCCTACTTTGCACATGTCTGCTAGGACCTTCATCCTGCAATTTCAAAATTCACATATCATTTTCTTTCACCAAAATCAGTTCATCCAATTTTTATCCATATCATTAGTTCAGAAAAGTACCTCATCTACCCTTGACATTAAATCATCAATTATTCAATCCAGATTTGGGTCTCCGTAGTTGGGGGGGTATAGGCTGTATCCCAAATTGATTAATTAAATTCATAAACTATTTTAATCAAGAACTCACAATGATATCCAACTACAACAAATATCTCATCCACCTCGATATTGGATGTCAAAAAGAAAAAAAGTTTTTGAGCAATTAAAAATTACCTCTGACCATGGTGGTAATATGTGGGTAAATTCTTCATTTTCTGAATGATTCACTTACACAATCAACATGTATATAAGAAAAATCATTACATGCTTTAGACAATACAAGAAAACTCATCCGTGAAGAGGTAGCTTGGATGGTTAAAACAATGGTGTTTAAACATTTTACTTGTGATAAATCCTCTCCTTGTTGATTAACAAGATACCTTATAGTTTGTGACATATGTAGTCTGTTATGGGTCAAAAACTACCACAAATAAGAAATTTTTATCCACAAATATTAACCATCATGAGTTGCATTATAATATTATGAAAAAAAAGAATAATTGTGTTACATCAGGTAAAGTGCAAGTTTGAGGAGTTAGGTTCACTGGTGGGCTTGAGTTTCTTGTTTGTGAATTTGTACCAATATTGCTTTCCTTTGTCACTCTAGGTTTTTTCACCTGTGAAACAAAATTCATAACAACCGTGCATGAAATGAAATTAAATGAAATTGACAGGGATGAGAATTAGACTAACTTGCAATTTCCTTCTTATAGGGATTGATGCAGCATCACCATTAGTTGGTTGCTTGCCATGATATCTTTTATTATGACCCTTCACACCACACACTGTGCATGTCATAACAGATCCTCTCTTTGAAACCCCTCTATTCGTTGCCAATTTTTCCAACTCCTCTGCTTCTAATCTCCTTAATTTTGTCCTCCTTCCTTTCTTTGGGTTTGGTTTTAGTGGGGGTAAAATAGCAGCTTCCTTACTCACATGCTACATTTCAAATCCATTTATTGGGTTGATACAATTGTTATAGATCTTCAAATAAGTCTCAATTGTGTATCACATATCTAAATAATCTTCTACCTTCTTTCTTTTCATGAAAAATGCATTGACTGTATGCTCACATGGAATCCCTATGAGATCCCATCTCTTACAGCTACAACTCTTCTCATTCGTATCAACTACAAATTGACCTTCTGGTTTGACAACTTGTCATTTACTCCCCTCAGAGCAAGTGGACATGTAGTTGAAGTTGAGCACCTTAATTTTATATATATATTTTTTATTTTGGGGCATAATTAGCCTAGCATTTTTTTTTCATGGTATGCATTTTAATATGTAACTATTGAAGCATTCACATATATTATTCAAGAGCAAGTCACACTTATAATGAGTTTGGAAATGTTACCTTGTCCAATGTTGAGGTGGAATTTCATTTAGATATTCATATGCCTCATGTGACTTATTATCCACTTCCCTCATGCATTTAGTGAACTTTTGAACATAGCTTAACCTTGCACAATCCCATTCCTTCAGCTCTTTTCCTTTCCAATTTTTTCTGAAATATGTATAGATGTGACTCGCATAGTACCTCTTCTCTAATTTAGGGAATACCTGAGCAAAGGTTAGAATTAACCCCTGCAAACCAATAGAACTAGTAATTAAAAATATTCTCACATTTAACAATATGCAAATATTATTAATTGTACTTGAAATAAGTGTAAGAATTTACCTTTTGCCTATCTGATATAAAAATCCACTTCATTGGATTCTTAAATATTTCAAAATCCATCCTAATATTTGTTGAAAACCACACTTAATTTTTCTTATTTTCCTTCCTCACCATTGCCCAAGATAATGGGAATATGCAATCATTAGCACCATTGCCAACAGTTGCTAGTAACTGACCCCTATACATGCCTTTGAGGAAACATCCATGTACCCCAATTAGCCTTTTACATCCAGCTTTAAAAGCATTAATCAAAGGCCTAAGACATATGTACACTCTAGTAAACACTGCCTCATCATTTTCATCTGGAAAAAACACGACACTACTACTAAGATTGGATCTCAAAATCTTTTTTTTTGTACTTTTGTAAATTTGCAAACTGCTCCTTTTCATCCCCAACTATCAATTTAACAGGTATTTTCCTTGCTCTCCATGCCTTAGTTATGGTTACTTCAATGTTATGTTGGTCTGCTGCATATTTTATGAACCCATTTAAGTTCCAACCAGGATGAGCTTTAAAGATCTCTACGTATGTCTTTGCCAACCATTTAAATGTAACTTGCCTAGTGTTGTACTCTTTTGTGCAACTATGCTCAAATTGACCTGATTTTATTTGAAATGTATGAGGGTCTCTTTGATGAGAAACTCCAACTATTGGAGTACCAATGCAAGGGTTTAATCAATTTTTCTAAACTTTTTCAAAAAACCAATAAAATGATAGCGAAAACATAAACCAAAATCACCTTACAAGACTCGTTTTCAATGTCCATATGCAAACTGAAGCTAAACCATGCCATAGGGGGTTTAGCAAATATACCTTTCAACGTTTGAAGGGCGATGTAAAGGCTAGAATGCTCACTGGATAGCAACACCTTGCTTCCGAATAGCTCCCGAATAGATTTCGATTAGATTAAATCGACTACCAAAAACATGGGAGGCCTAGTTAGTCCACGCTCTAGTAAATGGTCGAATCCCTCAACTCACTCTATGTGCTAGACAGAGAGAGTGAGGGAGATTGGGCTAAAAAATGGGTTCAAAGAATAGTCTCCAAACTAATATAGACTATCTATATGGTTTGGTTGCTATAATAGGATTGGAGAGATCAAAGAGGAGCAATGGAGATAGGGGTAAGGGCTTTTAGAATGAAGAACAACCAAAGGTTGAGAGTGATTGCAACAACTTACAAAGGCTAACTCTTATTTGTTCTGTACTCATTTTGGCTTATATATGAAATATATATACAATAGAATCCCAAAACCCACCCAATCGGACAAAACCGATTAGGAGAGAGAGAGGGAACCCAGGGATAACAAGGACACAAGCCTTTGAGCCTCTCGTCCTCCCATCCCACGTGGCCCCAAATCCGTTGCACATATGACAAACAGATTGAGGAATAGCGACCCTTCGTAATAGGTTGCATGGAGATTTTGGGAATATTTTTTTCCAACATACACTTAATGTAAATCATTCCCCAACAATCCCATTCTACCTTCTCAGCATCTAGGTTGCATGGAAATAGAAACGCGAAAATGACATTTTTCTAAAAAAGTAGGAAACGAAAACGCGGGGTAAACTGTAAATTTAAAAAAAATATAGTGATTTTTTGTAAATATAATTTTTAATATAAAAAATAAAAAATATTTAAATATAAACAATAAACTTAACTTCCATGATGTATTCAAACAAACATTATACAGAAAAAATGGTACTCTGGGCTATTAACATATAAAAATGGTCCAATTCTTAAGATACAAAAATTCACAACATATAACAAATGGTCCAATTCTTAACTAAAAACATCAAAATTACATTCAAAACTCACTTAAATATACAGAACATGATTGTCCCAACACTGTAATTCTGCAAACACTGTACATCATGATAAAAAACTCACTTACAGTGTTGCATCATTACATACAAATTACATACAACATCATGATAAAAAACTTGTTGTACATCATTACATACAAAACTCACTTACAGTGTTGCATCATCACATACAAATTACATACAACATCATGATAAAAAACTCACTGTACATCATTACATACAAAACTCACTTACAGTGTTGCATTCAACACTATACATTATGATAAAAAACACACCACGTTGAGAAGCACACCACGTTGAGAAGCACACCACGTTGAGAAGCACAAAAAGCACAACAGCCATAAAGAACTGAAGAAGAACATATAAAAATTTTACAAATGAAGCTGGGAGATTACTTACAAGAGGGAAGCGGCTAGGGAACACCAGAGAAGATAACGATGAGGGCGACGAAGCGAGGCACTGGAAGCAGATGACGGTGAGTGTGACGAACCAGATGGCGGCAAGAGCGATGAAGTAATCGGACTGGAAGCAGATGGCGGCGAGGGCGAGGGCGATCAAGAAGAAGAAGAAGAGGGGAAAAATGAAGGAGTTTAGGGCTTCTTCAAGCGGTAGCGGCGGAAATGCGTTTCCAACAAAATTTGTAAAATGTTGAAATGGCCTACAACTTTTTAAAAATTACACAAACAGCTCGTAAAATGCTTTGGGGCCGTTTTTCCCATTTTTGAAATGAGAAACGGTTCGAAAACGATGAAACAACATCTCCTAGCCATTTTTGTGCTTCATATCATAGCATATCAAACTTAATAATCAATAAGCTAAGACAGGTAATATCATCACACATGCGAAAGCAAGATTGAAATCTCAAATGATATGTAATTATAAATGCGTTATTTATAACATTAAACCCGTACCATCGTTTAACATGACATCGTTTAACATGACATCTTTAAAACAAAATACATAGAGACTCATTTCTCAATAGCAACAACTGAATACCTCAAACATAGTTAAAAGATATGCTAAAGATCACTTATGTAAACAACAACTACATCTCGATAACTTTTTTTCCCTTGGCGCCGTTGCTTTCACCTAGAACGTTTAAATATTCCAAGAACATAGTCCAAATTAGATGCTGAATCATCTAAGTAAAGGTTCAAAAATATTTTCATGAATATATTCAAAAACTAGCCATCCCTCGGCCAATTAGCCTCCAAGATTTGGTCACCAAGCATCCTAGGTCATGATGAACCTACCTCTGGCACCCTACGGCCGCCCCATCACGGGATTTGTTGACTTCCACCGGCGGCCACCGTCCATGACAGGTTTCAGACTTATAGACTTTCTAAAATTGCATTTTAGCCTCTATAGCTTTTCTTAATTGCATTTTGACCCTTTCATTGAAATTCGTGAGCTTTCCAATAATTCCATTAAGACTCATGAGTTCCAAACTCTTCATTTCATCCCCAAAGATTTAGAAAAAACTTCTTTTTGACCACCCTCGGCCAAGATTAATAATTTGCACTTAGGTTTGAATATATGTAAGATCATGTTTTGATCGCGAATCCTTTTGTTTCATCTCAAAACCACTTTAGGGTTGTTCCTTGTGCAAAACTTGAATCATCCTAGGGTTCTGTTGACTTTTCGGAAGTCTCTTACAATAATTCGATTGTCCAAGTTGAATCATAGTTGTACTGAAAACTATCTCTATTTTGATTCCTTTCAGCATCATAAATCTTGTCTCGACACGCTCGTCAATGACATACCTTTTTCCTTAGATATTTATGTTCCAGGGTACTTCATTCCATTGATTTGATAATTAATTAACTAAATTCTCAAACTAATTTCTAGTTCATTGAACTTACTTAACATTACGCAATACGGGGTATTACATTCTCCCCTCTTAAAAAAATTTCATTGTTGAAATTAGCATCTCTAGGGATAAAGTCGTGTTCCATTAGATACTCAATCTTTTGATTTCCCAAAATTAAAATTTCATCTCCAAGTTCTCTTATGAATGTCACAAATTCCAACTTATCTTGGAATCACTTAAAACTTAGGGCATTACATCAAGTCCTTGAATGAAATTTATTTTAGAGGTGTAATCCCGGCTTTACTCGAAATTCCAATTTCTGCCAAGTTCCTCAATGATATCTTATCAAGAGATCCTGAATCAATTCATCAAGACATCTTTTGGATTGATCCTTAATATAAAACTCTACGTCACCAATTAATCATTTGATTCTCTAATTAACACTCTGTATCATGCTTAACTCTTTTAGGTAACGGGGTTGATATAATCAATTCTTGGTAGGCAACACTTAATCCATATAGTCATCTGCTTCCTAACTCAAAATTTTTCGACTCCTTAGCAAGATCCATATGCTCTTAACATCATGATTTCTGGTGTTTTAAACCTTAAGCCTTAACCCTAAACCCTAAACCCAATTTTCCAAATTTACTCCCAAGCTAATGCATATGCCATGATCACAAATGCATCCAAAATCTATTTGAACTAAATCAACATACCTTTTGCTCTTCGTCTTCTTTTAATGAGTAGTAAGCTCATTTGTGTGAGATCTTCGTGCCTCATCTTAATATACTTATCATCAAAATCAATTTTCAAAACCCTCAAATTCTATTCTCAAAAACACTTATCAAGCCATCCTAGGTTTCTTATTTTGGACCATTCCCTAGGATCCTCGATCTATACCAAATCATTCTTATACTCGAACCTCGATGATTCATATCATCATTTACAAACCTAATCTTGAGAACTAGATTATGTCACATCAAACTAACCATCCATAACTTGATCATTCTTGATAACTACTAGTTATCTCATCATTCCGCATAAGGATTTCAACTAATGACCTCAAATCAATAGTCTCTAAATTCTAAATAGGGTTTTGCCCTATGAATTTGATGTCTCAACAGTCCTCCTAAATCTCCAATTGGGGTATCTAACTTAACCTTCACTCTGATACCAACTATAACACCTCACTTTTCCTAGGCGTGGCGTTAACCTGGGATTTCGAGAATATTTTTTTTCCAACATACACTTAACATAAATCATTCTCCAATAATCCCATTCTACCTTCTTAGCATATCAAAATTAATTATCAATAAGTTAAGACAATTAATATCATCACATATTGTAATACCCCATATTACATGGTATTGAAAATAAATAATTTTTGATTGTTTTGAAAGGATCTCAAGTGGTCTGGAAAGCCCAATGGTCGATTTCGAGTAATTAATTAGTAAGAATTGTCGAATGGGCGGCAGGGAGTGCCCCGGGACTTGGATGTCCAGGGAAGAGGGCAAGAGATTTATGAGGGTCTCGAGGCAAGGTTTATGATGCTAGAAACAGTCCGATTGAGAATAATTTTTGGAATAAATTCTGTACAAGCCCGAGTGGGTGCCAATACCAAAAGGTCGTAGGGGACCTCCAGGAAGCTGAGGGGACCCTAGGGGTGGTCCGGTTTGGTGAATAAGGCAACCCTTAGGAATTTTTGGATGGAATAAATGTCTCGTGTAGGCGTAGGAGAGAAATCTGTATTTTCGAGTAAATGCCGATAATTAGTTTTGGGAAAATTAAGAATCTAAGTGGCTTAATTAAAATTAATTTAAGCATTGGGAGGGCTCAAGTGCTATTATAAAAATCCTAAAGTGCAATTAATAGTCTCCAAGTGGAAATAATGATATTAAATGGGGTTAATGTGTAATTATGTAAATATATATATAGGCGCTCGTGTGTAAGGTGAAGCTTCCTAGTCTTTGTATTTTGAAATGTAGAGAGCGAGAGCCGAGTGAGAGATGAGATTGAGAGAGAGAGCTTGCGAGAGAGTGAGAGGGAGAAAGAGAGCTCGCGAGAGAGTGATGGAGAGACCGAGAGAGCTGGATGGCCGAACTCAGCTATGGCGGTAGCAGCCTCATGCTGCTATTGCATGGCCGATGGCAGGTCATCGCTGGCCGGTTGCAGCGGCCATGGAAGGAGGAACCGATCGCAGCCAATAATGGTGAAGGAAGTGGCCGCGACAAGAAGCTTGATGGTCAGCCATGGCAGACGTGCGGGCCGGCAGCATTGAAGCTGTAGTAGCGCGTAGGGGGCCGCGGTTGCTAGCGGCTGAGGGTGGCTGGCGGAGGCGGTGTTGGCCATTAGTGGCGGCCAGAGAGGCCAGCATCGGTGGTGGCAGCTGCGCAGGTGCGCTGTGAGCGCAGGCTTGGTGAAGAAAAAGAAGGTAGCGCGCGCGGGAAGCCAGGGAAGAAGAGACAAAATAAAGAAGAAAAAAGAAAAAAAGAAAAAAAGAAATTTGGAAAATGGATAAAATTGGTGGAAAAATGTCAAAAAATTCCAGAAAATTCGAGAAAAATTCTAGAATTTATTTTGAGACCCGAGAAGTGTGCTGGAAGCTCGAGAATGGGATTTCGGGCATGAGATGGCAGTCAATGAGGCAACGTCAGCGTGGGCGATTGGCTAATTTTTCCTTCCAAATTTGATGATGTAATTAATTATTTCTTTTTGAATTATTTGCTTATGTGAGATGTTGTGGAATATTATAATGTGTAGTGTTGGTTGGATTGAACCCTCGGGTGGGGTTTATTGGGAGTGTTGTTGGGCGATGTTTGCGATATGTGGTGAAGTTGAGGGCATTGATTTAATGCCGGATGTTAATGGAGTTGAGTTTTTGTGTGTTTGCCTCTAGGTTCGACTGGGAAGGCAGTGATCCTAGAGGAACTTGAGGTGCAGGCTGGTGTTCATGCTGAGGCAGAGATGAGGCTTCGAGCCAGGTAAGGGATGACCCCATGTGGAGGTGGCCTTGCACGTTAGTAAATATGTTTGATAATGTTTTTATGAAGCATTTTCATGTAGTGGTTATCTTGCGTGATGTGAGATCTAGTGAACCTGTGGCCATATGAAGGACTAGTGTTGTGGAGGTTGATAGGTTGATGCCTCAAACCTTGGAGGGTTGTAAGGATAGATGGGGCTAGCCTTATTTTCATGCATTTGACATACATAAACATGGTTATATTCATATTTACATGCATTGCACCCTTACTAAGTCTTTATGACTCATGAGGTTTTACCTCAGGTGTAGATGATGCAAGTCCAGATGCAAGTAGGGATGGTGCCGGGAGGCTGTTGTGGCAATTAGCTTGTTGTTTGAGATGTGTTGTTATGTAATCTTTTGTATTCTCTTATATGTATTCATGTGCTTCAATGTAAGTGTTATTGAGCACTAGAGGTATCTAGTTGTTGTAATTATAACAGTGTGATAGATGATTGTGAATCTGTGTGATGTATTTGTGGCTTTTGTGTTGAAGCCAAGTTTGGACCGAGCAAAGATCAACGAGGTATGTTCTCATAAATCCCAATACTCAGTGAAGTGTTTGTTATGCTAGCTTTGTGCCTGGGTCACCTCTGACTTGTTATGAGACGAGCTTAAGAGAGGTGAAGTTCACTCGGGTTTCGGGTCTCGGTCCGTTGTGTTATCTTGTTTGAGTTGGGACCGATTCCTGAGTGGAGCAAAGGGAAGGATGAAGCCTAGTTCCCACCTAAGGAATTTCCTGTTGAAACAGAGTCCAACCCTTCAGTTGTGGTTCATCGGGTGAGTAATCCGGTCGATTATTTATCGGTGGCGCCCATAAGTGGGAGCGGGTCGTTACACATATGCAAAAACAAGATCAAAACCTCAAATGGTACATAACCGTAAATGCTTTATTTATAACATAGAACCCGTACCATCATTTAACATGACATCTTCAAAACAAAATATATAGAGACTCATCTCTCAGCAGTAACAACTGAATACCTCAAACATAGTCAAAAGATACCTCTTTTCCCTTAGCGCCATTGCTTTCACCTGTAACGTTTGAATATTCCAGGGATATAGTCCAAATTAGATGTTGAATCATCTAAGTGAAGGTTCAAAAATATTTTCATGAATATATGCAAGACCATGAATAAATTTACATATCCCGCCATGTCACAGCCCAAGAGAATCCCATATAACACTTAACCCATACCACAGGAAAAGAGTAATCTCTCTAAAGGCAAAATAACCATATTGACACATTGGTATAACACAGTCCTAGCTTAAGAGGGGCAACATCAACGCCTCTTCTCGACACCTCAAGAACAATCATTACCACTTTCATCACAGGATGGTCAACATCAATGCAGGAACTCAGCACACCACAATCACGTTAGGGATTACGTTTCCACTTAAAAGCAACTCTGAAACACTACACATTTCTAATACACATGCCAATGCCACAACCACAACATGTAATGATGCATCACATAAAATGACATTTAAATGCACGTATTTCAATGCACATGTAAATAAACATTTCGAATGAACCATCTATATGAAACCAACCAAAATCATACCAAAATCATTTGTAATAAACAAGCCAAGTTTTGGGTCTAACCATTCACAATAAACCAAGTTTTAGGTAGGAACACTCATCTTGAACGTAACTTAGAGTAGCTCGATTCTCGTGCTCAACCTCGATTCTCATGTCAGGCTTCAACAATTGTACTCAATTCTAAACCTCAACGTACCCTGGCCATCATATTTATTCAAGGAAATCAATATTCTATTTTTTCATAATTCTCTCATAATTTCCTCTTATTTTCTTCCTTTTTTTCCCTCAATAATTACAAAATAAATACCTCATCAAGGTTTTCCCCCAATTTTCCACCACCATAAATCATAAAATATTTTTTAAAAAATAATAAAATTAATTTTGAAGAAAATAGGTACCTCACACACCCTGCACGTAATGGCAAACATGTGCACCTCACGCGTCGGTCTTCTCCAACTCTAGCCGTTGGTGACTTGCTGGTTTCCCTCTTACCTTGCTCTACTCCTCAAGTTAATCACGATGGTGACCTTGGATTCTCGAAACACCAACTAAAAATGGCTTAATCAACCATTTAAAGCCTCAATTTTTGGCTAGTCGCGACTTTTTGACAACCCTTATATCTCACTCATTTTCACTCCAAAACCCATCAAACTCTCCAGAAATTATCCTCTTGAAACAAGGAACAAAAGCCCTTATTGGTTTCCCTCAAATCATTCTCAAACACAAGCAATTTTTATGTTAAACTTTGGGCAAAACCTTTGCTATTTATAAGCAAAAACTGGCCATTCCTCGGCCAATTAGCACCCAAGATTTGGTCGCTAAGCATCCTAGGTCATAATGAACCTATCTCTAGCACCCTACGGCTGCCCCATCGCCGAATTTGTTGACTTCCATCGACGACCACCATTCATGGCAGGTTTCACACTTTCAGACTTTTTGAAATTGCACTTTAGCCCCTTCAGCTTTTCCTAATTGTATTTTGACCATTTCCTTGAAGTCCCTAAGTTTTCCAATAATTTCATTAAGACCCATGAGTTCCAAAATCTTCATTTCATTCTCAAAGATTTAGAAAAAAAACTTCTTTATGACCACCCTCGGCCTAGTGTTATTAAAGGCGCGCCTAGCCCAAGGTGCCTATGCACAGCCTGGGTTTTTTAGATGTGTTTCAAGCTTTTTATTTCACTGTTTGTTACTTTATTTAATTTTTTACTATTTAGGGTTTAAATTTATTGCTTCATCTACAAATTTGACAATAAGTAAAAAGTCTACTACTTCAAATGCTCTAATTGAATTTGATCTAGATGAAGATGGATAGGGAGAATTGAACAAATTCAAGGCAAGAAATAACAAAATGCAACATTAAGTCACCAAAACAAAGAAAGATGCAAATTCAAGTCTAGTATTGTCAATGTTTGGAATTAATTGACCGTGATTCGTTGGTCTGCACTGATGTAATGAATCTGAAAGAGAGAATGATGTGATTTGGTTTTTGTTGATCTGCCGGCAATTGGCCCTTGCAAAATACTCTGACGCTCAAGTAAGTAAGCGAGTAAAAGGTGCAGAGTTTCAACAAGCTGGTAGAGAGAGCATACCTTGGCTCTAAAAAGAGTTAGCTGATATATAGGAGGAGGGGATGTCCTCTTGCATGTGTCATACGTCTACAGGTGATGGGACTGAATATCCGAGGCCGGCGGTGGTACCCAGACGATGACATGGTGTCGATGGGACCCTCATTAATGTGGATGGGATCTGCTATTAATGAGGATGGGATCTGAGGTGGGCGCGCGGAAACCCAGAAATGGCTACAATGATGCTGTTGCAAGGGCCAGGATGGGACTAGCATGACCCAAACAAATGGGCAGAAAGGATGGGACCAGGTTGGGCCTGGACGACCTAACTAGGATGACACCTAATCCACCATTGTTCTCTGGTTACTCCATGGTCGTCTTGTTACTCGAGCTGATCAATTATGCTAGCGAACTGGAAGTATCACCGGGAGCTCGCTGGAAGCATCGCCGGGGGCTTGCTTGATTCTGCTATATGAGCTAGGGTTTTAGCGATGTGTGAGCCTTCCCCGACGAGCTCAGCTTTGAGCCCACTTGGCTTTAAGCAATTAGGCCAGGCTGCTGGATCTAGTCCAGCCCATAAGGAGTAGTGCGGGAAACACTTGTAACACAAGCCCCCCAGTTCGCGGTGCGATCTTCGAACCAGGAGCTGATGTGTTGCCAATTACTCCAACTGTCAATCCGCCTTTCGAACTTCTGCCCAATCGCTTCAGATCTCGTCATTTCATGTAGCGGACCTTGTTTGCAGCGTATTTAATGTACACCCCCCCATTACTGCGTGTGATGATGACTGTGGGACCCATGGGTAGTCGTGTGTTCGGAGGATGCGGGGTAGGCCATACACCGGCTTGATCTAACAATTGAGAGTGATCGAGTTAAAGGCATAAATAGCCAAAAGGCCTTACTGTCATCTCTTTCACTCAATTTTGAAATTTCTCACTCTTGCCTTCTCCTTGTCTCCGAAGCTTTCACTGTGAGCAGGTCCTTCCGACTACAGTTGTTCAGGTGCAGGCCATTCTTGCCTGAAGTTTGTCCCAAGTCCTTACTCTGGTGAGAGACTTAGTGATTGGTAAGCTTTTCATGGCCTTCACCTCTTTCTTTCGCCAGACCATCAATCGTCGGTTAACCGTTGACGGTTCTCTAGTCTTTTTGATTCTATTGGTGATGCCTCTATTTTCTAGGGAATCAATTAGAGCCGGTTTGTTAGGAGTTTACTAAGCCTTCGGGCTAGAAAACCTTAGGATCAGTCTTCCATGGAATACCAGGCTTGCAGTTGCAGCCTCTCCGCCTTAGGCAGCACCCCGTTGCATAGCGCGTGACCTGTTAAGTAGGGAGCACCTTTAGTTTTTTTTTTTTTTCAAAGTTTGGTCCTCGAGCTACGGCCTAATTATTCTTTTCTTCCTCTATAGATGTCCAATACTGCTTAAGAGAACTCGGGTAAAAAATGCTACAATCATATCATAGGAGAGGAGATGACGATACTTCGAATTCTGAAGATTGCCTCGTAATGGAGATTAAAACATTGAGGGAGCAATCTCACGAGCTATTGAGGTCGTTGAAGGGAGCCAGGGGCGAGAGATTTTTAAAAGATTTCCTTCCAAAGATAAATTTCTTGAGGTGGGGACTTGTACTCGGGAGTTTCATTTCCTGATGAACTGCTGAGTGTATATCCCCTCCTCAAGCTCTCACACAGCCTATCCACCACCTGGCCTCA
This sequence comes from Diospyros lotus, assembly GCF_014633365.1. Taxonomy (NCBI): domain Eukaryota; kingdom Viridiplantae; phylum Streptophyta; class Magnoliopsida; order Ericales; family Ebenaceae; genus Diospyros; species Diospyros lotus. The sequence goes on from NC_068345.1 coordinate 22,171,481, forward strand.
TAGCCATTAGCCCCCAACACCTTGAGTCTAGGTTTAGGTTCCCTATAGCTCTATATCTTCTTGACCTCTTGAATGAGGTCAAGCTCACACCTTTTCAATTGACACCAAATTCGTATACCCAACTTACTTCCTAACCATCTTATTTCTTAGGAACAAACTTCCTCCCCCGTCACCAAAACTAGTAAAGTTTCTTTTTTCTTTTAAAAATGCCAAGGAGGGCTGTACTATCTGGCAACCCATCCTTCTCAATATAAGGCCATCCTTTCTCAAGAAAGAGCGAAGGGGAAATCCAACGTGGGCGACTATAAGTCCAGTTGGTTCTTCACTTCTTGCCCTTCACTTTTGTCACTTAGAAGCATCAGCTTTGCATTGACCCCAGGTAAGAGCATATTAGCTCGCACGGGGCTCTTTTACTTTTCATATATATGCCTTGATGTCCTCATCCTATGATGTAGATTTTGGAAATGGAAGGCCAATTTTGTCAACCGACGAGATTGACATCGTTGACAAGCTTGTTGCTGCGGGGTTAGGTTAAGAGGATCTTGAGCTTACAGACGAGCTGCTCATAGAACACGAGCTTGCACCCCCTCTTAACGACGAGATTATAAAAGGAAATCACATCGGTGTTCTGGGTGCGAAATTCCTCCTGTCCGCCTTCCAAGTCCTTGAGTCGAGTAGCAATAGGGGGGAAGAAAGTCAAGCCGAAGATATGGTAGATCTCAACCTTACCATGCCAAAGAGATCCGGGACCAGATCGGGCATTACTTCATCCATGATTCAGAGCTCAAGCTCACGAGGTGGGAGGTCGGAACAACAGCAGCCAAAGCCGCAACCTCCTCAACGCCACCAACAACAACAGAAGCCCCAACAACAGCAGCCCTCACGACAAGGGCAGCGATCCCAATAGGAACAAAGAGCTCTTTTCCCCAGCGACCAGGGTTCAAGCAAAGCTAGTGAAAAGGAGATCCCAAGAGAGACTTCCAACGCTCCTGTTGTCGGGTTAAAAAGAGGACTGGACCAGCAGCGGGAGAGTGATAAAGGAAAAAGGTCAGAGTCTCCGAGGAAAGGGCGACCCAAGAGCCCATTGAAGAGCCAATGCCTGGATTGGTTTACTTTCATGCCTTTATGGATGAAATGCCCGAACTAATAGGCACGTCCGCCAGGACCTTGGATGGAGACGAGGTGAAAGGGATCGCTCTATTCCGCTACATAGCTTGCCACAGTTTCCTGGTAAGACCCATTTTATTCCTTGGCTTCGTTACTTTTATCCAGTTAACCCTTTGTGTCTTGCAGACTTCTCTTGCTGCTACGAAGGTCGGGAAACTAGAGCAAGATTGCGAGGGGTGGATCCAGACAGCATCTGTTTCCTTCAAGAGCAAGGTACAGAAACTTGAGAAGGAGAAGGAGTCCCAGCTTGCCGAGCTCCAGAAGGTCGTCGAAGGCCTTAAAGTGGAACTGCGCCACGCACAACAGAGAAATAAAGATTATGAGAAGGAGCTTTTCCAGGAGAAGAACATGTGGGAATCTGCCAACTCCAAGTTTACCGACGAGCTAAATAACGCAAAGGAGGAGCTACGAAGGGCCCAAGATAGGTTGAAATCAACTAAGGTAGAGCTGGAGAAAGTCAAAGACGAGCGAAAACAGGCCGACGATCGAGGTGACCAGTGCGAACAGATCGCGAATAGCGCCATCGATGATATCGAGGCGGAGGTGGAAGCTTGGATAGATTTAGCATGCAAGGAAACCAAGTCTGACACATGCTTGGCGTTCCTTTAGACCCTCTGGCTAAACCATCCCGAGATGGATTTCTCCTTCTTCGGGGAGCAAGCCGTCGAGGAGGTGAAAAGGTATGCGACCGAAGTTGCTAAAAATGCCAAGGCGTCCACCCCACTGGATTTAATCGAGGCCATTCCACCAGCTGCCAACATCGAGGTTTAGTCCACTGAAGCTACCGCTGAAGTCGAAGCTTCCGAAATCCAACCTGCTAAAGCTGCTGCTCCCCTTAGCTAAGCCTTTTTTCCTTTTTGCATTGCTTTGTAAACACAAATGCTCGTTCAATGGAATATTTTTCTGAACCCATGTCTTTTGCTTTAAATTTCCTCATGAACTTAAGCTAATTAATCTTACCTTTTGTCAAAGTCTTGGCAAAATAAATGAACCAATCTTCACGATATAATTTGAAACAAGCTTAAGGAAGTTTCTATGTATTTAGATAATCCCGAAGGTATAACCTAGAAGAAGTCTTCAAGAACATAACTTGAGAATGATAAGCTTAGATAGATCCAAAGAATTTCCAACTCGCAGATTAATGAGCTTAGAGATAGGTCATTAATAATAGATGTAATAACCATAGATGCTTGTCTAGTAAGGTGGGATCTTCTATACTTCAGGCGAATTTAGGCAATCTTTAGTCGACACGCTCTAACGAAATAACATATGGGCCATGATTGAAGCCTTGCCAATATACACATCCAAGAAGATCGTGCTGCAATCTCAGTTAACACATTGTGGCTTCTTGCGAGTCCAACTAGCTGGGAACGAACACCGTGGCAGATCGCAGACCATGGCTTGAGCTAAGATAAAAAGATCTCAGCTAGTGGAACTCCTATTTGTATTGCCAAGTTATATATTCAGATGGATCATAAGTTGACCCCAACTAACATGCCATGGCTTATTATTTTATTGTCTTGTGTTGCCAAGCTATGTGTCTAGAAAAATCGTATTGTGACATTAGCTAACACACCATGGCTTTTACAAGTTTTAAATGAACCAAATAGGAACACCTAGGTAGGTCGCAGACCATGACTTAAGTCAAGATGAAAGAACCCTAGCTAGTGAACCTTGACTCAAGATCGTTTGATGGAAGTGGTTGCTGAGACGGTTGCTTTGTAGAACACCAAATCATGACATTGTGGTCAAGATGAATGGATTCCATTTTAGGAACGGTTCCTGGTCTGGGGTGAGGACTACGGTGAATGCTCAGGTAAACCTCAAACCATGGTATGTAAGCCAAGTTGAATGGGCCCCAACTCGCAAACCATAGCCCTCATACCCCAGACTATCTCCTGATTCTTATTTTTAACAAACAAAAAGTGGATGTAATAAGATTCGGCAAGAAACAAGACATTAATATCACATAAATCGCATGCTCAATTTATTAACAAAGCAATATTGGCGAAAATGAGATGTTAATTGATAGCTAATATCATATGAAAGAGAAATGCTTGCTTATCGGAAATATGTCTTGAGGTGCTCCGCATTCCAAGCTTGTGGGAGAATGGCTCCAAACATGTCGGTCAAGTGATGCGCTCCATTGCTAAGGCTTTCTTTTATAGTATAAGGGCCTTCCTAGTTTGAGCCCAATGTCCCGTCGTTAGTCTTATGAGCTCCAGGGAAAACAAAGCTGTAACACCGAGTGTCATTTTACATGCATTTATAAATTTTGCATAATTTTATTACTTATGCCCATATAAATGATTTAATTATAATTATTACTATCAATTATTGACCCTTGTTATGCAGTGAAAGGAAATGGACGCCGTCACGCTCAATGTGCCAATTAGAAAAAAAAATTTATAATTTGTTATTATGCAGTTCAATGTGTTACTATTGATTTAAAAATTTCTAAGTGTATTATAATTTTATCAAATTCAATTCAAGTGGCTAAATATATTTATTTGGGTTTGAAATTTTTAAATAGCACTCAATAGGATCTAGAACACAAATTAATTTAATGTTAGATTTAATTTATAAGAGACTCATTATTGGCCCAATGGATGAGGAAAAAAAAAAAAAAAACCCAAAAGCCCAATTAAAGCCCACCCAACTCAAGACCTAATAAAAAAAGAGAAAAAAAAAAAAAAAAAACCCTAATACATCTCTTTTTCCCCTCCCAAACCTCACGTCTCTCTCTTTCCCTCACACATCTCACTTCTGTTTTCTCTCAACACACACATCACCCCTTAAGAAGAAGAAAAATAAGGTAACTTTTCTTTTATTTAGTTTTCCCCAAAACAGCCTTTAATAAGATGGGTATTTTACATACAATATATATACATAGATGTGGCAGAATAAATATGATTGGTTTGATTTTATATTGATTGGGTATTATAGGTATGTAATTTTGATAGATCTAATGGAATAACAATGTTGCCCAGATTTAACAGTTTTTCTGCTCTTAATTTAAAAATTCGTCAAATATTGTATATGTTGAATTTTAGGGAGATTCAAATTGGAAAATGACCCCCTATGAGTTGTCTATCATCTTGACTTAGAATGACCTCATTTGGAGGCTCGTATAAGTTTTTATGACATCTTTCATATACATTGATAGATTCATACGAGAACAGTATTTTTGGAGGATAGAAAAATATTTTGGAACCCCAAACGTTGCTGTAATGAGCTCATTTTTTTATGATCAACTTATAAGAGTTTACTACATCTTGTGTAAATTTTATAATTTTAAGACATTGTTTCCTATTTTTAAATGATTTTTGAAATATTTTACTACATGCTGCCAGAAAAAAAAAATTCTGTTTGTGGATTTGGAAAAAAATATTGTGAGGGTCTTGTAATCTAAATCTTGATGTGAATTTAATTGAGAATGTGTCTCTATGAGTTATTTATCCCACCAAATTGGATTCACGTGGTTTTGTGGTAAGAATTTCAGTTTATGCTTGTCTTCGTAAGGGCCGACAGATTGAATTCGTAAATGAGTAATGTTTCACTAGTAGGTCTCTATTGTAAATGTTTTCTTTATATTTTTGCATTTAATGCTGGTTATACATGTAGTATTATAATAAATTAACTTAAGAAAATATTGTAGTGAATTGGAGTCATGTTTAGAAGGTAAGAATTATTGAAATTTTTTAAAATGAATGATAATGAATTAGGATTTTTGGCACATTGACGTCGTGGGCAACTAAAACTCCTCCATTTGCAAATCCAAGAAGTGAACTTTAAAGACTTCAGGTAAGTAGACTGTCTTTAATTTTCATCCCATGTTGAACAGTTAATGTGGAAACATTGTGCTTTATGGTTGGCTTGTAGATATTTAATGCTAAATCTTCTCGTTACTTTGTGTCATTTCCTTACATACAATGAAAATGATTAAGCATGTATATATGACATGTCATTGCATCAATGAGCACGCATAGGCATTGATTAGAGAAGGTTAAATGTTTTTCACATGAAAGATGTGTAAAGGTGCAAATTTTCTTTCAAAGATATGTAACTCAAGTTTTAAAGGAAATGGGTGAATGTCTATGCCATGAATAATGGGAGTGGAAAATGGGGCGTGGGGACCAGCGTACCCATCTTGTGAAGAAATGTGAATGTGAAAGTTGAAAGTGGAAATAAATTTTTAACCGCTTTGCGGTACTACCGGTGGAATGAATCTGGTTCCAAATAAGAATTTCCCATTGCATTCTAATTGGCTAGATGACACACCCTGTGAGCTCACGATAATAATGAAATGTTTTGAAAAGTTAAAATAAATGGGGATACATTTTTCAAACTTTATTCAAACTTTGCATGTCACAAACATGCATCATGTGCATGGAGTTTACTTGTTGAGCTTTAGCTCACCTCTTTATTTTCCCCACGTTTCAGGTGATGAGAGCTAGATGAGTTGAGGAGATCGCTTGGAGGTACACTCACCCAGTGACCCATGGCATAAGGTTTTAGTTTTGGACTTGTCTTGTTCGTTATTCATTTATTTACCCATTTCCTTAATTGTTTAATCTTGAAGTTTCGAATAAGATAGTTTTGGTTTAGTTGGTTAATATTTCTATTATTGTGGGTGTGTTGTTCCTCTATAGGTTGGCTAAGTCTAATTTATAGGGGACACTCTGTCGAAACTTTTATAGAATTTTATTAAAAAAAAAGGCTAAAAATAAAATAATTTCTGCATTTAAAGTAAGGTGAACGTTAACACATCTAGTGTAATACCCGAGAAATTTTAAAGGACTCAAGGGTAAATTATCTTGGGGGTAAAAATAGAATTTAAAAATAAATGAAGGGTATGACGGTAATTTATTACAGTATAGATGACCGAATCAACTACCGGGAATGTCCTGGAGTCGAGATGCCAAAGGAAAATGATGTGGCATTAACAAGCACCCCAAGATAGGATTTATGGTGCTGAAAGAAATTGGATAGGGAACAGTTTTCAGTACAACTAAAATGCAGCTGCCAATTAGGCTGTAATACCAAATTGTTATAGACTATTTTTGGGAAGTCAACGGAAGCTTCCGGGGGCTTCAATTTTCATGAGGAACAACCCTTCAATGGTTTCAGGAAGAAATGAAAAGGTTTAAGGCCAAAACAAAGATTCGGGTCTAAGTGCAATTTTTTAAAATTGCCAGAGAGAGGTCAAAACGATATTTTTCGGAATCCTTAGGGGTCAAAATGATGTTTTAGGACTTGAGGGACTTATAGGCAATTATCAAAAGTCGAGGGGCTTGGTGAAATGGGCCAAAGTGAGCACGCCAAAGTTTGAGAGGCCAAAGTGCAATTTTAAGAAAACCTCCAAACAACCATGGCCGACCAACCCATCAAATCACCGAAATCGGCCACAGGGATGGCACGAGGGTTGCTCAGGGAGCATCTTTTGTAAAGGGCTTGGCCGACAACAGGCAATGGGATGGCTAGAAATTGAACAAAAAGCGGCCGAAAGTTGGCCAATTTGTTGCATGCTTGCAACTCGCCTTTGTGGTCGAGTAAGGCCATTTTTGGGTCGATCTAAGGGAGGTGAAGTCGCCTAAGGGCTTGGATTGAGTGGCCAAAGGCGGTTGAGGCTTTGGATTTGCCTATAAATAGGAAGCGAAGTGGTCGAATTTTTAGAGCATTGAAGCTTCAAATCGACCACTATATTGAACAAATTGGGACTTCAAAGCATGGGGCTTTTTTTGCCCATAGCTTGAAGATCATTACTGGAGAGTTTGAAGCATTTTGGAGCATGTTTGATGGCTGTTCGAGGCCTCGCCGGAAAAAGGAGGCGGACGACCAAGCCGAAGCTTTGGCCGTTCGATTGAGGGCTTTCCAGTGGTCCTTTGGGGCATCTAAGAATGCATCGTGATCGACTTGAATGGAGGAAGAGGCTAGTGGAGTCATCCCAGAACGCCGGCTAGTCACGCGTCGTCTTCCACGCGCCACCACTCACCCTAAAGAGTGCAGGCGCGTGGGAGTTGGGAAAAATTGAGGAAAAATCCTAGAAAATTGAGCAAATTATTTTATGGAGGTTTGTGCAAAAAGATTGGGATTTGCGATTCCTGATGTCTCAGTTTCCACACCAAAGAACCTTGTTTTGCGTGAAAATGCAACATTCGGGTAAGTTCAGTATTTTTCCCTTGAATTTCATTGGATATGATGAATTGTTGTGAAGATAGATTTGAGAAAATGGTCCCGATGTATTTATTGAGATTTTTAGAATGGAAAAATGAAGGAAAAAAAGGAAATAAATGGAATATTGAGATATTTAGTGATAAAATATCTTTTTTATGATTGAGGTAATTAAGATGATGAGATTGGTGTAACTTTTGAGAGTTGGCACAAGAATCGAGGTCAGGCACGCATATCGAGGCTGTGCACGCTTTTCGAGATGTTATGATCTTTGGGCAAATGTGAGTTTTCCTATCTTAACTATGGTTTTGTGAGTGATTTTCTCACAATAAAGTATATTCATGATATGTTTGTTATATATGCATGTTGTTATGAACGCAATATTCATTTTGTTATATTGTATGGAAAGTCGCGATAATTGCATGACACGATATTATTGTCATATTGATATTTGTGCATGGGAATGGGATGTCGCCCTCAGAGTGTAGTCGTAATTCCCCTAGGGCAATGATGGAATAACGTTAGGCTTATCCTGCAGAGGTTTGGGATTTGCCTAGGATTCCGTGCCGAGCTGGTGGGCTTGGGAAGTTACATTAGGGGCAAATATTGTTTATGTTATCGCATCATGTATTCATATATATGTTTTTGGACCCTCACTAGAAGTTTCATCTTCTAATGGGTTATGCCCCTGGAACATTCAATGTTCCACTTTAGACTTGCAGCTTAGGCAAGGAGTAGGTTGAGATGAGACGGCACGTGATGGCGTGGCCGATGGATTCAACAATCTGACTCGGATATGTTTTACCTGATGCTTTATTGATGATTAGCCTTGTTAGAACATTATGGAATCTCCATGTATTTATGTATTTCAATATTGAGGATATGATGTTAACTATGGTACAGATTCTTATGTTATAAATAAAGTGAATTGAATATGTACCATATCAGGTTTCGATTATCGCTTCTGCATTTTTAATGATTTGCTGGGGGTTTTTGTTTGGAACTCGGTACTAAGGTTTAAGTTATGTACCGAGAAAGAAAGAAAAAAATAATTTATGCATATTTGGGCCCCAGCATAGTGACACGCTCGGTAAGAGAAAAAAATGGGGTGTTACATCTAGGTTTAGGACTTCTAAACTTGGGGTGTTACAAAAGCATAGCATGAGGTCGCCGACATTGTAGCATTAGATCCGAACTCTTCGGTTATAGTATCTTGCCACGCGTAGTTGGTAGGTCGCTGCTCTCATGCGAGCTAGCTCCCTTGTCTCCTCATGTAAATCCAGGTTTGTGGTCAGCAGCTGGTCGTTGTTCTCTGAGTCGAAGGTGGCTCTACGTTGACTGATCACTTCATTCTCTATTGAGATCATTGCCTCAGATCCATATACCATAGAAAAATGAGTTCTCCCATGGTGATACGAGTTGTAGTCTGGTAGGTCTAGAGCATAGTTTGCAGTTCGTCCACCAAGGCTCCCTTTCTAGCCTTCAACTTTGTCTTCAATATTTGCTTGATTATTTTGTTGACAGCTTCAACTTGTTCGTTGGCTTGCAGGTGGTCCACGACTGTGAAGCTCTTCTGGATCCCTAACGATTCGCATAATTGGACGAATTGCTTGTTGGTGAACTGGGTTCCATTATCTGTGACTATCTGTTGAGGGACTCCGAATCTACAGATGATATTGCTCCATACAAACTTTTCTACCTTTGTCATGGATATCTGTGCGAGCTCCTTTGCTTCCGCCCACTTGGTGAAGTAATTAACAGCCACTATAGCATGCTTGCATCCACCGCAAGCTGTAGAAAGTGAACCAATCATGTCGATACCCCACATAGCAAAAGGCCATGGGTTGCTTATCTATTGCAGATAGGTGGGTGGAGCTTGCGGTATATTTGCAAATCTTTGGCATGTGTCGTACCTCTTCACCAGATTTATATCATTTTGCTTCATGGTAGGCCAATAAAACCCCTGACGAAGTGCCTTTTGAGCCAAGGATACCCCCAGCATGATTGTCGTAGTGATCGGCATGGATTTATGTGAGAATTGCCTGGCAATCAGGCTTATCGATGCATCTCAGTAATGGGGCTAAGAACCCACTTTGTACAGCATATCATTGTGAATGCAGTATCTGGCTGCCCGAGCTCGTGTACGTTGTGCTTTTAACTTGTCTCCTGATAATTTTTCTTTTTGTAGATAGTCAATGATGGGCCTCATCCATGAATTCGGCCTCAGCTCAATTGCAAACGCCTCACCTTGTCCTTCTGTGCTCGGTGCTTCTAGGAACTCCACAGGAATGGCCCCCAAGGAGTCTTCATCTCCTACTGATGCCAAGCCAGCAAGGGCATCGGAGTGAGAGTTCTGACTCCATGGTACTTGATTCAACTTGCACTCCTTGAAAAGGCAAATTTGTTCCTGAACTTTCTGGAGGTAGGCAACCATCTTCGGGCCCTTTGTTTGATATTCCCCTTGTATTTGACAGACTACGAGCTGGGAGTTGCTGAAAATTGCTAAACCGTTCTACCTTCACTTCTTCTGCCAAGCGTAGACCTGTCAACAACACGTCATACTCGGCCTCATTGTTGGTTGCCTTGAACCCAAATCTTAATGCACAGGGGATCTTATGTTCCTCTGGACTTATCAAGAGTACATCAACTCTAGATCCATGCTCACTGGAAGACCCATCCACAAATAACTCCCAGACTGGAATTATTGTAGAGATGGGCTCCTCTTCCACCGGGCCCGCGAACTCCGCGACGAAATTTGCCAGCACCTACCCTTTGACGGCCGACCTTGGTTTGTATTTTATGTTGAACTGAGCGAGCTCAATGGCCCACTTGAGTAAACGGCTGGACAAGTCGGGCTTCTGCAAGATCTGCTTCAGTGGGTACTTGGTCAATATGCCAATCTGATGGGTTTGGAAATAGGGGCGCAGCTTCCTTGAAGCGACCACTAAGGAATAGGCGAGCTTCTCCATGAGGGTGTACCTTGTTTCAGCATTTAGTAGTCTGTGGCTCACATAATACATCGGGTATTGTACTCAGTCGTCTTCTTGCACTAGTGCTACACTAATAGCATACTTAGACACTCCCAAGTAGACGATCTACCCCTCTCCTTCCTTCTATTTTGACATGAAGGGAGCCTGTCCCATATATTCCTTCAGTTGCTGGAAGGCAATTTCGCATTCCTCCGTCCACCGAAAATTCTTTACTTGCATCAAGGCATTAAAGAATGGAATGGACTTATCAGAGATTTTGGAGACAAACCTGCCGAGGACAACGATCTGACCGTTAAGGCTTTGCACTTCCTTTATCTTGGTAGGCGATCGCATGTCAAGCAAAGCTTGAATTTTCTCCGAGTTGGCCTTGATCCCTCTTTCATTCACGATGAAGCCCAAAAATTTCCTAGAAGTCACATCGAATGAGCATTTAAGCAGATTCAATTTCATTTGGTACTTTCTCAAAACTTGGAATGCCTCCCTAGGTCGCAGATGTGGTCAGCGACTTGCTTAGATTTTATCAACATATCATCCACGTATACCTCCATGGTTTTTCCGATCAGATCTCCGAACATCATATTAACCAGCCGTTGGTATGTTGCTCCTGTATTCCTTAGTCCAAAAGGCATCCCTTGTAGCAGTATATGTAACACCCGGTGTTACAGTTGTTAAAAGAATAGGAAAGAAAGTGAGAAAAATTCCAAAAATGCCCTTGAGAAGGTGTTGGATCCTTGAGATTGAGGGTGCCCTATGAAAGGGGCATTTTGGTAATTTGGATAGTGAAGTCCAATAAAGGGTAATTTGGTATATTGGAGATAATTCCAAGGTGGAATTGAGTATGGAAGTGAATTAGTTCCCATTTTGCATTATGTGGAGATAAATGGGATTGAAAATTCACAAAGGGTGTTTTGGTAATTTTGGAGAGAAATTCCATAAAGGAATTAATTATGAGAAAAAGAGGAAATTAATTATGGGAGTGGAAATAATTAATTTTTCCTAAATTGGTATATTTATATGGGGGTGCCACATGGATGGTTTAGATTTAGTCTTGGAAGCCAAGGTTGGTGGCATGGAGTGACACTCGGCAAAGTGGTGTCCAAGATAAATGAAAGATTAAATTAATTGCAAAAGAAATTGGAATATGGTCATTCTTGCAATTAATGGGAGACATGATTATGTTGCATAAAAAGGAAAATGCAAAAGAAATGGAAAATGGTCAAGCATTAATGATGGAAAATGGACCCATTAAATTAAATGGGAAAGAAATTATATATGTCTCTCAAGTGGTCACTCATGTGATGGGGTGAAATTAGTCAAATTAAATATATGAGAAATGGCTAATTTTGGTATTGGAAGACTACATGATCCAATGGTTGGGATCAAGCCTTGAAATATGGGGATTTAATAAATTGGAAAAGCCTTAAATTATGTCTTTCAAGGTTGATGGCATGAAAATTTCTCAAATTAAATAAATAGAAAAGAAAATCTATTTATGGAATGGAAGACTTAATCCAAGGGTGGAGATTAAGTCTTGAAAATCTAATGGTTGAGATGATTCAAGAGAAGTGGCATGGATTGCCACATGTAAAGGGATTTGAATGGTTGAGATCTAGTCTTCAAAAGTAAAAGAAATCTAATGGTGGAGATTAAAGAAGACAAGAGCACATGGATTGTGCTTGTTATGGAAGGCTAGGATGTATTCTTCCAACTTAAGTGAAATTCTAGGGCTAAGATTTATTATTGCCATGGAAATAAAATAAGTGAATTAAAGGGGAATTTTGGCTATATAAAGGGAGGTAGAGAAGAAGGCTAAGCTTTTTGGCCAAATGCTTAGAGGAAGAAAGGAAAGAATGGAGAAGAAAGGAAGAAGGAAATGAAGAATGCAAAGGTAAGGTTTCTACCTTATAGTAATAAAGAGAAATCCTTTTATCTTTCTTGTATGGTGGCTTAGCTACCTTATTTTTTTTTAAGGGGTTTCTTGAGAAAGAGCAAAGGTTGAAAGCAATGAAGGCCTTGAAGTTAAAGCATGTGGAAACTTCAAAGAATGGAAAAAGGTAAGGGATGGCCCCATGGGATGGTGGCCTTGCATGGTTGTAAGTATGTTTATAAACTTTTCATGTTGTATTAAGCATGCTCCTCATGTACATAATAGCTATGGCCATAGGGATTGTTAAGATACATGGTGGAAAGGGGTAGGTTAAGGCTTCAAACCTTGAGAGGTTGTGAGAGCATGGAAGACCTAACTACATTTGCATGCACATGCCATTACATGATTTATGTTTATGTTCATACTTATTGCATAAGCACCCTTATTGAGCTTAATGGCTCATGAGGTTTTTACCCTCATATGTAGGTTGTGAAAGCATGGTAAAGTCAAGACAAGGTGAAATGGCATGGGAAAGCATGGAAGAAGATTCAAGTGTATATTTTGGCTTGTGGAAACTTATGTGTTTGATTTGTGTAATGTAAATTTGTTGTTAGTTGAAGTTGTTGGAAATGTATGCCCTAAAGACACGTTTTGTTTAATTTATGGTAATGATGTTCCTTTTATTCAGTTTATGGCACATATATTATTTGCATTTAATTGTTGGAAAAGTGTCCATGCTATTAAGTAAGTGATTCATGTGATGGGTCATTCTTCACAGTTAGGCATGAATCATGGGTACTTAATAAGCAAGAAAAACATTACTCTTGATCTTTAGACAGAACTGGGCATTCTATCATGATAAGATCATTGTGCAATAGATCCTAATAGAGGATGGCTTGCCTTAGCCAGTAAACAGTCCGTTTACTCTAATTGTACAAGCGCATTTGGAATGCGTAGAGTGGACCTGTGATAGAAGCTGATGACAAAGTACTAATTATCATGGAGCTAGTCTATCACTGCTACTACGTGGACGAGTACTCTAATACTTGAGTATTAGTTGGTGGTCTAGTGAACCTAGAGCTATATTCTTAGATTCATTGTAGGTGAGGTCTATCAAAGATCAATATCCTTTTGAGTTGGGAGTATGGTTTCTAATTAGCTAAGACAGACTAATACAAGATAGTTTCTATGATTCACCCCCTTGTGATTTTCCAAGAATAATCAAATAATCCAGGGCCCTAGGAACGTGACTTATGAGTGTGTGCTTCTGGGTAGCTCCCAGTGATAAGCAAGTACATTCGAGTAGTCACGAATTATTGGACTAGTGATCTAAGGATGGTAGAAATCATTTAGAGAGGTGTTGGTACATTATTCCTTTCTAAATGATGGGTGTTACGCAGAGGGGTATTTTCATCATTACACTAGTAGGTCAAAGACATGGCATATGCAAAATTATTCGTGGGGTCAGTGTTATCATATGGTGATAGTTGGAACACTTAGAATGACAAAATATAGCTACTAGGTAGCAGGGATATTTTGGTCATTTTAGTAGCCGTGAATAATTTGTCTTTTGGTCCCCGGGGTAGCTCGATGTAACTCATGTATTTTTTAATACATTTGGCTTGTTGGATGAATTACATTGAGAGAGAATTATTTTATTCAGAATAGTCCATAATTAATTGGGCTAGAATAAAATAATAGTTCATTAGGGTTTTTAATTAATTAATTGGGCTAACCCAATTAGAAAATTAATTAAATGATCTTGGCCCATTAGGGTTTGGCCCACTAGGGTTTTAACCCTAGGGTTCTCCCTATATATATCTCTCTTTGCTTGTTTTTCATCCAAGGTCTTTTTTGCTCTTCTTCACCGAAGAGAGGCCACGAGTTCGAGTCATATTTCGGAAGATCGAAAGAGAGCCTCGAAGTTCTGATGCGAAGGAGCCGAAGGATAGCAGGACAGCCGTCGTCTCCACCACGCGAAGAAGCTACTGCGCATCCTGCCCCTATCGCCCCATTCCGACCGGTAATCCGCCGAAAAAGTAAGTCTCTTAGATTCTAATCAATACGAGGAACGGTTTTGATTTTAAACCGCTTCCGTTGCATGCTATGTTTCCTCGTTAATGATCCTTCAGAAGTGTATGTTGTATTTATACAATGAGATAGTGGCTTATGGCATGTTGGTGCCTAGGTCGAGTGAGGTCTCATTTGGTGTGTATGGTGGGAAGCACTAAGAAGTTAAATCCTATGATTTATGGTTGGAAAATAGTAGGTGTTTGATGTATGTTGTGGAGATATCAAGTATATTGTTTAGGCCTTAATTATGGAGAATTAAAGGCAAAATTTGGATGAAAGTGAGGCATTTTATTTAATTTATTTTTCTGGAAAGTTTGGGTTTAAATGCCCAAGAGAAAAAAAAAATGTAGAAGCAGCAAAAGGGGTAGCTAGCAGCAACAGGCTGCTGGGCGGCCGCGCGCGGGCAGGCGCGGCCAGACCCAGCAGGGCCCCGAGCGGGCCCCGGGGCGCGTCATGGGCCCCTCAGGCCAAATTTTTAAAAAAATTGAGAAATTTGGGGCGTTTCTTAATTGAATTTGGGCCCCGGAGGAATTTTCAAAGTAAAGGGATTTTTCGGGCATTTTTGAAGAAAATGCCGAAATTTTGAAAATTTGAAAATGATGAGTTTTTCCTCCAAAATTGGTGATCCATCAATGGATTAGTTTAAATGGTGATTTTTGGAGCCCAGTAAAATTCTTGGTCGAAAAAGAATTAAATTCAAATGAGAAAATAATGATTGGGCGTCTTCGCGAGATTTCTTTTTAACCAAACGCGGTGTGGTTTAAAGCCCAATCCTGCTAGAAAATCCTGGGGTTTAAGGGAAGGGAAGGACGAGCCTAGTTCCCACCTAGGGCGTTTCTTCTTGAAACATAGTCCGCCCTTCATCTCAGACCGGGTAGGTGGACAATTCGGGTAATTATTCACGAGTAACACCCGTAAGTGGGAGCGGGGCGTTACAGATTGGTATCAGAGCGTGGTTGGAGCATCAAGTAGAGGATGCTTGGAGAAATTTGGGTGAAGGTTGATCGAAAAGCCTTGGAAGTAGAACCACAAGTGACCGAGGACCCTAGGAGTTGGGTCGGTGCATTGAGGCTTGTGGCAATGGAAGTGGAGTGCTCGGATATTCCTGCTATAGGAAAGGGAAAATATCATGTTTGAGATGATATACCGTAAGAGATATACTGGTCGAGCAATGAAGAGTCAAATGCCCAAGTGTGGGTATTGCTATCAAGAACCCGAATGTGGAAATTTGGAGATTCATGAGGCATTCTAAGGATAAGAGTTCCTTGCGATTGAAGTGTTGAGGCTTGTGTGGGGACACAAAGCCGAGTCATGATAAGGATCATGATGGGACAAGGAGAGCCTGAGGTATAGCTAATCCAAGAAGGGATTAGTAGACCAACCTATGTTGGGGAGATGTACAAGCCCGTATGAGGGAATGGAGTGGTTCCCGTAGAGGTGACGCGCTAAGGGTTGCGTGCTTAAACTAGGGTGAGCTAAGGTTGAAATTAGCTCGAAACCCAAAGAAAGAAAGAAGTCGTCAACAGGTTGTGTGACGAGCTCCGGAAATGGAGCAAGCTAAAGTTGCTTGTAGAGAGGCTCTAGGTGGAGCGAGCATGTGAAGCATATGCCAGTCATGGCCAGGGTAGGCATGACGTTGGTAGTTCATTGAAAGACTCCAAGGGGAGTCGGGTGTGAGTCATACATGAGGGATGCATACGGTGCCATATGATTATATCGTTATGACGATCCTGGAGGGGACGTGCCTAGGGTATGGTGGACCCTAGTTGATTTCATGATGAAATGGTATATATCCTAAGAAAGGATAGGTATGTGGCAAATGGACCCTAGCTGGTGTTTGTGTGAGATGGAAATCCCAAGTGAGTCGAGCAGGAATCCAAGAGGATCCAGATTTGGGATAAAGGAGTTGGGCATGCGTAGATATGCGGGTGGGAGCCATGGGATTGGAAGTCCTGGTTGAGAAAGGCCAAAGTAACCGTTCTTGTGAATGATGGATGAGGGGTTAATCTAAACTCTCATTGACACTTAGGGTCAGGCGGGACGCCTAAGGTCGGGAGATGAGAGGTGAATAGACCCTCATTATGATGCCTGGGGTCGAGATGACGCCTAAGGTTACGAGACCCTTAAAGGGAGATGCGGAGGTCACCCAATGGAGGGTATGAATGGTGTGTGGGCCGAAGGTAGTGAATTGTGGCGACAGGACATCCGTGGGCTATGTGCGCACAAGAAATGCCAACTTTGGATGCCAAGTGGGCAGGGGCATGGTGAGCAATGTGGAAGCCCGAGAATTTTAGTTCCAAGTCAAGGAGGCCCGAGCGAGGTGTGTAGGAAGGCCAGGCCAGACGTAGTGACTGAATACATTCATGAGTGTACAAGAAGAGACGAGAGGTCTCAATTTACCTAGAAGGTAATGGGGGTCACTCCATGGTTATGGGTGCCAGAGCCTGAGAGGGGCTCAGCATGTCGATTGCGGGTTGCGAGATCTATGATAATCAAGCTCTAGGATGAGCTGGGTGGAGAATGAATCATGATGGATTGGGATCCATTGTCGTGAAAGGTTGGAGCTTTCAAATGTTGAGAGAGACCCGTGAGGTATGATCTTGTGGGGTAAGATCATGAGGCCTCAAGAGGTGAAATGGTTTGAGAGTCTTGAAACAGTAAGAGATGTGAAGTCATGAGGAGCGAGGTTTATGGTTTGGGCTTGGGGTTATCAAGGCAAGGATAACCAAGTAAGATGGCTTTGGTAAGATGGTGGTGGAACCATCGGGGTTGGAAAGGCTTTAAGTAGCTTTGATGTGATGGGTGCGAGGCTCGACATAACGGATCTGATGCTACGGACCGTGTGGCAGAGGACTAATGAGTTGGCTCGTGTTGAGGGCAAGTGGCCCATGGGCCTAAACAATTTAGTGAACTACAGGTGACGATCAGATGCCGAGGATGTGGAGCAGCACCTTAGGAAATTGGTCAAGTGAGACCAAAAATCTTCCGTGAGGGATAGGACATTTAGAGTAGTCCTAAGGAGGAATCGTGGAACGCGGTAGTGATCCGATAGATTTGTTGTCAAGTAGGACGCCTGGTAGGAATAGTGGCTACGAGCCTGGCGAGGTAGTCATGCCGAGTTCGATAGCAGAGGTGTGACTGGAAGGTGAAAGTCACGATACGGGGTGCAAAGCAGATCAGAATGGGACCTGAACCATGCTGTAGGAAACTGTTGTTGGGCCAGTGTAAGGGACAACACAGTAATAGTGATTGGGTGTTAACTCTCTGAAGCATAGGACAACACGATGGGGAACCAGTGTTGGGCCAGTGTATGGGAGTGACATGTCATTGGATGTTGACTCTCTGAAGCACAGGGCAACACGATGGGGAACCAGTGTTGGGCCAGTGTATGGGAGTGACACGATGATGGTGACAAGGTGTTGGCGCGCCTAAAGCACAGGGCAACATAGTGACTATGCAGATGGTCAGGGACAGAAGATCTATGAGATGTTTGAGAAAGAAACCCGGGGAAAAGAAACGGGTCTAGCGTGGGAATAATGCTATGGTTGACGCCTATCAATGACGGGTCTAATGCTAGGGACCATTGGATGCAGACGGTTAGTCCACATGAGGGACTGCAGCCCTCCACGTGGAGTAACCTGTCTGTGGTGGAGACGATTAGACACCGAAGACCTGGGGTATGCTGTAGGTTATGCCTGAGCCAAACCTAAAAATTTCGTAAGGGTTGAAGTATGGTGGTAGTACTTTTGGTGTCAAGGCAGCAAGAAGGTTTGTGAATCGAGGGGTGATAACTCGTGGTGTGATATCAAGAGGTAGGGAGATGCTCCTTGCTAACGGATGCTAACTTAGTTGTGGTTAAATTTGATCGAAGTAAATTGGGATGATGAACCCAGTGTGATCTTGCAGTAATGCATGAAGATGGGATTGATTGGTAGAGTCGGTAAATGGCTCGAGAATGATACGTAAGTGCCGTGGAGGGCGAGACTTACAAGATGGAAGCCAACCATCAGATGGGGAAATTGAAGCGTGCGGAGGTTTCAAATAAAGCAATCTCTAATCCAGTGATGTGAGTTGTGGTAGGCTGAACGCGTGGCTAAGGCACGATTTGAAATTCGTGAAGGTACGCAATGGCACAGTCTGGCGTTAGTCTTGGTTGTGTCGATGCGAAATGAGGAAGTGTCCTTATGTGGCACTAGAAGGGTTTCTAGTTGATGACACACGAGAAATTGCCAGGTGGTAGCACTTGATGGCAATAATGGAGCGTGAGGCTCGAGAGCGGTGAGGTAAAGCCTTGTTGGTACCGTGCATGCCTTTAGTATAAAGGTTCAGCGGGTCCTGGTGGTTAGACCAGGCAAATTGTGAGAAAGAGATGCAAGGTGATGAAAGATGGTTGGTCAGGGAAGAAATGTGCCACTCAGAGGGGTGTGGCTTTGGAATGAGAGCTATCAATGGTAGTGGAATTGTGGTTAGGGCAGAACTTGAGATGTTCTCCCAAGAAAAGTTGCACATGAGGTAACAGTGTGAGATAAACATCCTAAGGCGCTACAACTCTATTAAGAAAGGTCACCCGGAGAAAGGCCAGCGTAATGGCAAGTGCCTGAGTAGGAAGATGAGTCCTACGGCATTGAGTGAAAGTGTGAATTCCACAAGAATGGCAAGGGTGATTTCCAGTGGGTGGAGCTTAAATTAAAGCCGTAGTCGATGATTGCAAGTGCAGTGCCTAGAGAAAGGTTATGTGAGTTGTGAGCCGAGCGATCCGGCTAGAGTTAATCGAGTTGGTTAGATGGAAGTTGTGGCGAATTTAAGATGTCGCCAATGGGTAAAGAGAGCTCGAAGAAAGAGCTTATGGGACGAGATTGGTTTCCAGTAGTGGTGTTGAGGTGTTGAAATCACCTAATGGCTGTGAGTGATGCAGTTGAAGGGATGCCTTGGAGTGTGGACAATTGATAAAAATTAACCTCGTGTCTAAGGTTAATGGTTGTGAAAAGAAATCGGCTAGTGAAGCTGTTGTGGTGTTAGAGCCATGTGGTTGCTCACCGAGAGGTGTGAGTTAGCTGTAGCAAAGTGTATAAGAAATCCGGGAGAAGCCAGAGTCTCCCAAGGATTTAGCTAGATGCTATAGGTATAAAAGGTGATGTGAGGAAGGCGACCTAAGAGTGGGGTCGTGCTGGTTGTGGTGACCAGTGAGATTCAGAGAGCAGCAAGTCTTTTGAGATGGTATGGTGGTGTCATCGTCGCGGTTAGGGAAAAGAAGTTGTCAAGAAGGTCAAAGGTAACCATTGAGCATGGTAAGACCTTGAAGCCGAGTGTGAATGGCCATGAAGGCTGGTATCGGTGAATTTTGAAATGCAACGATCGTGGGGGAGAAATTCGTTGCTGTCATGGTGATGTCCTTGCCAAGGAGGACAAGAGGAACCATTATGCATGGTTTAAATTAGGTGTCGATTGCGGCTTGAGAATGAACCTGATGTAGGATGGCTGAAAGTTCGTGCCTCAAGAGTAAGAGGCTTTGTTGAGAAATGGTGAGATTTAAAGGGTCCCAATGAAAGTGAAGCTGGGCGAGAAAATTTGGCCTGAAGACCGCTACAAGAGTGGGGGTGTAACCATGATGGCTTGTTGTGGTGTGGATCAAAGGCACGAGTCATCCTACAGGTGCGATGCATAAGTGATTGTGCAGATGGTAATAAGCCAATCACTTATGCCACGCACCGTGGGTGATGACGAGGGCTGATTAAAGGTTCCACGACCCTAAGCGCAATGGTAGGATCCTGGACTCGTGGTAGGGTAAATAGCCAAGGTAAGGCCTAGCATGGGAACATGATTGTAAAAGTTGAAATGGGGTGAAGAATTAAAGAGGGGTTGCTCAGTGAAGAGTTCCCTGGTATGGGTATGAGACCCTACTAGCATGTGATATAGCTAGTAAGTATCGTCGTGTGCTTAATGCAAAGAACTCCTGGTTGGGAGAAGGTTGTGGCTGAGTATGCTTAGGCTCGAGGTGAGATTGAAATGGTGCATACGTCGCCAAGCTCGATGTGAACTCGGGCAGGGCACAGGGTTGAAATGTGTGATAGCCTGGCACGGTGTTAGGTAAGTCGATTTTGTGTAATCGTACCGATAAATGAGGGTCGGCTGGTCAAGGTAGAAGACCATGTATGAAATGGTCGAAGTTGGCAAGGTGGGCTAAATGGGTGCTTCCCAGGTAGTGCTAGCATGGTAAGTTGATCGGTAATGAGAGGTTACCATGAGGATCAACTCAAGCTATGCAGGCGTGTGATTAATGGCGGTATGCCATGGTGGAATGGGTGTCCGAGTGTCTAATGGGCACTAGAATGTGACATTGCGGTGAATGATCAGTGCTAAGACGTTGCTGGTTGGACCAGCGTAAAATCGTGGTAGACTGATCAATGATGCAATGTTAGCGTATGTGGTTTTGACTAATGGGAAAAATGGAAGTGGACTGCAAGGTGATGCTCGAGGTAGCGAAAATCCATCCAGAAATGGATAGCGTTACGGTAAGCGTGATCAGCAACCAGTTGTGTAATTTGGCAAGAGGCCAAAGCGGTGTACGGTTGTTGAATGTCCTCGAGAGTTGGAAGATCGAAAGCCTAAAGTGATGCCATGAGGTAGGTGTAACCCGAGGTAAATGTGAAGAATGGATAGGCTATGGGATTCTCGAGCAGGAGAATTTGGCAAGTAGCCCGAGAATGTGATTGTCTTGGGTAGGAGATGATGGTAAGACGAATTTCGAGGACGAAATTCTTTTAAGGGGGGAGGAATGTAACACCAGGTGTTACAGGTGTTAAAAGAATAGGAAAGAAAGTGAGAAAAATTTCAAAAATGCCCTTGCGAAGGTGTTGGATCCTTGAGATTGAGGGTGCCCTATGAGAGGGGCATTTTGGTAATTTGGATAGTGAAGTCCAATAAAGGGTAATTTGGTACATTGGAGATAATTCCAAGGTGGAATTGAGTATGGAAGTGAATTAGTTCCCATTTTGCATTATGTGGAGATAAATGGGATTGAAAATTCACAAAGGGTGTTTTGGTAATTTTGGAGAGAAATTCCATAAAGGAATTAATTATGAGAAAAAGAGGAAATTAATTATGGGAGTGGAAATAATTAATTTTTCCTAAATTGGTATATTTATATGGGGGTGCCACATGGATGGTTTAGATTTAGTCTTGGAAGCCAAGGTTGGTGGCATGGAGTGACACTCGGCAAAGTGGTGTCCAAGATAAATGGAAGATTAAATTAATTGCAAAAGAAATTGGAATATGGTCTTTCTTGCAATTAATGGGAGACATGATTATGTTGCATAAAAAGGAAAATGCAAAAGAAATGGAAAATGGTCAAGTATTAATGATGGAAAATGGACCCATTAAATTAAATGGGAAAGAAATTATATATGTCTCTCAAGTGGTCACTCATGTGATGGGGTGAAATTAGTCAAATTAAATATATAAGAAATGGCTAATTTTGGTATTGGAAGACTACATGATCCAATGGTTGGGATCAAGCCTTGAAATATGGGGATTTAATAAATTGGAAAAGCCTTGAATTATGTCTTTCAAGGTTGATGGCATGAAAATTTCTCAAATTAAATAAATAGAAAAGAAAATCTATTTATGGAATGGAAGACTTGATCCAAGGGTGGAGATTAAGTCTTGAAAATCTAATGGTTGAGATGATTCAAGAGAAGTGGCATGAATTGCCACATGTAAAGGGATTTGAATGGTTGAGATCTAGTCTTCAAAAGTAAAAGAAATCTAATGGTGGAGATTAAAGAAGACAAGAGCACATGGATTGTGCTTGTTATGGAAGGCTAGGATGTATTCTTCCAACTTAAGTGAAATTCTAGGGCTAAGATTTATTATTGCCATGGAAATAAAATAAGTGAATTAAAGGGGAATTTTGGCTATATAAAGGGAGGTAGAGAAGAAGGCTAAGCTTTTTGGCCAAATGCTTAGAGGAAGAAAGGAAAGAATGGAGAAGAAAGGAAGAAGGAAATGAAGAATGCAAAGGTAAGGTTTCTACCTTATAGTAATAAAGAGAAATCCTTTTATCTTTCTTGTATGGTGGCTTAGCTACCTTATTTTTTTTTAAGGGGTTTCTTGAGAAAGAGCAAAGGTTGAAAGCAATGAAGGCCTTGAAGTTAAAGCATGTGGAAACTTCAAAGAATGGAAAAAGGTAAGGGATGGCCCCATGGGATGGTGGCCTTGCATGGTTGTAAGTATGTTTATAAACTTTTCATGTTGTATTAAGCATGCTCCTCATGTACATAATAGCTATGGCCATAGGGATTGTTAAGATACATGGTGGAAAGGGGTAGGTTAAGGCTTCAAACCTTGAGAGGTTGTGAGAGCATGGAAGACCTAACTACATTTGCATGCACATGCCATTACATGATTTATGTTTATGTTCATACTTATTGCATAAGCACCCTTATTGAGCTTAATGGCTCATGAGGTTTTTACCCTCATATGTAGGTTGTGAAAGCATGGTAAAGTCAAGACAAGGTGAAATGGCATGGGAAAGCATGGAAGAAGATTCAAGTGTATATTTTGGCTTGTGGAAACTTATGTGTTTGATTTGTGTAATGTAAATTTGTTGTTAGTTGAAGTGTATTTTGTATTTATACAATGAGATAGTGGCTTATGGCACGTTGGTGCTAGGTCGAGTGAGGTCTCATTTGGTGTGTATGGTGGGAAGCACTAAGAAGTTAAATCCTATGATTTATGGTTGGAAAATAGTGGGTGTTTGATGTATGTTGTGGAGATATCAAGTATATTGTTTAGGCCTTAATTATGGAGAATTAAAGGCAAAATTTGGATGAAAGCGAGGCATTTTATTTAATTTATTTTTCTGGAAAGTTTGGGTTTAAATGCCCAAGAGAAAAAAAAAATGCAGAAGCAGCAAAAGGGGCAGCCAGCAGCAGCAGGCTGCTGGGCGGCCGCGCTCACAGGAGGCCGCGCCCGCGTGCGGGCGGCCGCGCCCCCGCGTGGGCATGCGCGGACGGGCGGTTGCGCGGCCGCGCGCGGGCAGGCGCGGCCAGCGCCAACAGGGCCCCGAGCGGGCCCCGGGGTGCGCCGTGGGCCCCGCCGGCCAAATTTTTAAAAAAATTGAGAAATTTGGGGCGTTTCTTAATTGAATTTGGGCCCCGGAGGAATTTTCAAAGTAAAGGGATTTTTCGGGCATTTTTGAAGAAAATGCCGAAATTTTGAAAATTTGAAAATGATGAGTTTTTCCTCCAAAATTGGTGATCCATCAATGGATTGGTTTAAATGGTGATTTTTGGAGCCCGGTAAAATTCTTGGTCGAAAAAGAATTAAATTCAAATGAGAAAATAATGATTGGGCATCTTCGCGAGATTTCTTTTTAACCAAACGCGGTGTGGTTCAAAGCCCAATCCTGCTAGAAAATCCTGGGGTTTAAGGGAAGGGAAGGACGAGCCTAGTTCCCACTTAGGGCGTTTCTTCTTGAAACATAGTCCGCTCTTCATCTCAGACCGGGCAGGTGGACAATTCGGGTAATTGTTCACGAGTAACACCCGTAAGTGGGAGCGGGGCGTTACAGTATAACCCCCGATCAGTGACAAATGATGTATGCTCTTCCTCTTCGGGGTTCATAGGAATCTGGTTGTACCCCGAATAAGCATCCATGAAGTTGAGAAGCTGGTGGCTAGCTGTTGCATCCACGAGCTGGTCAATTCTAGGGAGAGGGAAACTGTCTTTTGGGCAAGCCTTGTTCAAATATGTGAAGTCAACGCAAGTCCTCCACTTTCCATTCTTTTTCTTCACAAGGACCGAGTTCGCCACCTAAGTTGGATAATAGGCCTTCTTTATAAATTTGTTGGCCAAGAATTTATCTACCTTTTCTTTCAAGGCCGCGTAACACTCAACCATCATAGGTCCCCTCTTCTAGCTAATTGGCTTATGGTTGGGATCAATATTGAGTCGATGTAGCATCAGGTTTGGGTTTATTCCCACCATATCTTCATGGTTCCAGGCGAATACGTCTAAATTAGCTTTAAGAAAATCAATCAGTTGTGACTTTACCTCGAGGGAGAGGCCTTTGCCCAACTTGAGGCATCTTTTAACATCGATGTCACTGACCACAATGTCTTCCAGCTCATATGCTGGGCTGACAGCTCGGTCACAACCCACCTCACGCGGGTTCAAGTCGTGACTAACTTCTTTGCTACTGATGACTCGCACTTCCCCTCTAGAGACCATATTGATTTTTTTTCCTTCGAGTCCTATTTTTAATGCCTCTTCATAGCAGCGTTTTGCCGAATACTGCTCGCCCCTTACGCATCCGATCCCATCTGGAGTCAAGAACTTTACTACCAAGGCTTTGGTTGAGACAACTAGATTTAAGTTGTTCACGGTAGGCCTCCCCATGAGGAAGTTGTATGCAGAGGGGCTATCAATGACAAAGAAGTCTGCCATTGTTGTGGCCTGAGAATCTGATTCCCCAACCATGAGTAGGAGTCTTATACGTCCCGTCGGAATTACTGCATCGCCGGTAAAACCATATAGCGGCTCTGGGGACTCTAGGGATGCCATTAGTTGATCTGTCCCCAGTCCCATCTAGTCAAAGCACCCCTTATACATGACATTCACCGAGCTGCCCATATCCACTATAACCCTTCGTACTTCCATGTTACCAATTTGAGCTCAGATCACGAGGGCATCATTGTGTGGCTAATGCACGTCTCTAGAATCTTCCTTGGTGAAAGCAACATCTTCTGAGGCCACTCTAGCTCTTTTGGACAGTCCTTCTTGGTCACCACACCCAACGAGCAGAAGGTGACTAGCTTCCCGAACATACCGTTCATGGGATCTATTAGAAGTCCCCACTATATGAGGCCCCCCATGGATGGTGAAAATAGGTCTTACTGCGGGAGTTCGTTCCAACTCGGGAGCTTGATGAGGATTTGGCTCTACTAGCTATTGGGGCGGCTGATTTCTTAGCCGCACCACATAATCATGCAAGCTCCCCCTCTTGATTAACTCTTCAATCATGTCTTTTAACGCCCAACATTCGGAGGTGATGTGCCCCGCCTTATTATGATAGGCATATAACTTAGCCCTATTTTTGAATTTTTTGGGGGTTTTTATGCTCTAGATATTACTTTCCTCTTAAGTTACACATTTTTCTCATCAGGCCATCATTACTACATTATCCCTTAGCTTTTAAGTTATCACATTTTTCTCCTCAAGCCATCATTACTACATTATCCCTTAGCTTTTAAGTTATCCCCCCTTTTTTTTTTCCGAAGTCATCATTACAACCCTTGAATTATCCCTTTGGTTACCTTTAATTTCCATTTCCTTCCAATCCCAATCCTTCAAATTACACCTCCACGTGAATTTTAGGATAAGAATCTATTATGACAATTATTTCTCTTTTCCAAGGCCAATCTCATTCTTCCAAGTCATGCAACCTGAAGACTTTTGGGGTAAAGTTCATTATTATAATCATTCCTTCATAAGACTTTAGGGTAAAGTTCATTATTACCTTTGTCTCTCCTTTCCCAAATCCAATTCTATTTCTCCAAGTTATGTCTTTTAGGATAAGGACTCATCATTACAATCATTCCCTTTATTACATTAATGCCCTGAATCAAAATACCATTCGTTTTGCTATTATAATTTCCATTACAACATCCAAGCTTTATATCAAGTTCTGGGGTATTACAGGCTAGGCTTCCCAAAATCTTCCTTGCTCCTTTCAGTGGCGAAAATCCTGTCCTGAGAATCAGATAGGGCATTATAACTTTCATATCGGCCTTGGTGTGGAGGTCGCTCCCCTTCCTGCTCATTCTTGGCCTTCTTAGCGACTTGATCATTGGGACTCTGCCCTTGGTCTCCTTTATGACCGTCACCATTACCTCTCTTCTTGCTTTGGCTGGCGCTTTTTGCTCATTTTTTTCTGTTCACTTGGATTTTTTTAACCAAATGTTTCCTCCCACCTAACCTCATTCGTAGCTCTCTCGTAGAATTCGCTTAGGTCTCCTACAGGGGACTTATAGATGCTCTCATAGAGCTTCCCATCTTTCCGAAGTCCAGCAGAGATTGCGGTCAAGATACTCTCATCCAAGGTATTTTTCACGTTGTTGACCTCGCATCTGAACCTCTCTATGTAATCCTTCAAGGACTCGCCGAACAGCTGAAACACTGTAGTGAGGTGACATCTTGGGGTGAGCTGCCTCTGGAGCAATCTATATTGGTTGATGAATTTCCTCTGACACTCCTCCTAGCTACAGATACTGCGAGGATGGAGCCTTCTCAACCATTCCTGAGGCGTGTTTCCCAAGGTTACGGGGAAAGCTTGGCATTTTGCCAATGAACTAGAAGTCTGCAGGTCCATCTGGACGTTGAAAGCATCTAGGTGGTCATATGAGTTGCTATCCCCATTGTACTAAGGGATGCTGGGGACCTTAAATCTGCTGGGGAAAGGCTCTTATTCGATTTCCTTGGAGAATGAGGTCCTTTCTTCGCGGCCTTTTCTTCGATCATATGCCCCATGTCTCGCCTCCAGCTATTGGATCCTCCGCAGTAATTCCTCCACTGCGGGGTCTTAATTCCTAGATTGCCCCATGAGAGATTGCCTCTCCCATTCAGCACCTTACTCTAGCGAATAGCGATCTCGCAGAAGAGGTCGTCTTCTTATCTCTCGATCTGGCGAGTTGCAATGGGCGGCGCAACTTGGGTTGACCCTGACTGAGCTATCCCCTCGACGTGGATCCCTGCGTCGTCGACTTCCTTCATAAACCTCTTCACGGTGATATCTGCAAGGACTCATGCCTGTCCTTTGTTCAGTGGGATGCACCCCCAGTTCATCATCATAATGCCGTCATTCTTTTGACCTTTGAGACTGTAAGTTTGAGGAGAGGACCGATCCAGCTTGTCATAGGTCTCTTCTAGCTTCTCTTTCGTCTGGAGAAAGCCTTCCACCTGGAGGTAGAGGGGCTCCCACGGGTGGTATGATCTCCGCTTGCATCTGGGCTGCTTGAACTTGCGTTTGGTCTAGTGCCCTAACCGCATCAGTAAGCTGCATGGTGGTATTCTCCAATGCTTCTTGACATTGCTACCAGGCTTGCGTCGCCTCTAGTCCGAAGGTAGGGGCAGAAGATGGGCAGGGAACCCATGCGGGGACGCCAGGGACGAATCCAGCCAGTGGGGGTATAGAAGCGAATGCAACTGTGCCCCCAACTTATGGAACTTCTGGCAACCAGTTAGCATGGTTCGCACGTTGGTTAGTCATTACTTCGGAACCTTTTGTATTTCTTGTTCTCAGCATTGATATTGATCAGAACGGGTCCCTTCCTCTAGAGCCAAAATTTTGACGTTCAGAATTGGTCGACCGTGATTCATTGGTCCACACTAATGTAATGAATCAGAAAGGGAGAAGGATGTGATCTTGTTTTTGTTGATCTGCCGGCCGATTGGCCCCTGCAAAATACTTCGACGCTCAAGTAAGTAAGCGAGTAAACGGTGCAGAGTTTCAGCAAGCTGGTAGAGAGAGCATTCCTTTGCTCTGAAAAAGAGTTGGCTGATTTTTAGGAGGAGGAGATATCCTTTTGCATGCGTCGTACGTCTGCAAGTGATGTGACTAAATATCCGACGTCGGTGGTGTTACCCAAACGACGGCATGGTGTCGACAAGACCCTCATTAATGTGGATGGGATTTGCCATTAATGAGGATGGGATCTGAGGCAGGTGCTGGGAAACCCAGAAGTGGCTACAATGATGTTGTTGTAAGGGCCAAGATGGGACTTGCATGGCCTAAACAAATAGGCCAAGATGATGGGACTAGGTTGGGCCTGGACGGCTAAGCTAGGACAACACCTAGTCCACCACTATTCTTTGGTTACTCTGTAGTCTTCTTGTTACGCGATCTGATTAATTATGCCAGTGAATGGAAAGTATTGCTGGTAGCTCGCTAGAAGCATCGTTGGGAACTCGCTGGAAGCATCTCCGGGAGCTTGTTTGATCCTGTGATCTGAGCTAGGGTTTCAGCGATGTGTGAGCCTACCTTGATGAACTCAGCTTCGAGCCTACTAGGCCTTAAGCGATTGGGCCAGGTCGAGTCTAGCCCATAAGGAGTAGTGCGAGAAATACTCGTAACAAGTATATTACCTACCAAGAAAATGTATGAAACTATCATCACACTTCTAAACCATAGAAATCATCCAACAAAAGGAGTAGATTATGTGGAAGAAGATATTAGAGATGATATTTCTAATGATGAAAATATAGAAATGTTTGGTCTTTAGAGTGGTTTTTTTTTTTTATAACATGCTTGTTAAAATATTATTAGAAGTTAGGACCTATTTTATACCTTTTATTAACTTGCGCCTAGTTTCACCAGGCTCGCTCCTCGCCTTGCACCTTAGGCCTTTAATAACATTGCCTCGGCCAAGATTAATGATTTGCACTTAGGCCCGAATATATGTAAGATCGCGTTTTGA
Organism: Diospyros lotus; assembly: GCF_014633365.1. Taxonomy (NCBI): domain Eukaryota; kingdom Viridiplantae; phylum Streptophyta; class Magnoliopsida; order Ericales; family Ebenaceae; genus Diospyros; species Diospyros lotus. The sequence goes on from NC_068345.1 coordinate 22,200,226, forward strand.
TCCCGAATCCTTTTGTCATCCTGAAACCACATTAATTGGGTTGATTAAATAACATATTCAATCACTTTATACATTTTCTAGTTACTACCCTTATTTATCATGTGTATCTAACTATACCAACCACTCAACAAACAATTTCATGTATATAAAACAGCTTCAAACCATGTAGAAGGAAACAAAAATTTAAGCTTACTATATTTTGGTTCCACTCCGCCTGAATCTCTACGTACCCAATCCATCCATAATGTTGTAGTAGTCACTTTCTTCTACTAGACCCTATTTTGATTTGCAATTTGTTTCAATATAAACCCAACTTTGGGTTTGATTAGCTTAAACCAAAAATTGATATTAACAATAATATTTTACATAACAAAAAATTAACAATTAATCCTAAACAAAAAATTAATTCAGCCTAAACAAATTAACAAAACCAAAAAATATACCTCCTTATTTGTAGTAGCGGTGACCAGAGGTGAAGCGGTCGGAGGTGGCGGTGGCCAAATAACAGGTGATGGGAGGTGGAGGCAACAACAAAGCAATGACTGGAGAAGTAGTTAGAGGCATTGATGGCGGTAGCAGTGCAAGAGAACAGAGATGGAAGCGTCAACGACGGTTGCAACAACGACGAACAAAAGCGTTGGTGGCAGAGGTGGTGAAGCAGGCTAATGGTGATAGAGGCATCGATGAAAGATGTAACAGAGGTGACCAATTGTGTTGATGGAGGCAGAGGCAAAAGAGGGGATGACGGTTGTGTGGAAATCGACGGAGACTGGCACAACAATAAGTGAAACAGTAAGGGTATAGGTGCAAATAATGAGAGATGGGGAAGGAGAAAGGGTTTTATGGGGGTTTGGGTTGTGACACGTGACAAGTCTTGATTGGTTATTATTGCACAATCAGCATGCAACTTTTACTCTTTATCAGATCAACGCCACAACAGTGCCACATCACCCACTCCCTTGAGGGGGTCGCCGGAAAATCTGAAATGTGACCACATTGCAAAACAAATCAAACTTCTGTATCACAAAGCAAAGAATTGAAGTTGAGTGACCAAAATAGAAAAGATAGGAAAGTTACGTGATCTTTGGTGTGATTTACCATGTGGATATGAGTGATTGTAAATTGATGGAACTCAATGACCTGGGTGCTTATATTTTCATATGTATGCCATTGTAGATTATTGGACTTGTGGAAATCATTATTATGAAAATATTTGATTTATAAAAGTGACTCAACTCCTATACTAGTTATTGACTAATGTTGTAGAAAAAGAAAAATTTAAGCTAAAAGTGTAATACAATTTTATTCATAGAATTCCTTTTAGACTGATATAAAGTTAATGCAATAGTAATAAAGTTTAAAACCTTTTGGGACATTTAACTTGTCCACCATTAACAAAATAAGAATACTCATTTACTCCTCGAAAGGTAAGAATATATTTCTAACTTGGACCAAAAATGGAAAAGAATGAATATTCCTTCTTGGCATTATTTTGTACAGAGGACAACCCTTACTTTTGCCTTGATTTTTTCACTGTGCTTTTACAAGAATGAATATTGAAGTGGTTGTCACTGGTCGCACCAATGGTTGCCACCTGTTCCTTGGGTTGAAAAGTAAAAGCTGACATGTGTTGGTTTCATTATAATGGAAGCATAAAAAGTAAATAACCATTCTTGTTTTGATTTTCAAATTTAGACGGTTCATAAATTTTATTTTTTTTTTACCTTTCCTTTTTTCTTTCTTAAATTGAGAGAGCCAAAAGCTAGGGTTAATTTGGATTAAAATGAATAGAAAATGTAACGCCCATTTTTCCCAAGCGTGCGTTAACCCGAGATTTTAGGAATTTGTTTTTTCTCAACATATACTCACCATAAATTCAAACCTGACAATCCCGATTTACCATCTCAGTGTATCAACTTAAAGGTATAAGCTAAGACAAGTAATATCATTACATTAGCGGAAGTAAAATCGAAACCTCGAATATACATAACCATAATTCCTTTATTTATAATATAGAATTCACACCATCGATGTTCAACATGACATCATCAAAATAATACACCTACAATTGAATATCTCGTTCATAAATAAAAACCTACAAAAGATCTAATATGTAATTATCAGCTACATCTCGATAACTTCCTTTCCTTTGGCGCTGCTGTTTTTACTTGGAATGTTTAAATATTCAAGGGACAAAATTCAAATTAGATGATGAATCATCTAAGTGAGATTTCAAAATATTTTCATGAATATATACAAAACCATGAATAAAATCGACAAATCTCGACATGTCCCGGCCTAAGAGCATCCCACACAACACTTAACCAGGAAAAATGTAATCTCTCTAAAGGTAACACAACCACATTGACACATTGGCATAACGCAATCTTGCTTAAGAGGGACAACCTCAACGCATGAACCCGGGTATCACTCCTATATCATGTTAGGCATTATGCCCTCATTCAAAAGCATTCTGGATCTCAGCACAACCCTGGCCATAAGAGGATCAGCACTATCCCCGAAATCAACGTCCACCTAGGTAATAATGTTATTTCTCAAAGAAACCTGGGATGGTGTCCACTTTCTGTAACACCCCCTTTCCTAAAATTGCCCGAGAAGAGGTGCTACGGGAAAAAATAAAATAAACTAACTAACAAACTGAAATCTGATACCAACTGAACATCTCAATCATCTGAAATAAAATTTTGAGTCAACATCAATTGAAAACCATAAACTACATCTAAGGGGGAAAATCTCTAAACTAGAATATAAAATAAACCTAAACTGATAAAAACACCAACTAATAAACTCCCAGACATCTTTGGTCTTGAGCGGCTCCACATACACACACTACCGGACACTGCTGCTAGGCCCCACATTTGGTACTCCCCCACTAGAACCTGGAATGGTGAAGAGTACAAGGTGAGCTACAAAGCTCAGCAAGTAATAAACTGAAGAGAATAACTGAAGTTGAATCGAAGAATATCGATACTGATAAAAATACTTACTGAACTTGTACTGAGAGATATAATAATCACTGGATGGCATTTATAAGATGTAATGCACATAAACTGTAACTAAATGTAGGTATGCAACTTTGGCACGTAGGTCCACATAACTGTAATACATACCTGATTGATCTGATTCCTGCAAACATAAAAACTGTACGCACATACTGTGGGCAATATGCCCCTAGTGCAATGACCCATCAGAGGGTTTAGTGTTTATTTAGCATTGATTAATTTATTTCATTAATTTTCAGTTTAAGATATTGCGAGTTAATTACTTAATATGGCAATTGAGATTTTATTTGAGAAAATAATATATAAATAGCATTAGATTCTTATTAAATTGTGAGGATTGAATATAAGGACATGGCAGTCTTTTAGAGGTTTGTTAATTAGAATTAAATTATTTAATTAAGAGTTATTATGTTGGACGAATCCTTGCGAGAAGAGGGATTAAATTATAGTCTCCTAATTACTAAAGGAGTGTGAGTTATGGGATTTAGGGTTGTATTTCCTACTTATATATACATATATATAAGCCTTTAAACTCTAGCATAGAGTCACACTGTGAAGAACAAAGAAAACAAATTGAAGAAGCCTAGAGTTCATCCAAGTTCCATCCGTTGGTCTTCATCGGTTGATTGATCAAATCAAAAGGCAAGTTCTTCTCCTTGTAAATCATTCTTACGGGAGCATGTGTAGCAATCAAACTCAACTTTTGTAGGATCTATATTGAATTGCATATCAGTTTTTACATACATATATATCAGCGTAACAGTGTGCATGATCAGATTATTCATTGGATCTTTATCTTTGATTCTTCAAGTTTTAATCTGTTGTTCATTCATATGATTGTTTCTTACCAATTGGGACTTGTTTTCCCAAGATTTCTTTCATAATGGTGTTGTTATTTAGCTTTAAATTGAATCCATGGCGTCTCTGTCCGTGTCTCGTTTCTGGGTTTGGAAGATGAAGGTATCCGGATACAAGAATTCAGTATTCGGATACCTAGCATTCCAGAATATTTTTGTTCTCTTGCGGGCCAATTTTGACCTTTATGGAGCCCGAATCTCGGAAACTTAAAAACATAAAAGTTGTAGGTATTCCTATTTTATTTCCATAGCAATTTGAATCAGCTCAATCAGAGTTCATAAGAGAGAGATTTGGCCAAAATACGAAAGGGTATCAATCTGTCCATCCAACATTCCAGAAAGTTTTTGTTCTCTTACGGGCCAATTTTGACCTTGATGGAGCTAGAATCTTGGAAACTTCAAAACATAAAATTTGTAGGTCTTCCTCTTTTCTTTCCACATAAATTTTAATCAGTTAAATCGGAGTTTATAAGAGAGATTTATGTCAAAAATACGAAAGGGTATCAATCTGTTCCGAATTCCGTGTTTTCTTAAAGTTATCTCTTTGAGTTTTGTTCTTTTGCGGGCCAATTTTGACCTTGATGGAGCCCAAATATAGAAAAAATCAAAACATGAAAATTTTAGGTCTTCCTCTCATATTTCAATATCAATTTGAATCAGATCAATCGGAGTTCAAAACAGAGAGTTATGGCAAAAATGCAAAAAGGTATCAATCTGTCCACCCAGCATTCCAGAAAGCTTTTTTTCTCTTGCGGGCCAATTTTGACCTTTATGGAGCCTGAATCTCACAAAATTCAAAACATGAAAGTTGTAGTTCTTCCTCTTTTCTTTTCATATAAATTTTAATCAGCTCAATCAGAGTTTAGATCAGAGAGTTATGACTAAAATACGAAAGGGTAACAATCTGTCCCGAATTTCATGTTTTCTTAAAGTTATCTCTTTTAGTATCCGAAAGCCTTTATCCCAGATTATCCAAATACCCTTCAGAGTATCCGTATGCCTTTTTTCTAGTATCTGGATGGGTTTCCTCAGAATTTCAAGTAGGCTCCCAGAAAGTCCAATTCAAGTTTAACTTTCATAAAATAGTCAATACACCTATTGAATTTAAATGCCAGATTATATTGAGCTAATCATGCCCATGCCATAATACATAGTTCATGGAATCTTTGTATCCTAATACATTGAAGATTAGATTACATGTTTAGTATATTATTATGACATGGTCAACATTATTTGTGAGATTATGTGCATACATTTGTGGTATGAACATTTGGCACGATTTTATATGGAGCACTACATATTGTGTGCCAGCATATATATGTGCACAGCATTGCATTAAGCATGCCAGGCGGCTTGTCCGCGGGGATCCCACCAGTTTAGTTTTTAGTTTTGTTTTGCTCGCCTGTTGTTGACCAAGGAGCCAGGGGCATATTGCCCACAGTATGTGCTTACAGTTTTTGTGTATGCAGGATTCAGATCCGCCAGGTATGTATTACAGTTATGTGGGCCTACGTGCCAAAGCTGCATACCTGCATTTAGTTTACAGTTTATGTGCATTACATCTTATAATGCCATCCAGTGATTATTACATCTCTCAGTACAAGTTCAGTAAGTTTTAATTAGTATCGATATTTCTCGATTCAGCTTCAATTTTTCCTTTCCAGTTTATTACTTGTTGAGCTTTGTAGCTCACCTTGTACTCTTCACCATTCCAGGTCCTAACGGGGGAGTACCAGATGTGGGGCCTAGCAGCAGTGTCCAATAGTGTGTGTACATGGAACCACTCAAGACCAAAGATGTCTGGGAGTTGTCAGTTTATTAGTTAGCGTAGGTTTATTTTATATTCCAGTTTAGGGATTTCCCTTAGATGCAGTTTATGATTTCAGTTTTTGTTGACTCAGAGTTTTATTACAGTTAATTGACATATACATTATTGGTATCGGAATTCAGTTTATCAGTCAGTTTATTTTCTTTTTTCTCGTAGCACCTCTTCTCGGGCAGATCTAGGAAAGAGGGTGTTACACCTAGCCCCCTGGTCGACAACAAGCGAGCGACTCATAACTGAGATATAACTAAACTGATACTAGTGGGATCCCCGCGGACAAGCCGCCTGGCGCACATAATGCAATGCACATATAAGTACTGGCACATGATATGTAGTGCTCCATATAAAGTCATGCTCAATGCTCATACAAATATGTATGCACATAATCTCACAAAATAATGCCGATCATGTCATAATTAACTACTAAACATGGTATATGATTTTTTTTTACCAGCCATATTGAGATACAAATATTCTGAAATTTCTGAGTATAAGCATGGCATATTGGATCTTTATCATATCTTGGCATAAAAATTCAATATTTGAATTATTGAATATTTATATTAAATTTAAGACTTGCATTAAGAATTTATTGGAAGCCATTCGGATGCCGTATGATACTATTTGGGTGATTGAGGAAGCATAAGGAAGCAATTCGAATGAAAAAAATGGACTACAGCAAGCTCATTCGAATGGCAGAAACTCATTCGAATGATAGATAATATATAACAAAGGCTATTCGGATCTGATCAAGGACTCATTCGAATGCAACAATACCCTCATTCGAATGAATTTATGGGGTACTCACGGGTCATTTGAATGACAGAGAGACTCATTCGAATGCTAGACTATACAAAGCAACAACTTATTTAAATTTTCAAGGGCTCATTCGAATGACAAGAAAACTCATTCGAATGATAGTCTCAAAACCTCAAAAATACATACGACTGATACGATAACACATGACTCATTCGAATGACAAAGGACTCATTCGAATGACTGATACATTATAAGGGAAAAACTTACGATAACACTGAAAACTCATTCGGATACCACTGAACTCATTCGAATGACAAGGAGGCTCATTCGAATGACTGGAAACTTATACAAAACGAAGCTTAAGATAACAGAGACCATCTCTCGAATCAAAACTTAGCATCACTACACCATTCCAAAAGAAATCTTGGGAGAACAATCCCAATTGATATAAAATAATATCAAATGCATTAAATCAATCACTTATAAAAGAAAACGCTGTAAAGGATTATGCATAGCTTAACATAACTCACTGGGTAATAATATATCACATGAGAATATATATATATACTTGAACATACCATCTAATTAAACTGGGAACCCAAAGCAAAGAGTCTTGGTATTCTGAGATCACTGCTAATATGATTTGAAGATCATATTTAAAAGATTCACTATAAAGAATCCCACATAACTTCCTCATGCACTCACTGTTCTACGCATATATATATATATATACACTGAAATTGATATAAATCTGAGAACTCAAAGAAGCGCTGGAATAAACTGAGAACGAACTAACTTGAATCTGTAATGAAAGGAATTATAGATAGGATATTTGCCTTATGCTAACTCTGATCAGATCGAGCGATTGCAATGGAGAATCTAAACACTGCAATGCTTCTCAAACTCTATGTTCTTCACAAACTTCTTCTCTTTACGCGGCGTGAGAAAATTGTGACTTATGAAACTATATATATACACTGATCTAAGAAGCCCTAACGCCATAACTCATTCTCCTATTATAACCAGGAGACTTCACCAACCTAAAACCTTCTCACGTTCGGATACCTCAATCCCTTAAGAATAATAACTCTAATTAATTAATTAAATTCTAATCACAAATTGCTAAATGACTCTCATGTCCTTGCATTTAATTTCCACAATAAGTAAATATAATTAAATGTTATTTAAATGTTATTTCCTCAATTAAAATCTCCAAATTGCCACATTAAAATTTAATTGGCAAATTCTCTCAATTAAACGTCAAAAATTAATTAAATAATTCTAAATAAATGCTGGGCCCTCTAACGGGTCATTACACTTTCAGCCCCGCCACCTGAGTACCATAGGGTGAAGTTCGTCTCAGCCCCGTCCCAAGTAGGTCACATAGCATTAATCCTTAGCATGCATCCCGAGTGCTATCACTCAAGTGCTACAACACAAGTTGATAACCCACATCCCACATGGACAACACATAAACATCGTAATACTGTAATACACAACATGCATCATATAAAATTAACTTTTCAATGCATGAATTTATAACACACGAAATTCAATGCACAAGTATAAAATAATTTAGAATGAATCTCCCACATGAAATCAACATATCGCAGGTCAAATTATTTGTATAAAACAAATCAAGTATTGGGTCGAACCACCCAAGATAAAACCAAGTTTTAAGTAAGAACACTCACGATAAATCAAGTTTGAAGTGAAAACTCTCAAAATAAAACCAAATTTTAAGTAGAACTACTCACATTAAACCAAGTTTTTAAGTCAGAACACTCACAATAAATCAAGTTTGGGGTAAGAACTCCCACGATAAACCAAGTTTGAAGTAAAAACTCTCATAGTAAAGCAAGTTTGCAGTGGAACTACTCACAGTAAAACAAAACTTTGGTTAGGAACTCTCACAATAAAACCAAATTTTCGGTAGAGCTACTCACAGTAAAACAAAACTTCGGTTAGGAACTCTCATAATAAAACCAAATTTTTGATAGAACTATTCACAGTAAAACAAAACTTCGGTTAGGAACTCTCACCTTGAATGTTTCTCAGACCACCTCGATTCTCGTGCACGAACTCAATTTTGCTTCAACCTTCCTCATTCATTTTGTATATTTCTCTTCTCTTTCTCAAGCAGAAATCCCTTACCTCAATCTCTCTCAAATGGAATGATTTTGAGAACAATACTATGGCACTATTTATAGGCTTGGACTCCAAAGTGATCCAAAGTTAGAATGGATTAACTTTTGAAATCCACAATCCTAGCTCTTACTAACTCACCATACCTTATCATATCTCACCATACCTTACCATATCTCACCATACCTCACATCACCTTAAGGCCATACCTTCAATTAATTTCATAATCCCATTTTAGACTTTGAACAATTGCTATTACACCCTCAAATATCAAATTAATAATCATCGAGATGCTTAAAATTCAAAATTAATAATTCTAAGTTTACTCGATAAGTACGTTTCGTCTCTGCGCCCTCACAGAACCTTTGTTTCATCCCGAAACTATTTCAGGGTTGATTCTTACATAAAATTGGAGCCCCTTTAGGGTTCCATTGAATTTTTGAAAGTCCCCTATGATGATTCAATTTTTCAGCTTAATCACAGCTATACTGAAAACAGTGTCGATTCCGATTTCTCTTAATATCGTAAATCCTATCTCGGGATGCTCGTTAATACCATATCATTAACCTTAGATGTAAAGGTTCCAGGGCACTCCATGCGGTCGATTTGGTGACCTATTTTTATTATCAAGCTAATTTTCAGTATTTTAAACTTATCCAAATTACGTGGCGACCTCACACAAATATGGGGTATTACAGAAAATGTTTTTCAATTTTTATTGTATTCTATTAATGTTTTCATCAATGTTTTCTATGTCTAAGTTCTTGTTAGTGTTATATGTCCTAATGCTAAATTTAGATGATATCTACATTGTAATAGGGATACTTATTTGATAATCTTGCAATCAATAAAATGATCATATCTTCATTCATAACTCTCCAATTGTATATGAATGAGTCCTAAGATATTCTGATAATCTTATTCTTAAGCTGAGAATATGTGTGGTCTTTATGCAATAGTGTATGGAGGCAGGTGATCGCTTATAAGATCCATTAACCTTTGATATGAGGTGAACATCCTATGCGATCTTAGTTGGTTTGTGGTTGGTAAACCCCTAGTCAGGGTGCATATGATCAGAAAGTAGTTTTCGATGTCGGAAGGAGTTCTGATGTGTTATCTCAATCACACCATACTAGATCGTGGCATAGTTACGAAGTCTTGTGAGTTTGATCCATCCATGGCTCTCACTCGATTAAGATGTTAGTTAGTGGAAGGATTATAGTGCACAATAATTGAAAGCTCTTATAGGTTTACCTGAAGTATTGACTTCATTGCCATTAGTATTGTCTTAACATTATGTTAGAGGTCACTCAGGACATTTCAAAGTGTTGTGGGGAAATGAAAAGTTTCTCATAGTAGATCGAAGTCTTGAATCAGCATCAAAGAGTTTGACGTATGTGTCCTAATTGTTATATGGTCGTAAACATAGAAGGTCAAACACAAACTAGCAATAGCGTTGGATTAGTGATGCTTTGATGTCATGTGTTTTTAATCTTTATTAAGGGTTAGTGATGATGGATGTTTTGTTAAGAGTTAACAAAAAGGATCAACAAATTATTAAGAGTTAATAGAGAGAAGCTGTTAAGACTTAAAGGGAGGTCTTGGTTCCATTAAGAGTTAATGGAATGACTATTAAGAGTTAATAGCGAGGCTTTATGTAATTTGTGGAAACTTGGAATGAAAGGCATAAAATAGTCAACAAGCCTTCTTGAATGGTTAATCGTTTAGCTAAAACGGTTGATCGGTTGTCTCAAACAGTCGATAGTTTCAAGGCATGAGATTTGATTTTGAGAGCCTTATTTCATCATTTTCACCAACAGAGCAATTAATGATCTATCAACATGGTCATTAATGCAATCTCATATACATTAATGAAAAAGAGAGAAGAATGAGACAAAAAAGAGGAAAGAGGAGCTTGCTTTTCACATCTTCGCCATTATATTTTTTGTGTCTCATTTGAAGAAGCAGAAAAACTCTCTCGGCCCTTTATTCTTCTTCTTCTTCCTCTTTCTTTATTGTTGTCTATCTTCTCTTCTCCTTGCTCTTTTCTTATTGGTCATTGGTCGTGAGATGACTGGTTGCATCCAAGAAGAACCAATCACAGCTTGATGTTACATTTGATCAGACTTGTCTAGCACATAGGTCCGGTGAAGGGTTTCATTATGGAATAGGTGTGGACTACCTTAGTCTCCTACGATTGTGAGTGTGACGTGGTCGACCAAAGTGCAGTTATGGGAGAAGACAAGGCTTAGATGTAGGTTGGTTGGAAGTTAGTTCATGGGAGCTTTCGGGTGACCAAAAGAATTCTAGTCTTGGTGCATCACTGAGTAATCGATGGCTTCTCCAACATGCATGAGGTAATAGTTATCTCCATGCTTCATTTAATGTTCTGTATATGCATATGGCTACCTATATCGAGTTAAGCAAGGGTTTTTTTTCTTCCTTTTTGCTAGTTTATGTTGTGTTTTTGAAAAGGTTTTAAAAACCATCTCCTGCCCTTAAATGATGCACTAAGTGTTGGTGCATTCTTTTAGTGGTATCAGAGCCTCGACTCAGTATTTTTAGCCTATGCATGTGTTTGTGTGATGTATTACATGTTTCGAACATTACTGTTGCTTATTGTTTTTGCACGTTTCTAGAGACAATCAACCATTTTATTTAATGGTCGACTATTTCTAGTCTTTTCCTTGAAAATAGTCAACTAAGTTTTGAAACAAGTCGATTGTTTTTTGGCAAACCCAAAAGAAATGTCAACCAGCACTGGAAACTGTTGACTGGTCCTATTAGACCCACTAAAATAGTCGACAATTTTCTATAAAGTGTCGATAGTTTGTTGTAGTGGAAGAACTATCAACCAGTTTGTGAAACCAGTCAACTATTTTTTGTAACTATTGAAAAATAATTGACATTTTTGAACATGATCAGCTTGCCAAATGCATTTTTTGTGGATGTCCAAATGCAATGACATCACCTTAAGTGGCAGAACCAAAAGAGGTTTGACATGTGTTGTGGAATATGTAACACCCCGCCTTACAGGGCATTAATATATGCTAGGATTTTTTTTTACATCAAACATAAACCAACAATAAATCCTCAACATAATCTTTATACATTAACACTCCCAAACATGGTGAAGGAGTGATACACTTTAAACATAAGCGGAAGCAAGATCAGAACTTGCAAGAAACCTTGAAGACATAACATACGTGGGTACATACACATTGTTCACCCAACATAATATTACAAATATTGCTAAAACCTTAAACAATACAACTGAATGTAATAAATGGTACTAGCCCCACATGGGGGCTACAAATTTTCGTCAAGCTCATGCCTCCATCACTTCCTTGCCCTTCCAGCCGCTTGTCTCGCCTGGAACGTGGAATATTCTAGGGACATAGTCCAATATTAGAAGATGAAATCTTCTAAGTGAGGGTTATATAAGTATGAATGAATGAACGATGCATGGACATTTATAAACAAATACCCTAGTATAACTTCTCTAGCCCACCAGCCCAACACGGAACCCTAGGCAGAATCCCAAACCTCTGCAGAATAATCCTAACGTTGTTCCATCAATTGCCCTTGGGGCATTACGGCTACACTCTTAGGGTGACACCCCAATCCCATGTACGACTTTTAATATGACAATAATATTATGTCATGCATACCTCACGACTTCTCATGCATACCTCACGACTTCTCATGCAACAGTGTATGCAGATGATCATAACATACGTAGATATCATGCATAGAAATATAATCGTATCGTATGTGGGTTATAGGGACAAAACCACTCACCTTAAAACAGAAATTCGACTTGCCTCGATTTGCGTGTCAATCTCGAAAATAATATAAATTGTCAAGATCCTTGGCCAAATCACTTCCTGGCCAATAATTTTCAAGGAAAATTAATAATCTAATTTTTCTAGACTTTTCCTTATTTTTTCTTATTTTTCCTCTATTTGTTTATAGCCATAAATTCTTCCAAAATTATTAATAAAGTATTTTCTTCAATTTTTATTTATGAAAATTCCTAAAATAACATTTTTAATCTCCATAATTTTTTTTTCGAATTTTCCAAAATCTCTTCCTATTTTTTCTAATTAAGTTTACTTTCGAAAATTCAAAATAATTATTTTATCATGAAATTTCCAAAATAAAAATTCATAAAGTAAACTATTCTCTTTTCCTGTATTTCTGGATATTTTTCTAGAATTTTATCCCTCTTATTTCTATTTTTACTCTATTTTTCTTTATTTTTAGCATTTAAAAATAATAAAAATTATCTTCAATCATCTTCTTTGGCACCGGCATGCCGGAAAATTAAACGGACTATACCAAAAAATAGCTTACCTTGACATGATCACTCTGGCCAAATTTGAGCTTGAAACAACACTTGAAAGACCTCCATCCGAGCAAAAATCAGTCCAGCTCTGGTGAGATTAGATTTTTTTTTGCGAAACTCCAATCACCCCTCAAATGAACTCCAAAATTCCTCAAACTTTCCAGAAATGATCCTCACCTCATGGGAAAAAAAAATTCCTTGGTTTGGTGCCTCAATTTGTTAAAAAACGAGGTCGATTTGAAGTTCAAATCTTGTAAAACTCTCAACCACTACATCCTCTATTTATAGCCAAATTCAAACACCAAAATGATGGATCTTGCTTCACCCAAAACCTCTGATGTCTCCTATTGCCCTTAATGAGCCAAAAACCCATCGAAAGTTGCCTCAAAAATTGATTTACAGTGGGTAAAAATCTAGTTTCTTTCGATCAAAAATTTGGCTATTTTCGACTAAGCCAAGGCCAACTACTGACCTAGGCTCGACCCAAGAGCATCCTAGGCTACTTTCCTCGAGTATTTTTCCACCGAATTCGGTGATGGGAGGTGGTGGAGGAAGCTTGGTGTAATTGCTCTTTGTGTAATTTTGCAAAATTGCACTTTGACCCAAACTTCTTCCCATTTTGAACTTTTGATCCTTTCCTTGAAGCCCCTAAGCTTCCCAATAGTGCTTTTGCAACCTTCAAGTTCTATACTTTCCATTTCATCCCCGAAGATTCTGAAAAAATGTCATTTCAACCTCCCTTGGGCAAATTCAAGAAATTGCACTTATGCCCGAATCTTCATTTTGATCGTAAATCCTTTTGTTTCTTCCTAAAACCATTGAAGTATTGTTCTACATACTAAATATGAACTCTATTGCAGTTCTGTTGACCTCTTGAAGGTCTCCTGCATTGATTCGATTTTTTAGTCAAAATCATAGTTGTATTTTTAGCTGTACCAAAAATCATTCCTAATCCAATTTCATTCGATGCTAAAAATCATTTCTTAAAATTATTAATAAGTATATGCTTATTTCTTTAGGTATGTGAGCCCCCGGCATTCCCTTTAGTAGATTTGGATATTTTCTCAGGCTCTTCTGATACTGATTTCCTTTGGAACCTCGTATTTCTTACCTAAAAGTTTTTCGGGTATTACAGAATAGCCCACTGGGAGAGTCCTTCTAAAGTAGCTAGTGCATTAGCAATCCCGGAGAAAGTAATTCCTTTGGTGAAAGACTTTCTCAGGGTTAGAGTTTCCCTTCCTTGAGAAAGCCTTTGATTACCCATCATTCACCCTGGACTAGCGTCCCGAACATGCATGATTCCCTTAGTTGAGCTATGTTACTAGAGGAATCTAGGAAGATATGTCCCCCGCTTACATTTCCCTGCAACAATGCCTCTCACCTATTCTAGGTCCACTTCCTTCTGGGTGTCCTTCTCCACCCAGGGAGGTGGGGTTTCTCCCAAAGGACTTTTTAAGTTTAACCCTAGGACAACACCATAGACGAGGAAGATGCACCATCCCTTCTTGGGAAGGAGTACTGCACTCTTGTATGCGACGTGTCACGTGTCCTTGTCCCCTCTTGATGCCTATAAATAACCCAAACTCTTCAGTTTCAAGGAGAAGTGAAGTACGCCTAAGCTAAGCTAGTAGAGCAATGACTTTAAAGTGATACTCTCTCCGTCCATCACATATTTCCCCTGCACAACATTTCTAAATTCTTTTGCATTCTTTGCTACACGGTGACCCCATTTGACTTAAGCGTAAGAGAGCCCATGTAGAAGAAATCCCTGCATGCCTCTAACAGCTTTCTGTCTTGCAGACCTACCTATAAGATAAAGGATTTCATGTCATATCTTAGCATTAACCCTAGTTCCTCTAGCTCCATAGCTCTCCTAGCCAGTAGATCAAGCCTTTTTCGAGCCAATGGACCAGGTCCAACGAGATGACCTCCTTCTCTCTTAGGTCTTGCAATTAGGGCAGAAAGGCCAAGGGGTACCTTGGGTTCTTCCAACTACTCAATGAGTTTTCTCACAACAAACAAATTTTAATTGTTGTATTATGGAAAAAATAACACGAGATGTTAATGGTCCGAAAAGTGGCATACATTACATAAACTTGAATTTATTCATTTTTTATCTGTTATTATTCAATGTGATTGAATGGATGATCATGGACTAGATTCAATGTAATTGAATGGATGGATGAATGAATGAATGATTATTATAGGTATTTAATTTGATTAAATATGTAACCTATTCTTTCATTTAGTATGTAAGAGACATAAGTCTTTATTTTCTTTTTCATTTAGTAGATATCAAATTGTATTGTACAACCATCTATGTAAATAAAGAAGAGCATCAAGAGTTGATGTGATAGAGCATGGAGACATCGACTGTTGGTGATTCAAGATGGAGCAAAGCAGGTGAGAAAAAGAAGCTACATATGAGATATGTGGTTGTGTGTATGTATGTGAACGTCTCTTATGCTTCCTTGATTAAATCCAAAGGTTTGGATTTAATCAATAGTTAAAGTCCATGATTATCCAGTAATGTTATATGCATTTGTTTTATTATTTATAAGATACACGGTGGAAAACATCGACACATGCAAAGTGAGACCTTAAAATAAAGGGAAGAAATCTTCCCAAAATTATGTAAAATTAAATATTAGATTAAAGAAGTAAATGTGATTTATCGTGGCCTTTCATCATTGTAGGTAATTGTTGCTTGATTGTGTATACTCTGGCTAAGAAAACCTAGAAAGGTGTATTTCATGAGAGTTGATTGATATACCTATCTAAAGCATGTGATGTTGTTAGTGTCCCTATATGGATATGGCCAAGAAACTATAATGTGAGGTCATGGACATTCAAATGAATCATTAGCTGATGTGATGGGTCAAATCTAACTATCATCAGTCCAAGAAACTATAATGTGAGGGCTTGGTGGCATAAGAATGAACCCCATATGAGATGTGGAAGGCAAGAGTTACATACTCGAATATATGGGTATCCCAAGAAACTAAAATGTAAGGGGTATTCATGTATGAGAGAACTTGATCACTCACTACGAGTCATTTTTGGATTCGCATTTACCATCTGGGAAGTGTGGGATTCGAAAAAGTTAGTGGGAGGTATCATTTGGTTTGAAACCAAAACTAAATAGTTATGCAAGATACAATCAACAAACAATCTTTTGTTTTATTTTTCTTTTGTAGTTATATCTCTCATTCAACTTGGCAAATGTTTCAAATCCCATTTCTTGCATATTGGACAAACATATTTTAACCGAACCAAATTTTAAAGATTGGCTAAGGAATTTAAAAATTGTTTTAAACATGGAGAAAATTGATTATGTTTTGGATAAGAGTCCTCCATCTTCGTTGCCTAAGGGATATAATGCACATGATTGTGTAACATGGAAAGAGATGGGGAACCACAACCAACGGGTTAGGAATTATATTTTGGCCTTTATGAGTAGTGAACTCAAGTGTCAGCATGAGCACATGCCTGATGTTAAGGGTATGATTATGAGTTTACGCGAACTCTATGGGGGAAAAGGTAAGATAGCATGATATGAGATATCGAAACAGTTATCATGGGCTTATATGGTGGAGGGTTCAGATGTAGGGGATCATGTTATTAGGATGATTTGCATGCAAGATCTTGAAGAAAGTAGGCCGCTTTAGAAGCAAGAAGTTGTCCTTAGAGTGGGCATTGCAGCAAGAGTTGATCCATTAGCTATAAGGACTTCTTCTATACCTTTACCTTATGGGCATGTATTAAGACTTTAAAACTGTTTATGTTTATGTATACCTAATGCCATTCAAACTGTAGTGTTTATTCCGAGACTTCTGAAAGACAATTATATATTATATATATATATATATTGCAAATAATGTGTTATATTCATTATGGTAATGAATGTGTAGGCATGGGTATTCTTGTGAATGGTGTTTACATTCTTGAATTGCATGAGAGTATTAGAGATAAAAATGTAAATTTTATAGCCACTAGTAGCAGGAAGCATTCTTGTGTTGATGGTGTTGATCCTAAATGAGTATGGTACTTAAGACTTGGTCACATTAACGAGAGGAGGATTAGCGAGTTAGCTAAACATGAATTAATTGATCCAGTGAGGTTTGAACCTTGGCTAACTTATGAGTCTCGCCTTCTTGGGAAGATGGCTAAGTTACCCTTTGTTGGACAAAGTGAAAAGGCTAGTGAATTGTTGGGATTAATCCACACTTATGTTTGTGGACCGTTCTCTATTATGGAACAAGGTGGTTTTAGCTACTTCATAACCTTTATCGATGACCTCTCAAGGTATGATTATGTGTACTTGATGAAGTACAAGTTCGAGGCCTTTGAAAAGTTAAAAGAGTTCAAGGTAAAAGTAGAAAACGAAGCAAGAAAGAGTATCAAAGTACTTCGATTAAATCGAGGTGGTGAGTACTTAAATACTGAATTTAATGATTATCTCAAGCCCTATGGCATTATATCTCAAATGACTCCTGCTACACCACAACTGAATGGGGTTTTTTAGCATAAAAACTGTACCTTGTTGGACACAGTACGCTCTATGATCATTTACAATGATCTACCCATTTCATTATGGGTATATGCTCTTTCCATCGCCATTTATCTCCATAGTAAGGCACTAAGCAAATTTGTTGAGATGACTCCATATGAGATATGGGTCAAGCAACAACCTAGTCTTAAGTATCTTAGGATTTGGGGTCATCTTGCTTTTGTTAAAAACTCAAAAAATAGATAAATTGGAGCCCAAATCTAACAAAGGTAGATTTATAAAGTATCCTAAAGATAGTTTAGGATACTACTTTTATTTTCCTAGTGATTAAAGAGACTTGATCAATAGAGATGCTATATTCTTGGAAAAAGAGTTTATTTAGGATGGTGGTTTCATAAGGAAAATATAATTAGAAGAGGTATCTTTCAAGCCATAGGTCACACCTAATCTTGATCTCGTTAGTTCAAGTAATGTCATCCCACAAGAACTTTGTAGGTTAGGTAGAGTATCTTGTCCTCCAGAACAATATGAATTTATTATGGAGGAGATACAAGAAATGTTCCTATATGGAGATAATGATCAATTGGTTGATCTTATTACCTATGAAGACGTAATTTCAAATATAGATTCCAAGAAATGGCTAAAAGCTAGGCAATCTGAAGTGAAATCTATGTATTCTAATCAAATCTTGACTCTAGTGGATCCACTTGAAGGAATTGTTCCTATAGGGTGTTAATAGATCTATAAGAGGAAAATTGGTCTTGATGGGAAGGTGCAGACCTTCAAAGAATGACTGGTGGCAAAAGGGTATCGTCAAAGGTAAGGTGTTGATTATGAAGAAACCTTTTCGTCAATCGTTATGCTTAAATCCATCAGATTGATGCTAGTTATTTCCATACACTAATATTACGAAATTTGAAAAATGGATGTCAATACCGCATTTCTGAATGGTTATCTTGAAGAAGATATATTCATGGAACAGCTGTAAGACTTTTGTAATACCCTAGAATTTGATATAAAGCTTGGATGTTGTAATGGAAATTATAGTAGCAAAATAAATGGTATTTTGATTCAGGGCATTAATGTAATAAAGGAAATGATTGCAATGATGATTCCTTATCTTAGAAGACATGAGTTGGACAGATAGAATTGGATTTGGGAATTTTACTCTAAAGTCTTAAGGAAGAATGATTATAATGATTAATTTTACCCTAAAAGTCTAAGATAACATAACTTGGAAGACTACGATTGGCTTGCAAAAGAAGAGATAATAGTGCTTATCCTAAAGGCCAGGTGGGGATGTATTTGGAGGCTTGGGATTGGAAGGAATGGAGACTTGCATTGAAAGATAAAATCAAGGGAGGAAAAATCAAAGATTGTAATGATGGCTTGGGAAGAAAATAAGGTGACTTAAGGGCTAAGAGAAATCTTGAGATTTGGAGGCTTGAGAGACTATATAAAGGGGAGGGGGAGAGACCTACGTGAAGCTAAAATATAAAAAGGAGAAAGAAATCAAAGAAAGCAAAGAAGAGGAAGGGTAGAGACACCTCATCAAAAATCAGCCGAAACAGTGAGAAAATTGAAGAGCTAAGTTGATTCTCTTTCCATAGGGTCGTAGAGCACAAAAATAGGAGTTCGTAGGTTCAAACGGAGAACAAATCGGAGCAAAAATGAGCAAGTTATAGCATTTTTAATTTTAGATTGCAGAATCCGTAATAGGGAAGGAGGCGGTGCGTGGCCACTCTTTCGGAGGCGCGTGAGGGCGCGTCCAGGCTCCGTTTGACCTAAAATTTTCACCATAATTCTTCTATTTTAATTATCTACAATCCCATGTAAAAATATTTAAGTTTTAGTTCACTAAAATGCGTGATTTATGCAGAAATAGCCCCTAGTGCTAGAAACCGGGCTGTGAACAGTGCTATCGAGGGGAAACGATCAAGGTGAGTGGTTCTTGCATCTAATAAGCTCCATATTGGTCATATGTTGGTTCATTTGTGTGATGTTGGTGTCTTACACTTCATACTTCTCTTTGTTAAAGCATATTTCTTCGTTCTTGCATGCATCTTTGGTGTTGTGGATGGTTGATTAGGCGGGTGTGGTGATTTGGGGAAGGAATCTGGTGCCCTCGATGGGGCTAAGGAGTCTGGTTCCCTTGGAGGGGCTAAGGACATCTAACTCCAATCACATGCCTCGGTGGGTTAAGGTGTTTGAGGAGACTTCATTCTCACGTTGCATTTTACATCTGCATGCATTACCACCTTTGAACCATCTCACTTAGATGTAATTATCTAACTCGGGTGTTTCATACCCCTGGGACATTCAATGTCCTGGCTTTATCAGAAGTATCAAGTGTTTCAGGCTCCAGATTAAAGCGTGGGCAAGGAGGTGGAGCTTCACTAGCTTTGGGATTTTGGTTTCATTATGTACCCTTGTAACCTAAGTTATGTATTGTGAATAGAAGGTAGGGTACTCAGGGTTGTAACAGGTGTGTGTTTGTGGGTGTCTTACATCTATACCTACAATGATGTGTTGAGTTTTTTTGGAATATTGGAAGTCATGAGCATTTGTTGTACTTGGAAATGAAATATAGTGGAAACCCCTTTATTTAGCTTTGGTTAAGCTTACAGGTTCGATCCAATGCTTCCGTTGGTAAGGGTTTCCATAACGCCGGTAGGTGATGTCTTAATTATATTTCAAGTTATTGGATATTTGGAAAAGTGGGGCGTTGCAGTTGGTATCAGAGCTAGAATATATGGTTCTTATTTAAGTATGAATGATTAATCTTGAGGATATTTTGGGTTGTGGTGGCTTTGCAGTTTTGATTTAGATTTGAGTTGACTAACTTTGAGGATGTTTTGATCTATGGCAGGTATGATCCGAAACCAAGGAAGAATTATTTTTGGTTTTGCGAGACAAAGGGTTGTATGTAGATGTACCCGAATGGACAAAATAGTGAAATGAGGAGTCTATATACATGTATAAATGTGAGTAAACGTAAATAGCATTGTATGCTAATATTTGAGTTTTGATGACAGGATAGGTTACTCGTTGTTCGAGGTTATCCCTGTTAAGGACAATAGGATCTGGTGAGTATGAAAGTTGGACAAGATGCGTGTAAGTATTTGGTTATTTGGTAAATCTTGGGAAAGACTAATTAAATTATTAAAGGAAGATAGAACCCTTTATATGGGAGTTTATTCAAGGTCTATTGGGTGCTAAGGAGATCATTTGATCATTTGATTTTCAAAGAATTGCTGGGGATAAGAAATTTTATTGACCAATATTTTGCAAAAACTTGGTAGACCTAGGATTTCGAGATGCTATTTTGCAAGTCAAATTATTTATGAGAATTCTCGAAACTCGAGGAATGTATGGAATTAAGGCCATTAAGACCCTATGTCAATTTTAGGATCTTGGGGAACTATCTTATTTCCTATAGAAATTTTGAGATTCAAGAGATATATTTGATGTTACTAACTTTTGCAGGCTTCTGAATTTCAGGATAGGTCATGAGGCTACTTTTGGGGATCAAAAAGGATAAAGTAGCAACATGAGATGTCTATAACATAAGGGTGATGGTGTTCATTGTTACTAATCTTTAAGTTGTTTGGTGATAGGATAGGTTACGTGACATCTGAGGTTGTTCCCGACGACTATGGTTAGTCCAACGGGTAAGTAAGCAAGGGATGAAGTACAAGTAAGTATTTTTATTATTTAGTGGACTAAGACCCCATGCTATAATCTTGGGTAATGCAAGAGATTTTTGGAAACATTTCCATAAATGGTTTGTTAGAATTTCTTATCAACAACTGTTTGTAGGAAATTGATGGATTTGAGGTCTTGAAAAACTAATTGTATTTGGAAGTATTCCCATATATGGTTCATTAGAGTCTCATACTAATGGTTAGTTTGCAGGAGTTGATGAATTTGGAATATCGAGGATTCTAGGTAATAATCGTTTGGGAGATGCCTATTGTCTTACAAGACGGGACTTGGATGAGTAAGTATTCTAGTTATTTGGCAAAATTAACCTATGCCAGAAAATCTTGAATGACTTACTAGATTTTTGGGGACATTTCCATATATGATTCCTTATCTTCAACTTTTTGTAGAGGATTGATAAATTTGGAGCCTTGGGAGACTAACCGAGTTTGGTGGTTATTTTTGTAAATGGTTTATCAGAATCTCGTATTAAAAAACTATTTTTTCGGAACATGATACATTTGGGAATCTTGAGGATTCTAAGAATTTTGGACTCTGGAATCAATGATTACGGAGTTGAGGTAAGTCTAGTTCATGGAATTCTTATGTCCATCTCGAGGATATTTGGGTAATGGGATCGACGATCAACCCATTCACATCATCTAAGGTATGATGATAAATGTATCAACCTATAATTTGGCAAAAGAATGGATATCAAGTAGTAAGTTAGGTAGTTGTGAGTTAATGAGTGTTAATTGTAACTTTGAGTATGATTTATGGCTTTAAGGAATGTAATTAAGAATGGAAAGGAAGATGTAACAAGATTACTCTAGATCATGTTATTATGAGTATCTGGTGATGATATATGGGATTAATGCATCTGTAACCCTTGTGAGTTGATGATTGAGGTGTTCAAATCATACTTATAAGTTTGTGATTGTATTTATGGACTGAAATCTGACTTGTTCTCCTCGAGAGAATTTGAGCATGAGAAAGTTTCGGTACCAAGAGTATAACTGTTACATCATGTGCTAAGTGGGCTTGGGGAATTAAAGGTTTGGAAAATGGGGGGTGAAGGAATGGTAATTGCATACGTTGGTCAGGGTAGGTCGTAACTATGGGTGGTATGTTTTCCCCGATATAGGCATGTGGTGTGTTGTGAGCTTGCTTAGGAAATTTTTTTTCCCATAATAGCAAGCAAAGGGATTGTGGTTCCCATACTTGGCCTTTGGGGAAGGAAAATTTTATTCTGATTACCGACCTGACCTTCGATTTGGTATGCAAATTGTTGTACACCCCAGAAATTGTGAGCAATTGGCTCTAATTTGATTCTCCTGAACTCTGCCCTTATTGATGTGGATATTGATGCAATAATGAGCGTATTATGGTAGCACTATGTGAAAAGTTCGAGGTCTTCATGATTACTTGAGGTGCCTATTCTTTTAGAGGGATTCGAATGCAGGGTAATGACGGTGGATAGAGTTTTTGAAAGGTTGTGGTTGTGCGATCCAGTACCACCTCGGGAAAATGAACGTGGTGGCTAACGAGCCTACTCTAAAAGCCTCTTATGGGTGAACGTGGTGGCTAATGCAGGAATGAGCTTGTTCTATTGACTCGAGAGTGGGGACTGGTAGAGGCTTTTTAGCCTGTGGCATTGGATGTGATTCCTGATGGAACATCTATTTACGTCACTAGCCTGGCGATTCACTCTTATCTGATGAACAGACTTGGCAATCTATTCTAGAAGACTCGAAGGTATGGTTATGAGTTGACAATTGGGAAAGGGTCGAAAACCTTGAAACCGATTTTCGGACAAAACATTTCGATTTCTGAGTTAAAAATATGTGCCTTAGGCCAAGAGTTAAGCCAAACCATATTGATCGGGGCATGCCCAGAAAGTGTTTGGGAGACACCATGATTTTGAGGAATTTGCTTCGAGAAATAGATTCTGAGTGAGCTATAAAGAAAAATTTCGAGGACGAAATTCTTTTAAGGGAGGGGAGGATGTAATACCCTAGAATTTGATATAAAGGTTGGATGTTATAATGGAAATTATAGTAGCAAAATGAATGGTATTTTGATTCAGGGCATTAACGTAATAAAGGAAATGATTGCAATGATAATTCCTTATCCTAGAAGACATGAGTTGGAGAGATAGAATTGGATTTGGGAATTTTACCCTAAAGTCTTAAGGAAGAATGATTGTAATGATTAATTTTACCCTAAAAGTCTAAGATGACATAACTTGAAAGACTAGGATTGGCTTGCAAAAGAAGAGATAATAGTGCTTATCCTAAAGGCCACGTGGGGGTGCATTTGGAGGCTTGGGATTGGAAGGAATGGAGACTTGCATTGAAAGATAGAATTAAGGGAGGAAAAATCAAAGATTGTAATGATGGCTTGGGAAGAAAATAAGGTGACTTAAGGGCTAAGAGAAATCTTGAGATTTGGGGGCTTGAGAGACTATATAAAGGGGAGGGGGAGAGACCTACGTGAAGCTAAAATATAAAAAGGAGAAAGAAAGCAAATAAGAGGAAGGGTAGAGACACCTCATCGGAAATCAGTCAAAACAGTGAGAAAATTGAAGAGCTAAGTTGATTATCTTTCCATAGGGTCGTAGAGCATGAAAATAGAAGTTCGTAGGTTCAAACGGAGAGCAATCAGAGCAAAAATGAGCAAGTTATAGCATTTTTAATTTTAGGTTGCAGAATCCGTAATAGGGAAGGAGGTGGTGCGTGGCCACTCTTCCGAAGGCGCGTGAGGGCGCGTCCGGGCTCCGTTTGACCTGAAATTTTCACCATAATTCTTCTATTTTAATTATCTACAACCCCATGTAAAAATATTTAAGTTTTGGTTCACTGAAATGCGTGATTTCTACAGAAACAGCCCATAGTGCTAGAAACCGGGCTGTGAACATTGTTATCGAGGGGAAACGATCAAGGTGAGTGGTTCTTGCATCTAATAAGCTCCATATTGGTCATATGTTGGTTCATTTGTGTGATGTTGGTGTCTTACACTTCATGCTTCTCTTTGTTAAAACATATTTCTTCGTTCTTGCATGCATCTTCGGTGTTGTGGATGGTTGATGAGGCGGGTGTGGTGATTTGGGGAAGGAATCTGGTGCCCTTGGTGGGGCTAAGGAGTTCGGTGCCCTCGGAGGGGCTAAGGACATCTAACTCCAATCATGTGCCTCGGTGGGCTAAGGTGTTTGAGGAGACTTCATTCTCACATTGCATTTTACATCTACATGCATTACCACCTTTGAACCATCTCACTTAGATGTAATTATCTAACTCGGGTGTTTCATACCCCTAGGATATTCAACGCCCCATCTTTATCAGAAGTATCAAGTGTTTTAGGTTCCAGATCAAAGCGTGGGCAAGGAGGTGGAGCTTCGCTAGCTTTAGGATTTTGGTTTCATTATGTACCCTTGTAACCTAAGTTATGTATTGTGAATAGCAGGTAGGGTACTCAGGGTTGTAATAGGTGTGTGTATGTGGGTGTCCTACATCTGTACCTATAATGATGTGTTGAGTTTTTTTGGAATATTGGAAGTCATGAGCATTTATTGTACTTGGAAATGAAATCTAGTGGAAACCCCTTTATTTAGCTTTGGTTAAGCTTGCAGGTTCGATCCAATGCTTCTGTTGGTAAGGGTTTCCATAACACCCGTAGGTGATGTCTTAATTATATTTCAAGTTATTGGATATTTGGAAAAGTGGGGCATTACAACTTTGAATCCTCAGATAGTAATAAATTGTTCAAGCTTAAGAGATTCATTTATGGTTTTAAGCAGGCTTCGCACACCTAGAATATCTAGTTTGATAGTGAGATCAAAGAGTTTGGTTTCATTAGAAATCCGGACGAACCTTATGTATAAGAAGATTAGTAGAAGTGCACGAGCATTCCTCATCTTGTATATGGATGACAATCTCCTCATGGGAAATGATATTGTCATGTAGTTAATAAAAGTTTGTATAATACCCAATATTTTCGTGAAGATGCCACGTATTTTAAGTGAATTTAAAATATCGAAAAATATGCTTGAAATGGTAACAAGTGACCGAATAGGTCCTAGGGAGTGCCCTAGAGCTTAGATACCTAAAGACAAAGATATATCTTTGACGAGCGTCCCGATGTGAGATTTATGACACTGAAAGAAATAAAATAAGGGACAGTTTTCGGTTAAGCTAAGTTCTAGCCTAAAAAAAAAAAAAAATGAATGATGGTAAGGGTTCTCGGAAATTGTACATATCGAGTAATTTTGAGTTATTAATTTTGAGATTTTAAGTATCTCGATAAACTTGATGTTTGAGGATGTAATTGTAATTAGAAAATTATCCAAACGAAATAAGAATGAAATTAAAAGCTCATATGGTAAAATATTAAAGTTGAGAACTTGAAATAAGGGCCAAAATATCATTTGAAAGAAGTTTGGGGTATTAGCTTGGATTTCAAAAGTTAAATTCATTCTAGCTTTGGATTTGAAAAGCCATTCAATTATAGGTTTAAGTCTTTGGAGTCCATGGCTAAGCTTGTGACAAGTGGCATAATGTGATTGGTTCAAGAAATCTATAAATAGAGGCCATGAGTTGATCTCAAATCATTCCAAGGAAGTTTGAGAGTTGAGGCATTCATATTGGAACAGCTTGCTCTAAAGAGAGGGGATGAAGTTCTGCAAGAAGGGAGGAAGAAAGCGGCGGAGAATGAGCCTCATCGGAGATGCGAGTCTTCGCCGAAATTCACCAAAATCAATAAAAAAAAAAAAGTGAGGTAAGTCCAATTTTTATAATCCTGTAGAGGGGGAAGAGAGGGTCGCGTAAGTTCAAACGGGGGTCAAATCAGAGTTAAAATAAGGAAGTTATGGCTGAAATAAGAAAACAAGGCGAAGCTGTCTGAATCTGTTGGGCCGCGCGTGAGTTACACGCGCCAAAAAGTGGCTGCATGTGAAGATACGTGGCCCACCTTTCTAAGGCTCGTGAGGGCCCTATTTTTCTTTAACTTTTCCAATTTTATCCCTAATTTAATGGCCCTCAACCCTATATAAAAATATTTGAGGTTATGTTTACCGAAACCTGTGTTTTCTGCAGAAACCAAGGCCGTTTGCAGTGAAATCGTACCATCCAAGAGATAAACCAACAAGGTGAGACTTCTATACTCCAAATTCTATTTTTCATTCTCTTGTGAGAGACTTCTATTGCATGAGACATGTTTTGTGAAGTTCTTATACGTAGACTCTTGTTATTCTCTTACGTGAAATCATGTTGCATATATGAAATGTATTTTTTTCTGGAAAATATATGTTGTTGGCTTTTTAACTGTTGCATTTATAAAATTCGTGTGGCCATACTGTTGTACTTATTTGTTATTGGCCGAAGGCAAAAGTCGGATATCTCCCGAGAGGCGCTATGCGTGCGCCATCAAAAAAGCTCTCATGGGGAAGACCGTGAGCCTAAGGGACAACAGATGTGGTGCTTACATGAGTTCTATGAGGTCGGGCCAAGGTTACATGGTTAGGGACCTCCCGAGAGGCGCTATGCGTGCGCCATTGAGAAAACTTTCGCTGGAGGAGGCTGACATGTTCACGAGGCACTTTGGAGTAGTTCTCGTTATTTTTCTCATACGTTTTATACTTGTTCATGCATTGATACAAACTATTTTTTTGGAGTTTCTCACTAGAAGATTCATCTTCTAATTGGATTATGTCCCTAGAATATTCAAACGTTCCAAGTTCGACAAACAGCTCTAAGGAAAAGGAGGTAGTTGAAGAATAAGCTTAATTTGTTGCCTGTAGCATGTTTAGCATATCTATGTTTATGTGCAAACCTATGTAATTTTAGATATGTTTAAGACGTTCAGTTATCACTTGCTAGAGATAAGTTCCATGTAATGCATTTTGTAGACTTCTTGAACGATTTTATTTATGATAAATAAAGTATTATGTTTGTGAACCATTTCAGGTTCGATCTACCTTCCGTATTTGAAATTTTAACACATGTCTTAGCTATTTGACTATTGGGTTTGTTAGGTTGAAAAGGTGAAAATTAAGGTTTTTGGGAATTTGTGTGATGTATGTCAACGATTGTGATATGGAAAAAATTTTATATTCCCAAAATCCTAAGTTATAACACGCCCAAAAAATTTGGGGTGTTATAGTTTGGTTGTCCAATAAATTCTCCATGAATGATTTGGGAGAAGTGACCTACATCTTGGTAATCTACATCTATAGAGATAGAGAAAGGAGATTGATAGGTTTATCCTAAAGCTTGTACATAGAGAAGATGGTAACATGGAGAATTTCAGGAAGCGCTTTGTACCCATTCAACATGGAATTCATCTCTCCAAAATAATGTCTCCTAAGAAAGAGAGATAGAGAGAGAAAGCATGCAAAAGATTCCCTATGCTTCAGCTATTGAGAGTCTGATGTACGCTATACTATGTACTAGGCCTGATATCACCTATACAGTAGAGTCACTAGCAGATATTAGTCTGATCCAAGTTTAGAACACTGGATAGCTGTGAAGCATATCCTAAAGTACTTGTGAATGACTAAAGATATGGTTTTGGTATAAGGAAGAGGTGAGCTCTGTGCTCCATGTTGATGGGTTTATAGATTTAGACTTCTATTCTGATATTTATGATAGACGGTCTACATCAAGGTTTGTATTTGTTTGTAATGGTGGAGTAGTTAGTTGGAAGAGTTCGAAGTAGGAGATCACTGCAGAGTCCACCACGAAAATGGAGTACATTACAACGTGTGATGTAGTAAAAGAGACTGTTTGGATGAGGAAGTTCATTGTTGAACTGGAAGTGGTTCTATCCGTTGAGTCGTTGATACCCTTGTATTGCAACAACAATTGGGATATTGCATAGGCTAAGGAACCCAGGTCTTACTAGAAGTCCAAACACATTGAGTGATGCTTCCATCTCAATTGAGAGATAGTTGCATAAGTAGATGTCGCGGACCCACTAAAAAAAATAATGACAAGCATAACTGGATTGCCATCTTGAGAAGATAGGTATCATATACTAGGCAACGTTGCAATAGTAGCTTATAAATTAGCATTAGAACAAGTGGAAGATTGTTAGAGTTGTATTTGTTAGATCGGGAGGTGCTATGGCACACACCAAGAGGGGGGTGAATTGGCTATTTTAAAAATTTAATTGAACTTGAAATCTTTTTGACCCAATTGAGGTTTTAGTGATTTAAAACATTAAACATATGAAATGACAAATATAAAGCTCAATGAATGTAAAAGCATGAAGGATAAATGACACAAAGAATTTATAGTGGTTCGGCTTAAACCAAGCCTAATCCACTACCTTAGCTCCCACTAAGGATTTTAAACTAATTCATTGAAACCTCCTACTTACACAAATAGGCCCTCTAGCTACACAAGTTAGGAAATACAACCTCCTACTTAAACCAAGTAGGCCCTCTAGCTACACAAGCTAGGAAATACAACAAGTATAACAAAGAGAGGATCTAAGAGATAAATCTCTTAGTTACAATGTCTCTCAAAAATGATACAAGGCTTGAAGTAAATAAATACAAGTGAGGATCAAAGCCTTGAAGAGAGAAAATACAATAGTGAAGGCGCAAATATTATAAGCTCGAGTAAAAATAATTTGAACTCTTTAGATCAACTCGTTCCCATCCATTAGCCTTCTCTTGATCATCCATGACTTGTATTTATAAGCTTCCCAAGAGATTGAAGAGAAATGTAGCCGTTTGTGACCGTTGGGATTGAAAAACTAGCCGTTGGAAGCTTTCTGTAAAAGATATAGTCGACAGAAGAAAATGCATAGTTGACTATTTTTACAAATAAAACAAAACATAGTCGACAGACAAAAACGCATAGTCGACTATCTTATAACACAAAAATCCCATAGTTGACAGATACATATGCACAGTCGACTATTGCAAAAATGTGAAGAAAATTTTGAATTTTATAAACAAAAATAGTCGACAGATGAAAAGCCATAGTCGACTATCCTTACTTGATAGTCGACAGATACAAAAATTATCGACAGAAGCCTTAAATAGTCGACAGATCAAATCAGCATAGTCGACTATCCTTATACATAGTCGACTATCTTTAACAGCATAGTCGATTATTCTAAAGCATAGTCAACAAAATGAAACACATAGTCGACTATCCTTTTGAAAACATTGAAAACTTAATAAATTCTCATTTAGATTCTTTTGAAAGCAAGTTGAGATTATTAAAACTATATTTTGAAACAAACCACACTCAACCATACTCAACATATCTCCTATATAAATTTTCATAACTTTGCTTCAAGGAGATTTAAAGATTGTTTTTCACATTCATATAAATTGATTAAAAACAAACTTATCCATAAATATATACTCATAAAGATTTAGAGATTGATTTTCATATAGTCATTATCAAAACCATTTTATAACCAAAAGTAAAATATCAGTATTCCTTAATACTAGATTTAGATGACATATAATATGTAATAGGGATACTTATTTGATAATCTTGCAATCAATAAAATGGTCATATCTTCATTCATAGCTCTCCAATTGTATATGAATGAGTCCTTAGACGTCCTAGTGATTTTATTCTTAAGTTGTTAAAAATATGTGTTAAAAATCTATAATATAGGATTTCTTAAAGTTATTTCTAGTCTTAAGATTTCTCGAAAGGGGACCATGATTCATCGATTATGGACTAGTACATAGGCTGCTACCTTTAATTAGTATGAGATACTAATGATAAATGATGATAAGTCATATGTCATATTGCATGAGATGTAGATAGTAGACATGTGGGTAGATGTTAGTTGAACATCTACTAAATGTGACGATCTAACAAATCACATGGCTGGGATTATTAATGATCTGTTACTG
This sequence comes from Diospyros lotus, assembly GCF_014633365.1. Classification (NCBI taxonomy): domain Eukaryota; kingdom Viridiplantae; phylum Streptophyta; class Magnoliopsida; order Ericales; family Ebenaceae; genus Diospyros; species Diospyros lotus. The sequence continues at coordinate 22,230,276 of NC_068345.1, forward strand.
GGTTTTGATTGTGTATCTGCACCTTAAACCTGACATGACAGAGTTGTCTTGTGCATTGGTGTCAAAGATTTGTTGTTGAGCGGAACCATCTAGTTTAAGAGGTGGGAATGATCTTTATGTGGTCTATGTGCAGTGATATATGGAGGCAGGTGATCACTGATGGGATCTATTGACCTCTGACGTGAGGTGAATATCCTATGCAGTCTTAGTTGGTTCGTGATTGGTAAACCCTTGGCCAGGGTGCACATGACTGGAAAGGAGTGTCCGATGTCAGAAGGAGTTTCGATGTGTCATATCAATCACACAATACTAGATCTTAGCATAGTTACCAAGTCTTGTGAGTTTGATCAATTTATGGATCTTACTTGATCGGGTTAGTTAGTGGAAGGATTATAATGCAGAGTAATCGAAAGCCCTAATAGGTTTACTTGAAGTATTAATTTCATTGCCATTAGGATCGTCCTAACATTATGCTAGAAGTCACTCAAGACCTTTTAGGGTGCTGTGAGGAAATTGAGAGTTCCTCGCAGTAGACTGAAGTGTTTGATCAGTGTCAAAGAGTTTGATGTGTCCTGATTACTACATGGCTGTGAACCTAGAATGTCACACACGAACTAGGCATAGTGTTATGCTAGTGATGTTTCACTGTCATGTATTTTTAATAATCATTAAAAGTTAATGATGATGGATGGTTTGTTAAGAGTTAACAAAAAGGATCAACAAACTGCTAAGAGTTAATAGAGGGAGATCATTAGAGTTAAAATGAAGTCTTGAATCCATTAAGAGTTAATGAAAGGGCTATTAAGAGTTAATAACGAGCCTTGATGCAATTTGTGAAAATTTGAAATGAAAGGCATAAAACAGTCAACATGCCTTCTTGAACGGTTGACCATTTAGCTAAAATGGTGGACTGGTTGTCTCGAATAGTTGATAGTTTCAAGGCATAGCATTTGATTTTGTGAGCCTTCTTTCGTCATTTTCATTGACAGAGCAATTAATTCTTTGTCAGCATGGTTATTAATGCATTCTCAAATGCATTAATGAAGGAGAGAGAAGAGGGAGACAAAAGAGAGGAAAGAATAACTTTCTCTTCACACCTTTTCCATTCTCTCTTTCGTGTCTTGTTTGAAGAAGTAGAAAACCCTCTCGACTCTCTGTTGTTCTTCTTTCTCTTACTCCATCATTGTCTCTCTTCTCTTCTCCTTGCTCTCTTCTTGTTGGTCCTTAGTCGTGAGACAACTGATTGCATCCGAGAAGAGCCAAGCACAACTTGGTGTCACCTTCGATCCGACTTGTCTAGCACATAGGTCCGACGAAGGGTTTCATTTTAGCTTAGGTGTGGACTACCTTAGTCCCCTAGGTCCCCTACAGCTGTAGGGGTGTCATGGTCATCTAAAGCTCAGGTACAGGAGCAGACGAGGCTTGGATGTGGTCTAGTTGGAAGCTGGTTTGTGGGAGCTTGTGGGTGACTATAAGAGTTCGAGTCTTAGCATATCATTGAACAACTGATGACATCTCCAACGTGCCTAAGGTAACATTTGTCCTCATGATTCTTTGATGTTTTGTATATGCATATGTCTGCCTATATCAAGTCATGAAACGGTTTTTGTTTCCTTTCCGCTGTGTTTATGTTATGTTTTTAAAAAGTTTTGAAAACCATCTTCACCCTTTGCATGATCAACTAAGTGTTGGTGCATTCTTTCAATTCTTGCATGTTGAAGAATCTTTCATGAATTAATTTGGTGTACCCATGCAAGTGTTATGTGACATCTTTCTAATCTTATTCTTGTTTTCTTGTATATGAAAAAAAAAAAGATCCATGTTTTTGTTCGTACTATCATTTTGTTGCTGTGTCAGTTGGTAGGGATTCTTTTACTACCTTGGTAAATTTTGCTTAAATATAGAAAAAAGAATTCAGTCTCTTCAATTTTATAAAATGTTGGAATATGGACATCAAAAGAACAAAAGTAGTCCATTTTGATCTTGGGTAGAGGCCAAATTTGCATTGTCATTCATATCCCTCAATGTGTTAGTGCGGATAATTTTGTCATATCCCAAATTGTAATCTTTCACTGCCATTAATTTATTAGTCATATATCTTCCACTAGCTCAATATGGAGCTGACTTGTACCTTCAGATGCTATTGGAAGATGACATAACAAAATCTAACACCTGCGCAAAATACAAATGCACCTAAAAACTAATGGTAAATCTAGATGCCCATGCACCTAAATTAACAATTTTTTAAGAGCTTCTTTTCAGCTTATATATGGGAACATTTTACATCAAAGGAATATAAATAGACAAATATGCACTAGCTAGACAGAACTTTGATGAGGTCAAATTTACTTTTCTTGCATATTTTTTCAATGCATGGGTGATAATTGCGCAAGATCCTACCATGTAATATATATATATATATATATATTCCATTCTTTCACTATTAATTGCTTATATCTATGTCATAATCCAGTCTAAATGTGGAGTTCTAATTTGAATGACTTTAGCTGTAGTAAAAATACAAATAATAGATTTAACACCCATATAAATATATATATATATATATATGCAATTAAGAACATCATTTAGAGGTTGATTATTTTGCTTCCCTGTTCGCTAAATGTTAAAACTTGCAAATTGGAGGAGCATTTCCACTTCATTTCTGCTTGATCTTGACTTCTTAGGTTTTACTAATTTTGTAATGATTTGTTCCTAATAGGTTAATTTAGAAAAGTATCATAGAAATAAATTAATTGGTTGTCGTCAATTTTTCCTCTAGTTGGTAGTTCTTTCTTTATCCAAGTTTATTCTTACTTTATTCCTCTTTCTTTCATTGTACTTTCATAACAAAAACAAGTAAACATTATATCATTTCCAATGATCGTAAGGGCTGAGAAAATAATGAACAATAATATTGGCCGCTAATAATCGTTGATAAATCATCAATAGTTCGAACGGTTTATAACCACGAAAAATAATTAATATTCTCTGCAGAAGACTGCCGGCCGGGAAAAGGCCTCCCTTTGTATTATTGGCTTAGGGCAGGCCGCTGTTTAGGGTTTCCTATTCGCGATTCTTTTTAACAAGGTCCAGATTTCAGGCGCAGGCGTTTGAGATGTATATGGACGGAGACGAAGTGAAACGGCACTGAAAATGAAATGAAGCCCTGGTGGTGGATGGGTGCAGGAAAGGAAGTGAGAGGAGGGGAAGGGGCTTTATATCCAGATCACAGAAAGAACCAAGCTGTGAGAGATGGCCATGGCGATCAATAGAGAGAGGAGGCAAACGGAGCATTGCTGAGCCTGAGAGCGGCTGGAAACCCCCTAACATTCTTGACTTGTTACTGTTATATTAAATAAATTGATTAGCTAGGGAACATTAATATGGAAGACAGCTCCTCATCTTAAAAGAGGGCCACAATTTTTATTAACTTTTTCTCAATGTCTTTTCCTTGTCAGGAAGAAGAAAGAGCCCTCCAACTTCCCAAAATTATAACACGTACTAAGGGACGAAAATAATATATATATATATATGCTATTACGTACTATATATATAGTCCTTTAATTTCCTGTGGATTGATTTAGTCCGCACCTGACTCCTGATATCACTATATATATTAATTCCCTCCCATTCCTTTCTCCTCTTATTTTCCTTTCCCATCCCTCAGTTTTTCTCAGCTTCCAAACACTCCAATGGATCTTAACTTTTTAAAGTCATCTGCATGTGAAGATGAACAGATGGATATGCTTATGATGATGCACATGGATAAGGTGTCAGAACTCTTTGGACCACAGGACGTCGTTCCAGATCAGATTCCGGTGCCGGAGCTTCTTGGAGGAAGTACCATCACCAGCACCGGCAACTATTGTGCCGTTGGTTCACAAACATTAGGAAGCCGGCCTGTTAAGGAACCAGCCGCGGCGGCGCTACCTTTCCCTGCCAATTCAAGTGCGGGGAGGTGTTCAGATTCCGGCGAGTCACTCGCTGCCAGTAGACGTGCGATGAGGGAGATGATATTCCGGATAGCGGCAATGCAGCCAATTCACATTGATCCGGAAGCCGTGAAGCCTCCGAAGCGGCGGAACGTGAAGATATCGAACGACCCTCAAAGCGTGGCGGCTCGCAGGCGTAGGGAGAGGATCAGCGAGAGAATCAGGATACTTCAGAGGCTTGTTCCCGGTGGGACAAAAATGGACACCGCCTCTATGTTGGATGAAGCTATTCACTACGTCAAGTTCTTGAAAGCCCAGGTGAAATCTCTGGAGCGGGCGCCGGCAGCGACGGCTCATAAGCCAACCGGGATGAGGTTCCCGCCGCCGGCGGCGGACGGTAGCTACCAGTTCCCTCAGCCGTATTCGGATGCTTATTAGATTACCGTAAGTTATTTTCCTCAAGGGAGCTTGTATGCTGTATCACAAAAAACTAAAATAATGCTATATAAAGAACAATTTTAATCTTATACTACATTCAAACTATGAAGTCTTTTTTTTTTTTTTTTTTCCTCTTTCTCTGTGGATGAGAGGCTGCAACCAGCTTTTATCACTACTATCAAAATTGGAGTTTAAGCTTGCATATCATCAATATGTTTTTGGATGTATAGAACATGGATGAAACAAAGTTTAATGTCCCCTTCTTCAGTTACCTAGCTAATACAACGAGACAATAGTGTGAATAGATGAAGATTTTGCTATGGTAGTGAACAGTTCAAATGAAGGTCTGGTTCTGTCTATGCTGGGAACAGGCACAGTGCCATAGCCAAATTAGATGCAGACCAGTATACAGTATGGTTTTGATTTTGTTGAAGAACTGATCGATGAGAGTATAATTACGTTACTGCATGGTTGACAGACTGTCTATCTATCTATCTATATATATATGTATGTAGACTGAACTGTTGCATGGGGGGAAATACAGGTTGACGGCTCATTGGAACAGTAAAACTGCCAAATTAGATTGCGACTGCCCTTTGACATTCAGAACTGCGTACCCTCCCAGACTTGGGAAAAAAAAACACCTTAACTTCCCCTCAACCCTTCTGTTTCTAGAAAACAAAAATACCAAAAACAAAAATCCCAGATTAATTTTATTAGATATACGCATCCGTCTCTCTCTTTCTGCGTGTATGTAGTATTGTACTTAAGATTTTGGAGTCCTGAGTCAAAATGTAAAAAATGAGCACTCAAATCATACTATACATTCAAAATTTATTTTTTATAATAAAATATAAAAAAATATTCATACAATATCAAAATAAAATCGAAAATTTTCTAACTGATCAATTAAAAATTACTCTCCTTGTAGTTTTGAAGGCAAAAATATCAATCAAATTTAATTTTTAAACTTAAGTAATAATAACATTAAACTTAATTTTTAAATTATAATCCAACAAATCAATAAAAATTCTCAAATGAAACAAAGAGACAATTGGGCCCCTCTAATTTGGCATAATAGTAAATTCACAAATTACACAAGGACAAAATAGTAAAAAAAATTTCAAACTTATGGGCCTCCTAAATTGGCATAATTATGGGCCTGAGACAATGGACTCTTTGATTTATCTGTAGGTCCGGGTCTACGTATATGTGTATACATATATACATGCACGCGCACATGTTCCTTCCAAGGTAGGCAGTTTCAGAGATGAAAAAGAATCAGTGTGAATATATTTGTAAGGAAGGCTAATTAAGATTGAAAAAAGTTGAAACAATGGATGAGGACATATTGTGAATCCAACAGTCAAAAGCATTGTGCCAATTGTTGATTTATTGGACTTTCGGTGTTTTGAGAAAAATACGCCCCTTCCACACCGCATATTGGAATTTTAATGTGAATCTATATAGTTTACAGCTGCATCTGGGAGGTTGTTAATTTCTATTTTACTTTTGCATCTTGCTATGCTGGGTTAACTGGCTACTGTGACTCGTGCGCGCTTATGTTATCAGAGGCTCAACCCTGCTAATTTGTCAACACGAAATGTTACTTGGACATACAATTTTGATATTTTGTGTGGCATTTTAGTAACCTACCCATGTTAAGCTTATTCACTAAAATCATTAATGTAAGCAATCAATGATGAGAAGTACACTCATAGCAACCCTCGCGTGGGTTACCCTAATGCCAAGTAGAGTGTCAAAATTTGTGTCCAAATAATATTTGCATCACCAACAAGATAAGTTTGGAAGAAATTAATAATTTTGCAAAAAATTTTATACAAAAATTATGGTTAGTATGATGTATGAATATCTTTTTGATGACATTTGTTTTTGTCACCAAAAAATTTGTGACCTAAACAATGAGATGGACTTTTGCTTCATGAGTTATGATTCCTAGGGGTTTCTCGAAGACTTCCCAATAGTTAATAAGTTAGGGAAGGTTAGATAAGGAAGTCTGGCAACCAAACTTCAAAAAATATAAAGAGAATGTAAATAGCTAGAAATTATTGAGAATACCTGTTGTCCATTCTTGTTAGCCCATTAAAAGATTCCTTTGTCCCCTTGTTCGCTTGAGCATCATGAATGCCATTTCAAGTTATGACTTGTTGAATTCTCCAGATGGTTGAGGGGGCAGTAATAGTTGTAGGCAATGAGACTTGCATTTATGGTAATGTGGTTATTATCGGATCATGGGAGAGCAAATGTTGATCCAATTGCTATCAGTGCTTTATGGACCATATATAGGACTCATGACAAGTTGGTTGATGATTTTGTCTGATATATAAAAAGGGGGATTAAGGTATACGTACTGTTGCCTATTCGACATTCTTGAGCTGATCATCTACGTCTTAATTAGAAGGAGAAGCTTTGCACCTAAATCTACTGCACATATTTTTATAACCAAGGAGGTCATCCATATACACTTCTATGTTTCGACCGTATTTGGGATTTGAACATGGTATTAACCAGCTTCTAATACTGGACTCTTGTATTTTTTTATGCCAAATGTATCACCATATAACAATATTACCCTCGTAAGTAGTGAAGGTTGAATGTTCTTCATCTCTTTTCAACATCTTGATTTGGTTGTATCTCGAATATGCATCCACAAAACTCACAAGCTTGTCTCCAATCATGGCGCACATCAACTAGTTGATCAATCTTTAGGAAAGTGAAAGAATATTTTAGGCAAGTTTGTTTAGGTCAGTAAAATCTACTCACATTTGCCAAACTCGTGTTTCCTAACCATGACTATGCTCAAAACCCATTTGGGCAAGTAAGTCTCATGAATGAAACTTGCTTTTTTGCACTTGTCCACCATCTTTGCTATAGCTTCTTGCTTCTTAGTCGAGATGGCTTGCCTTATCTGAGATATTAACTAAATTTTGGGTTGAGGTTTACTCGATGTATGATAACATCTAGGTCTATGCCAATCATACCAAAAGGCTTCTATATGAAGATGTTAGCATAGGCCTAAAGTAATTCAATGATTTCTTGTCGCATGCTGCCCTAGAGGGTAACCCCTATCTTGAGATCCTTTTCCAAGTCGGTTATTAATATAGGAATGTGTTGAGAAATCTCTCATGTGAAAGAAATCACACAACCACACAGCCAAGACTAATAGAAGTACCAAGATCCACAAATAACCGAACTAAACGAAAGAAAACGAAGAACACAACGTACACGTGCAAGAACAGAAAATAAACAGCGCATATACGTGTTCGGATTCGAAAGAATCCTACTCATGGCAGAGGCTCCGCCTTTAGTCAATCCACTAATAATAATAATCAAGAGATTTACAAAATACATATACAAGATCCTCACGGCAATTCACAAATCAGAAACCATAACAACGAGAAATGCAACAGAGTATAATGCTCAAAACCCGAGCAACCCAGCACTCGTACCTCACCAATCTCTCCAAAGAAAAACCCCAAGTAATACATACTTACCATGAGACAAGATTGGAATCGCACACTTCTTCGTATGTTCTAATTTTCGAGTGCCTTTGTCTGATCTTCTTGCGCAATTAGCTCTTCGCGTGCTTCTTGCCCGATTAGGGCTTCTGTTCTTGCGTTGGTGTGCAAGAGAAAAGCCATACCTCTTAATCTGATTTCCCCAAATCATTACTTTATATACATGGGCTAAGGGACATGAATGGGAATTACAAGAAAGGGAGCAATGTAACGCCCCGCTTTCCTGGGCGCGTTATAACTTGGGACAATTTCGGAACAATAATTTTTTTTTTTCTTTCAAACACTAAAGCTAAACCACATCATTCCTTGAATTCATCCCAGAATTTCCATACATTTTATCTCGAAAGAGAATCATTATACACATCAAATTGCGGAAGCAAATATCGAAACCTGATATCTTAACATTAATCACAAATAAATTCTTACATCTTCAACATTCCCCAAAATGTTCAAAATCTAAACTAGCAGAACTTAAATACATGCGCTACATAACATACATTTCACTCTTCATGCACTCTGCTAAGTGCCATTTCATACCTCATTTATCTTTGTATCTGCTACAATCTCTACCTGGAACGTTTGAATATTCCAGGGGCAAAGCCCAAGTTAGATGATGAATCATCTAAGTAAGGGTACATAATGATATGTCATGTGTGTATGCAATGTCTTTCATCGTAGGTGTCAACTGTACCCCTCATGCTACCTACTATTTTTGCGGCCACCTCTTTCGAGGCCGAGGTGTATGGGTGCACCCTTGGTAAAGCAGTGGTGTCAGTTCGTACTCCCTACGGCCACAAATGCGCGTGATCGATGATATCAACGTATATTTATGCATTTCATAGTCATGTATGCAGTCTACGTGATGGATACATATCAGGGCATGTCAATATGATGAAAACATTTTCGAGGAACATAAATCACTTACAAACCAAGCATTTTCCATAAACTAACTTTAATTGGGAAGTACCACTTACCTTCTCAAGCTTATCGAGCTACCTCGATAACCGTGCCTTGCCTCGATTTGCGTGCTAACCTCAAAATTTGCACGAGTCTCTTCAACTTCAGCCTCAAAGTATCCTAATCACTATAATTATTTAAATAAATATTAAAACCTATTTTTTCATAATTTCTGACATTTTCTATAATTTTCTCTCTATTTCTTTCTATTTTTCCTCAATAAATCCAAACTAAATATTTCTAAAATATTTTCTCAAATATTTCACTACGAAAATTCATAAAATAATATTCTTGAATTTCTGAAATTTTCTAGAGAATTTTACTCACCTTAACTTAGCATCTCTAGCTTCCTCGGTATGCATGCCACGTCCTTGAAATGCGTGCCCGAACCATTCTTTCGTCCAAAATCTCCAAAATATTAGTAGATCACCAAATCCTATTTTTTGGGATTTTTTCGAGAATTTTTCCTATTTTTTTTCTTCTTTTTCTTTCTTTTCTTTTCTTTTCTTTTTCTTTCTTCTTTTTTCTTTTATTTCTTCTCTTCTTCTCCACCATTTTCTTCCTCCTCCCGCCCCTGCCATGCGCTTGCAACTTCTTCTTTTCTTCTTCCTTCTTTTCTTTCTTTATTCTTCTTCTCTTTTTCTTCTTCTTCTTCTTCTTCTTCTTCTTCTCATTTTCTTCTTTCTTTCTTGCGCGAACAGCCCCTGCAACTCACCCGCTTCGCCCAGCCGTCTCACCGCCCGCTGCCGCCGCCCTTGCTGGCTGCTGCCAGCCTTCTCAGTCGCGTCGGACCATTGCCGAGCTGTACCACCGCCTGCCACCGCGAGTTGCCATCGCGGCAGCTCCTCTACCTCGTTTCCAGCTTGCTGGAGCTCGCGGCCATGGCCGCTTGGAGCTTACGGCTATGGCCACTTGCAGCTACATTGAGCACCAGCGAGCCACCTCTCGCCCTCTCTGATCTCTCTCCTTCGGCCCCTTCTCTCTCTCGCACTCTCAAGTTGCTCTCGGCCATAGCTCTCATTTTCTCTCACTGCAACTTTTTGTTGCTTGCCTTGCTCAATTCCCTCAAACTCTCCTCTATTTATAGCCAATACGTGAGCTGCCTAGCCATCCTTCTTTGCGTATAGCACACTCAATTTTCCACCACACGTTTGCAGAGGATGGAGATTGAGAGTTGCAGGGCATGGAGACTTACAGATTTGCAGGGCGTGGCCATTGCGTGCCTCTTCATGCATAGTTATATATATATATATATAAAATTATATATTACACTATTAAATTACACATTTAAACTAAAAATTACACATAAATCTCAAATTTCATCTCCATTACACTTGTGTAATTTCTTTATTGCAACCATGCTCTCAAACCTCAAATTAATTTGCATTACAATACCGAAAATCCACAATTAATAACTTAAATTTTACTCGACATAGACGATTTTGCCTTTGCATCCTCTCGGGACCTTTGTTTCATCTCAAAACTACTGAAGGGTTGTTCATTACGCAAAACCAAAGCCCCCCTAGGGTTCCGTTGATTTTTCGGGAGTCTCTTACGACGATTCGGTTTTACAGCCTAATTAGTAGCTGTATTTTAGCTTTACCGAAGACTATTCCCGATTCGATTTCTTTCGACACCATAAATCTTATCTCAGAACGCTCGTCGAGACTATATAATTTTCTTTAGACAATTTCACCCCGAGGCATTCCCTGTAGTCGATCCGGTACTTATAATTGCTATTAAGCCAATTTTTCGGTATTCTAAACTCATCGAAATGACGTGGCAACCTCATACGAACATGGGGTATTACAAGCAAGACACGGGCTTAGGCTTTAAATAAGCAAGCCCAACCCAAATCATTTTGAATCACAAATCTTAACAAATTCCACCAATTGATTCAAGAATGGATTAATAGTGAACTTGACTAGAGACCCCTGCAACTCTCCTAGCTACAACGGGAGCACATTTGAGCAAAATTAACATTTGCTCAAACTTTTGACTCGAGACAGATTCGACTAATACATGCCTCACTAAGAGCAACATGAACCTCTATCAAGACTCCTATAAACAGGACATCAGGGCTAACTCCAGGATCATTAGACATGGAAATTTCCTAAGGTTTTACCTTAAGACTGGAAAATTTTTGCCTCAAACTAAATATCATCAGTTAGTTCAGGTTCGTCTAATACTACAAGACCAGGTACACATCAACATCTAAACCTACATCAGTTTTAAAACTTAATCCTCTTTCCTGTTCAATATTCAAAGATTTTTCACTCCTTAAACTTCTAAAAATATTTACTTTTACGCCTAAGGAAGAATACCCAAAATCTCTCCAGAATATCCACCAACAAAGAAAGAAATATTAGGTCCTAGACAAAAAATAAGAATCAAAGGAATAGACCACAAAAAAGACAGAGAAAGAAACTTACAACCCATGGGAATCAACTTTAACACAAGCATCTATGGGAAACCTCCAACCCATAACATAACACGGGATTCATAAAACACTTTAGGTTACCAACCTAACTGAATCCATTCATGCCTAACATGCTTAACTCTAATAGCCATCTTATGATCAATTGTGCCCTAGCCTTTTCATGCCTAGACTCCAAAACTAAATAGCCCTGCTAATAGACAGAGACTTAAGAATTTACTAAGACTCTTAAGTTATTCCATACCTTCTCCTCAAATTACCTACATTCTTTTCTTCTTTCTGTTCTATCACATGCTGAAGTTTCCATGGCCATCGAACTATTCAAGTTCCACCTTAATTGATACCATCTCCAGTTTTGTTCTTTAATATCTTGCAAAGGAAAAACAAAGAACCATCAGGAAAGCAAATGCGGAAAACGCAGTAGAAAATAGGAAACATGCCAGGGGAAATGCAATCCAATAGACAGTAACACAGAACACATACAGCAACAAAAATATAATTGAAAACAGTGAAATGATTAGATTGCAATGCTTCCAAAATACACCAAGCAATTACACACAATCAACCTCACAAACTTTCCCAAACAAACAAGTGATTTATACTTACAATAGGGAGTAATTCATGCTTCAATTCCTAATTAATCTTGCAATAAATCACATAGAAACATGAGGCAGAAATAGAAAACAGATTGAAGAGAGAAAAATAATTGATGGATTAATCACTGTTCTTTACACTTTCACAACCCTTGCAAAAATCAACAGGAAATACCCAACAGCAAGGAATCACAACCTACGCTAATAACTCAAACAAAAAAACAATCAAGAACAGCAACACAGGAGAATAACATATATCACAAAGCTACAGGAAAAGTAACTAAACACCCCAACGATGAACATAACTAGTAGAGCTTAAACCAAAATTTTAAAGCATACAATTGGACTAACAAAATTGAAGGATAGCAAAATCATGTGGCAAAAAATCAACCTAGAAAAAGAAAACCAAAATGATTCAAGAGTCATAGCTTCAACAAATCGATAGACAGCGTACCATGATCCAATCAGTATATCGCTGAATCAGTAAAGAGAATCGAACGTAAATTAAAAGAAAAACAGAATGCTCATCGTAACCCTAACTAGAGTTTAAGAATAACAGGAAATCGTATCCGGCCAATAGGGAATAAATCCCAAAAATGTACAGAACGTTCGATACACGAATACAAAATCAACCTTACCTCTCGAATACAAATCAACCCTCAAAATAACTCAACTCATAACACTCTTTACAAAGATCAGAGAAGAGTAAACAGGGGTTCGCAAGAGGCGAGCCTTTCGCACAAATCAGAGAAACGAATATATACATCACCGAACTGAAACAAATTAGGGCAAAAGGAAAACAAAGAGGATACAATCACTCTTATCAAGTCGAAAGCCTATTCTGGCTTTCAATCTTCCATCTTTCTGTTCAATGAAGATCGATCTGACTTCGTCCTCCCGATATACCGATCATCTCTATCCTCGAGTTCTCAGATCTTAAATGCCGACAGATCTAGTTCAGCCTCGAATGGCTCTAATATATACCACTTGTTGAGAAATCTCTCATGTGAAAACAATCACACAGCCACATAGCCAAGACCAAGAGAAGTACAAGATCCACAAATAACTAAACTAAACGAAAGAAAACGAAGAACACAACACACACGTGCAAGAACAGAAAATAAACAGTGCATATACGTGTTCGGATTCGAAAGAATCCTACTCACGACAGACAGAGGCTCCTCGTCTAGTTAATCCACTAATAATAATAATCAAGGGATTTACAGAATACATATACAAGATCCTCACGGCAACTCACAAATCAAAAACCATAATAATGAGAAATGCAACAGAGTACAATGCTCAAAACCCGAGCAACCCAGCACTCGTACCTCACCAATCTCTCCAAAGAAAAACCCCAAGTAATACATACTTACCGTGAGACAAGATTGGAATTGCACACTTCTTCATACGTTCTGATTTCTGAGTGCCTTCGTCCAATTTTCTTGCGCAATTAGCTCTTCGCGTGCTTCTTGCTCGATTAGGGCTTCTGTTCTTACGTTGGCGTGCAATAGAAAAGCCACACCTCTTAATCTGATTCCCCCAAATCATTGTTTTATATACATGGACCAAGGGACATGAATGGAAATTACAAGAAAGGGAGCAAGATACGGGCTTGGGCTTGTTGGGCTTTAAATAAGCAAGCCCGACCCAAATCATTTTGAATCACAAATATTAACAGGATGGGTACTAGCTCCTCAACAAGTATTGGAGAACTTCGGCTACGTTCCTTGCATAGCTTAGACTGTTGGGCAGCCTTTGGAGGGATGCTCCCTTCTTTAACCTATGCAAAGGCTTTGGCCATTCAGTGGAATGCTAATTTCAAATATTTTCTTATCTCGTAAGCAGGATTCACTCGACATGGGTGTTCTTAAATTGCCGGTAGCATTTGTGCTTGAGTGTGTGGTCACCATCGTCTCTTGTGGTGGAACTTGTCTTCCCTATCACCAACTCTTAGTCAAAGCATTATGCTTTCAAGGGGATTTTATATAATTCTCATAGTTGACTCCATTTTATATCATCAAATTTTTTGACCAATAAAATTTGCAATATAGACAATAAGCTGAACCTACACTTCACATTCTAACGTCAGTTGGTACGCTATATATACTTCTAAAAAGTTTTTAAGTTCTCTAAATATATAATGGCTGAGACTGCTTGGAGGGTTCCCAAAAAAACCAAACCATTCGATGCTTAAGTCAACAAAGCTGGGAAAGGTTAAAGAAAGAAGTTTGATGAGCAGCTAGAAATTGAGATTACTCGTCACCTATTTCTGTAATGCTATTTAAAGATTCCTTTGGCCCATCACCCGTTTGAGCATAACAATTACCATTTGGAATTGAACTCTTGGGATGATTAAGGGAGTAATGGTTGTAGATAATGTGCCCCCCATTTATCGTGTCGTGGGTATTACCAAGCCATGAAAGTGTAGTCGTCCATCTAATCTTTCCCGTCCTTCATAGACTATGGGAACCCACGAGAAGTGCAGTTGATGTGTTGAGATCTTACATGGCCTCTCCATTTGCATGCCATCCTCTATGTCCACGTGTACAGTGAAATGGTAATTTGGAGTCAGCATTTTTATTAATTTAAATTAGGCTTTTACATTTGGGACTGAGGGAACTATTATAAAATGTGGTGTTTACCCGGCATCTAATTCATGTTCACTGTTCATCCTTCAACTAATATTTGTGGCTTTATACATCTGGTACTCCTTGAACTATTAAAAAAATATAATATTTCATCCCTCATCTAATTCATACTTATTATTCATTTTTAAACTAATATTTTAAATTATTTTTAATCCAAAAGTAAACTTAGCATAAATAAAAAACTTAATGGTGACACCTAATAAGATGAATAAGAAATATGTCAGATATATATAAATCAAAAAACCAACTCCAACAAAAGGGTCAGTTGCAGAGGCACCATTGATGGAGAGTTGCATAAGAAAGGAAAGCAGCAAACATGGGGACTCAGTAATCTGCAAATTCTTAGAAATGATTTGAAATATTGAATGTTGATTTTGGTGTTTTGATGGACTTATTTGTGCCTAAATGAATTTTGTTTATAGACTTAAAACAACATTTATAATTATTTATATTTGTTGAACTTAGATCAGTTAGATATATTCAGAACAATTTAGCCAAACTCATTTTGGTATGCCATCACCACATTAATAGTAGAATGAACTCAATTTGCTTTCTCAAAACTTTATATATGCAAGTTGTTTCAATACAAATAGCACTATTAATATACTTTAGAGAGTTAAACATAGCTTTTATTTTTCAAAAAATATCAAACTTGTATTACAGATTTATAGTCACAAGGGACTTGGCAACCTTGATTTCATAGTCATATTTTCTAATGTGTTATTCAAATGCTACATGTCATCATTTAAATTACTAATGAGGTGTCATTTAAAATCTGATGATGTGTCATTTAAAATTTATCTTTGTTTCTTCAAGGACAACAAATATTTTTAATTACTAATGGCATGTTATTTTTTGTTAGAAAATTCATATTTGATCATGCGCAACAGAATAAAAATTAATTTTTATTTCGTATCTTAATTTTTAGAATTTATAATTTACAAAACGAAGAACAAACGGAAGAATACTTGTTGACGAAATCTAATTTATGTCTTTGGCTTACTCACCATTAAATCATCTAAGTATAGGATGCCAATTCGGTCCACTTAAAATCACTTTTGATCTAAGAGCATCTCAAGAGAAGAAGCAAAAATTTTCTAAATTTTTTTTACTGAATCTAAATTCACATGTAAGTATTTGATTCAGGGTTTATGGTCTTATTTATAGGAGACTATATGAAACCCTAGGTGCCCTTAGGGCGAGCTTAATGTAGCCCGATCTAATTATTAATAATTAAATAATATAATTATTCAATTATTCTTATTTATTTAAATAAATAAATGCACCACAATTAATAATTTTTAAAACTACTATTTTGTCATTTTTCTCTTTAAAAGTGATTTCTTATTAGGTGGGACTTGAGTTCACAATTAAATTAGCAACGAGAATTAATCAATCATTATTAGTTCTCGTAAATCATGAATGATATCTAGCGATATGTTCTGATTACCTAATTTAATGCGAGGAGGTATAATGAACATTTTACTATGATACCTTACAATATGGTTCTTCTATCATCTTATAACCCGACAACATACGAGATCACGGACAGTAGGTCAAATCCCTTAATTTCGTCATATGATCAAATTCAAAATCAATTTTGACTAATATGACACAAGATATGAAACACACATTCTATCATAATATCACATCGGCTAACGATTTATCGTTAAGTGATTATTAGATCGCATAGAATATCTTCTTTGCAAATTTCAAGGCGATAGATTCCATATTTAATACACACATCCCTTATACACTATTGAATCAGGCACATAGATACGTATAATCGTTTCTACACTACAAGAAAAATGAATTTTAGCGACGGAATTTGGTGACGAAATTATTCCGTTGCTAATGAGCGACGGATAGTGACGGAATTTTTGTCGCTAATTTTTTTAAATATTTTTTAAATTTAGCGTCGGAATTAGCGATGGAAACCCTGTCATTAAATTTAGCGACGAAAATTCTGTCGCTAAAAATAAAAAAATAAAAAAAAATTAAATTAAAATTTAGTGACGGGGCCAACTCCATCACTAAAAAATAAAAAATAAATAAATAAAATAAATAAAATTTAGCGACGGGCAAAACCCCGTCGCTAAAAAATAAAAAAAATAATTAATTAAAATTTAGCGGTGGGGCCAATCCCGTCGCTAAAAAATAAATAAAAATATTAAAATTTAGCGACGGGAAAAGCCCTATCGCTAAAAAATTAAAAAAATAAATAAATTAAATAAAATTTAGTGACGGGGCCAATCCCATCGCTAAAAAATAAAAAAAATTTAAAAAACTTAAATAAAATAATTCAAATTTAGCGACGGCTCAACCTGTAGCTAAAAAATAATAAATAAATAAATTAAATTAAATTTAGCGACAAGGCTTTGCCCGTTGTTAAAAAATTAAAAAAATAAGTAAATTAATTAAAATTTAGCGACAGGACTAATCCCGTCGCTAAAAAATAAAAAAATAAAAAAATCAAATTTAGCGACGGAAAAACCCCATCGCTAAAAAATAAAAATAAAAAAATTAATTAAAATTTAGCGACGAGCTCAATCCCGTTGCTAAAAAATAAAAAATAATAAAAATAAATAAATTAAAAAAAATTAAAATTTAGCAACGGGTCAACCCCATCGCTAAAAAATAAAAATAAATAAATTAAATTAAATCAAAAAATTTAAATTTAGCGACGGGTGCTCCCGTCGCTAAAAAATAAAAATAAATAAATAAATAAAAATCAAAATATAGCGACGGGGTGATCCTATCACTAAAAAAATAAAAACAATTAAGTAAAAATTAAAAATTTAATTAAAAATTTTACATTTAAACATATCATAATAATTTTTACTAACATTAATATTAGTAAAAATTAAATTAATAATTTTTAAATATATTACAAATTAAAATTAAAATAAAAAATAATTTTTCACTACTAATATAATAATTAATAAATTTTTATTTGAATTAATACTGAAATAAAATTAAAATTAATATTCATTTCCATTTACTAACATTAATATTAAAATTAATATTATTAAATAAGTTTAAAAAATTTTGGTGTATAAATATAATTTTGAAATATTTGGAAAAGAATACTATAAATATATTTTATTTATAACAATAAACAAGAAGGTTTCTAGATCAGATGGCTCGCGCGCGAAACTTGGTTATAAGAGGTTGGGGGTTCGAATCCGGTAGAAAGCTTGAGAATAATAGTTGGGGGAGTAATATCCCAGCGTTGCCACGTTGCGAGCAGAAGCGCAGCAACGTGGCGCACATAGGGGAGGTTGCGGGGCTTGGCGCATGTTGAATTTTGAAATTTGGGGTTGAATTTAGCGACGTAATTAGCGACGGGTCAAACCCAATAAAAAATTTAAATAAAAAAAATTAAATTTAGCGACGGGCTAAACCCCGTGGCTAAAAAATAAAAAAAAAATTTAAATAAAATAATTCAAATTTAGTGACAGGTCAACCCTGTCGCTAATTAGCACGCTAATTCTGTCACTAAAAAATGCCCGTCATTAATTCTGTCGCTAAATTTCAGCGACGCCTTTTTTAGCGACAAAAAGGTACCCGTCACTAAATTCGTCGTTAAAAAATTTAGCGACAAAATTTGATGTTTTAGCGACAGAATTTTTTGTCGCTAAAACGCTGATTTTTTGTAGTGCTTATTAAAACAACCATATAGTGTCGATGATATTCTAATCCACCAATGCCTAGATATCTATGTCTTCTCGGGTTTAAGTACTAGTTGCACATTCACAGTTAACATTGAATCATTGATTCGTGAGATAGAAACTCACGTGATTTAAAGTTAATAGTCTCGTTTAGTGAACTCGTTTCTATAACGAGTACCCACTCATATTCTTTTCATATCTCATATAGAATGGATGAGACACACCAATCTTAACTTTCAATATCTTATACTAAATAAGGAGAAAGACAATGCGTTCGCTTTTACGAGTTGTTAGTATCTAGGTTATGAATTATATAGTCACTACAAAAAAACTGGCATTTAGCGGCGGTTTTTTTTGCATTTAGCGGCGGTTTTTAACCGCCGCTAAGTGATTTAGCGGCGGTTTTCAAAACCGCCGCTGAACCAGCCGTCGTGGAGCATTTAGCGGCGGTTTTGACCAACCGCTAGAATAACCGCCGCTAAATCACTGATTTTGCGGCGGTTTTAAAACCGCCGCAAAATCAGTGATTTAGCGGCGGTTTTTTTAATTTTAGCGGCGGTTTTAAAAATCGCCGCTAAAATTAAAAAAAATTAAAAATTTTACTCTCTCACCCGCCCGCGCCCACACGGTTGCCCACCCGCCCAGCCACGTGGCCGCATATCCGCGCGCCACGTGGCGAGGCTGGAAATTAAATTTCCAGCCTCCCCCCTTCCCCAGTTTCGAACCCACAACCTCCCATATGCCATTGCATGCTTGAAACCGCCTGATCTACCAACTTCCCTTGTTATATAATTACATATATAAATTATATACCACTATTTTTCAGAATTATATTTTATATTTTTTAATATAGAAAGAAAAA
This sequence comes from Diospyros lotus, assembly GCF_014633365.1. Taxonomy (NCBI): domain Eukaryota; kingdom Viridiplantae; phylum Streptophyta; class Magnoliopsida; order Ericales; family Ebenaceae; genus Diospyros; species Diospyros lotus. The sequence goes on from NC_068345.1 coordinate 22,249,356, forward strand.
TATTAATTAATTTATCATTTTTTAAAAGAATAAAGGAATAAATTAAAAATAAATTAATTGAATTAAATTAATTTATTAAAAATAAAAAAATTATATATATTTTAAAATTATTAAAATTTTGTTAAATTTATTTTTATTTTTATTTTTTTAAATTAAATTTTTAACTAGTGGTGAACCCGCGTGATATGTGGGAGAGTTTAATTTAAAAATAAAAAAATAAATTTATTATTTTAAATAATTTTAACTAAATTGATAATTATAATTTTTTTAATCTTTAATCATATTAAAAAAATTTAAGTTTACTTAATTATTCACTATTCAATATGCTAATGGAGAACACTTTTAATTCAATATACTTATAAATTTTTTTTATTATATTATATTTATTTATAAATAAATATTATAAAATCTATAATATTTTCACTTAAAGACGTTCGTTATTTTCTATTTATTATATTATAATTATAAATATAAATTAAAACTCTTAAATATGAGTAAGAATAAGTTTTTTCAATAATAACAAAATTTAAAAAAAATGAATTTTGATTTCTTCCATAGTCTTAAAAATGTGATACCTTAAATATTAATTAGTATTGAAAAACTCTAATACTTGACAACCCTACTAATTGACATTTGGCAAAATACTTTATTTCACTATTATATTTTATTATTATATAAATATACATAGAATAAAGATATAAAAATAATATATTAAATAAATAGATACTTTTCTATGACTTAATTAATAGTTTAAGTTGTCTATTAATATTTCTCATAAAATTCATGCAAATTTAATAGAAAACAATTAGCATTGAAAAACTTGTATATTTAAAATTTATTATTAATTTTACATAATTAGTATATATTATTTCGAAACAATTGAAAGATTTAAATTATTAATACAAATTACAAAATGTAAATTATTAATGTAATAAGTATTAAATGCAAGTTTTGGGGAAAAATTTTATTACTAGTTATCATTTCAAAGCAATTGAAAGATTTAAATTATTAATGCAAATTACAAAATGCAAATTATTAATTCAATCAGTATTAATTTTAAATCATTAATGCAAGTTTTGGAGAAAAATTTCTTTTTTGAAGACTATCCTATTTTTATATATGTAAAGATGCAAATTACAAAATGTAAATTATTAATGCAATAAGTACTAAACGCAAATCATTAATTTGGGGGAAAATTTTATTACTATTTATTATTTCAAAACAATTGAAAATTTTAAATTATTAATGCAAATTACAAAATACAAATTATTAATGCAATAAGTATTACTTGTAAATCATTAATGCAAGTTTTGGGGGGAAATTTCTTTTTTGAAAACTATCCTTCTTTTATATATATAAAGATGCAAATTACAAAATGTAAATTATTAATGCAATAAATATTAAATGTAAATCATTAATGCAAATTTTGGAGGGAAATTTCTTTTTTGAAGACTATCCTACTTTTATATATATAAAGATGCAAATTACAAAATGTAAATTATTAATGCAATAAGTACTAAATGCAAATCATTAATTTGGGAGAAAATTTTATTACTATTTATTATTTCAAAACAATTGAAAATTTTAAATTATTAATGCAAATTACAAAATACAAATTATTAATGCAATAAGTATTATTTGTAAATCATTAATGCAAGTTTTGGGGGGAAATTTCTTTTTTGAAAACTATCCTTCTTTTATATATATAAAGATGTAAATTACAAAATGTAAATTATTAATGCAATAAGTATTAAATGTAAATCATTAATGCAAATTTTGGGGGGAAATTTCTTTTTTGAAGACTATCCTACTTTTATATATATAAAGATGCAAATTACAAAATGTAAATTATCAATGCAATAAGTACTAAATGCAAATCATTAATTTGGGAGAAAATTTTATTACTATTTATTATTTCAAAACAATTGAAAATTTTAAATTATTAATGCAAATTACAAAATACAAATTATTAATGCAATAAGTATTATTTGTAAATCATTAATGCAAGTTTTGAGGGGAAATTTCTTTTTCGAAAACTATCATTCTTTTATATATATAAAGATGCAAATTACAAAATGTAAATTATTAATGCAATAAGTATTAAATGTAAATCATTAATGCAAATTTTGGGGAAAAATTTTATTACTACTTATTATTTCAAAGCAATTGAAAATTTTAAATTATTAATGCAAATTATAAAATATAAATTATTAATACAATAAGTATTAATTGTAAATTATTAATGCAAGTTTTGGGGGGAAATTTCTTTTTTGAAAATTAAATTAAATATTTTAATGAATTTTGCGACGGTTTTGAAAAATCGCCGCAAATATTAATTTAATTTTAATTATAAATTATTTAATTATTTTTAAATTTAGCGGCGGTTTTTCAGAAACCGCCGCTAAATTAATTTTTTTAATGAATTTTGCGGCGGTTTTGAAAATCGCCGCAAATATTAATTTAATTTTAATTTTAAATTATTTAATAATTTTTGAATTTAGCGGCGGTTTTTCAGAAACCGCCGCAAAATTAATTTTTTTTAATGAATTTTGCGGCGGTTTTGAAAACCGCCGCAAATATTAATTTAATTTTAATTTTAAATTATTTAATAATTTTTGAATTTAGCGGCGGTTTTTCAGAAACCGCCGCTAAATTAAATTTTTTAATGAATTTTGCGGCGGTTTTGAAAATCGCCGCAAATATTAATTTAATTTTAATTTTAAATTATTTAATAATTTTTGAATTTAGCGGCGGTTTTTCAGAAACCGCCGCTAAATTAAATTTTATTTTTTAATTATTTAATTATTTTCTAAATTTAGCGGCGGTTTTTCGAAAACCGCCGCAAAATGTAAAAAAAAACCGCCGCTAAAATAGTATTTTGCGGCGGTTTGCAAACCGCCGCAAAATTTCATTTTTTGCGGCGGTTTTAGAAACCGCCGCTAAAAAACCGCCGCTAAAAATCAAATTTTTTGTAGTGAGTTAAGAATTTATTTATAATATAACGTACCATGAATTAACTATTACTCATATTTTTAACTCTTAAAATGATATTCACTCTTTATTATATTAATGGATATATATTTAATTTAAATAATATTATAATTTAAATAAAAAACATAAACTTGTCATTTAAATAATATTTAAAGAATTACAAGATCGAGTTTATTTTTATCATTAGATCGAATTGATTTTGAGGTCTCATATCCAACAATTTAAATGTTGACATATAAATATTTTTATGACATGTATAAACTTTTATGACATGCATCTAACATCTTTCCACTTTACCTTGTTAAGAATCACTATTAATTTTTTTGTCTACTCTGAGTTAACTTTTGAAATAAAAATAATCTAAAATATTAGTTTAAAGATGAATGGTAAGCATAAATTAGATGAGGGATGAAATATCGTATTTTTGAATAGTTTAGGGAGCCTTAGATATATAAAATTATTAAAGTGTCTCCATTAAGTTTTTCATTTAGTCTCAATTAAATTTTGAACTAAAAATGACCCAAAATATTAGTTGAATGGAACAATAAACTTGAATTAGATCAAGGATGAAGTCTCATATTTTGTAATAGTTCGGAGAGCTCCAATGTATTTTGCCTTTAAATTATAGTAAAGTGCAACATATATGCATCCGCGAACTTTTATAAATTAAAATATAAAAAGTACTTCTATTTTTCAAATTGTCCTGACCAGTGAAACAATGTTAAATTGTCTAATGAGTAAGTAAAATTATCAGTTTCCCTCTAAATAAAGAATTTGTATTTATTATATTAGGAACACTCCAAAGCAAGGTTTTGGCAAGAAAATTTAGATACATCCTTTGCCAATACCAAGATAGCCTAGGGCTTTAGGAGTTAGAAAGAATGAAGGGTTGTTGTTCATATGGGCATTGGGGGAACACCATTCCCTTCAAGTTTATGCTATTGTGCTTTGGCGGCTGAGTTAATTAACCACAAGAAAACATGGGTTTAGTAACAGAAAACTAAAACAAAATTTCCACCCCTAATACTAAAAATTGTATGCAAAACAAATAATACATAAAATCCAAGAGTGAACTAAGTGTGCTAGCGAGGTGCTAGAATGACTAATTATTTTAAAAAAATGCAGGGACACACATAATCTAACAGTTCAAAGTGAAGTGCTTGCACATGCTCGACTCACAAATCACAATCCCCATCAAAAGAACAAACCCCAAACATAAAGATGAAGATACAGAAGCCAGAACTCTAGAAATGCCAATACAAAAGTCAATGATTTTAGTGTTTTTCTTCTTCACAATAAAGGAGTTAAAATATTGAGAAACTAATTTATTGATTTATCTTTTCATTCCAACGAGCAGCTGAAGGCTAAAGCTCACACGGAGAGCCCCATTTAGAAGCGAAAATTCGTCTTTCAACTTCTCCGGATAGCTAGTTTGTATATAACTAAAAAAAAAAAAAGGATTGGTGGATAAAGTTTTATCCGGATTTCTATTTCCAGTGTTCACATATGTATGAAAGGAGCCACAGTGTAACATTATCTAGGTTTATGTTGTCAAATGACAAAGAAAATGCGCGATTTAAATAAACATATTGTGAACAGAATGCAAAGTCATGCGAGACCCGTAAACAGTACCCAGAAAAGCAGTTCTCAAAGTTCGGAAGGATTTTGAACTCTCTATGCATATGGTTGCTTGCTCATTTGAAGAAATGGAAAAGTAACAGAGAACAATACAGACCATGTCAAATGGATAAAGCCATAATATCAATGTGGTAAATAAATGAGAATGCCCCAAATTAATAAAGATGGCATTAACACCATACACATGATAAACAAAAGAATGTTGAGAGCAGGGACCAGTGCCAGGATGAAGCGAAATGCTCTGCATGTGTTGCCGATCAATCCAGGTGCTCATGGGGGCAAACTCGAACAAATTCAAGAAGGGAAACCTGAAGCAATTTTTGGGGGCAATGAATAGGAGAAAACTGTGACATTCATAGAAATGGTTAAGCAAATTCCTGCCACAGTAAGTCAATTGCACTTCAACTCCATGAAGTAGTAGGGTCTTAGTCATGCACTTTAAAGTAGAATAAAGCATTTCAAAGGGCATGTGCTTGTTCTCAATCAGCCTCACCTTACAAAATTCAGTGGTCAATGCACACAGAAAATGAGGAAGAAGTAAATTCTAAGACGAACAGGAAGGAAAACCAAGAGAAAGAAATCAAAATATAAAAATAAAAACATATTGTGTTGAAGCAGCCACAAACACAAGTAAGATTTTTTACGTATTTAGACATTCCTTGGGGTACTTGGCTTGTTATTTGACTAAGGGAACTTTATACATACGTACTTGGCTAGTTCACGTGCACAATGGCACATTTTCAAATTTCGCAAGTTCGAAATCCCAAAATACAAATACTAATTAAACTATCATATGATCAACAGCAACTCGAAGAAAAGCAGGCAAGATTTTTATCTAGCTTAAGTAGAGTGAAGAAATGCTTGTGGCTGGGGGGAGTTAACTCAGACCTTTGAAACTATAGCAGCAAGAACTTGAACTAAAACTAATTAGACTAAACGTCAGAATCTGAGCATAACCACAAACTCAAATCAAGCCTGGGAAACCCAGAAAATACCTTCGTTCAATTTCCACAAGATTAGATAGTATCAAGCAGGGCCCTCCCAATCCAAACCCTAAACCAACAAGCTACGAGAATAAACTAACTGCAAGCAATGTCACTCCCAACTCGGTATCACTTCCAATATTGACAAGAAAATAAGGCTTTTTCCAAAAACGCCAATGAAGGTACCCAAAAATGTTGGAGAGCACAACCTGCTTTTTTATTAAGTTTCCCGGCATTTTTTTAACACCGGGAATTCTGTTGACATGACATTTAGCAGAGGCGACGTTTATTTTGAAAAATGCTGAGTCTTGGGGATCCAAGGGGTTTGTAAACGCCGATACCTTTGCTGCATTTCAAAATTTTAACAGCGTTAAGAAACATCGTTAATTTACATGCCAGGACATTTTTATAAACACCGAGAAATAGACTAAAACACAGGAAATATACAAGTATTAGGGTTCAAGTTCACCACAATATTAGAAAATAAATGTAGGGATTGACTTGATTGCGAGGTTTACAAAACGCCGCCGATAAACGAGTAAAAAACGCCAGTAAAAAGACACGTTATAGCATGCTTTTTTGAACCGCCGTTAACATTGGAAATCTTCGGCATTTGAAAGTCTCGACAGTTTTGGAAATGCCGTTCACATTATTCGGGTTTGTAAACGCCAAGGCTTCAACACCAATTATGGGAATGAAATATAAAAAACTGGGTTTCTTTTTGAAAAAAACTAGCTTCTTGTTGACATGCACCAGTTATTTCTGATCCTGTACGCATGTTTTAATAGAACAACAAATAAAATAAAAGAAAGAGCACAACTCCAGCGTGTATGAATCACAAAAAATAATTACTTTTGTTCCTTCCGGTCAAAAAAGATGGTGGTCGAACGCAAGCTTGCAATAGTAGGGAATGGACTCCGGGGCATGGGTGGCACCTACAAACACTCTGACGCTCAAGTAAATAAGAGATGAAAGTGAGAGAGTATTAGTAAATTAAAAAGAACATACCTCTCATCTTGATAGAGGTGGCCAGTTTATATAGAAAGATGAAATATCCTCTTGCATGCATGTTTGCATTGGACGTTGCATGCTAATGGAACTGGATATTTGGCATCGATGGGGTTCCCTAACGGTGGTATGGTGTCAATAAGATCTTCATTAAATGTGGATGAGATCTGTCATTATTGATGATGAGATCTAGAACAAACGCAGGAGTGTTGTAGGTATAAAGATGATGATGATCACCGTTGGCAGATAAAAAGAAGGCCAAGATTGGGCCAAGAAATCGACAGGGGTTTTGGGCTTCTGTTGGGCCTGGCTCGATTGGGCCTGAACGGTCCAACTTTCAACATATGCAAAGGTTTTCATCTATCAGCATGGTCCTACATTGACAAAATATTCATTGTAAACATATTTGAATATAAACTTAACACTTTTACAATGAATGCATTGTCGCTATTATCATTTTCTAAAAAAAAAAAAAAAATAAGCAACGCATACACTTTGAAATAACTGTTGATCACATTGTAATTTTTATATTTCTTTACCTATATCCAAAAAGTACAAAATCATGCAAGGTTCTAGTTTGTCTTCAAATCAAAATTTATTTTCAAAAAATTGTCGAGTGAACCATCAAAAAAGTTAAACCAACATTTGTAACATCATTCGTGCATTCTTCTCTTTCTCAACTCTCCCTGAAAAAAGATTTTCTTATGTGAGAGGATTTTCAAGTCTGAAATGTGAATAAATAGTATAAATTGGGCATTAATTAATAATATAAATATGTGGACAAAGTATGAATCTTGTTGTTTTGGCTCGTAACTAACAATACAACAAATAATACACATATACCCTTGCAATGTGGGGTAATTGGTATACATAACAAAGCTAGATGCCATAATGACTTGCTAGGAATATTTTTTGGGATTATGAACTATGCATGGTAATTTTGTTTGATTTTGTGCAAGACATAAACCTGCATCAAATGTGTTTTAAATGAAAAGTTCAAGTATATAATTAAAATATCATTGAACATATCTCTCTTCTAAACCTTCATACTTCTACATGTTTATAATTCGCTTTTCAAAATCGTAAGTTCTCATAACATAATTTTCAAGTCTATAGAAATTGTATGTTGTTTTCAAATGAAGTTATAAAATTTTAAAAATTATATTTTGGATCTTATCACTTAGATTGCAGGGTTTTGATATACCTTAATCAAATCTCAAAATTTGCCTATTGATAATAATCCTAGAACTTGAACCATTTACACTTTTGACCCATTGACCCCGTGAATCACTAGTACTTGTCATCCGTGGCATCAGTATGAGCCAAAAATAAAGTAAAATAAAAATAAATAAATCAACAAAATATGTGAGATGGAAGCATGGATGGAATAAAAAAAACACGTATACATTAATGCCAATAATAGAGGTTTGGATGCATAACTTTAAATTCATTCCAGATGAGGTCTTTATATAGTTGGAGAACTTCGTGATAATCGTAGTAATACAGTGGGGCAAACGACCTTGAATTAGCCATCTTAGGATGACTTTCCTTGCATAGCTCCCAATGCTCGTGTGAATTAGCCATCTCTGCCTAGTGTTCCATGCATGGTTGTCCATTCTCATTCATTTTTATGTGTATTTTTCTTCTTTCTTCGATCTAGGAAAATGCCTCTGATGTAAATAGGTCTTTAAGCGCATAACCAAGATGACTCTACAACAACATCTAGAAATCGGGGATGGATAAGTTTATCTTAACAAATTGTTTTTACATTTACACAAATAAAGAACAAACATAGATTACCCTCATCATCAAGTGCATTCGAGTCTCACAAGAGTTAGGTGGTGGACTTGACATCTTTCCTCCTGGTTATTGTTTGAGTAATACCTTTCTGACAACATCCTTGTTTAAATACATTAGAGAAATTCATATAGAAATAGTAAAAGAGTCCATAGTAAGTTCAAATATGCACAAAAAATGATGCAAAACAAGTTATAATCTCTTCATCATTTCTAACCCACAAATAAGCCTCTTCTTCTTCCATGACAATGTCATCAACTTGGATGTCGACTGCCTCGCTATTTTATGCCATTTCATATAAATCTCGTGGTCACACTCTTAACACTGTTGGAGAGAAGAAACAGATGAGGAAGTTTTGTAAATTTCTAGAACCCTAACAATTGTAATTCATTCTGAGTAATATTTATAGGATTACAAAAGTGACGCTTGGATATTTACCACATAATTAATAGCAAACTACACATACCAATATAGACTTCTAAATACAGATTATTAAATATAACTAATACAAGTTTATCTTCTCAACACCCCCTCTTAAACTTGTAATTTATCCTTTAACAACTCCAAGAACAGCTCTCAATTCGCATAAATCTTTAAACTTTAGAGCTTTAGTAAATATGTCAGCGACTTGGTCTTTAGATGTTACATGCTTAAGCTAAATCTCTTTTTTCCCAATGCATTCTCCGATGAAATGGTATTTGGTGTCTATATGCTTGCTTCTATCATGAAAAATTTGATTCTTTCCCAAAGCAATAGTTGATTTGTTATCAACAAAAATATCAATAGCTTTGTCTTGCTCAAATTTCATAATTTTTAGTAGCCTCCTCAACTAGACAGCATGACAAGCACAAAAGGCTGTTGCAACATATTCAGCTTCACAGGTTGAAAGAGTAACAATAATTAACTGTTTCTTTGAACTCCAAGCAAATGCAGCAGTGCCTATGAAGAATATAAAACCACTAGTACTTTTCCGATCATTAACGTCTCCTCCCCAATCACTATCACTAAACCCACACAATCTGCAATCATTTGCAACAGTATAAAATAAACCATAATCCAATGTCCTTTTAACATACCGAAAAATCCTCTTGGTTGCCTTCATGTGAGTCAAAGTTGGAGCTTCCATATAACGACTAATGACCCCAACTCCATACAAAAAATCTAGCCTTGTACAAGTTAAAAAACGCAGCCTTCCAACCAATCTTCTAAATAGAGTTGGGTTTACCTTTTTAGTATTGTCAAACTTAGAATACTTGACTCCACATTCCACAGGTGTAGCAACTGAATTGATTCTATCTATCTTGAATTCTTTCAAGATTGCTTCTACATAAGTCTTTTGGGAAAGAAAAATCCTTTCTTCACTTTGCTTCACCTCAATTCCAAGATAATAAGACATAAGTCCCAAATTAGTCATCTCAAGTTTTTCAATCATCCTTTCCTTGAATTCTTCAAACATCCTCCTGCCAGTGAAAATCAAATCATCAACATATAGGCAAAAATACATAATTTCTCCATCCTTATTCTCCTTGGCATACAAAGGATGTTCATAAGGGCACCTTGAAAAACCATTTTTTTGGAAATATTCATCAATACAAGCATACCAGGCCCTTGGGGCTTGTTTAAGGCCGTATAAAGCTTTCTTTAATTTCAACACCCTGTCTTCTTAATTGTCCTTCAACAACGTAACGCAATGGTTGCTTCACATAAACCTTTTCTTCTAAAGTTCCATTCAAGAAGGCAAATTTTACATCCATCTAAAAAAGCTTCCAACTTTGTTGAGCTACTAATGAAATAATTAGCCGAATAGTTTCCAAGTGAGCCACAAGAGCAAAGACTTCATCATAATCAATTCCAGCCCTTTGAGTGAATCCCTTCGCGATAAGCCGAGTTTTGTACTTCTCCACTTATCCTTTAGCATTCTTCTTTATTTTGTAAATCCATTTTACTGCGACAGGTTGTTTTCCCTCCGAAAGTGTTGCCAACTGCCAAGTATTATTCCTTTCAATGGCTTTCATTTCTTCATCCATAGCCAATCTCCATCTTTCATCTTTGATAGCTTTCTCAAAAGTCATTGGTTCTGTATCAGCAAATAAACAAAATAGAGTGGAATTATTGATTTCTTCTGTTGCTTCATAAATATCATCTACACTTCACATAGTAGGTGGCCTTTCAGAGGAGCATTGAGGAGGCAAATTTGTTGGGTCTGTTTGAGCTGTACGAGGAGGAGTCAGTGGTGTAGCAGTAGCAACAACCTGATCTTGAGGTTGATCTGTAGCAAAAAAATCATCAAATAAAGAAAGGAAATTATAATTTTCATCTTAAGGAACATTTCACTCCCAAGAGCCATCTTCATCAAACTTTGCATCTCTGCTAATGACAGTTTTTTCGTTTTGAGGATTATAAAGTTTATAACCTTTTGAGTTTTTTGCATAACCAATAAATACAAATTTCTCACTTTTATCATCCAATTCGCTTCTTGTTTCATCAAGAACATGAACATAACCAATACTATCAAACACTCTCAAATGAGAAATATTTGGTTTCTTTCCACTCCATGCTTCTTGTGGAGTCATTTACATCAATTTCTTTGTCGGACTTCGATTATTCAAATAAACTGCACACACCATTGTTTCAGCCCAAAACTCATTTAGCATCCTCTTGCTCTTAAGCATACTGCAAGCCATGTTAAGAATGGTTCTATTTTTTCGCTCTACAACACCGTTTTGTTGGGGTGACCTTGGAACAGTCAACAAATGTTGAACACCAAGATTATCACAAAAATTATTAAACTTGTCTGATGTGAACTCCCCTCCTCGATCAATTAGTATAACTTTGATAGAATAGCCACTTTCATTCTCAACTTGAGCTTTGAATTCCTTGAAAACTTCGAATGCATCAGATTTTTCCTTCAAGAAGTAAACCCAAGTTTTACAAGTATAATCATCAATAAACAACAAAAAATCCTTGTTCTTCCCATAGGAATTTGGTTTGAGAGGACCACATATATCAGCATACACCAATCCAAGTGGATGTGAGGCTCGAGAGAAAGACTCATTCGAAAAACTCTTCCTGGTCTGCTTACTATACATATACCCTTCACAAATTTGATTGGAATGACTAATGAAAGGAAAACCATGCACCAACCTTTTCTTGGACAGCAGCTCCAGTCCTCCAAAATTTAAGTGACCCATCCTAAGATGCCATAGCCATGACGAATCATTTGTAGTAGCCTTTAAACACTTGGGACTATCACTATTGATTTTCAATTTAAACATTTTGTTTTTCGATAATAGAACTTTTGTTATCATTCTCCCTTTTCTATCTCTCATAGCCATCCCACTCTTACTCATCTCTATCTCATACTCTTTTTCCAAAAGCTGCCCAATACTCAAAATATTTGTTTTTAAGGCTAGAACATAATAAGCATGAGAAATAAATTGGTGATCTCCATTCTTTAGTCTAATAAGAATATCTCATCTGCCCATGACTGGAACTTTAGTTTTATCACCAAAAGAAATACTACTTTTATAGACTCATCAAGACTACAAAACAAATCTTTATTACCAGTCATATGATTACTAGCTCCTGAGTCGAGATACCAAAACTCCTTATTCCTTTCATCATCTCCATTGCAAGTCAGCAACAAAAGTGGACTCTTCATCTTCTTCGGCCTCAACAAAATTTGCCCTTTCATTTTTGCTTGAATTCAATCTACAATCTACAGCAAAATGCCTAAATCCTTGACAATTGTAACATTGTACACTAGATTTCTGACCACGGCCACCTTGAAACCAACCACCTCTGCCACGTCCTCTTGACTTTTGTTACTAAAAATCTGGTTCTTCAATATTAGGAAAAGTTCTGCCTCCTCTACCTCTTCCACGACTTCCATGAGTCCAACCTCTGCCTCTACCTCTTCCACATCCTCCAACAAATTATTGTTGCATATGTTCCTTTTCATTTAAATTCAATTTTTCCTGTAATACATGGGCAATAGGCTCTTCTCTTTTCTTTAATCTTTCTTCATGGGCTTGTAATGAACCCAAGAGTTCATCTACTATCATTGACCCCAAATCCTTCGACTCTTCAATGGTAGTTACAACATAATCAAATTTTGGAATCAAGGAATGAAGAATTTTTTCAATCACACGAACATCTGCCATCGTCTCTCCATATCTCTTTAATTGTTTAAAAATTGTCAAAACTCTATTAAAATACTCTTCAACAAATTCAAAATCCTTCATCTTGAGATTTTCATACTCACCTCTCATAGTTTGCAGAAGCACTTTAATTATTTTGTCTTTCCCTTTAAATGAATTTTGGAGAACCTCCCATGCATCCTTTGCACTTGTTGTAGTAGAATTCTTTTCAAACATACTCTCATCCAAGCACATATAGATAAGAGTAAGTGCTTGTTGGTATTTCTTTTTTTCCTTTTGCAAAGCATCTCTTTGTATAGCCGTCATTACTCCCTCATTCTTCGGCTGGTCACATCTTTTTTCTACAATCTCCCACACATCTTGTGATCCCATCAATTCTTTCATTCCGATGCACTAGTTGTCATAGTTCTCCTTGGTGAGTTTTGGAAATTGGAAGGGAAACATCTCGTTCATCATGAATCAATTTGAAGCTCTGATACCACACTGTTGGAGCAAAGAAACAGATAAGGAAGTTCTGTAAATTTCCAGAACCCTAATGATTGTAATTCATTCTGAGTAATATTTTTATAGGATTACAAAAGTGACTCTTGGATATTCACCACATAATTAATAGCAAACTACACATACCAATATAGACTACTAAATATAGATTATTAAATATAACTAATACAAGTTTATCTTTTCAACAAACACTACCCATCAATCTTCCTTGATAGGGTCTTGTACATAAAACACTACTTGTGCTTGATTAGCTAATATGAATGTTTCATTAGCTATTTGCTCAATTAGATACATTAAGTGCTCGAATTGGCGAGTGTGAAACCAAATTTATCCTTTTCTCTTAAAACCCTTATGTTGTTAATTCAATCACAATAGAACAAAACATACTTGCGATTGTGTGTATAATGCAACTCCACAATATCTTGTAGTCTTCCATAGTAATTTTTTTTTTCTATAAGTAAGAAATTTCATTAAAAAAAATCAGCAAAAAAGCATTTACATCAAAAGCAGGGCATACGCCACACAAAAACAACAAAACAAAGGATAATACAATAGAATGTTGCTTAAACAAGGCATAAAAACATGCGAGGCATAAAAATAAGAAACAAAGACAATACGCCAGAGAAAGGAAAGCAATAACATGAAGCCCATCGAAGGTAGGAGTACGAGCAAATCATAGTAGAGCCTTGAGGGGAGGGGGAACCATCAAAACCTAAAACCACTCACCGCTAAGTGAAAGGAATGTACCAATGCTTAGTGTACCATGCAAGGGTGTCATTGTGCTTTTCAAAACTTTTTCAAAAACACACACACATAGTGGAAATGATACAAAATCAACCCTTGCATGACTAGATATAGATAGCCATATGCAAATACACATGCATTAAAATGAAATACCAAAGTAACTTTTACTCATTCCATAAAGATGTCGCCATTAGTTACTTTTGTGATGCACCTAGACCCGAACTCCTTCGGTCACGAACAACTTATGCCAATTCGATCTGTTTTAGTACCTGCTTCCTTGGCTGACTAAGCCACCTCATAAATGTAGGGGACCAAGTTGGTCCACACGTAGGCTACATCGGAACCATTTATCTCACCCACATGCTAGATAAGTAAGAACAAAGGTGAGTCCAAGCTAATCTAAGTTCTCCTCAAATAACTTGATCATCTCACGACCTTTGGACTAATAGAAAACAAGGAGCAAGAAAAATGAGAGTGATGGAACAGAAGGAAGAAGAAGATGAATAGTGGCTAGGCTTGCCTCTGTTTCCTTTTTCTCTCAATGAAATAGACGAAGGAGATGAGAGAATGGTGGTAGCGTATCTCATATGTTGTTTTTCCTTCTTTTCTTCTTCCTTTTCAATCTCTTCTCTCTCTCTGATTTGCATCTCCAAGACATATGATAGGTTCAACAAGCATTTAATGCTCTACCGACTGAATCGACAAACGAAAGCACGTGGGATCTAATCCAATAGAGTGAAACTGTCGACCATTCAAGATGAAGTGGTGACAATTCCTCAAAAATTGTTGACCGTTCCAAGAATAACTATTGACCATTTCATGCTTTTCTCTCAAAGTTTCACCAAATTGCATTAAGACTCGTCATAAACTCTTAATGGTCCTTCCACTAACTCTTTATGGAACCAAAGCCCTAGTTAACTCTTAACAATCTCTCTTTGATAATTCTTAATATATTGTTGATCCATTTGTTAACTCTTAACAACACATCCATAATCATCATTAACTCTTAATGATGATTGAGAACACATGATAATAAAGAATCACTAATCCAATACATTACCCCGTATGTGTGTGACCTTCTAGGTTCATCACCAAGTTATAACAATCATGACACACCAAACGCTTTAGCGTCGACTGAACACTTCGGTCTACTATGAGAAACTTTCCATTTCCTCACAACACCTCGAAAGGTTATGAGTGACCTCTAGCATAATATCAAGACGATCCTAATAGTAATGAAGTCAAACTTCAATGAACCTATTAGGGCTCTCGATTACCATGCACTATAATCCTTCCGCTGACTAATGTTCTAATTGAGTGAGAGCCATGGGCTGATTAAACTCACAAGACTCGGTGACTGTGCTAAGATACGGTGTGGTCGAGATGACACATCAGAACTCCTTTCGATATCGAAAACTCTTTCCGATTATGTGTACCCTGGCTAAAAGTTTTCCAACCACAACCAACTATTTCATAGGATGCTCACCCCCATAACGGAGGTTAATGGATCCCATTGGTGAACATCTACTGATAGAAATAATGTGCTAAGGCACACACCAAGAGGGGGGTGAATTGGGTATCTTAAAATTTTAGTGACAAATAGATTTCTTTTGTTGCAAATTAAGATATAACACTAGTGAGAATTATCAAGAAAGTACTCCCAAAACAACAATGAGAATAAGAGCACAAACGCAAGATGAACACAATGATTTATAATGGTTCGGCTTGACCCAAGCTTAATCCACTACCTTAACTCCTCACTAAAGATTTAAAAAAAAATATATAATCCACTATATAAAAAATAACCTCCTATCTTCAAGATAGGCCCTTTAGCAATAATGCTAGGCAATACAAACCTTCTACTCAATGAGTAGGCCTTCTAGCCAAGATGCTAGGAATTATAACAAAGTGAAAATGAGGGTTTCTAAGGGTTTAACCCCTTAGTTATAGGTTCTCTCAATATACATACAAGGCTTGAAATGATGATAAGCAATAAATACACAAAGTCTTTACAATGAGAATGAGAGAAATTTAAAAAATTAAAACACAATGAATGATCATGGTAGTTGGTAGTTGAGTATTCAATCCTTCTCAAGACCTTAAATGGTCCACTGGCCTGGTATTTATAGTTGAGGGCAAAAAAAGCCAAAAATTGAGCCATTATTGGAGTCGATTTGGTTGAATTAAATGCACTAAAAATGTCGACAGGTTATCTGAAACTATCAATAGTTTGGTTTGAAATATTGAACCAAACGATATATATACTATTGACAGTTTTTATACAGAAGCTGTCGACAATTTGATCCAGAAAGCATGCTTTTTGAACTATCGATAGTTACACAAATACTGTTGACAGTTTGGCTCTTTAATCAAATGATATTGTCGACAGTTCTTAGAATAATGTCGACAATTTTGAGATATGATTTTCAAAATGGCTTTTCCTTTTAACTTGATTTTAAAAACAAGTTCCATGGATTGAACATGATTTCAAAACTTGTTTTATGATTAATCTTTGATTGATTGGAAGAATAAGGACACATTGATAAGAGCAAATTTGATTTTAGCTTGAATACAAGATGTTTGAAAATTGAATTTAAATCAAGGATCTATACTTTGATTTTTGAGGATTGTCATTATCAAAACTAAAACACCAAAACTATCATTAAAATATCATCTACCTCTATACACCACTCCACAGAGACCACACATGGATTCCCACCTTTCACCCTAGATGATTCCGTTCAACAACAAATCTCCAACACCAATGCACAAGACAACTCTATCACCTCTAGTCTGAAAATTAGATACATAATCGAAAACCAACAATAGATTATTAATTCTCTTAGCCACAAGCATCACATTCATTATATGTTTAACTAACATCCACCCACATGTCTACTAGTTGCATCTCATGCAGTGGTATGTGACTTACCATTTTTTATCATTAGTATCTTATACTAATCAAAGATAGTAACCCATGTACTAGTCCATAATCGATTCATCATAATCCCCATTTGATAAATCTAAGAACTAGGAATTTCTTTAAGAAATCATGTGTTATAGATCCTTATCACATATTCTTAAGAAATTAAGAATATGATTATAAGAAAATCTAAGGACTCATTCATACACACTTGGAGAGCAATGGATGAAGAAATGGCCATTTTATTTATTTTCAAGAATATAATACATGTATCCTTATTGCATACTAGATGTCATCAAAATCCAACATTAAGGCATACATCACTAACACTAAGAACACCCACATTCCACTATGAAGGTTAAATCGGGAGCAAACTGTAAAACTCCAAGGTACTAAGCCAACGACTCTGTGGATGAAGAAAGCAAGTCAGATAGGACCACCAAAAGAGCCACATAACACCCTTGGGGGGGGGGGAAACCATCAATTCCTCAAGCCTCCTTCTCTTGTGGATTATTATCTCTAGCACTTGAAGGACTACATACTTGTTGTAGCACCATTACTTTGTGTTTTTCTTTGTGATTCATGCATGATTCACCATGTGATATCTAATCCCATTGATGATGTATCTAGTAAATCTAATTTTCATGTCAAGAGGTCATAAAGCAAGTCAATAATCTCCTTAGATAACTTACGAGATCTTCCATGATCTTTCTAACCTATATGTAACTAAACATTAATGGTCTGTGAATAATAACAAAATTTACATGCCAATGTATCAAGAAGGTTTGAATTAAACTTACATAATTGTAAAACCCAATATGAAATGACGAATGATATGTGCGATTTAGTTCACATTCTCAAATATGTTACCTATTTTGCGTTAGGAAGTTTCGATTCTCCTTACATATTTGGTTAATACAAATAATGGAAGTTAGCTACGAAGGGGATGAACTAAATCAATGTACCAATAGTTTCAATAGCTTTTAGAAAACTCACTCTCAAAATAAGGTATGAAAGATCACCCAAGAGGAGGGTGAATTGGATGTTTTGGATATTTTTTGAAAATAATGAAAGTACTTTAAAATATGATGCAATAAAGTTATTTAATGATAACATTTTTCTCAAACTATAAACATTTGTAGCAATGGATAGAAATTTAATCATTTGATATATATGAAAATATTAATATGAGAATGTATACATGTAAGAAAGAAAATTAAGAAAACTCTTTTGTAATAATAATAGACATCTTGAAACACACGAAATCAAAGTATGTATTTGAGGAATAAGAGTATATATAAACATATTTGAAAATCTTTTATGTATGTAATGAAAAACTAATGTTTGAAAAACTTTTTATGCAAGCAATGAAAACTGAAACAAAGATATTTGATGATGATTTAATTAAGACAGGAATACATTGTATGATATATTAACAAGAATGTTTCATGTAAAGCCAAATGAAAAACTTGTTCTAAACATAAAATGTTTATGAAAGAACAAAGTGCAAAATTTAAAGGAAGGAATAAGAGAAATAGTTATAAAGATGTGAAAGAATATGATTTTTAAGATAAATCCAAACAAAAAAGCACTTGAATGATAGTTGAAAAGATAATGCTATGAGTTGTAAATATGTATAAAAAATATTTGCATGGTAGATGAAAGAAAAATGTTGTTAGAGAAAATAAGAGCAAGCAACATCAATACAATAATTTAGAGTGGTTCGGCCAACTGCCTAGTCCACTACCTTAATTCCTCATTAAGGATTTGAAAATATCCACTAAGAGATTTAATTTTTAGGGCTCAACTATAACCCATATATAGTTTTTATAGATTCAACTATAACCTCCATTTTTACGAGATAAGTAAGAATCTCAGTTTTTACAGGCTAAGCAGTAACCTCCACTTTTCATGGGCTAAGTAAGAATCTCTACTTTTACAAGTTTAGCAGTAACCTTTTAGATGAGGATTTTTCACATTTGGCTTAGCCACAACCAAGACATTGCCTTTCAAGGTTCAAGCATAACCTTTTACAAGATTCACAAAGAATTGTGAAATGATCACTTAAGAGAAAAATATAAGATGATACAAGATAACAAATATTCTCTTGAATAAAAGAGAGTTACAAGAATGAATGAATTAAACACTTAACTCTCTTATGTAAAATCTAATTTAGAAAGATATACATGAAATCTCACCAGATAATTGCTTAGAGTGTAGAGGATAAACACGAAGATCACTCACTTAAGCATTTTGAAATTGGCCTGAAATGAATAAGGCTTGTTATGATTTGATTTGCTTTATATTAGTCAAACATCAACACACATGGTTATGTCGACAGCATAGGCTTTCTTGATGCCTCAACAGCAGTAGCCATTCTCTTAATTAACAAACCATCTTGTGCTGCATTTGGCCATTTATAAAAGCTTGAGACTTTGGACATTTGCTTTGATTCCTGCACACACTCACAACTTCTTTGATTTAATTGATAACAATCAAGTTAGATGAAATCATATGCATATTATATGGATAAACATTTAGCACACTATGCATAACCATATTTATCATTATTTTATAAGAGAATAAAGAATTAAAGTTCTAATAGTCAAATCTATTCTCTAAGTAAGGGCTATATTTTTTAAAATTAGATGTCAGTTATGTTAAAGTTATGCCCCACAAGCCAATTATATTTACATGTAACTGATCATACTTTACATTTTGATTCTTTATCTTCAATCAATTATTTTTGCAAGGCATTATGTTTTTATTTGTCATTGATGGTTGTCATCATTATTTATTGTAATCCATACTTGACAAAGTTCATAGATCAAATAGGCTCATGGAATATAGTTGTGCATAGAAATGACGATCATGAAACATATTCCTTTCAAACCTTGATCTTAAATGTTCCTAGTCATAGAGTTATTAGGATTGGACACTAATAACTTTGATAAACTAGCACATATGATGCATGCTCAATTAGGAGAATGTCTCGTTTCATGGACATTTGTGTGAGGACACTAGTGCATATATGTGGGTGCTTATCATATGAATAAGTACAATGAACTGACCCGCTACAGAATTTCTAATGGTTATTATTTAATGTCAAATTGGAATTCCTGTGTTGCAATAGTGTAGATTGATCCTTAGACTTGAGACATCATGGTAGTCTTATTTTTGACTGGTTACGCTTTGGTTCTTTTTGGATTCTAATGGAGTCATTAACAAATTATCACTGGGCGTAACACTACAAAAAAATTGATTTTTAGCGACGGTTCTTTTGCGACGGTTTCTAAAACCGCCGCAAAAAATGAAATTTTGTGGTGGTTTACAAACCATCGCAAAATACTATTTTAGCAGCGGTTTTTTTAACATTTTGCGGTGATTTTGAAAAACCGTAGTAAAATTCATTAAAACATTTAATTTTGTGGCAGTTTTCAAAAAATCGCCACGAAATTTAGAAAATAATTAAATAATTAAATAATTAAATTAAATTTAGCAGCGATTTTTGAGAAATCGCCGCTAAATTAAAAATAATTAAATAATTTAAAATTAAAATTAAATTAACATTTACGGCGGTTTTCAAAATTGTCGAAAAATTCATTAAAAATTTAATTTAGCGGCGGTTTTTCAAAACCGTTGCTAAATTAAAAAAAAAATAATTTAAAATTAAAATTAAATTAATATTTGCGGCGGTTTTTAAAAATCGTCGCTAAATTCAAAAATAATTAAATAATTTATAATTAAAATTAAATTAATATTTGCGGCGATTTTCAAAATCATCGCAAAATTCATCAAAAAATTTAATTTAACGATGGTTTTTCAAAATCGTCGCTAAATTAAAGAATAATTAAATAATTTATAATTAAAATTAAATAATTTAAAATTAAAATTAAATTGAATTAAATTAACAAAAAGAAATATAAAATCTTAAAAGAAATTTAAAATTTAATTTAAATTAATTACAAAATCTTTATATATATAAAAGTAGGATAGTCTTGAAAAAAGAAATTTCTCCCCAAAACTTGCATTAATGATTTGCAATTAATACTTATTATATTAATAATTTATATTTTGTAATTTGCATTAATAATTTAAAATTTTCAATTGCTTTGAAATAATAAGTAGTAATAAAATTTCCCCCCAAAACTTGCATTAATGATTTGCATTTATTACTTATTGCATTAATAATTTACATTTTGTAATTTGCATCTTTATATATATAAAAGTAGGATAGTTTTGAAAAAAGAAATTTCCCCCCAAAACTTGCATTAATGATTTACAATTAATACTGATTGCATTAATAATTTGTATTTTGTAATTTACATTAATAATTTAAAATTTTCAATTTCTTTGAAATAATAAGTAGTAATAAAATTTTCCCCCAAATTAATGATTTGCGTTTAGTACTTATTGCATTAATAATTTACATTTTGTAATTTGCATCTTTATATATATAAAAGTAGGATAGTCTTCAAAAAAAGAAATTTTCCTCCAAAACTTACATTAATGATTTACAATTAATACTTATTGTATTAATAATTTGCCTTTTGTAATTTTCATTAATAATTTAAAATTTTCAATTACTTTGAAATAATAAGTGGTAATAAAATTTTTCCCCAAAACTTGCATTAATGATTTGCATTTAGTACTTATTGCATTAATAATTTACATTTTGTAATTTACATCTTTATATATATAAAAGTAAGATAGTCTTAAAAAAAGAAATTTCCCTCCAAAACTTGCATTAATGATTTACCATTAATACTGATTGCATTAATAATTTACATTTTGTAATTTACATTAATAATTTAAATCTTTCAATTGCTTTGAAATAATAAGTAGTAATAAAATTTTCCCCCAAAACTTGTATTAATGATTTGCGTTTAATACTTATTGCATTAATAATTTACATTTTGTAATTTGCATTAATAATTTAAATCTTTCAATTGTTTTGAAATAATATGTACTAATTATTGTAATATTAATAATAAATTTTAAATATACGAGTTTTTTAATGCTAATTGTTTTGTATTAAATTTGCTTGAGTATTATGAGAAATATTAATAGACAACTTAAACTATTAATTAAGTCATAGAAAATTATCTATTTATTTAAAATATTATTTTTATATGTTTATTTTATGTATATTTATATAATATTAAAATATAATAGTCAAATAAAGTATTTTGCCAAGTGTCAATCAATGGTGAATTTTTCTCTCTCAAAAATTTGCATTAAATCAAAGGTTGTGATTAATTAATTATTAATTACTTTAATAATTATATTATAGTCTTGAAAATGTGATGTCTTAACAAATTCATAAAAAATTATTTAAGGTTGTCAAATACTAGGGTTTTTCAATGCTAATTAATATTTAAGGTATCACATTTTTAAGATTATGGAAGAAATCAAAATTTATTTTTTTTAAATTTTGTTATTATTGAAAAAACTTATTCTTACTCATATTTAAGAGTTTTAATTTATATTTATAATTATAATATAATAAATAAAAAATAACGAACGTCTTTCAGTTGAAATATTATAGATTTTATAATATTTATTTATAAATAAATATAATATAATAAAAAAATTATAAGTATATTGAATTAAAAGTGTTCTCCATTAGCATATTGAATAGTGAATAATTAAGTAAACTTAAATTTTTTCAACATGATTAAAGATTAAAAAAATTATAATTATCAATTTTGTTAAAATTATTTAAAATAATAAATTTATTTTTTTATTTTTAAATTAAACTCACCCATATATCACACGGGTTCACCACTAGTTAACTAAAAATTTAATTTAAAAAAATAAAAATAAAAAAAATTAACAAAATTTTAATAATTTTAAAAAATATATAATTTTTTTATTTTTAATAAATTAATTTAGTTAATTTAATTCAATTAATTTATTTTTAATTTATTCCTTTACTCTTTTAAAAAATAATAAATTAATTAATATTATTCTTTTATATTAAAAAATATAAAATATAATTCTGGAAAGTAGTGGTATATAATTTATATATGCAGTTATATAACAAGGGAGGTTGGCAGATCAGGCGGTTACAAACATGCATGTGCACAAGGGAGGTTGTGGGTTCAAAACTTGGGGAAGGGGGTTGGCAATTTCCAGCCTCGCCACGTGGCGTGCAGACATGCGGCCACGTGGCTGGGCGGGCACGAGCGAGCGGGCGGATGGGAGAAATTAAAATTTTTAATTTTGTTTTAATTTTTGTGGCGGTTGAAAAACCGTCGCTAAAATTAAATTTTTTTTTTTTTTAATTTTAGATGCAATTTTTCAACCGTCGCTATATATTTTAAAAACCACCGCTAAATCACTAATTTTGCGGCAGTTTTAAAACCGCCGCAAAAAATATGATTTGCAGTGGTTATTCCAGCGGTTGGTCAAAACCGTCGCTAAATGCTCCGCGACGGCTTAAAAGAGAGATTTAGCCCAATGTGATTAAGGGCCGGGCCTAAATTGTTTAGGGGTTTCCAATGCACGATTAGGGTTTTTTAACTCTATAAATATGCCACTTAAGAAGTTAAAAAAAAAAAAAAGATGAAATTCGAATCTCTCAAGAGTCGCCTAGGGTTGCTAGCACTACTCGAGGCGTTTGTGGAAAGGGTCAATCGCGTGGATCGACTTGGAGGAGTTCGCACTTGCTACTCTACAGATCATAACTGAGCATAATCGAAGCTTCATGGTCGCTGGTTTGCTAACAGTGGTATCAGAGCGAGGTTATTTCGAACGTTTAATGATTTTGTTATCTGTATTTTGATTCGATCATTTTATGGCAGTGTAACAAATCTGTCTTGCTTATGGATCTGCCATTATTTGGTGGATCATTTATGAAGTAACGAATCAGCATTGATTTCGGTTCTGCCATTATTTGATGAATGATTTATGCATCGAATCAGCATGCTAAGATGGTAGATTATTAAGTTCAGTGATCGGTTTTTAATATGATATGAAACTGATGTATAGAAACGGTTTAAATCTGCCATTATTTTGCTGTTTCAGTCATGCAGCAAATCTGTTTGTTTTTTAGGGTTAATCAAGATCTGTAATCGGCATGCAATAAGATTAAAACTGATTCAGATGATGGGGTCGTTTTATAGAACAGCATGTTCGAAAAGAATCAGTTTGATATGATCAAATCAAGATCAGTTTTGGTTCAAATAACAATGTTTAACATGATCAACATGAAAAATCAGAATTGTTTTATTATCTGTTCGAATAGTATATGATCTGTTTTGATATGATCGATTTGAGATTATTATCTGATCAAATAGAAGCATCCTGATATGATAAAAAATGAGCAGCAATAATGATACGATCAGTATTTGTTTATCGTTCAATATGATCAGTACATGTTCGAACAGTTTGCAGTGTGTGTTAGGTTTATGATATGATTTTAACCGAACACCAATCATTTCTGATATGATCTTAAATGAACAGCATTATGTCGATATACATACTGATTGCAAGGGTTTGTGATATGATCTAATCCGTGCAATAATCTATTGCTGTTTGGATTTTACCTATCAAGTCATAAATCTGGAATGGATGCATAGTTATTGAATGATTAAGGTTTCCTCATAAAACCATACCCTAAATTCAATTGGGACATAGATTGATGAAAGGATTTTATTGCACGATAATTGCAATTGAAAAGGTCCATGTTTTTCTATCGTTGGCTAGGTATTCATGGCATGTTACTAGACGTTAACCATGATATGTAGGGTTTTAGAATTAATTTGATTAATTCTAAAACAATTAATTAAAGAGTTTAATTAAGAAGCCCATGAGATGTGTTAATTAAGAAGCCCATAAGTTTAACTAAAAAGTTTAATTAAATCTAATAAGTTGGGCCTTCATATAGCCCAATAGAATTGGCCCTACATCTAGCTCAATGGTGGACCTAAGGGGTCACACACTTAGGTCGAGCCCGTTCCACAATTTAAAAGAGAGATTCGGCCCAATGTGATTAAGGGTCAGGCCTAAATTGTTTATAGGGGTTTTTCAAGGCACGATTAGGGTTTTTTAACTCTATAAATATGCCACTTAAGAAACTGAAAAAAAAGAAGAAGAAATTTGGATCTCTCAAGAGATGCCTAGGGTTGCTAGCACTACTCGAGGCGTTTGTGGAAAGGGTCGATCGTGTGGACCGACTTGGAGGAGTTCGCGCTTGCGACTCTACGGATCATAACCAGGCAAAATCAAAGCTTCACGGTCGCTGGTTTCCTAACAAGTTACTCAATTAACTCTTAGAGATACTCGACTGATATATGAGCATACTTGATTTGATATCTCATGTAATCGATTATATATAAGCCTCACTTGAGTATGACCAAGTCATTACTCGACTAGCTTAGAAGTTACAGAGACTTTGCATTAAGTACTTAACTACTAGGCTAAACTTACTCGAGTATAGATAACATATATAGATAACTGATGCTCGAGTATAGATAGCTGATCCTCGATTAATCTTAAGAACAAAGACTTGGCCAGATTTCAACCAACCTTTACTCGACTAATATATATAGATACTCAATTAGCAAAATATTTTACTTGATTGATGAGAAAGATATACTTGACAAAGGAGACGATTGAAATTTTGATACTAAGAGATACTCGATTAAAAATAACTCTTTACTTGACTGAGTTTGAGAAAGTAGAGAGTTTACATAAAATACTTGAGTAGGAAACTTTAATAGTCAATTGAAAATAGATTTGCTAAAACACACAGTTGATTAATTTGAAAAGCACACTGAGCATTACTCGACTAAAAATAAGCTCAGGTTTTAATAAGCTATAAAGATACTCAATTTCTTCAAAAGCTTACTCGAGTGTGAAAGATTCATACTCAATTTTACAAAGTACCAAACTTGATTATAGCATTAAGAAACATAGCTTTTATAAGAACGTAATCGATTGACTAACTTTAATACTCGATTATTTTGAAAAATCAACTGAGCAATACTTGATTGATTTAAAATATATTTTTAGATTGAAATTTTTGCTTATTTGAAGATTATAAGGCTATATAAGCATGAAGTTTTTCAATTTAAAATGATTTATATAAAATATTTCAAAAATCATCAATAAACTAAATTTATCAAAAATATATTCTTTAAAATTATTTTCTTCATAAATCAAAATACAATTTTTTTCACAAAGTAATTGCAATAGTGTTGAACAAAATGTATCGATGAGCTACTTGATTGTTGTTATTGCTCAATAAGAATGATTCTTGTCTCCCTAATGCACGAAATAAACTCCTTAGTTTGTTTCAACTCTACCAACATCAAAATTGCTTATAGGATGGCATAGCTTAGAACTCAACATTGTTTACCTGACACAAAATTAAATGTCATGTATTCCTTAACTAAATATCCCTTTGCTATAAACCTCTCCTATCATGCTTGATTGCACACGTATGACTTTAGTGTCATGATATATATATATATATATATGATAGAGTATTTTGATACAGACATGTGGAGAGTTAATATTGTAAAAGTAACAAGTTGTTGAAACAAACACTAGTTATAGATTACCTCTCCGTCCACATGATACATCCACCGATATTACATTGGACTTTCATACTTGACCTCTTTAAATGAATTGGCAGATGCTCTAACTCATTAAACAATGTGACTGCAAATATTGGTTAAAGATGACAAAGAGTTATTACAATCCTTTCCTAAAGATGGTCCAATTCACCTTCGATCTCTAATAACCTTAAAACATAGCTGGTGAAAGAAGTTGTAAAGCTCAATGATCCGTCAACTAATTACATGTGGAGGCAGTGTCTTGGTATACCTATCAATAGTGATTACTCCATTATATATGGCTATCATGGCTCTTCAAGGCATGAATGGTGCGTTGTCTAACACTCACACATGTAGTGAAGCTTAATGCATAATTATTAGGGACTTTGACATTTTTCAATATCTTACAAAACATACGCTTCTTATAATTACCCATCACAAAATAGGCTGCAAGTAGATAACCATTTATCACCCTGCTCTATGGGATCCAACTCCTTTTGAATCCCCGTTTCTTATAGATCAAACCACATGTTTTGATTACTCTTGACATCCATTCCCATGATATTATGGATCAAATTATCTCAATCATTCTCTTCTCAAATGCATAACATCGATCCAAGTTATGGTGTTGCAAGTTTTCCTCCTAGTAAGGCAATTCAAAAAAGATGTTTTTCCTCTTCCAATTGTACATGTTTTGTGTTTTTGTGTCATCTATACATATTCTTCGCTTCTTTTTGCCTTCTATTTTTTTTTTTTTTTTTGTGGATCACCTTTCACCTCATTTAACTTCCCAAATTGGTTGACATTATTATTTGGAAACATTTCCAATACCTCCTGAATAGACAACTAGTTTGGGCTAGTATCAAGTTCAAGCCTTCAATAAAAAAGGCAACAGTCAAATCGAAATTTGTGGAATTGATAAGTAACCACCAATTTTTTCATGTCTTTTTTTTTTTCGTGGATCAATTGATGTGACAAGTGTTAACATTACAAATCAGACATGCATAACTTTCCTTCGTACTCCAACCTAACAAATTTGCATATGTGGGAAAATCATTAAATCTCCCAAAGTAGCTAGCATTACTCGCATCAGAAGTTAAGACACTCTCTATCCATAATAATTTAAGTTCATTCACAACTAGCTACAAATTAATTAACATTGATATCATTTCCCGATGCCTTTAACCCATCAATGAGCAATGTTCACATATATAATGTATTGTTGTTTCAAACACAACTATGATGACATGTTATATGCCATAAGAACAACATGCCATGTACTGTGTGATGCTCAAACGTTCTAAATGGATTGCAATACCTATATATCAGAAGCATAGAATTTGAGTTTTTTTTCATGACATTCATGTCTTTGTAGAAAAATTCAATAAAGTCGAAAATCCCTTTTAAGTATGAAGCCTACATTCGATTCGTATGCATCCAACCCTTGTCCATGGTTGTTAATTAAAAGCAAGGATCCCAAATTATCTAGTAGCGAACTGTTTAAAATTTCAAAATATGTTGCACACTTATTAAAGTAAGTGGAGGGTAGGTATTACACCACACGGGGGAAAGAAAAAAAAAATGCTTAAATAAATAAATATAATATAGACAGGAGTGTTAAGCATAACAAAAACAAGTGTACTCTAGATAGAGGTGTTATGCAATCTGTAATGTATCTTGGGTGCCCATTGGAGGTTCTCTTTAATTATAATAACTAATGAAATTGAAGTAGAAACAATCACATCTCTGACTGTTCTTTTCTGTTTTTTATTTTATAAACCAAATTTAACTAAAAATTATTGTCTTAAAATCGATAATGAGTCTTTCGGATGAACGTATATTTCCTATTCGTTTGTTGTTTTTCCTTTGATAATGTTTCGATGATTAAAAATTTTATATATTTAAAATTTAAAAATAAATTATATTTTATCTTTGAAAATGGAAAATATTCAATTCAATCAATGCCAAAAGATATATATGATTTCAATATTTCTAAGATCTTTTATATTTATTTTGAAATCAAATTTTTGTATTTGTTTTGAAATCAAATGTGCAAGAGTGTCAAAATATTATGCTCTCATGAACACTCTTTTTGAAGTCAAAATTGTCAACCCATATTAGTGTATCTGTCGACTGTTTTGTGCTTTTGATTTTTAGGCTATTAAGTAAGGAAAAATTGTTGATTGATTTGGTGAAACTATCAAATATTTTAAACCTTTCAGGAAAACACAATCAAAAATCTCTATGAACTATCGACAAACATTTTTTATGCTCTCTATTGTTTTAATTTAAGTTCATTTTCAGTTGACTGTGCCTATATAGTGTCAACTTTTTTGTAAAGCTACTGACTTGTTGCTCATCTAACGTTTGTTGAAAGAAGTTGATCGACCTCTTTTATAAAAGAATCAACCATTTGCCAAAGCCCAATGTGTGTTTCAAATTGCCAAAGAAAACTGTTGACCGGTTAAATAAAATTGTCTACCGTTTCCTTTATTTACATTCTATAATGGTTAGTTTTTGCTGGTTTCAACAATTATAAACGACTACTTTTTCTTCAAGCTCAGGAGAAACCTATAAATACAACTCTTGGATATACTAAAGAAGACTAATGAGTGTAAATAAAGTGTTAAGAACTTACTATTTTATTGATCCTTTTCATTAGTGCTTAAGTTTTCATTTTTCTGTTAGAAGACTATAGATGTCATTTGTATTACATTATCTTTGTGTTTTCATTTGAGAGACATTGTAATTGAGATTGTCAACTCTCAGATTTTCTTTTTGTAATTTATTCATGTAATTTCCAGCGATTGTACTAGAGAGCTTACAATTATTGATAAGAGGTTGTATGTCCTAGTAATTTATGCCAGATGGATTACTTGATAAAGTATGAGATTTTAGTGAATTTGAAAATTCTTAATGGAGAGTTAAGGTAATATAATACGTTGAGTTTAGCAGAATCCCTATAAGTCTCTTGTGTCATTTTTCATTCTTGTTTTATATCTTTCAATCATTGCATTTGTCATTTTATATTTTTTGTTTTAATTCACTAAAATCTCATTTCAAGTAAAAAATTTCAAATTTAAATAAATTTTTAAAACACCCAGTTCACCCCCTCCCCTTTTAGGTGTGTGGTGTCATTACTTGAGCCAACCTAACAATGTTGTTGTCTGAAAATAAACAATCATGTTAATATTGTTGTGCAGTATAGCAAGCTTGGATGGTGGAAATGAATTTGAATGTTTAGTTATTTCTAATAAGAAGAATTTTGGACACTATATGCTCTTAGTTTTAGTTTTCTAGTTTTTTGGTAAAATTAATGGCCATGGAAACAAGAGTTTTAAAAATGCATTTATATTCTTTTTCCACCCCTCACAATTCAAATTCACAAACCAAAATAAAAATTATTAGATATACCACACACATAATTATAGGAAAAGGTCATTAACATATACAAAAACTTGTTCATATATATGGTTATTGGAGATTGACATTAAGATTCTTTTTACATGTACATAAAAATGGCAATCCTACTTCACAGGTTTCAATCAAACTTTCAAATCTTGGTCAAAGCAAGGGTGTTTTTCCAGTACATAACTCATGCTGCAATACAATAGTTTATACATTTAAGGTTCAATATCCAAGTGTAACAAGGTTTCTCCTTAATCAAGAAATTAATGGACAAATGCACACATCACTAAATGAAATGCATAAACCCTATCCATCCTATGCAGCTAAACAACCACGCAGGCAGAGAAAGAAAGAAGGGACTCACTAGGAGAGATGAGAGGGAGACTGAACGACAAAGAGAGAGATCGAGGGACTCACCTAGAGAAGCGTCAATGGCGAGGCAACAGAGGATCAAGGGACACACAGTCGGCAGCGATGACAACCGTTCTTTCGGTAGACACTTTATATATTATTGTTTCTTTTTTTCTTGACATGATAAAAGCGTCTGGGTCTTTATTTTTACCAACATTTTTTAGGTATTTTAAGACAGTCATAAACATTGCTAATTTCCCAGCATTTTTTTCCAAGTTTAACCAGCATTTTAAATTGCTGGTTAAAGTTAGTCAATTTTACCATCATATTGTAAAATTTTTACGGCGTTTTCTAAACAATTTATAAATGTTGAGAAAAGCCTAATTTCTTATGGTGAATAACTGATTTGTGCACCAATATTATAAATCAAAGAAAAAAAAAATCAGAAATTTTCCAGGAAAGGAAGAAGAAGGAAAAAACTAGTAGTACATGTGAGAACAAAGTAAATAATATATATATAAATACACACACACACACACATTTGACAGCCAAAACCAAAACCAAGGTATAATTGGGCAAAGCCCATAAGTGCTAGAATAAAGCAAAGAAGCTGAGATCTACCACATAAAAATTAGAAAGAAGCTGAATATATGATAAGAGGGTTTTCCTCATCTCGTCTCACCTCGTCTTCGTGTTGATCGAATGACACGAATGTCGTTGAGTAAAGTGAGAAGATAGTATTGATTGAATGTCGTTGAGGTTTTCTATGACTCTGAAGCCTGAGAACTTGGTGAGAACTGAGAAGATCAAGGAATGGAGAGAATGCAAGAGGGAGATTGGTGCTGAAAAATGTCTCAAACATATATAAAGAAAATATTGCAACTTGTCCCCTCTAAATATAAGCCCCTTACGACTCAGAACAAATGGGCTTGGACCATATGGGGTCTATCTTTAAAAAATGGAGTGGTTTTAATGGGGGCTTGGTTTGGGTTGGAATTGGGGGCAGACTCTAACCTATTGATAAGTCTGTCCATCACCATCCACGATCGCATTTTCTGTAAAGTCATTATATCATGTGTCATATTTAAGGCAACAAATACCACCAAAATACAACATAATACTACCTATTGAATAAAACTGCACAAGTTGTATATTGATTAGCTAGAAGCTTTCAAAATGAGTCCTGACAATACTATATTCAAAAGATCCAAACCAAATAGCTAGAAGCTCTTCAAAATAAGACTGACAATACAAAATTCAAAAGATCCCAACTAAATAGAGAAACATATGCATCATAGAAAATGGAAACGCTATAAAGTTAATTGTTGAAACCATGAGAGCATAGAGGAGGTAATTATGCATAAAGAAGAGTAGTTTCAAGTAGACTTTCCATTGTCGCCTTCATCTTGATCTCCGTCCATAAGCTCATTCACACAAAATTGATGCAAGTTTTCATACATTTTCTTCCACTTCTGGGCCATTTGCATAGATCTTGACAAGTCATTCTTTAGTTGTTCCACCTCGAGTCCATCAGTTGCAGAAGAACCTTGTTGCTGAATATAAAAACCAAGAAGGTGGATCAGTATTCTCAGTTATCCACCAAGTAAAATAACAAAACAACATATCAAGCATTTATCCCACAGTATGGGTTGGCTACATGAATTCTAGGTTTCCATTCATTTCTATCCCTTGCCTTTTCTTCATTAATGCCCATATACGTAATATCAAACCCGAGTGTCTCCCACCAAGTTTCGTTTCTTGGTTTCTTCCAATGTCTAAGTAATCTTTTTTTTGGGCTAGGTGTCTAAGCAATCATTTCTATAATAAAAAAATTCAAAGGCTTCTTGGACAAAATCAAATCATCGAATCAGAAGATCTGATTCATGTGAAGGGCAATAATAATTTATTTACTATCCAATTTGAGCTTCTTTTTCTTTAATCCCCATTAAATTAGAATATCCAAGTCTTCATTTCAATATGGGTCAGGAAATATCACAATACTGTTGTATCACAGGCTGGGAACTTGCCATCCAACCCAAAGTTTTAACCTTTTAGGTGGTGTTGTCTACCCAATATCTCTTCTTTCTACTGCCCCTTACCGCACATGAAATTAGATCAAGAATTAGGTCACTCTGATACCACTTCGTTACAAGTTCTGTGCTAGCCATCCACCCAAAAGCTCAAGCTGTTAGGTGGTGTTATCTACCTCCACATAGATAAGAAGAATATAAAGTCCATACCTCTATGCTATATGAATGGCAACTCTAAACTGCAGCAATCTTACAGAAAATTGCCAACATGCTCATAATAATAGATCATTAACTGTAACAAAAAGGCATGCTTCGAAGAACAAAGTTATGTATTGGAAAACTGAAACATATAGTGGGAACACATTGCCCAAGGAAACTATTTTTCAAGCAATGAATGAAATCGCAATAAATTTTACAAGGGAAACTGTTTAAAGGATTTTAAAATTTTGTAATAACTCACATGGAAACTTTCGTTTGATAAATAATATGGAAAGTACTAAATAACATAGTTGGATTTTTTTTTTTTTTTAAATTTGCACTCTTCTTGCTTTTTCACCAACAACAATATTCAGCCTTTCTGATTAGTTTTCTTAATCATTACCACATCCTAACCTTTTACTTCACATTTCAACTTTAGAAATGCTTATTGATTTTCTCAGGATGTCTTCTTAATTTCCTGAACTACTTATCCTATACCAACTCATGTCTTGCTTAAATTTTGTAAAATAAAGTGACTAGCATTAATACCTATGGCTGTAGAATAAAAATTCTATAATGTATTCAAATTCCATCCTGGTTGCCATTTTGCAAATTCAGAAATATGACTTCTAAAAATATTGAGGTGGCATTCCTCAACAAAACTAGAATGTTTCTATCCTGATATACAAAACCATGAAAGAACTCGTGTTTAAAAATGTATTTTCAGAACACAATAATGCACACCAAAGTTGTAAAAGCACCAAAAAAGGTCATTAGTCATTTAAATCACTCATTGCGCAGTGGTACACAAAATGACAGTACTTCCCTTAAAAGAAAGCTTGCACACTTGAACCTACACCAATTCTAACCAGATGGATAAAGAATAGGCGTAATATCATGACCAAGAAGGAAGACAAACTGGAGGAAAAGGGTCTACCATCGTAATAAAGTAGATTAAATTGTCACCTTATGAATTATCACAATAGGGCATTAAATGCAATGACTAGTCAAGAGAAAGATTCACCTCAAATAAGCTAACATAAAACAAATAACTACAAATTTTCTAGCCTACCTAGAGATTTTTATCTGTGTATTATGTTAATTTAGTTTCCTAAACTGCAAATAACAAATGATTTATCCATTCCAACTTTAAATTCTATGGTTCAAAGCATTTAATAGATGAGAACAGAGAAAGCTTCAAGAGATTTTAATCCACGAAAGAATAAATTCATGGGTAACTGTGAAGTAAAGCCTAGAAGGGTTTAGTATGAACAAAATTAGAAAATACAACCAAAGTGATGGGTAAACACTTGACGACGAAGCAAATTGATGTAAATATCTATGTAAGTGCAAACAAAGGGAAGATGATACACATTATACATGCAAAGTCAATCACAGATATATAGTCAATAGCAATAGTTAAATCAAGAATATTCGTCACGAAAATATGAACCTGTAGCTCTTTGATCTGATTATTAATAATTTGAGCACTGATGTATGAGCCACTCAGTGGTTCAACACAAGTAGACTGGCCACCTAGATAAGTCTTAATTTCTACGATTTCATCGGCAGAACTTGTGTACTTCTCCAGTGGAGGTGCTAATGTAGATCCATGCCTTCCCACTGAAGCAGATTGAGAATTCAGTACCATCCGAGGATTTAAGCTTAGTGGAGAACTCATAACAAGAATATTGTTAACAGGACCTGGACAAATACCAAAAAGGTGTGTTACTCATGTTATATAACTCAATTCCCATGGAAAACACCATTTATAGAAAGAAAAACAAACAAAAAATCATTATGGAGCTTAAATTGGTGAGTAAAAACATCACAAATGCAAGGTTCCAAACAAATCCACAAATTAAAAAAAAAAAAGAACTCTCTGAACATATAATTTACTTCCACATTATTTTAGACTCTGAACCAATCAAGGTTTTAATGAAGTGGTTTGAGGATCTAACACAGTGCAACATTGGTTGAGGGGAGGACTCCTGCATTTTGTCCTTGGTGCCAGCTCCATAGATCTTATATTGCATAAGTTTGCTTAGAAGATAATTATATTTGAAGGTTAAATGATTTCCAGTGGTTTTTTTATATATATAAAAACATGATTTAATATATGCACTAACTTTGAACTATTTAGACGGTGCCAAGAGATGATCTTCAGGTATAACTTGACATTGTAAGGGTTGTGATGGAAAATATAAATATACCAATATTCATTCATATGTTAGATAGATACAAAAACAAAATATCTGCCTTGTTACAACATATCTCGTCAATTGCGAAGATGACATTTCACATAGAGCACGAGTAAAGTTCAACATTTCATTAACAAGTTTATGCCAAAATGAAGTAGATGTATATTACTGTTCAAAACAGGGAAAAAAATATCAAAAAGTAAATGCTTACCTTGCTGAGAAAACTTGGATGATTATTAAGAAACCTAGACACATAGGACATACCTCATCTGCTATGAGTGTTCCTAGAGGTTAAGAGAATTGATTTTTAAAAAAACCAAGGTAAAATGGTTAAAAGACCTGTGATAAAAGCTGCTTTGAATTGCTATGAACTACTTGCAGTGTGCTTGCTATAATGACTATAATGGTTAATGTTGGCTTCTAGAAAGAACGTTATGGCAAACATAACAACCTTTACGCATGAGATTTCTCTAGGAACACCAGACAAGGAGTACATGCAAAATTTCTATAAATAAACAATGAGAAATGGAATCATGAAAAGGTAAATCAATCACTAACTCATCACTTATTAAAAGATTCCTTGCATATGTTAGGAAACATGCTATCAGTTGATTGATTGAAGATTTTATTAATAGTTTTCTTATTTTGACATTACGCTAGATAATAGTTAATGATCAACAAATGATACATACAGTTATTTTTATTGTAGCATTTTACATATCACACCATGAATGGCATTCTAATAATTAAAAAATTCATAATTAAATATAACAATGCTATTTATTATCTATCTTCATGTTCAAAATTATAACATCAACAGATCAACTAAAGAGTCTGTTATTACAAAGCAATCAAGTTCCTACACAAATATAACAAAATTAATGGAATGCATTAACTTGACTACATGCATGCCATCCTCTTAATGAACTTTTATTGCCCATATTTCTGCCTGGTTACCTTGAGTAAGGAGGATAAGGATCCAATCTCATTGTGTTTACCTTCAAGGTCAAGCCATGCCAGCTGAAAGTAATGTACAAAATGGTAGCCTCAAGCATACACACTCTCATAGACAAAGACACATTCCATCTTAGCATGCAGCTCCTCTTTCTGCAATAACACAGCCTTTCCATTTCACAATTGAGAATGGTTCCTTTATATCCTTGTTCTTTGCCTCTAAGAGAACTCTAATGCTCTCAAGTCAAGAGAATGGTCTGCCTGCCTCACAGTTAATGTCATGGACATGGTGCACCGAGTGCTAGCCTAGAGAAAGATTTATGGGGTTAATGTTGCTTAACTGATAAGAGTTGTAGATCTACAAAGGTGGTTGCCCCCTTCCTAGAAAGACTTGCACCCTGCCCTTGAGCAGTGACAGGTGAGCAAGATGGTCAATAGAGACTCTTGAGAAATATGGTGAAGCACAGAAGGTGATTGGGTCACAAGTGGGAGCAAAAGAAACCATAAATAGAGGTAATAGAAGTAGCAAGCTAGAGTTTTTGCATGATAGTGAATGGTTCAATATAAAACAATAAAGAGACTATAAATGTGCTAAGGTAAAGAAGTAAGGTTTAAGTGGTTGCCTCTATGTTGTTTGACATTTTTAATTGGAATTAAACCAACTACCAACTCCCCTTAAAAGGCTTAAGACTACAAAGGTAGTGTGGCATGCTTCCCAATACATCTCATGTCTTGATCTAGAAATGTAACTATCTTCCATTCACAAACATTATACAAATATACATATGGGATGTGTTTGTATGCAAGATCGTATGGTTACTATATATTAATTTTGTATCAACATATACTAGAGAAGTTTTGACTGTAAACTCCTTACCTATTTTTCGGATTGGACACATTTATATTATAAATGGTAACTATTCATATGGAGACAGTTACACAGAAAAAAAACTGTCCAACTATATATTTTGTATGAATGAAATTGTTTCTATATTTTGCCCAACTGCCTAACTATCTATATTTCTTGTACACGGTTTTCTACATGCCCCTCAAGTTGAGCTATAAATATTAAGAAAGCCCATCTTGGATCTTCACATCTTTGAATTGAGTATTCGGTAGATCCTTATCCACCTTCAATTTTCCCTTCATAAAATGCTTGTTATTTAGGTCACTTTGAACCAATTGCTGCCAATATCTAGTTAGATGACTAAGATATTGGGTAATTGAGAAACCTCCTCGACGACGCCTCTGCTATGTCCTTAATGTCGGAGTACGTCTCTTTTGTGGCATCCTAGACTTC
The DNA here is from genome assembly GCF_014633365.1 of Diospyros lotus. NCBI lineage: Eukaryota > Viridiplantae > Streptophyta > Magnoliopsida > Ericales > Ebenaceae > Diospyros > Diospyros lotus. Next base: position 22,286,106 of record NC_068345.1, read on the forward strand.
TTGTCCCATCTTGTGGAGGATGAAATTTACTCCAACTTGATGTGTCTTCAGGATTGAAATACTTTTCCTTTGTGGCATCCTAGATCTCTTGTGCCATCTCAAGGAGGATGACATTTACTCTGACTTCCTGTGTCTTCAAACTCAGAATACTTCTCCTTTGTGGTATCCTAGATCTCTTGTGCCATTTTATGGAGGATGACATTTACTCCGATATCCTATGTCTTCACTGATAGTAGATTCATTTTATTGGCTTTCACATGCATCATCCTTCAGTTCCTCTCGAGATATGACTGACAACAAATTGAGTCTTGAGATCTCCCAAATGCTTATTAGGATTTAATTTGATGCGTCTCTTCTTTTTTGTGGGACTTCTGGCGATCTTCATGGCCAAGCATTGGCGATCCTCTTTGCCTTCTCTAGTGTGAGCGACAATCTGTCTTCTCTATGAGGACGATCGACGCGACTCTCTACCTACGACCAACCGCCTACAATTACCATCTTTGATGTTGAAGTATGGCTCTGTGCAACACCCTTTCATCTTCTTAGACAACAACGATGGTTGTTTGGGTTTTGTGCTACAAACCCTTTCGTCTTCCCCGTTGATCTCCGTTCTACAACCCTTCACTTTCTCTAATGCAGCTTCATGACTATGGTCAATTATCCCTTTGATAGCGATAGTTGTGATTGTAGTTAAGGGCAATGGCAACAGTGATGATTGGGGTTGTGATTGCAGCGATGGCGAACGAAGATGAAGGAGATGATCGGAGATGAAGGAGATGAGTAGTAATCGACGATGGCAGTGTTTTCTCTCGGGAAATCAGGGTTTCTCAATTTTGGCTTCAAGAACTTCACCATCTTCACCGTGCGCTCTCTCTCTCTCTCTCTCTAAACTCTCTATCTAACCCCACTCTAATATCATGAAGATGTTTTGATTGTAAACTCCTTACCTATTATTTTAATTGGACGGATATTTATATTATAAATGGTAACTGCTCATATGAAGACAGTTACACAGGAAGAAAAAACTATCTAACTGTATATTTTGTATGAATGAAACTACCTCTATAGTTTGCCTAACTGTCTATATTTCTTGTACACGGTTTTTTACATATACCAATTACATTACTAGATAAGTTAGTTTATCCATAAGTAACACAACCGAATACACATATATATGCAATGACATGTCTAAAAGATCATTCAATCAAGCACATCTTTGACAATACCTTTTGCATGTTTGAATATGCGAATGATATTACGAGTCCTGGTGTCCCACACTCGAACCATGCCATCTTCATAGCCAGAAATTAATAACACCCCATCCACGTCAAATGCTAAGGAAGTGACAGCCTTACTGTTCCAAAAATAGGATTGCAAATGTTTAAAAGGAATAAAGACTTAGAGAAAACCATCATTTCATGCACAAGACATTTGAACATAATATTTATGTCTTTGTATGATAAGTAAAACAATATTTATTCACCAATATAGGTGCAAACAAATGTAAAAACTAAACATGTTTAGGTCAATAAAGGCATAATAAGAACCATTCACTTGCTTTCCCATTAATGTCTACGAAAATAATGAAAATGTTATGACATTATAAATATTTAAAATTAGAAAGTGGGAGCTATCTGTTTTCTATTTGGAAAATTTTCTCATTTGAATATGATTTTCAATTTTATGTTTTATATAAAAAAATTCAAAAAGCAAGGCCTAAAATTCTTATCAAATCATTTTCCATAAGTCCACTCCAATAGAACTTTCCTTTTCAAGAACTCATGGCACCCTCGATTGCTTGAAACAGATGATATGGATTTTTTCTTTTTTTGTTTTCTTTAAACCATATTGAATTTATTGAAATCATTTTTTCAGGAAAGAAACTGATCCTATTCAAAGATCTAACTAAAAAGACATACTCAACTTCTTTACCTCTTTAACTTGGTTAACTTGAGCCTCTTCCTTCACAATATCTTTTCTAACTTCCCAATTTCCTTTCACTAACTCCAATTTCCACTTCCACAATATTCTCATTAATTTTTTGAATGCCATCTCCGAACATCTTCGTCTTCATGTTTCATCTTCAATAATTTTTTTCCTTGATAATTTTTTTAATGTCTTGTTTAGCATGAATTTTTCATATATTATTTGTGAAATTATGCATCACATTATATTGAGTATCACTTTATATATCAATTCTCACTCATGGAAAATATAGAAACTGTGTATGCACTCGGCAAAAACTAAACTACAATGACAATAACATTAAATAGAATAAATTTTCCTAAGAAGTGTTCCTTGCACATATCAATGTAAACATCATTATCATGGTTAGTGAATGCATTATTTATATTAAATCAGCAACATAGCGAGTAGAAAGAAAGATTATATTTTTTGAAAGTATGATCAAGTTTGAAATTGGAACATGAAACCCATAGCTTTTCAGCTGTGTATCAATTCATGGGAGGGAAGGACCATGCAGAAAATGAAGAATTCGTAGAAGGAAGACAAAATCAAGTCGAACAACTCACATCATTATTTTTAAAATAATAAAAAACCCACAAGTGAAGCAAACACAAAATGTGGTAAAAGTGAGGCAAAATTTTATGGCGATACTTTATTTGATGTGTGAATTCTTAAAGAGGAAGCTAAAAGTGATTAGCATGTCAAAACACCCCATAAAATTACAGCATTCCTACTGTTAGAGAAAAGTACCTTTGATCAGCTAATGAACCAAGAATATACATCCCATAATTGTTGTTGATGTCAGGAGCATTGAGTGCCGCAATGTATATCTTCCCATCTCTACCTCCAGCATAGAATACATACTCCACAGGGTCCAATGCAATTGCATCAATTATTGATGGGAATACAATATTTCTCAATAGCTCCCCCCTAGCTAAGCTCCAGACCTAAGGTGTAAATCGGAGATAACTGTGAGATATAATTATTTATAATGAATTATCAAAATATCTGTTAGGCAACCTGTCATACCTTACAGGTCCGGTCTTCAGAAGCAGATATTATAATTGCATTGGGTCCTCCATGACCCATGGCAATGTCAGTCACTCGTAAAGTGTGCTCAGCAAAATTATACATATGAAGGTGTTTCGCCCGCTCCATCCACGTTTTATCAAATATCCTAATTAGCATGTAATTCTTACTCAAAAATTATCACAACCAAAGATAACTAGCAATAAAAGCAAAAGCAAGAGTATGAGTAATTACGTGACAAGAGACCAGACTCTAACAGAACCATCCTCCGCCCCAGAAATCAATAGGGACTGACCGTCGCAATACACCAAGCAAGTCACAGCTCTGTAATGAGCATGCCACTTCTTAAGCAGTCTACCTGTGTTAACCTGTTTATATCATGCAAAAATCTCCCGGCAATGTAAATCACTGAAAATCCACCACCAGCTAACGCTGATTCTAATTAGATTCAAAACTCTTTTCAGTGCCAATAACTGAATTAACAACCAGAAGAAAGGAAAGCAGGTCGAGAATAAATATTCACCTCCCAAAAGTATATATCGCCAGAAACACCACCTCCAACTAAATAAGTCCCTTCCATGTTGGAAACAAGCGGATTAATTGGTTCTGCAGGGAAGCTCTTAACTTCCACATGAGGCTGCAAAATTTTGGGGACAGAACAATGAAGCATCCATCAATATGTCAGTAAAGATAACAATTGTTAAATCTTACGTCGAGAGAAGCACAAATATCATAGATATACTTGGGTTTCCATTCTAAGAAGCATTATATCAAACAGCTTATCTACAAGACCAAAAACTTGAATAGCTCTATATTATTTTTGTTCAGTCCTACATGTTCTCTTCTTTCCTTTATGTATAATAATATATATATATATACACAAATATACTTTTATACAAGAATAGAAAACACTCCGTTGTTTAAAACCCTCACTACACAGTGATATTTCAAATAAAACATATTAATTAATTAATTAATTACTTCTGATCAAACACTTATAATCTTCAAATTATAATCAAATAAAAAAAACTTCACCGTTGCATTAATATTCATCTTTATTTAAAAATTTACTTAAAAATAAGAAAAATTAATCTGTAACCCTCCACCGTAACCTTAAAGATAAACTTCACATGATAATATATTTACTCATGTTATGACTCTTAGTATATAACACAGATGGTCGTGGCATGACAGACCGACCTACCTTGTTCCAGGACCAGTAGAGGACGGAGCCGGAGGAAGAGGAGGGCTCGCGAAGCTGAGAAGAAGCGAGAAAGCGGCTGCCGACAGAGACGAGGCCGTGAGGAGCGGAGGCGCACGACCGGTAGCGGAGGCCCTCGGCGCCGGAATGCAGGTCCCAGCAGCCGATGCCGGCGTCCATCGACGACGAAGCGAACACCAGTTCAGGTTCCATTCGATTTGATTTTGCTGATTATGGGTGCGGAGAGAGCGAGAGAGAGAGAGAGAGAGAAGCAGGAAGCAGGAAGCGGCAAGCGGAGAGAGAGGTTGGGAGAGAGTTGGTCCTCCTCCTATATATAAAACGAAACGGAAATGAGTAACTGACGAGCAAGAGTTGGAGCCAGCCAGGCCAATATACTTCATTACCTTATTTGAAATATATTTCATGTAATCCCCCGTGGTTTTACGCTTGTTTGTGTAATTTCGAATGGGAAGTTCTGTGGTTTATTTCTTTCCAATTATGGTATTTTTTTTTATAAGATTTCTAATTATGGTGTTAGTGGATTTATTCTAAATTGACTATTACTAATCACACTCTTTATTTACAACTCACCTCACTATTATTGGGGTTATTTTTATTAAATAATTAAATTTTTTAAAGAACAAAAATAGCCTAGTGACAGTAATAATGAGTAATTTTGATCTCTTATCATCTATCTATTTTATTTACCAACACCATTGAAGTTCTATCAAAATTATGTCTCGCTAAATATCCTTTAATTCATTAATTACCTAGTTTTCCTATAACAAGCATAAAATTACATGTAAGAACTACTCAAAATTGTGAGTGTTCATGTAAAATTGTTGGAAACTCTTTTTATTATAAAAGTAAAACAAAAACAAAATCATCCAAACAATTTATGTATTGTTGTTGCTTGAGATATAACAATTAAAATTTGTACCGAGAAAGTCCAAGAAATCATCAGAACCAAACGCAGAACTAGAGATGGCAAACGGGCCGGCCCGGCCCGCGGGCCAGGCCAAATCAGCCTGCTTAAAAACAAGCCAGTAGATTGCTGGCCCTAGCCCGGCCCTACATGGGCCCACGGACCAAACAGGCCACCCAACCCGCCCAGATTTTTTTTTTTTTTTTTTCTGTTTGATACCATTTTTGGTCATTTAGCCCACTTTGACTACGTGGCCCACTTCCGTTTACCTACTTCCTTCTTTAGTTGCAGGCCAATTCCCTTACACCTGTCATTCTCAAAGTTGCAATGTATTATATCAGAAGTTACAAAATAGACAAATAATTTTACAGATATTTAAAATAATTAAAATTAAATTAAATAAGAAAATGACAGCCACCGCAACTAAAATGCTGCAAGGTTACACATTGTATCAAAGAAAGTGGTATGTGGCAGTAAACTGGTAAAACAATCCAATCACAAAACATTCAACTATCTAACCAGAGAAGCAATTAAAATTACTACTACATGAGCATACAAATTCCAAATGAAGAAAAACAACATGCTCAAAGAGCCATTTCTGGAGGCCAAATTACAAATAAAAAGAAAAAAAATAATTAAAAATTATGCCTCTAATCTTCATCCTCTTCATCAACAACAACATTTGAGTCTTGTTTAGAAAGTCTTATATCATCAATGCTTGACTCCTCCTCCTCATCATCATCTATAATAAAAAATTACATATGTTAATTATTTATCATATAAGAGAAATGTTTAATGTTATGTTAAATCCCAGATATTAGAAAGTTTAAAAAAAATTACCTCCAAAACCATGCAACCAACTCCGTGTGCACAAGAAAGCTTGAACTGTTTCATCATGCAAATGACTTCTATACTTGTTCAAAATACGAGATCCAATGCTAAAAGCAGACTCCGATGCTACGGTTGTTATCGGAATACTCAATATATCACAAGTCATATTTGCAATAATTTCCCCTCTATTAGCTCGTTCTCTCCAATATGCCAAGACATCAAATGCTCTCGATATTGGAATCCTTGGCTCTTCCAAATAAAGATCAAGTTGGGATTTTCTGGCATCGTTAGAAACTTGGCAATCAAATGCTTCAAAATCCTATCAAATAATCAAAAAAATAGTCAACCAAATATTTATATCAATTATATATGAACAAGTTTTTTAAAAAAATATAGACTTACATCATATATATTTTTTGACTTCTTTGCTTGTTCACCTCCAATGGAAATTTGTGATCCACTAACATTTGAGCAAGGCATTGAACTTGAACTTGATAAACCATTGTTAACATATTCACCATAAAGCCTATACAAAGCCATCTTTACCCTTTCCAACTTCTCTTCATAGTTATAAGGATTGAGCTTTGAATAAGTGTACCTCAAAAGGTTAAACTTCTTGGTTGGATCAAGAATCGCCCCAAATGCAAGAACCATTCTATAATCACTCCAATACTTATCAAATTTTTTTTTCATCCTTGCACTCATATTTGCAATCAACTCATCATCATTTTCCAAGTTGGAAGTCAAGAGACACTTTATCCTCCAAATTTTCCCAAAATACAAATTAGATGTAGGGTAAGAGGATCCAGAAATCAAATTAGTGATAGTATAAAATGGCTTCAAGAATTCACAAATTATCTCCCCTCTTGTCCACTCATCACTTGATGGGCACCACCTATAATTTTTATCACATAAGCTTAAACTATGAAATGCACGACGATACTTGAGTGCACTCTCAAGCATTATGTAGGTGGAGTTCCATCTAGTGACAACATCCGGTCTCAACCCAATTCCTGTATCAATTCCACCAACTTGCTCAATACATTGATAAAATTGTCTCATCCTAGCTTCTGAACCCCTCACATAATGAACACTTTGTCTTATTTTATGCAATGCCTCACTAGCTACCTTCAAACCATCTTGAACAATAAGGTTCAGTATATGAGCACAACATCTAATGTGAAAGAACTCTCCATTAAGCAACAAAGTATTCGACAAATTTAAATGTTCTTTCAATATATTTTGCATATTGTCATTTGAAGTGGCATTGTCCAAAGTGAGGGAAAAAAAAATTTCTCCAATCCCCAATCCTTTAAAAATTCCAACACCTTCAATGATAATTCATGTCCACTATGTGGTGGCTTCATATGAGTAAATGACAATATCTTACTATTCAACTTCCAATTGCCATCAACATAATGAACAGTAAGAGAAATAAAACCATGATTAGTGCATGCAGTCCAAACATCAGAAGTCAAACAAACTCTACCAGGAATTTGGGCCAATTTTTGTTTTAACTTCTTTTTCTCTATTTCATATGTTCTCAAGACATCCGCTTTAACAGTATTTCTACAAATAAACTTACAATGTTCATTCAGAAACTTTTGGTAATTTCTAAACCCCTTCCACTCAACCATATTAAAGGGAGCACCATGTAAAATAATCATCTGAGCAATAAGTTCACGATTTACTTTAGGGTCAAATTTTTTTCTCTTCAACTTCCCTTCATAATCAATAAGCATATCTCCCGCATCATTATACTTAGAAATCATCATACATTTACGAATATGACGACTTAAATGAGAGGTTCCTGATTTAGATGGACATGAATATTCTTTACCACACCCCTTGCATTTACACCTTGGTTTGCCATCACTACCAACACCAATTTTCACAAAATGGTTCCACACATCAGAGGTTAAAGTCTTAGGCTTTTTTGATTTTGATTGTGATTGTGATATGGATTCCTCATTAACATTACTAGGGATTCCTCTCGAAATTTGATCATCACCATCCATTCTAACAAAAGAATCCACACTATAAACAATTAAAACAATTCATTTTAAATTATGATCAAATTTAAAAGAATCCACACTGCAAATAATTAACATAAAATTAACACAATTCATTTAAAAGAATCACACTTGGCAGGGAAATAAAACTTAAACTTACCTTTAGCTAGGCTAGGCAATAGCAGACAGGCTGCGTGAGAGCAAGGGCGAGCAGCAGCAGGCAGTGAGTGAGAGAGGGCGAGGGGTGAGACTGAGAGCGAGGGGCGCGGGCGACAAAGGGCGAGCGAGGGTGAGACAGAGGGCAAGAGCGAGGGGCGCGGGCGAGGGCGAGGGCGAGACGAGGGTAAGAGCGAGGGCGAGGGTGAGGGCGAGGGCGAGACAGAGGGGCTCAGGCAAGGGCGAGGGCGAGGGTGAGGGCAAGGGCGACAGAGGGCGAGGACGAGCGAGGGCGGTGACCGACGAATGAGGGAGAGATGAGGGTGAGGGCGAGGGTGATAGAGAGCGAGGGCGAGACAGAGGATGAGGGTGAGGGCTGTTTGGGGTTTGGGGGGGGGGTTGTGTGGCCGATTAGCGGGCCAGCCCGGCCAGCTACCATTTGGCCCGCCGGGCCAAGCAGGCCAGGCCAAATCGGCCCAGCCTTAAATGGGCCAGCAAAATACTGGCCCTAGCCCGGTGCCGGGCAGGGCCCCAATGGGCCAGCCCGTCGGGCCAAGCCCATTTTGCCATCTCTGCGCAGAACAAAGTCATATGGGAAAGTGTCGAGAAAAACTCAATTTGTCATTTCGAAGAGTTAGTTGCACACTGTCTAGGAAAACCCAATTGATTGGGAGAGATGATCTACAAGGAAGCAAGTGGTCAGAATGCACGTGGAGATTTCTCTCACGTAGGTCTTCCGATGCATAAGTTGGAAGAAGTCATGGTATTGTGAGGATGCAAAGAAAATATAAGTGTGAATATGCAATTGTGAGTTGTCTAGGAGAAAGAGGTTTCTCTTTGAGAAGTATAGTTGCGCAAGCATTGTAAGCTGAAAGATCAGGAAAAAAGATCCAGAAGACGAAGAGTCGAAGGGTATTTATGCCCTTCAATTAATTACTAGGACACCTGGCACGCGTGCACGTACAGAGATGTGACATTGTCTTGGTGATTACATGATGTTATCTCGAGGTTAAGCTCGAAAAATGACCTAGTGAGAAACCCCATTAAAGGAATGGTCCCCCTGAAAAATGAGAGCTTGTTTTAGGCAGGCTACATTATTTAGGATAATCTAGGGCAAAGTTGTCTAGGAGAAAGGTCTCCTTTATTCTTCCCTGGGAGAATGGCTCAAGCGAGTGTAATTTGATGTGCATGGATGCCTCTTCGGGAGGACTTCACAGAGAACTTCCACGTTGAGTTGTCTGAGAGAACTTATTCTCCAAAGAGAGTTTTTCCTTCGAGAGAACTTCCTTTCCCAGAAGAATGCCTTCTCCAAGAGAATATAATCATTTATTTTCTTGTGTATGTCATTACAAAGAAGTATCAAGTGGCGAGGTATCACATTTATCCTCCTGTTAAAATGACATCACAACCTTTTTAGCTTTGTAATTAACACAGATCTCGATGAAGGCAAAGGCAAGCTAGGAACTTGCAAGCATGACAGAAAAATCTTATCAACCAATAAAATCTATTATCGACACATATTTTTCCTCTTACCTAATCAAGCCTTCGAGATTTGTGACTAACACAAATCTCGAGAAAGGTAAGGGCCCACTAGGAATTGATAGAATCTATAACTCAACAGTTTTTCTGTAGTGGCCCACTACCGGATAGTCCCGCTAGCATAGGATATCCGAAAGGAGGTCATCACAAGTGTGATATAGAACAATAACATACAACACCATAATACTATCCTTAGATAAACTCAGCGGAAGCTAACATAAAGGTTTACAACATCTTAGACCATAGTCTAAACAAAATGAAATACAAGGGCACTAACAAATTTTACAACATAAAATTTCCTCACACTTGCCCTCATCACAAATGCTAACATAGACCATCTAATTTGGAAGGTCTCTGTACACTTCTAACCCTGGGCTTTAGCCCCACTGGGCTCGCCCTCAACCACTGCTCTACTTGTACCTGGAATGACATGAGAGTAAACAAGGTGAGCCACAAGGCTCAGCAAGTGTATTTATAAAGCATGGAGATATAGAATCAAAGGCAGGGATAATCAAGATAGAATAAACAACTCTATGAGGAGATATTAGTATAACGCGACTCATAAGTTCTCGGTTTACATTAATTTCCCATGCCGTGATTATTACATATATTATGCACTCGTTCCCATGCTTATGCATATGCACCAATAGTAGGGAATTTTTCTGCATAATTCTCAAGGCTCTCACGGCCTATATATATATATATCCATTCATGAATATATATGCATCATGAAAATACATCAACAAATGATAACAATTTGAGCCACGCCTTCTGGGTTGATGGCCACCTCACTCGCGTCAAGCGCTCATAGGATATCCTTTCTCATCCACGGACTTAGCCGTCGCGCAAAATAATAGGTGCGCAAATCAGTATAATCATGCATCACATATGCATATCCCCATTTCATGTCAATCCTCAATGATTAAGAAAAATCTCAAATCATGCTTAACATGCACAATTACATAAATTAAAGTGTGCACTATCTTATGATCACAGGGTAAATTTTAATACATTTATTGACTCATACTTATAGAAATGCCCAAACCAATATTTACGGTATATTTTTACCCCAATAATAATCGCAAGGAATCAAAATTTATACATGCAAGAAACACTAAATCTTGCATGACACTAGACCCTAATGAATAAATGTCATTCCTTGAGAAATGTAGGGTGACACAAAACCCTATTTAGATTTTTGCAATGTTCAACAAGAAAACGAATTAATATTGCAAGATTTATCGAAATAAGGAAAATAAAACCCTTTTATCCAACAATGAGGGTTATCAAGAATAATTCAAAGAAACAATGGAAGAACTATACAAAAATCATAATTTTAAACGTAGGAAGGATAGACTACATAGGAAGAGTTGAATAACAACATATTTCAGAAATTTCCAGATTTCAAGCATATTTTCAAAAATCCAATCTGGGCTCAATATTTGGTCAAATACCACAAACGATATACCAAATCAAGCCTAATGAGTCTAGTTTCTGGAACATCAACTGGATTTGAAATCGGAAATAACCACAAGGAGATATTCCACAAAAACCGAAACAAGGCAGAATTTGTAACAGTAATTTACAGAATTCTACATAGAATTCAACAAGGTTGTTATGGGTACAAATCATAACCAAAAATTTCAAATCTTATACCGAATCGAAGACCATGAAGTCTATTTTATAGAAAAAATAAATGGATCACAATTTGGATATAACCACAGAGCATTATACCCCAAAAACCGAAGCAAGAACAGATTATTCAAAAACATAGCAGAAAATTTCCAGATTCTGGGCAAGAATTTACAAGGATACTGTAGGCTCAAAACACAGCCAAAAATTCTAAAAAATTTACCAAATGAATATTATCAAGTCTAGTTTATATAGAAACAAACGGATCTTGAATCGGATATAACCACAGAAAGTTATACCCTAAAGAGTACAACAAGGTCAGTTTACTCGAAAGCAGTAAAATTTCCAGATCTTAGCAGGGATTTACAAGGCTATAACATGATCAAATATTAGTCAAAAAATTCGATTCTTGTGTCTAAAATAAATCTTAAGATGTCTAGTTTACAACCCAACAAACGGATCTCAATTTGGATATAAACACAAGGAGTTATAGACCAAAGAACATAACATGGTCAGTGAATCCGAGAATAAGAATTTAAGAGCAACAACTTAAAAATGAAGGAAACAAGCCTTCTAAGATGGAAACAAGGTTGAAGAACTTGCATTAAAAGATAAACAAGAGAAGAAAAACTTACACAATCATAAGGACAAGAAGAAGAAGAAGAAGATCTTGCGTATGAAACAAGAAGGAAGGGAACTTGCCTTAGATGGTTGCAAATCCAAAGAGATGAAGACACCCCTTGAAATTGAAAATTCCATAGTCTCCACTTAAAGCTTCAATGAAGAAGAACAATGGAGGAAGAAGAGACAATCGGGAGAGGGAGAAGAAGAAGGGAACAAGAAAGTAAGAAGAAAGAAAAGGAGGAAAAAAAATGTGGGAGACTTGTCTCCCAACTCCTTTCAATCCATCTCCCTTTTAATTTTCTCTAATTTACCCTTCATACTAACACACACAATTCACATATCTCTTACCCATTTTGGTCATTTTACCATTTTCTTAATCTTTTTTTCTTTTTAATTAAGATACCATTCTCTATGCCCATGGCCCAAGCCCAAGTCAAAATATATAGCCCAAGCCCAAGTCAAAATATATGGCCCAATCCAATTAAGGCTCAATGGACTTTTCTTGAGATTTGGGTTCAACCCAATTCATTTACACTTAAGATTTAATTATTTATCAATGGTCTAATTCAAATAAGGCCCAAACCCATTTAGCCCACAACTTTGAGACTTTTTCACACCAAATATTATTTTCATTAATTTACCCCCATTACCAACTCATATAATATTTTTAACAATTAATTAATAAAGGCAACAACTCTAATGTGCAAACTAAAATACCCATAACACCTAGATCCACTAACGGGTCGTTACATTTTCCTTATTCCTATAGGATATCATGGCCCTTTAAGATTTATATCAACAGAGATCTCGAGGAAGGTAAAGGTCCACTAGGAACTTGTAAATGCTATACATAAATTCAATTAATTAACAAAATTAGAGACCAACAAATTTCTTCTCATACATAAGTGACATTAGAGCCCTTTTTAGATCTGTAATCGGCACAGATCTCAAGATGTGTAGAGTCCATTTGGAATGTGTATATGTAATACAATAATTCAATTAATTACTCATTTTCTCCATCAAAACATATTCTTATAATAACCACCCAAAACTATCTACACAAAAGTTTCTATAACTATTTATATCATAAAAGTAAACAAAACAAAAACATTTAAATATTTATTTATATTCATATAATCATTTATTTACTTACACATGCACAGCACGGGTCCATCCTCTAGTATGTATGTGTCATTATTGTTGATGATACAAGAAAGTGACCATTAATATATTTGTTTGGAGACAATGATAGCTACCTTGCACTACAGGTAGAACTTCAAGTTAGCAAACCAACAAAACAAGGATTGTAAGGATTATCTCAAGGCTTGCCATGAAAGACATTCATATGCTCAGGAAGTGGGGGACTAGTAAATCATCCACACGCTGTAGTGGGTACTTGTTCTTTACTGTCACTTGATTCAACTGACGATAATCTATACACAATCTCATCGACCCATCCTTCTTTCGTACAAACAATACAGGGGCACTCAATGGCTATGCACTAGGACGGATCAACCCTTTATCAATCAATTCTTGCAGCTGAATCTTTAATTCCTTTAATTCATTTGTGGCTATTCTATACGAAGCTTTAGAAATAGGTTCGGTGCCTATTACTAGGTCAACCCTGGTAATTCAATTTCCCTTTGAGCTGGTAACCCTGGTAATTCATCTGAAAACACATTAGGGAAATCACAAACCACTAGAAGCTCAGATAATGTTGCTTTACTGTTCACACCAACAGTCATAAAGGCAAGGTACACCTCACAACCATGTCACATCAAACGCTTTGCCTTCATCATCAAAATCATTAGGGTCGAACTCATCAACTTAATACCCTTATACACAATAATTGTGTAACGATCCGTTATAGGGCCTAGGATTTTATTGAAAGTTATTTAATTGCCTTTTTAAATTTTGGATTAAAAAGAATTTTTGCCAAGTAAATATTTAATGTGATATTTTAGAAATTTTAAATTGTGCGGATAACATTAAATGGGATTTAGATTATATGGAATTTCATATTTTAATGAAATAATAGTTTGAGGATAATTAGAAAAAACAAGGAGATGTGAAGACAATCCATGCGTAAGGATATTAGGAGTTTGAAATTGTGAAGTTGTTAAAGGATTAGGAGTTTGACATTGTAAAAGGATTAGGAATTATGGATTTCTCCTCTCTATATATACCCATATAGTCCATGTTTCTTTTCACACCGCAAGAAGAAGAGGAAAATTGAAGAGGTTACAGCATTGTGAGGATTTTCATAGGTTTCGTTGCAATTGATTAAGTCCAATCAAGAAAATTGTAAGATAAGTTTTTCTTCCTATAATCTTTCTTTACAAGATTCATGTTTAAAGTAGTGATCTCTATATACTGCAAATTCTTAGATTTTCTCCAAGATTCTTCGCTCTCATATCTTTATCAGTCAACAGATACATATATATATGTATATATGTTCAGTGAGTCCTCGTTTTATTGGGCTAGTCATGTATTTTCCCTTACAACGGTCCTTTTTCAATATGATCTTTAAATCATTCTTGAGATTGTTTCATATCGATTAGGATTTGTTTTCCTAAGTTTCTTTTGGAATGGTGTAGCTATGGTAGTTTTGCATCAAAACAAGAATTCTACTATCTTGCGTTTGTTTTCATATAATGGTTTAGACATCCAGATGAAATCCCCCACATCCAAATGGTTTTGGTTGAAGTTTGTGAGTAGCATCCGAATGACCTATGAGTCATCCGAATGGGTGCAAGTTGTATCTATGAGTGGCATTCGAATGGCCTTGAGAGACATCTGGATGCCTCTTATGTAACATCCTCTCTCTTAGAACTGCCCGAGAAAAGGTGTTATGGATAGAATAGATAAAATAAACTAAAACTCTCTGATAAACTAAAATCTGATACCACAACTGAACATCTCAATTAACTGAAATAAAAACTTTGAGTCAATATGAACTGGAAACCATAAACTCTATCTAAGGGAAAATCCCTTATCTGAAATATAAAATAAACCTAGATTGGTAAAACACTATAAAACTAACAAAACTCCCAAACATCTTTGATCTTGAAAGGCTCCACGTACACACACTACTGACCAACGCTGCTAGGCCCCACATTTGGTACTCCCCCGCTAGAACCTGGAATGGTGAAGAGTACAAGGTGAGCTACAAAGCTCAGCAAGTAATAGGCTAGAAAGAATAACTGAAGTTGAATCAAAGAATATCGATACTGATAAAATACTTACTGAACTTGTACTAAGTATAACCACTATCTATTTGTATTCACAACATGTAATGCACATAAACTGTAAATTAAATACAGATATACAACTTTGGCTCATAGGTCCACATAATCTGATAACGCATATATGTCTGATCTGAGTCTTGCATACATAAAAACTATAAGCACATACTGTGGGCAATATGCCTCTAGCCCCATGGTCGACATCAGGCGAGCAAACATAAACTGAAACTGAAACTGATGGGATCCCGGCGGACAAGTCGCCTGGCGCGTATAATGCAATGCTATGCTCATATACATGCTGGCACACGATATGTAGTGCTCCATATAAAGTCATGCTCAATGCTCATACCAAGATGTATGCACATAATCTCACAAAATAACGCTGATCATATCATAACAAATACTAATCATGTAATATGATCTTCAATATATTGGAATATAAAGATTCTATGAATTATGGTATGGACATGTTTAACTTGTCATATTCTGGCATATGAATTCAATATTGGAAGGTATTGAATACATTAATTGAATTAAACTTGAATTAGGATTCACTATAAGAGTATTTGAAATTCTAGAAAGACCATCTGGATATGGATAGACATCCGGATATGAGTGGAGACATCCAGATATGTGATAGCATGCATATTTATACCATATTTTGGCATTTCACCTCATTCTTATTAGGCCATTTGAAGCAATTTTTGCTGATATTTGATTGTTTCTATTTTATTATGTTTCAAATTGTCCTTACACTATTTTCTATCTTACCTCTACTCTATGGATCCAGGCTTTAGGGAATATTGGATGGGCTAGAGAAGTGGCTCAACTAAAGGAGCTTGGGTCAACTAAAGGAGCTTGGGCCTACAATAAAGGAGCAGACTTGGGCTCACTTGTTTTCTGTTGGGCTAGGCCCAACCCTAGCCTCCCTAGCCTTTCCTTTCTTGGCCATGTATTTAAGGCCTCTTAGCATTAATTTTCAGAATATCATCATATAGAGAGAGAGGAGAAAATAGAGAGGATTCTACCCGTTTTTGTGATTGTAGCATTTTTCTGTTTTCTACATCTTTTGTTCCATTTTGTTTTCCTTTCTGTAATGATAGGCTAGAACACTTTGTAACCGGTTGTGTGTCTTGAATCCATGTGGAATTTGAGTCCCGGATGAGCTACAAGAATCTGGTTTGTTGTTTGTTTCTTATTCATTTCTATTTGGTTTAGTTTGAGCAGATTTGTGAATGCATGGAGTTCATGGCAGGTTTGTGTGAACTTGCATGGTTTCACTTTCTGTTAAATGCTTAAGAGAACAGAATGTTATAGCCGGTTGGTATAACATCTCGGAAATGAATATTGTGTGCTTGAACGGTTGTTCTTGCATAGGTCCGGATAGGTTGAATAGAGAGTGAATGGTTGCATTTTGTTTGCAAGAGATTTCTGCATTCATTTTGTTGTTTCCAATCATTCTAATCCTTGGACGGTTGTTGGGGATGCTTGAGTTTGTTTTCCGGAGATCAAAGCATCTAGCAAACCAAGATATATAGAGTGGACAAGGAGGATTTCACATAGGAGACAAATACACAGCCGGTTGCACTCCTCTTATTGATTTTTCATCCATCTTCATCTTTCTGTTTTGCCAATTAGTTTTCTGTCAAAACAACCCCCCCCTAAACAAACTGTTATTGGTATTGGTTCTCTTTGTTGGTAGAAGAAGGTGAGGCTCCTTGTGAGAGATGACCTAGGGTGCACTTTGCTGCAAGCTAGAGAAGAGATTCATAGATCTCTAATTCTGGAGTGGTTCGATAGCCGGCCAATATGAAACAAGTCATCTGGATATACTGAAAGCACAAGGAACGAGCTATTTAGATATGCTGGGAAGTATTCGAATATGGACTAGGATATCCAGATATGATTCAGGTCATCCAGATATCTTACTAAGGCATTCAAATGCTACTAGAGACTATTCGAATATGAAATTCAACTTTTAAGGGGGCATCCGGATATCAGGCAAGGCATTCGAATATCATCTTGACCTAACCAGATGTATGAACAAACCATTCAGATATCATACTCACTTTACTTTAGACACATCCAGATATGATTCAAGGTATCTGGATATCATTCACAAAAAGCCTTAAACTCATCCGGATACAACACGAAGCATCCGGATATCACTCACCAACAACTAAACACATCCAGATACGACTCAAGGGATCTGTATACTACTCACAATCACTGCTTGACACATTCGGATATGAAAATGAAGCATCTGGATATCACTGGGCCATCCAGATAGGAACAAGAGCTATCTGAATACCACTCGCATGAATCGTTTTGACTCATCCGAATAGCCTCTAACCTCTGAAAAATCCATCCGAATATGAAGGAACTCATCCGGATGTCTGTAACGTGATAACCCAGAAACGAACGAACACAGAGACTCCGTTCTAGAACAAATCTTAATAAAACTACACCATTCTGAATTAAAACTTGGGAAAACAAGTCCCAACTAATATGAAACAACTTTAGGGATGATTAAACGATAATATTAGTAAAAATTGCTGGAAGAAATCATACTTGAACTGCCATGAAACTTACTATAAATGCATATGGATATATATATACGTATATGTAAAAATTGAAACTCAACTAGAGTACTTGATTAATCTAAAAACATTGGTATAAACCTGTAAATGAAGGATTTACAGGGAAGATACTTGCCTTAGGATCTTCTTAATCGACTTTAACGCTTGCAACCAGCAACCTCCTACGCAAAAAGCACCGTTGAAGCTTCTTCTTTCTTTTGTTCTTCACACGGCATGAAGAAACTTAGGGCTAATGGTTTATATATATACACGTAAAACCCTAGATCATACTCCTTTATAACTTGAAATCCTTCTCCTACTATAACTAGGAGACTTTAAACCAAAAACATCTCACACATGGACTCCTCAAAACATAATATCTCTTAATAACTTTAATTAATAATTAAATTCTAATAACACATCCTTAAATGACCCTCATGCCCTTGCATTTAATTTCCACACTAATTAAATAGAATTAAATGTTATTCTCTCAATTAGAATCTCTAAATGGCCACATTAAATAATTAATTGGCCAAATCTCTGTAACAAAACTTAAATAAGAAATTAAATAATTTCTAGATAAATTCTAGGCCCTTTAATGGGTCGTTACAT
The DNA here is from genome assembly GCF_014633365.1 of Diospyros lotus. NCBI lineage: Eukaryota > Viridiplantae > Streptophyta > Magnoliopsida > Ericales > Ebenaceae > Diospyros > Diospyros lotus. Next base: position 22,304,456 of record NC_068345.1, read on the forward strand.
CTTATGCACATCCGGATGAGTCTGCATCACATCCAAATGCCTCATCCATATCCGAAAGCAAGTATGTATATATGTGTGTGTGACATCTGGATGCTTTGTGATTTCATCTGAATGAGTATCACATTCTTTAAGCCTTCGTATTTGAATAGTCTATGGGTATCATTCAGATGTACTCCTATAGCATTTGAATATGACTTGTTGTATTAGTGGCATCCAAATATTTTTTTGAGACATCTGAATGCCTATATACAACATTCGAATGACTATATACAATATCTGAATGTTTTCCCTTATGATATTCGAATGCATACTTGATGACATCTGAATGCAATAATCAAATCTGGATGCCTTTTCTTCCATCTGAATGCTCTTCTATCCATTTGAATAGCTTTTATGACATCCGAATGAAGACTCCCCAATTTATCTGAATGCAAGCTATTAATTGAATGAAAGGTTAAATATTCACAAATATTGGAATCTCATACTAGAAAATTGTAAGTCTAGCATGCCCATACCATACCATAAATCATAACTCGTAAAATTATTGTATTCTAATATGTTGATGATGATTATACGTTATGTCTAACATTGTTATGTGAGATGATATAGTATTATGTGCATACATCCTAGTATAGCATGAAGCATGACTTTATGTGGAGCACTTCATGTTGTGTGTGAGCATGTATAGGTGCATTGCATTGAATTATGCGCGTGAGGTAGCTTAGTCCGCGGGGATCCTGTAAGTTTCAATTTCAGTTCACGGGCGCAAGGCCCACAATTGAGTTTCAGTTTTCATTCACCTGGTGATGACAAAGGGACTATGGGCATAAGGTCCATAGTATGTGCTTACAGTTTCTATGGTTGGAGGTTTCAGATTAAGCAGGTATGTTTTTCAGATTATGTGGGCCTATGGACCGAAGTTGCTTACTTGTATTATATAGTTTATGTGCATTGATACTCGTCATATATGTGCAACCATACAATGGATATTAATCCCTCAATACAAGAATAACTAATGCTTGATGAGTATCGATGTTTCTTGATTTAGCTACAGTTTTATTTCATGTTATTACTTGCTGAGTCTTGTGGCTCATCTTGTATTCTTAACCATTCCAAGTCCTAGCGGGGGAGTTCCAGATGTTGGGCCTAGCAGTGTCAGGCAGTAATCTTGTGATCTTTTTGGTTTTCAAACAAAAATAAATAAATAAATTTCAAATGGGTTGTTAAATCAAAAGGATCTATGATTTTTTTACATTAGTTGAGATTAGCAAAAACAAGTTTTAAGATTTAAAAGAATCTCATAAATGATTTTTACAAATTAGTTTTGAATCATTGGATAAATGAAGAAAAAATGTTTCAAAGGCAAAAGACCATGTTGTTGGGCCCAATTGCTCCAATCAACCTATTATATGTTTTGATATTTAACAAAACATAATTTTAGTAAAATTATTTTTGATATATTTAAATCCCTTAATGGATTTTTGATATGACTTATGATGAAAAACATAGTTTAAGTATTATAGTATTTTGTGTATCAAAATGAACCAAGAAATGTTATTTTTCTAGGTCTGGAAGATTAGCGTATTATAAGACGACTTACAAGAAAATATTTTCATTATGAAAAACTATCTTCTGATATTTTGATAGCTAATATTCATTGTTGTTAAAATAATTTTTAATAATTTTTTCAAAAAATAGAAGGTATGTTTCTTAAGGGTGGTAAAATTGTTAAATCCCGAGTTTGTACTAAAACCAAAATTCTATTTTCTTATTATTATGGATTTTGATTTTTTTAGATATTTTTATTGAAACCAAATGAGGGGTATTTTCTTATTTACATTTATGTATTAAAGTAAATGGAAGGTAAAATATAAATTAAAGAAAATGTGGACATTTACTTGAAATTAATTTTGTCGACTATCTCCTTGGTTTTGTTAACTAACAGAGTATAGAAATTGTTTCTATCGACCAAATTTTTTATTCTGTCAACTATGTCTTGTTTTGTTACTTGATTTTGTCGACTATTTATTTTATTCTATCAACTAACTCCTTTCGCAAAAAGCCATAATGACTAGTTTTTCAAATCCCAACGACTATAAACGGCTATATTTCTCTTAAATCTTTTAGAATGCTTATTGAAGGATCATGAACGAGGATCAAAAGCATGCAACGGAAGCGTTTTAAAAATAAAACGATCCTCGTATTGGTTAGAGTCTAGGAGACTTACTTTTTCGGCGGATTACCGGACGGAATGGAGCGATGGGTGCTTCTTCGTGTGGAGGAGACGACGGCTGCCCTGCTAGCCTTCGGCTCCGTCGCATCAGAACACAAACGCCCCCTTTCGATCTTCCGGAGTATGACTCGAACTCGTGGCCTCTCTTCGGTGAAGAAGAATGAAAAACAACTTAGATTAAAAAACAACTAAAGAGAGATATATATAGGGAGAACCCTAGGGTTAAAACCCTAGTGGGCCAAACCCTAATGGGCCAAATCTTTTAATTAATTTCCTAATTGGGTTAGCCCAATTAATTAATTAAAACCCTTATGAACTATTATTTTATTTTAGCCCAATGGACCATTCTAAATAAAATAATTCTCTCTTAATGTAATTCATCCAACAAGCCAAATGTATTAAAAATACATGAGTTACATCGAGCTACCCCGGGGACCAAAAGACAAATTATTCACGGCTACTAAAATGACCAAAATATCCCTGCTACCTAGTAGCTATATTTTGTCATTCTAAGTGTTCCAACTATCACCATATGGTAACACTGACCCCACGAATAATTTTGCATATGCCATGTCTTTGACCTACTAGTGTAATGACGAAAATACCCCTCTGTGTAACACCCATCATTTAGAAAGGAATAATGTACTAACACCTTTCTAAATGACTTCTACCATCCTTAGATCACTAGTCCAATAATCCGTGACTACTCGAATGTACTTGCTTATCATTGGGAGCTACCCAGAAGCACACACTCATAAGTCACGTTCCCAGGGCCCTGGATTATTCGATTATTCTTGGACAATCACAAGGGGGTGAATCACAGAAACTATCTTGTATTAGTCTGTCTTAGCTAATTAGAAACCATACTCCCAACTCAAAAGGATATTGATCTTTGATAGACCTCACCTACAATGAATCTAAGAATATAGCTCTAGGTTCACCAGACCACCAACTAATACTCAAGTATTAGAGTACTCGTCCACGTAGTAGCAGTGATAGACAAGCTCCATGATAATTAGTACTTTGTCATTAGCTTCTATCACAGGTCCACTCTACGCATTCCAAATGCGCTTGTACAATTAGAGTAAACGGACTGTTTACTGGCTAAGGCAAGCCATCCTCCATTAGGATCTATTGCACAATGATCTTATCATGATAGAATGCCCAGTTCTATCAAAAGATCAAGAGTTATATTTTCTTGCTTATTAAGTACCCATGATTCATGCCTAACTGTGAAGAACGACCCATCACATGAATCACTTACTTAATAGCATGGACACCTTTCCAACAATTAAATGCAAATAATATATGTGCCATAAACTGAATAAAAGAAACATCATTACCATAAATTAAACAAAACGTGTCTTTAGGGCATACATTTCCAACACTTATAAATTTAAGTCATGGATGAACTTGAGAATGCTAATGGATGGGAACGAGTTGATCTAAAGATTACAAATCATTTTATTCGAGCTTACAAGAGTTTGTGCTTTCATTGTTGTATTTTTCTCTCCAATGCTTCGTTCTATCTTTGTAAATTTATTCTTAAGCCTTGTTTTCATTGTGAGAAAACTTGTAACTAAGAGTGTTAACTCTTAGCTTCTCTCTTACATTTGTATCATTCTTATTTTCCTAACTTGTTGTGTTAGAGGACTTGCTCTTTGAAGCAAAGGGTTGAAATACCTAGCTAGGTGTTAGAAGGCTTGCTTGTTTAAGCAAGAGGTTTGTAATTTTCTAGTCTTGGACTAGATGGCCTACTTGGTTAAGTAGGAGGTTTTAGTGGATTTGTTGAAAAATCCTTAGTGAGGAACTAAGGCAGTGGACAAGGCTTGGTTAAGCCAAACCACTATAAATCTTTGTGTTCTCTTGTGCGTGTGTTATTTGATCTTTATTTTTCCAAGCATTTGTTTATTCCTCACTTGATTCACATATTTATCTTTCTTGATTTATTTTGTTATTTTATATGTTTTATGTTTTAAATTACTAAAATCTCAATTTGTATCAAAAAGTTTTTTAAGTTCTATCAAGTTATTAAATTACCCAATTAACCCACCTCTTGAGTGTGTGCCATAGGATTTCAAGCCTATCAGTGTGTATAGGGAGCCGCTCAAAGAAAAAGATTTTTGGGGACTATTCGTGTCTTGAGTTTTTTAGAGTTTTTATATTTTCAGATGAGGGATTTTCTCAGCTAGTTTTTATTGTTTCAATCTATGTTAAACCCTCTCACAGTTTAGAATTTTATTACAGTACAGTTGAGGCATTTTTTAGTTATGATGTGATCAGTTTAGAAAATCTTTGGTGATTCCAAATTTTTAGATTTGTTGTGAGCATTTATTTTATCTCTTTGCTAGTAGCATCTCTTTCCCGGTTGTTCTAGGAGAAGAGGTGGTACAAACTGACTGTTGGGGTAGCGAGCTCAAAATGTATTATCTTCCTTAAACAATCAACCTTAGCACAGTGCCAAAACAACCAATTTATACCAAGGATAAAGTCAAAGTCCTTGATATCAAGCACTACCAAGTCACTAATTACTTCCTTATCATGCACCTTAATTTCACAATCCCGGAATAATTTACTACCCATTAACACCACATCCCCAGGTGTGGACACAAGTAGGTAATATGGCAATGCCATCTTATGGATGGGAACATTACGTATAACACAGGTGCGATATAAGAATTAGTAAAACCTGTATCAAAAAGCACACGCACATATATACCATACAGGGAAAGAATACCTTGAATAGTCTCGTTGCCCCTCTCTGCATCGATTGTTGTCAAGGTGAAGATCCTTCCCTAACTATGAGGTCAGTTGGTAGTACTAGACTATTGGGTAGGTGGTGTTATCACATGTGGAGCTACCCCCATATCCTGGGCACTCCCTGCCTCTTAGTAGGTCCTTGGCCCTTACCTCCTGACATCTGATCTCCGTACTTGGGTGGCTATGAGCAACTGTTGGCTTTGTGCCCTTTTCTACCACATCTAAAACAAATCGCATCCTTGGTAACTTCCACCTCCCAACTTTGAGGATAATCCCTCTATATATGCCCCACCTGACCACATAGAAAACACACCTCTTTATTTGCACGATAAGGGCCTCTATGTCTCTTACCACAAATGTTGCATGAGGAAATTCCCCCTACATTTATGACTGAATTGGTTTCCCATTCCCTTTTTCTATCACTACTGTGGCCATGTAACGAACCCAATCCTTTTTGAGTTGCTTGCCCAATCTTTAACTCGGTTCTATCCGGCTTAATAGCATAAGCTCTCTGCACCACGGTGGGATGGTTAGTAATCTGTGCACCCACCAATGCATGTCAGATGTCCACATGTAAGCCCCTATGAAATTTGGCTACTTTCTTAGCCTTTGTCGACACCAGGTCCAAGTAAATCAAGTTACAAAAGTGAACTTGGACTCATACTATGCCACGATCTTGTTCCTTTGCACCATTTCAATGAACTCATAAGTTTTTTGTTCCCGAATCCATTTAGGGAAGAAATGCCCATTAAAGGCCTCTTGAAACTCCATCCATGATGGTTCCCTGCTAGTATATCTTTACCTGGCAGTTTCCTACCATCTTTCTGCATCACCTCTTAGAAGAAAGGTAGCCAGCTGCTTCCTCTAGGCATCATTGCATACTATAGATCGAAGATGCTTTTCCACCGATAACATTCAGTTTTTTGTCAATGAGACATCAACACCTCCATAAAACTCAGGAGGTTGAAGTGCCATGAAATTCTTTAGCAACTGGCCTCCAGCATTGCCATTTATCCCTTAAACCACAGGATTAGAGGACCAACCATCATTATTCCTAGTTAGATCCCCTTCAGCCTCCTATGGCACCTGATCCTACCTCACTTGATTAGTGGTAAGCATATCAACTACCCTGAGTATCCTTACCAAAGTCCCTTATATCTCTGTTATCTCTTGATGATAGTCTCCACTAGACTCCCCTAGAGTCTCTAGTGCACGTGTAGGTTAGCCACGGCATCTGCCCAGAGTTGGTGGCCTTCCTCTGCAAGCACTCATCTTCTTGCACAATCAACATATTTAGAATTTGAATTCCCATTTAAACTTGCATCCAACAGCTAGATAGATCCCTAACTCTACCCAACATTCCTATGTGTACAGAGACTCAACCCAAACTTGCTTTGATACCACACTTGTAGTGACCCCGCTCCTGGAATTCCCAAAATCAAGGAAATCGAAGAGGAGCGCCAAAAAAGTGAACACGAAATACAATTCAATTAAGAACATCCACTTCATTTTCATAAACAATAAATTCCACAACCATTTTCTTGCATTAACATTCATATGCAAAAGATAAATCATGCTTTACATTATATTAGGCTTCCCAAAAGATATACATCAAGCCTAAATTACAAAAATCCAGCCAACTTCTCCCACATCAACATAATGACACCCAAGATCTTTTCTTTAGGAGAGCTCTGTACACATCTACCCCAAATGATCAAGCACTATTAAGACCACCCTTATCTTTAACCTTGACTTTACCTAGAATGGTGCAAAGCAAGAATAAGCCATAAGGCCCAGCAAGTATAATGTGAAAAGACATAAGTCATGAATAGAAATCAGCAATAAAAATCTCATGCATATAAAACCATGAGCCATACCATGTGCATCCATGCCATGCATTCTCATCTCATACACAAATGAATAAATGCCACTCTTTGAAACCACATAAAGTTTTATAACATAATAATTGACACTTGGGGCCCATTATCTCAACCCAAGGCCTATGCACACATACACATATAACTCTTAGGTCCCATTAGCTTAATCTAAGGTCAAAGACATATCATACACCATGAGGTCTTTGGAGCCCATTAGCTCAACACAATGTCTATGCTTTCATACAACATATGACCATTAGGGCTCATTACCTCAACCCAAACACTTGGCACACATATATCATATACAACACAACACATGAAAGCATGCACATAAAATACTTTCAAATTCATAAGCCCCCATATGGCCCAACACTAGCTCATTATCATGCCTATGCATGCACATTTATCCCTCATAAATGTCTATTCAAGGTGTGGAATCAATAGGAAAGCCCCCAAAAAGCAACAGTGTAATAACCAGTTAGCGGGTGATATTAGTATATGGGTTGAACTTTTTCCTTACTTGAAAAATGATTTTTGAGGATACCATGGGGTCGCTGGTGACGTCGATCTGAGTTGCGGCAATGGCTTGGGTCGACGGCAGTGGCTGCGATCTAGAAGGCAATCGTCGGTCGACACAAATCTGACAGTGCGCAGCTACGGCGGCAATGGGGCCAATCGTCAAAGGCTAAGGAAATGACTGGCAAAGGTAATGACCAGTGATGTGGCGGTTGGCAGGGGGGTTGTAAGTGAGTTGCAGGGGAGGCGTAGAGAAGAAAAGAGGAAGAAGAAAAAATAAAAGAAAAAAAAAGAAAGGAAAAAGAAAAAAAATGTAGAAAATTTTTCTGGAAAAGTGGTTTTATTAATATTCTGGAGATTTTGGAAAGAAAATTATCCGGACTTGCAAAAGTTGAGGTCGGAGCTTTTCAGGTATTTATAGTCTCGACCCTATGTTTCGAAACATGGAGCAACATAGGTTTTGAAATAAAATTCTCTGGAAATCAGGTTTCGAAATAAAATGTTGTGGTAAGATGTTTGGCAAACTGTTGTCAGGGGTCATGATAGGACACTTTGAAAAAGTTATGTCCATGACAGGATTCGTGAGGAGAGTCAGGTAAGAATGATCTGTCGGATGTAAGGAGAGCTTGTGATAGCTTAAACGATTGGGTTGCATGTTAATGCAACATAGATGGGTGATCAGGTATGAATCACGCCAAGGCAAGGTGAACTACCAGACGTATGTTTTGGAGCTGGCCACTATGGTATGTGCTCTTGAGGTTATGGAAACATTACCGGAATGGTGAGACATTTGTTATGCTCACGAATCACGAGGAGCTGAGGTATGTGTTTTCACGGAGAGAGCTGAATGAGAGGCACGACGGTGGATGCAGTTCCTTGAAGACTATGACTGCACCACTTCATATCACCCGGTGTGTGGCAGAAAGGTGCCCGACGCTTTGAGTAGGAGTATGCCTACCGTGACTGGGTGGATAGCTATAAATGGCAGTTCTTGGAGGCTTTTAGCCTATTAACTGTGAGTGTAGTACCAAAGGGATCGTCTGTTTTTATCGCTGGCCTGACGGTTTAGCTGGATCTAGTGAACAAAATACGGAAGGCATGTGTGGTTGACAAATGTATTTGTCTATGGATTGATGATCATGGCCAGCCCAAGGGTTCTGATTATTGAAATGCGAGTTGGCATTCTCAAGTGTCAGGGTAGGATGTGCGTGCCTAAAAGGTTGTCTGTAAAGAGCCACAACAGGAAACTCTACGAGAGACACAATATGCTTATAGGCATTAGATGTGTAATAAGTGAAAACTAGGGTGTTTGCTAGGGCTGAAATGATACGTCGTTAAAGTGTTTAGGTAATAAGTTGTGTTTGGCCTTAGTTACTTGATCAGTCATGTGCAAATTTCGAGAACAAAATTTCTTTAAGGAGGGGTGAATGTAATATCCGAGAATTTGCAAAGGGCTCAAGAGTAATTTATCTTGGGGTGAAAATAAAATTTTTAGAAGATTAGGGCTATAATATAATTTTTGGTATAGTTGTGAGTGACCAAATTGACTGTAGGGAGTGCCCTAGAGCTGAGATGTCTAAAAAAAATGATATGGTATTAACGAGCATCTCGAAGGATGATTTATGGGAAGAAAAGAGATATGAAGTTTTAAAGGAATCGGTATCAGAATAGCCTAAGAAAATGACCGAATTAGACAGAGGGAATACCCAAGAGCTTACATACCTAAGGAAATAGGTATGAGCCTAACAAACACCTTGAAATATGATTTATGACGTTAAAGGAAATCGGATCAGAGATAGTTTTCGGTACAGTTTCGGATCAGGCAAAAAAATCGAATTGTCGTAAGGGAGTTCCAAAAAGGCAACAAAACCCTTAAAGGAGTCAAATTTTGCATGAGAAATAACCCTTAAGTGGTTTCAGGATGAAACAAAGGGGTTTTGCAATCCAAACATAATTCTAGCCAAAGTGTAATTTTTAAAAATTTCCAAGAGAGGTCAAAATGACATTTTTTCCAAAACTTCGGGGGACAAACGAGAAGTTTAGAATGTGAGGGTCTCAACGGAAGTTTTGGATAACTTAGGGGCCTGTTGGAAAGGGTTAAAAATGCATTTCAAAAGTTGAGAGGAGTGAAAGTGCAATTTCAAAAAAGTTTGGACAACCATGGCCGACCAAGCTTCCAACCACTTATTCCATCACCACTTTCGACCATGGGAAACTCAAGGAAAAGGCCTAGGGGACCTCTAGGCTTGGCCTAAAGCGATCCATGGCCGAAAAAAAGGATGGAAATGGATGGAAATTTGGCCAAAAGTGGTTGAAAGTTTGGCCACTGTAATCAGGTTTTGGACTGATCTAGGGCATAAGAAGGCATTAGTGGCCTTGGATGAAGCAAGATTGGTTGTTTTATGGCTCAATTTTGACTATAAATAAAGTAAGTTTGACTGACGATTTTGCAAGTTTGGAGCTTCAAATCGAGAGCATTAGAGGGTGAATCAGGCATCCATGATAGAGGGCTTTTGATCCTTGGAGATAGTAGATCAATTCTGGAGAATTTGGTGAGCAAAGGAGTAGAATCAAGCTAGTTTTGAAGCTTGTCAGAAAAAGGGAGGCGAACAGTCTAGCCGTGGCTTTAAGCCTCCAGTTGAGGGCCTTGAGGCATTTCCAAACCTCCTTTCGAGCATCCAAAATAACCATTGGGATTGACTTGCAAGGAGCTTCAAGGCTATGTGGCTGGTTTTATTGCCGGCTCTGGAGAAGACGACCGGCACGTGGGTTACATGCGCCAGTCATCACGCGCAGCCACTCTCCTTGGTGCGTGCGGACATGTGGCCTATCAGGTATTTTAAAAAAAATAATATTTTTCTAATTTTATGTTAGGAATTATTGTGGAAAAAAAATTGGGAAAATATTCAAGTAGGTATTTATTTTGGAATATTAGTGAGGAAAAATTAGAGAAAAATAGAAATAAATTGAGAAAAATTAGGGTTTAATATTTATTTGGATAAATATGATGAATAGGGTGCTTTATGGCTCAAATTGAGTGGTTGTATGACTTTTGAGGCTTAGCACACAAATCGAGGTGATACATGCTTTTCGAGGTGGTTTGAATTTTAAGTTAAAGGTAAGTGGTTCTCCCTAAAAGGTTGTATATGATATGATTGCTTATATTATGCATGATACTCATGAAAGTTATGATCATTTTGTCATATTTGCTCATATACTATTGCATGAAAAGTCGTAATTTTTACGTGGCACGATATTATTGGCATATTGATACTTGTGCATGGGATTGAGATATCGTCTCAATAGTATAGCCGTAATTCCCCAAGAGCAATTGATGGAACAATGTTATGATTATCCTGAAAGCAGGTCGGGATTCTGCCTAGGGTTCCGTGTCGGGCTGGTGGGCCAAGGAAGTTACACTAGGGCATATGATTGTTTATGTTATTGCATCATGCATTCATGTTCTAAACCCTCATTAGAATATTCATCTTCTAATTGGGTTATACCCCTGGAACATTCAAACGTTCCAGATAGGACTTGCAGATTAGGCAAGGAAGTGGTGGAGATGTGAATGCACATGATGACGTGTCCGATGGATTCAGCATGTGGTTTTGCTATATTGTTTCATCTTGAAGAGACATATATTCTTTAGTCTTATGTTCCATTGAGGATTAGACTTGTAGGATGTAAGTACGTTATGTATTATTATTCGAGGTATTTAGTTGTTATCTCTGATAAATGAGTCTCCATGTATTTAAGTATTGACGACATGACGTTAAACTATGGTATGATTTTCCATGTTATGAATAAAATGAATTCAATATATACCATATTAGGTTTTGATTGTTGCTTATGCATTTATGATGATTACCTGTATTAGTTTATTGATTCTTATTTTGATATGCCGAGAAGGTAGAACGAGATTATCGGGAAATAATTTATATTGAGTTTATGTTAAAAAAATATTCTTGAAATTTCTAAGTTATTAAATCGCCCTTGAAAAGGCGGGGCGTTACAAAGCTCAAAAAAGAAAGGCCATAGGTTAAAGATATACTTCCCCAACATCCCATACAATCCATCTCAATGCAGCAACACACCACCCCATGATCAATACGTGTTTTAGCTCCAAATGCATAACATAAAATAAACTGCACATAAAGGGTCCTTAGGGCCCACATAAGACACACATTGGCGTCCAAGTTTCACATACAAACCTATTAGCAGCCTACTATAGGCTACCGTATCATAACTTTCATTATGCTCATCTCCTGTCACCACTTTGTCATATCATGTTGTTGCCGTGGGACTCTAACCCCCGATCTTGTTGTTGCTGTGGGACTCCAACCCATGGTCTTGCATAACTCTCTCATCCCTCATAACCACTCTTGCTCACCATGCAATGCAATATAAATGGAATGCAATGGCACTTGCAGCATAAACATGATGACAAGGCCCCCATAAACCAAGCATCAGGCCATGCTATGCCCACATAGGAATACACGCATGCGAAATGCTCTAAATGCATATGCTCACCTAAGATCCCCAAGCTGGCTCTTAGACTAACTAAGTCACGTAAATGCTCACACATCCCATTACACACAAAGCATGTTCCCCCCTAATGAATGCAACCCAATTTCCTATGCAGTACTCACATCATGATATGCACAAAGTCAAGGCGGGAATCTGGCAGTACTAGCTCTTCTAGCCCGTCTATCGCTTATCATAACAGCTGATGACTAGTGCCCATACATCTAGCCATCAACTGCCATGACCCACGGTCGACAGTCAGTAGCTTTGTACCCCATACCCTTACACACTCTTAGATGACATCACACTTAACATTTCATAAGCATTCCCCATAACTCTTCATTCTCTTGACAACACAAACACCATTATCTCATTCTTATTTTCATCTCTACTCATACATAGGAAACTATCTCAACATACATAATAGATTCTTAACATAACCCCATGATCTTGACCATAACCACTTTCTAAGATCCTACCCCCAATGGGTTCGGCATCATCCCCAAAGGAAGCGGAGCGAAACAAAGCCCCGTGATGGACGTAAGCAAAGACACCAAGAAACCATTTACTTAACTCACTCCATCGACAACGAACCCATTAATAAAATATAAGCTATAGGATGGTTGCCATGCGGATTTGCATTATTAATGTGTGGAACTGAGTCACAGTAAGGGAGGGAATAAAATATGAAAAACCATGGAGACTCACGTAGGAACTAAAGAACATAAAGGGAGGGTTAGGAGCTTGCCTTTAAACGGCCACTTCTCGACCTTCTTATACTCTCACTATGAAGTAAAATGTTCTACAACAAATGTTAAGGTTATGGCTTCGAAATAATTAGATCTAACCATGTAAACTTCATAATCTAACCATTAAAATCCATAATCTAAACATATAAAACTTTCAATAATTTTACCCACTTACCTAGATATTCTAGACACCGAATAATCTCCAAAATCTCATTGATTTCTCCCATTTCCTTCTTTTTTTTCTTCCATTCTTGCTACTATGTGCCTCCCCTTTTTCTCCCTCAATTTATCCCCGCTTCTAGCCCTTGGAATGGCCTTGAAATGGCCAAAATTTGCCAAAAATGGCCTTAAATAACACACAGTGAAATAACTTGGCAACTAAGTAAAATCGAGCGGCTCTGGGCACGTCACATGGCGCGTTCAGTTGTTGTCACGTGTCTCCACTGACCCAACCAAAATGACGCCGTTTTGGCACCTAAAGGATGATTAAATTCAGCCAAAAATCCCTCATGCACGCCTGCTCCCCCTAGCCTTCCTCGAGCGCGACCGCCCACGCTGTCACTCGCCTTTAACCTATATAGCCTCTCATTTAATTATAAAGAGACTCACGGCCATTTTTCCTGAATTACACTAACACCTCCAAACTTCCAAAGACCAACACTTACACCCAATACTTCATTTACCTTTTATATCACTAACACCCCAAATTTTCCAAAAAATCACTAATTTAATTTATTTTATTCTTTCATTATTTCCATAAACACTCCCAAATAAAATAACTAATTATCCTAATTGCCTATTTCCTCAACAGCATGAATAAATATTTTCTCTTAAATCCCTGAATATTCAATAATAACCTTAAATACCAGAATTAATAATTGTTATTTGTCCCTAAAATTCTGGGATGTTACACTTAAACTTGAGTTATGGAATGTCATTTTCCTAGAGCCATACGTTAGCTAGATTTTTTTCATTAGGGCTTGATGTATATCTTTTGTAAAGCCTAATAAGATGTATAGAATGAAGTTTATCTTGTCTTGAAAGAAAAAAAAAAGTGTAATACTTATTACTTTCTATTAATGGAGTGGATGTTTTAATTGAGTTTTGTAATATTTTCATTTTGAGGGAACTTTCTCTCAGAACTCCTATGCTAGTGGGATGTCTGGGAGTGAGCCCTCACAATCTTAATTTTTATAGTAAGAGAATAGTAGGAACGATCAACAACCCTCACGAAACGATCGACGATTTCTCTTTTTGGGCAAACGGTCGACAGCCCTAAGCCATCTGTCGACCACCAGAGCTCTTCGTTAGTAAACAATGCAAATCAGTCGACAACCTCCAGACAAGCTATCAACCGATAGTTTGTCCTACATCAAAACAAAGTACTTCGGGGAAAAATCTAACATGCAAGACACACCAAATTCCTTGCATAATCTACACCCTAACAAGAAATACACCATTCCTTTACAATTATAGAGTGGAACAAACCCTATTTGAAGTTCCTAATGGTCTCAACAAGATCAATCAAAAATCAAGGAAGAATTACAATGCTTTCTACATAGATATTTTTTAAGAACTCTTTTCCAAAATAGGGAGTTTTTCATGAATAAATTACCAAGATCTCATGACTCAAGATTTTAAAACTAAGAGAGGAGTTAGAACTTGCCTTACTATGCTTCACCTTAGGATCTTACTTGAAGAAGGTTGCCACAAAGAAGTAAACTTGCTCACCAACACTAAAATAGAGAAACCAGACAACAAGAAGAGAATGGAGAAACAAAGCTCTAGTTGGCACCTTCTGGGGGGGGGGTTTCTATGATTAAGGATGAGTAAAGATAGGAGAATGGTGTTGGTCACTTAGGGAATGGCCACTCAAGAGGGGGGTGAATTGAATGATTAAATTTTTTCTCAATTTAAATAAATATTCTTGATTAATGATTTTATTGGAGAATATGTATTAGATAAATATAATAAATCATGTTTGAGATTAATGATAAATGCAAGCCACAAAATATGACAAGAATAAATAAAATGAGGCACAAGACAATTTATAGTGATTTGGTGTCTCCACACACACATACTCAACTCTCCTAATGGCTAACCACTAAGTTAATTTCACCAAGGTTTCTACACTAGCTCACCTTGAAAACTAGATACACACCTAGATCACAATAGGTTCTAGGCAACCACTACACCAAGATTCCCACCCTAGCTTACCTTGAAAACTAGATTCACCTAGATTTTAATGGTTCTAGGAAACCTATACAATTCACAACAATAGTTTAAAAGTTTACAAATAATTGTCCACTAATAGGTTTGAAATGCTATGGCACACACCCAAGAGGGGGGTGAATTTGGTAAATTAAAAACTTGATAGAACTTGAAAAACTTTTTGATCCAATTAAGGTATTAGTGATTTAAAACATAAAACATATAAAATAACAAATGTAAAGCTTAAAGAATGTAAAGCAAGAAAGATAAATGACACAAATGATTTATAGTGGTTCATTTTAAACTAAGCCTAATCCACAACCTTAGCTCCTCACTAAGATTTTAAAGCAATTCACTAAAACCTCCTACTTGAACCCAAGTAGGCCCTCTAGTCAAAGATTAAGATATACAGCCTCCTACACTTAAGGTAGGCCCTCTAGCACGCTTGCTAAGAAATCAACCTCCTACTTACAAAAATAAGCCCTCCAGCTATACAAATTAGGAAATATAAAAATTGAATAATAAAGAGAGGATCTAAGAGATAAATCTCTTAGTTACAAGATCTCTCAAAATATAAACAAGGCTTGAATGAATTGATACAAGTTAAAATCAAAGCCTTGAAAAGAGAAAAATGAAGCATAACCAATATAAATACAAATAAGTACAAGATGTGAGCTCAAATCACTTCATTCTCATCCATTAGCTTTCTCAAGATCATCATTGATTTGTATATACAGGTGTCCCACAAGTTTCAAATCAAAACTAGCCATTTTGAGCCATTGGAATTTGAAAATCTAGCCTTTGGAAGCTTTCTATGAATTAATCGACCGACAGAAGAGAGAAAATCGGTTGACATATTGAATTTAAAGCTTTTGTTAGTCGACAAATTGAAGGCATTAGTCGATAGATGCAGAGGTTTGTCAACAGAATGCTATATATATTAGTTTTCACACATAAAGAAACAAAGGAAGGTGTAGGAGTGGCAACGCATGCAGCAGCGCATGCACCTTTAGGTGCTTGGGTTTGATGGTGGCCTAGGTTCGATTCCTTAGGGTTGTAATGTTAATTTTTATTCTCAAGCTCCTTGAAAATAACTTTTTTCATACAAAATTTTTAATCAAATAAAAATATACTATTCCAAATGCATCAAAAAATTTATCACTAGCTTTTTGGCACATTTTTAATCAAATAAAAATATAATATTTCAAATTCCATCAAGAATTTTATCACAAGATTTTTTATATTAGATTGCAAGATGAATTTAATTTTTATTTTTGGTGCTTAATAGAACATATAAAAATAATTTAGAGCACCAAGATAATAAACATTAATAAAATAATTTCATCATCAAAATTCAATTGATTTTTATCATCAAAATGATATCAAAGATAAAACATCAACCTATTAAGAAAATATATTCTAGTTGGTCTTTTGCCTTTAACAAATTTTAGCTTTATTTTGACCAACGTTTCAAAACTAATATTTGAAAAATCACTTAGGAGATTTTATCACGATACTTATTTGTGCAAATCTCCTAGAAAATTATAGATCATTTGGTTTTCATTTTAATAAAGTAGTACTTGATATTGAAATTGATTTTGGTTTAAAAACATGAAAACCATATATTTGACTTAAGATATAAATCATTTGTTTTTCAACATCAAAACCAACACAAGAGTAAAACATCAATCTCTCCCTTTTTTATGATGACAAAACCTAAAATCAATTTCAACATATATCTCTTCCCCTTTTATCATAAATCAAAAAGGTTTATTTTGAAAAATTAAAGCTTAATATTCCCTTATAAATAGAGAAAGTTTTAAAATGATTTTGAGATAATAGACAATGTTTATTTTGTTAATTTAAGTCAAAACATTTAGAAGGCAATGTTTTTGAGATAATGTTCACAAGCAATGTTAGCTTCAAAAACTTCTCCTTAACTAATATGACTAGAAATAAGTGATTAATGATATGAACATAATGTCTATTATTCCAAAGAATTAATGGAAGATAAATACGCCCCCTTAAACCAACATTTCAAAAAAAAAAAAAATTTGAGTTTGAGGGATACTTACATTAAGTTTCTTTAGCACTAACTCCCCTTTAAGATAACATAACCAACATCATGAAGGAATCAAAATTGATAAGTTATGTAATAAGTGCACAATCCATATACATGAGTTATTCATAAGGCATTCACATAAAAGTCCATAATAATCTCCAAATAGTTTAAAAAATTTTATACCATATCCCACACTCGTGATCATATAAGAGCCAAAATATATAATTCCATATCATCACTCATATTATAAATGTTTGAAAATGTCAAAACACCATATCAAATTCATATCCATTTATCATATAAGAGGCATATACATTAAATGATCAATATAGGAGTAAAATATTTCATTCCAAGTAACGAGATTAAGAGAAATACTCCCATTGAAGACGAAAACTTTGTTGGATCAGGAGGTGCTATGGCACACACCAAGAGGGGGGTGAATTTGTTATTTTAAAAGCTTGATAGAACTTTGAAATCCTTTTGATGGAAATGCTAGCAATGATAAACAAACTAAATAACACAAGCACAAGAGAAGAACACAAAGGATTTATAGTGGTTCGGCTTAACCCAAGCCTAAAACACTACTTTAGCTCTTCACTAAGGATTTTTCAAACCATCCACTAAAACCCCCTACTTAAACCAAGTAGGTCCTCTAGTCCGAGACTAGGAATTACAACCTCCCACTCAAATAGTCCCTCTAGCTACACAAGATAGGAAAATAAAAACGATACAAATGAAAGAGAGAAGCTAGGAGTTAACACTCTTAGTTACAAGTTCTCTCACAATGAAAACGAGGCTTAAGAATAGATTTACAATGATAGAACGAAGCCTTGCATAGAAAAATACAACAATGAAAGCACAGACTCTTGTAAAGCTCCAATAAATTGATTTGTAATCTCTATATCAACTCGTTTCCGTCCATTAGCCTCCTCAAGTTCATTCATGACTTGTATAAATAGGCATCCCAAAAGCTTTGCCAGAAACTAGTCGTTTGAGACCGTTGGGATTTGAAAAACTAGCCGTTGGAAGCTTTCTGCGAAAAGAGATAGTCGACAGAAGATAATAGATAGTCGATAGAATCATGTAACAAAACAAGACATAGTCGACAAAACCATACCCATAATCGACAGATCAAAAAATACAAAAGAAATTTTATAACTTCATATACATATATAGTCGACAGAAGAAAAAATATAGTCGACTATCCTTACATAATAGAATACAGTTGACAGAAGCCATACGTAGTCGACAGAACATCAAGTATAGTCGACTATCCTTAGGCACATAGTCAACTATTAACAGGCATAGTCAACAGCACTAACACACATAGTTGACTATCCATAGGTATAGTTAACAGAACACAAACACATAGTCGACTATTCTTTTTATAAATACTGAATCGATAAATGATAACATGAAAAAGAATATTTTGAATCATAAAATTCTTTAACATTGAACTCTCTTAACTTTATTTCATTATCAAAAAACAATTGTTTTTCATCATCAAAATCATATCAAAGGCAAAACATCAAACTTCTCCTTAATACGATATAAAAATTAGTCATTAAGACTACGTTCTCTTTATTTTTCAATTTTCAGTTTTGAGTTTCGAATTTATTTTCAGCTTTCTGTTTTAATAGTCAATTTTTAGAAAATTAAAACTGCGTTCTCTTTGTCATTTTGAAAAACTATTTCTCAAAACAAAAAACTAGAAAACGTGTTCTCTTTAAAATTTTAAAAATAACATTTTATTAAATGAATTTAATTATTCAAAAATTAAAACTATTTAAATTTTAATAAATAAATAAATTGACTTGGAAAAAAATAGCAAGTGGGATCATAATGTGATTATAAATAGGAAGCATTAAAATAAAAATTAAAGACATGAACTAGTATTGCATAATGTAATTATAAATGATAAGATTGCGTCAAACAATTCAATAACAAGCGGGATCCAATTACAAGTTTTAATACAAATACTAGAAATAAACATAGTTCAAAAACTAAAACAATAAAATAAAATTACAAACTCATGTACGAGACCTTTGATACTCATTCCACATTTGTGTAGCAATTTGATCCTTGACTTGTCCCATTTGAGTTGTTTGACTAGCATCAAAATGTATGACTTCCTGATCTTGACTTGACTTTGGCATATTATCAAATACCATATTATCTAATGAATATTCAACGAATAACCTATCTAAAAAGTCCTCCTGACGAATAAAGTTACATATTGTGCAACATGCAGTAGGGATTTATCTTTGCCTACTAAGTGGATAATTGGTTGTTAATTTCAATATGGGAAATATTACCTTCAACACTCCAATGCAATATTTAATTTGTTTCGACACGAGGAATGTCTATAGTTGAATAGCTCTTCCTTTCCATGTGATCCTCCTCATCCAACATAATCATGCAGATGATATCTTCGACCTTGATAAGGGGTAAGAAATCCAGGCATGTTTGGATAGCCAGAATTAATAAGATAAAATTGAACTGCAAAAAACTATGATTTAAGATTGTAATACCATAAAACTATTTAATACATCATTTGAAGTATTAGAATATACCTCCCCATGGCATTGAAAAGTTGTTCGAGGGTCTTGTAACTGTGTCAATGAATACTCGCTAATCATTAGCAAAACTTTCCCATCCAGCATGCATAAATATAAATTTCATATCAAAATCACATGCCAACATCACATTTTGTGTTACATTAGTCTTCCTTCCATGAAAAGATGTTTGTCGTGATGTAGGTACCCAAGCTGCAACATGTGTTCCATCTATTGCACCTATACAATCCTTAAAGAAAGGATATTTGCGCAAGAGATGCTCATGAGGTACATTTTGATTTGTAGGGGAGATTATCTCTGTGCCCAATGAACAAATAGCCCGTAAAATGCGTTCAAACCATTTGTGGATTGTGTTGTTGAAATGCTGAAATCTATCTCCAATAATACTATATCTTGTAGTTTGCCCTATAATCATCAGAAACATAGCAACACCCTCCTCGACGCTAACTTTTTTCCCATCTGCCAATAGCCCTTTATGTTTCAAAGTATCACAAAAATTTATGAAAACATGTTTCTGCATTCAAAAATTATGATGACACACGTCTGGATGTCCATTTAAAATTTCAAGCACGTACATTTTTCTAATAAGCAATGATGTTCTATAAGGTGTCCTGTCGATAAATATTCGTTTATTGGTAACAAAATAACTAAGCATCAGTATATCACCAATAGACGCATCCAAATCATCTTGTATAAATAAAAAATCATCATCACTCAAATCTTTATCAGTTCAATTTTGAACCCAACTTGATTCAGTTGACATCCCTCTGCACAAATATATTTTTAATCAACATCATTATCTACATCAATCATCATTTAATATACTGCTCAAACAACATTATTTATGAAAACTCTTACACATCAATTAAAATAAAATAAGCAAGCATCTGTTTAGAAGTATAACATTAAAGTACTTAAAGAACACAGTAGTCCAAGCTAGTAGAAAACACACAACAAACCAAAATATCAAGCAAATCAAAGAAGATTCAAGATATAGGTCCTCACCTAATTTCTGGCATCTCCACAAATGACATCCTAAAATCTGGATCCTTAAAAGCCTTTATTGCTTTCATATAATCTCAGATGGCATTACAAAACCTAACTCAACATTTCAGAAACACGCTTACTCACCAAGAGAAAGCAGACTTCAGAATTATAGTAAAGCAAACCGAATCAAGAGGAATAGAATGGTAAAATCAATAATCATGAAAAATGCAAGATACATAAGCCAAGTTAATTCTCGTCCAGGACTATCTCCCTTTTAAAATCAAAAAAGGAAAATCAACAAAATTTCAATGGTTGGTAGAAATAATGCAAACCTAGAAAACTATACAAGGAGTCCAGCTACATGGAACCCTAGTCACTTGCAGTTTCTATAAACGAAGAAGGTTTATATATATAAAGCCAAATATCACAGAAAAACTTCATGAGTGGATTCATGGGTATTTAATTAAAGAGAAAAGTAAATCATTATCTCAAAACCACAACAATTTAATACATCAAATAAACTATTAAAATAAAAAAAATCCATCAACATGATAAAATAATAAAGGGGGAACTAACTGTCTTATTTGCACAGCAAAGACACTTCAAGACATTGCACTTTCAGAATTTTCCTTTCTTACAAATCTTAGAATCGACCATACACTCGTGTCACCATTTAAATAACATTAAATTATTGTAAAATGGGACAAAGATTTTTGAAACTTTTAAATGGGGCTTTAGTTGTACATTTCTTATGTCCCACAATGCAATCAATCAACCAAAGGATGAACTCAGCATAACCATCACAATAAAGGAGGAGACTACGTGCTACAACAACCTCAAAAAATGCTACATTGTGGAGGTACATTGGTTAAAAGATCAAATTAACCTACAGGACAAAAAAATAACCATTGACTAAAATTGGTACATTGTACCTCAAAAGGTCAAGTAACATATTTCAAAATTGGCACAATTACAATAGTTGAGCAATAGGTTTTTTTTTTTTTTTTATCATAAACTAGATTTCTCAACAAACAATCCACATACAACAATTCATGAGTTGTAACTAAAGCATTGCCCCAAAAGCATATAACAACACAATTAAAATTGGATACTTTCTTTCAATTTCTAAGTATTAAGATCATATTTATTTTTCCTAAAGTTCTACCATTTAACAATTTCAACATCTCAAATGAAAGGATGAGAAGATAGCAAAAATAATCCAACAACAAATAATAGCAAAAATCAACCACCGAGCAACTGAAGAACTATGTGCACAACAATCCTAAACAACAAATATCACAACAAATCCAACAATAAAAATACAACCAAAATTTGTGGAAAAGCAAAAATCACATCAACACAAAAATGCAACAAAAATCTAATAATAAAAAACACAGGAAAAATCTATTCGTAGCAACAAACCACAGCAATTCAAATGCTTGTACACAACAACCCTAAATGGAAAACAAAACAAAAAATCCAATAACAAAAGATAGCAAAAACCTATTAACAGTAACAAAATACAACAAAAAATGGGAGACCTCTTAAATTTGAATTGTCGTTACACCAGAGTGGGAATGTTGTGACGCCGACTAGCAAAAGCAATGGCAACAACAAAGAAGACGGAGGTGATGGAATGTTGTGAGGCCGGAGATGACAGGGCGAACAGAGCAAGGAGGATGAAGCAGCAGCGATAGATGAAAACACGGATCTAGCCTTAAATAGAGAAAGAGAAGGAAGGAAGCGGATGTCGGCGGTGATGGCTTGAAGAGAAGGAAGAGAGGAAGAGAAAAGGGGAAGAGAATCTCAAAACACGAAAAATGAAACATGTTTTCCATGTTTTGAGTTTGGGGTTTGTTTTGGATAAAAACACCCAAAATAACTTTTTGTTGTTTTGGATTTTCTTTATAATTTTTTTTGTTTTAAATTAAAATGCATTTTGGAAAACAATAAAGAGAACGCATTTTATTATTTTAGAAAATCAAAAACTAAAAATGACTTAAAAACGAAAAAGAGAACACAACCTAAGGTACCCAAAAAGTCAAACCATAATCCATATTTTCTTTCTTTACAAGAGATCAAGACATGAAATACTGTAACTACTCAAAAAGTCAAACCATAAGTACCATATCCCAAGCTTAGGATTATAACATAGGATCATTACATAGGTCTACAAGAAGCAAGATGATCCTTTAATTTTTAAAGACAAAACATATATTAGCATAAACTCTTACTCAAGCAATACACAAGGGTAAATACCAATTAACCCAATAAGCATATTTTTGCAATCAATCACACATTTTTCACAAATGTTAAGACACAATCCTTCCTAATTCATTTCTAAAATATGCAAATTTGTCCTTATTGAAGGATTTGATATGTTTGTGAAAGATAGCGATGAAATATGTTAGAGGCATTATAATAACACACTAATGGCATTGACAGTTTCTCTCTATTGAGCATCCATCATAGTTGGCATTGGCATAAGCTTTAAGATTAAATTCATTTGCTTCAAGATAAAACAATTATAAATTTGATGATCCTTTTTGGATATCTAAAGATTCTCTTTACGGTCTTAAGATGGGATTCTTTAGGATTGGATTGAAATCTAGCACATAGCCAAATTACTAAACATGATGTTCGCCCTACTAGCTATCAAATATAGCAATCATACTTCTATATAATTTGTTGTCCACAACTTGACTTATCTCATCTTTGTCTAGGTATGATGAACTACTCATATGAGTGGCTAATGGTTTGTTTTCTTGAATATTGAATTTCTTAAGAAGATCTTTTATATATTTTTGTTAACATATATAAATTCTCTCATCTTCTTGCCTAGTTTGTAGTCCTAGAACATATTCTCTCATCATACTCATTTTGAATTCTCCTTGCATTAGATTTCCAAATTGGTTAAATAAGGATTTATTTGTAGTTTATTTGTAGGTCCAAATACAATGTCATCTACACAAATTTGAATTATTAAAATGTCCTTTCCATGAGTTCTAATAAGTAATGTTGTATTTATTTGTCCTATCTTAAATCATTATTATAGAAGAAAGTTGCTAAGACTCTCACACCATACTCTAAGGGCTTGTTTTAGACCATATAGTGCCTTGGTGAGTTTAAACATATGATTCTCAAAATTGGGAAGTTGTTCCACATATACTTCCTCATTTATATAACCATTCAAAAAGACACTTTTAACATTCATTTGAAATAGCTTAAATTTCTTGTGGCATACAAATGCCAACAACATTCTTATGGTTAGAGTACTTTTATGAGAATTTTTCAAATGTTTATCTTAATTCTTTATCACAATCTTCCTTAGGTTTTGGAACTTCAACACTCACACCATCAACTATAACTAGAATAAATTCTTCTATGGTTAGAGTACTTTTATTAAATACTCTATATGCTTTACTTTGAGTAGAACATCCTAAGAAAATTCCTTGCTTACTCTTACCATCAAATTTGTCTAGAGTGTCTTTACCATTGTTGAGGATAAAACATGCACTACCAAAAATATGAACATATGAAATATTTGGTTTCCTACCTTTGTATAACTCATAGGGGGTTTTCTTTAAGATAGCCTTTATGGAATCCTTATTCAATGTGGTTTGGGGTCCCACCTTCGAGGTGCCACCGTAACCCACAGTTACAACCACGACCACTAGCCGAATTTGAAGGTCAGCTATGCTCCTAAAAGTTTGGGCACCCTGGCTGGGATCTAGGTTTCACCGCCTTCGCTCATTGAGAACTTGAGTCCTAAAAAGAAAATAAGCAGCGGAGGGCACCCGAATCTCGATCAAGCTACACGCTAGAAATCTCAGAACTGTTAGAGAGGCATGATGAGGTCATGGGATGAAACTTACATAAAACTCATTATTTTCCAGTAAATAGTCAAAAAATGCCAACCTTATGCTTAGTACTCGCTCACCTCACACAAACTTATTACAAACTAAAAAAATAATCGTATAACTCATGTCCCAAACAACAAAATAAGCAATTATACAGGACCTTAACCATTAGCAGTTAGGTTGTTCAGAACAAGATACCATCTCAGCTTAACATGGCCCTTCATTTGCGTCCAACAACGATGCATTCACCACTAGTGCCTTTCCCTTGCTAAGCCCAAATCCATAGCTTTATGCCTAGCCATTCCCCTGTCATTATATGCAAGTCATGATCATGTAATTTGCACAAAAAATATTAACCCTTATAGAATTAGTTTCTGACGACTTGATAGTCCCCTTTAAAAAAAATGTACCCAAAGCATCGAAATCAACGATATCATGGCTCAAAATTCCTTTAAAAAAATTAAACATAATAAGTCAAAAGAATTATTTAAATAGGTATTACTAAAATCACTTCCAATCCCATCTTAGACTTTTTGCTTCTACCTTCGATCTTTAATTATACACTCATCTTTTTTCTTTCAATTTCTTTGTTTCTTCCATACTTCTCTTTCATGGTGGTGATTTATATACATATGATTTCCTTGGCTACCAAGCAATCCATCTTTAATTTTAACAACTCAATCACTGCAACAGATAAGGCTAATCTTATTTGCATACTTTTACATGGTTGGGATGGCAACATGCAATGTAGAGTTTGATTTTAGCTAGTCAGCAAGCAATAGCAAGTGGCAGCTTAATGGTTGTCATGTAGCTCAACAGGGAGCAACGCATGGCCACTAAATGACTCCCCCAAATGGCGTTGTTTCAACCTCCCTCTTGCATTGGAAATTAATTCCAATTTTCCCCAGGCTCATACCTGTGACCTGTCGGTTGAGACCTTACCTTGTGTGAATGTGACAACCAAGCTACAAACCATCTCACTTATATTTGTGCAAAAATTAATTTTATACTAATTCAACTCCCAATTTTTGGAATTACGCTTAAATCTCGAAAATGTCTAAAAACTTTCAAATCACCTCCCTATTCAAAAACAAAATAATTGTAATTTCTTCTATTAAATTTCTCAAATCACAAATCACCACTAAATCATCTTAAACTTATAAATTATTTTTTTCCAAAATACCAGGATGTTACACTTATTGGCATCAAACCTCTTCTCCATAAAAGGAATCTCTTAATATTCAAGCAATATAAACAATCATAAACTGTTAATAATCATTGAAATTGGATCCCATTGAAAGATTCTCTTAAGTAAGTATAAATAGAGAAGAAACCTTTCGTAGGGTAAGCATTCTTCAACATTACCAGTCTTCATACATTATCTTAACTTTCCATCTAATTTAGATACCGAAGTGGCTTTCTTAACAAGTACTAAAGTAGTCCTGTAATACCCTATTTTGGCATAAGGTTGCCACATAATTTGGATGAGTTTAAAATATCAAAAATTGGCTTGATAATAAAAATAAGTTGCCGAGTCAATCACAGGGAGTGCCCTAGAACCTTGATGTCTAAGGAAAATGATATGGCATTAACGAGCATCCCGATATAGGATTTATGGTATTAAAAGAAATTAGAATCGAGACAGTTTTCAATACAGCTATGATTTGGTCTGAGAAATTGAATAATTGTAAGGGACTTTCGGGAAGTCAACAGAACCCTAAGTAGGTTCATATTTTGCATAAGGAACAACCCCGAAGAAGGTTTGGGGTGAAACGATCGAGTTTTCAATCAAGCATGATTTTTCATAAGTTTTGGGCCTAAGTGTAATTTTTGAATCTTGGCCAAAAAGTGGTAAAACGAGTCTTGAAGAACATAATGTGAAAGAGAAAATTCTAAGGATAGTGGAATTTTTGGGAACTCGATAGGCTTCATGGAAAGGTCTAAAAGAGATTTTAAAAATTAAGGGGGCCAAAGTGTAAATAAAAGAAAAAAGAAGAAGGAAGCACAACCATGGCTGTCGCTGGCCACTGCCATCACCGGCCAGCCTCTGGACAATGTCCTTGGGGTCATCTAAGGGCACAAAAATGGGCCCCACAACATGGTGAGTTGATTGGGCAGGGTATGGGATCATTAATGGCCTAGCATTGTCGTGATTTGACAGAAATGACGAGGCATGACCATGGTCATCAAATTTTCAGGGAAGGAAATCGAAGCAAAATTTGCTCGAATGAGGGCATGGTAAGGTTTTAGCAAGCATTTAAGACCTTGATTTGACTAGGTATGGTTCAATTGGGCTTCAAATGGGGTATAAATAGGGGTGTTTGAAGTTGCCGAATTCATAAAAGTTTAAACTTCAAGTTGCTAGAGTTAGAGAGCAAATCAAGAGTCTTGGATAAGGGGCTTTTGATCTCGAGAATGTGAGGTTCATTTGTGCATAATTTTGTGAAGTTTCATCAAGGTTTGAAGATGTTTCTAGCTTGGCTGGAAAGTTGTGCACGGTGGCTGAAACTGGACTAATTTTGCTCGATTTGGAGGCCTTCCGGTGGTTGTTTCAAACACCCAAGGGTACCTTCGTGATCGACTTTAAGAGGGCTACCAGGTGGTGTGGTTGGGGAAAGATTTTGGTAGTCAGCTGGCGAGCAGTTCGCCGGAGAAGAAGAAGCGCGTGGCCTACATGCGCGGTTTCACAAATGTAGGCATGTGAGGGCGAGTGCCAGGTTGGATCTTTTTGATTTTTTTTTTTAATTTTCTCACAAAATTATTTTAGGATTTATGGTGGAAAAAAATTTGGGGAAAACCTTGAAGAGGTATTTATTTTAAAATTTTCGAGAAGAAAATAAGGGAAAAATTATGAGAAAAATTATGAAAAATAGATGTTGATATTATTTTGAATGAATGTGATGTCTAAGAATCATTGAGGCTTAAGGTTGAGCATCAGTACAATTACTTGAGGACTGGCACGGAAATCGAGATTATGCACGAGAATCGAAGTGATCTAAAGATTCATTCAAGGTGAGTGTTCGTCCTATAACTCTGTTTATTGTGAGTAGTTCAACCCAAAAAACTTGATTTATTGTGGGTGGTTCGACCCAATACTTGATTTTTGTTTCATGCAATGGTTTTGGCATGTGAATGGTTGATTTTATGTGGATGGTTAATCCAAACTGGTTATTTACGTGTGCATTGAAGTACGTGCATTGAATGTTCGTTTTGAGTAATGTATCATTACATGTTGTGGTTAGGGCATTGGCATATGTGTTGGACATGGGTAGTGTCTTCAGGATGCTTTTGAGTGGAAACGTAATCTTTGACGTGATTGTGGTTAGCCAGGTTTCTGCATTGATGTTGACTTTCCAGTGTCGGGAGTGGTAACGATTGTTCCCGAGATATCGGAGAAATGTATTGATGTTGCCCCTTTTAAACTATGATTGTGTTATACCAATGTGTTGATATGATTGTGTTACCTTTAGAGAGATTATCCTTTCCCTGGGGTACGGGTTAAGCATTATATGAGATTCTCTTAGGCTGAGACGTGTTGGGATATGTCGGTTTGTTTCATGGTCTTGCATATATTCATGAAAATATTTTTGAATTCTCGCTTAGATGATTCATCATCTCATTTGGACTATATCTCTGAAATATTCAAACATTTCAGTTGAAAGCAGTGGCGCTAAAGGGAAAGTAGTTATCGAGATGTAGCCGTCGTTTACGTTGGTGATTTTTAGCATATATTTTGTTTATGTTTGAGGTGTATAGTAGTTGTTGTTGAGAGATGAGTCTCTATGTATTTTATTTTGAGGATGTCTTTGTCAAACAATAATATGATTTCTACGTTATGAATAAAGTGAATTTGGTTATGTATATTCGAGGTTTCGATTCTACTTCTGCTGATGTGATGATATTACTAGTCTTAGCTTATTCTTTTAAGTTAATATGTTGAGATGATAGATCGGGATTATCGGGGTTTAATTTACGTTAAGTGTATGTTGAATGATTGTTAATATATATATATCTTAGAAATCTTGAGTTAATGCACGCTTAGAAAAAATGGAGCATTTCAAGTCCTCATTGTCTTTTTCTTATGAGGGTCCCCAAATTTCGCGCAAAACAAGCTATGGTCCATGTTTTCTATCATATTCTAAAAAAGCACATTGGTTGTCAATTTTTAGTATCATCAATCACTAAGTGGCTAATCGTAGTTGCCATTAGCAAGTATGTAGAACCATCTATTATCCTAACAAGCCTACTTATTGTTGTTAAACTTCATGTTAAAATTCAATCATTTGGTAGCACAACAAACCTAAAAACATAAAGATATTACGATTTGGAAAATTTGGCAAGCTATTTTCCCTATTTTGGTATTGAAATGTTTATCAAATTTTAGCCTTCTATGCTTAGGTAGAAGTTTGTGGCCTTGCCTTGTCCTTCAAATATGCCCAATATGCATCATATTCTTTTAAGCTCAATATTTAGTCCTTCAGTCTCTATGATTTTTTATAGGTAAATTATTCATACACCTTTTGAACATTTTCTATTTGGCTCAAACACCCCTAAACTTTAAAATTATCCCAATTACTCCCTAAACTTTTCAAATATTTGCTATCACCCCCTTTCATTACTACTGACACTAAGTAAATTTACCATACACCTTTTAAACTTTGAATTTTTTGACCCAGAAATCCCCTGAACTTTTATTTTATTTGAAATTAGTTCTTAAACTTTTTCCAAAAGGCCAAGGCTATTTTGGAAAAAAAAAAATGAAAGTTTAAGGGGTGTCCAAGAGATGCTTGAGTCAAAGACCCAAAGTTCAAGTGGTATATGGTCAATTTACTTAACATTATTACTATTTAAATGAGTATTGTTACTAATTTTAAAAAGTTTAGAGACTAATTATATTAATTTTAAAGTTTAGAGGATGTATGGTCAATTTTTTTTTTTTAAATAAACCATTTTTCACGTCAAAATTATGCTTATATCTTAAAAAATAGGAACCCAAAATACAAATTAAAAACATAAGAAGTGTACATAAAAATTGTGCAAACTACGTGGGGCGGATGGAATTGTATGATAACTTTTCGTGACAGTATAGGCCCAATTTAAATCTTTGAAGTATTTTGGGCCGTTGGACCTTTTACATACTTTTGGCCCATATAAATATGGGCTTAATAATATACAAGTACTATTTCATGGGGGGCCAACTTGGGCCCACGTGTCCTGCCTACATTATTTCAACCTTACCGTACTTCCAGCATAATTTCAGAATTAATTAATGTCGTTTGAACTTATTGGAATATTCTTTGATGAGCAGTCTGCTGTTATTTTCATATTTAGGAACATTGTTCCCAGGCCATACTGTTGTCTTCCTTCCACTCGTATTATTATTATTATTATTATTATTATTATTATTATTATTATTATTATTATTATTATTATTTTTACTGTGTCATAAATAAAAGTTTGTTAAAAGACTAAAAAAGAATAAAAATTTAAAATAACTCTTTGGGTTAAAATGTATAAATTTTTCCATTATTGAGGGATATGGCACAAACGCGCAAGTTATCTAACTATGACATTCAAAAATTTCTTTAAATGTCCTAAGAAAAAATGAACAATTATTCATAAAAAAATTTAATCCTAAAAGAATTTTAGAATATTGACATAAATATCATCCATAATAATCATATTCCTCACAAGATTAAGAAAAGTCAATATAAATGTTATCTGTAAAAATTTTAATTTTGAATTACTTAAAATTACTCCATACTCTTTTATAAATAAGCAAAACACCTATTTCTAAAAGTGTACGTCTCTAATATTGATTTCAATATAACATTTATTATTTTTAATATCTAACTTAAGTATCGAAGTGTTTGTACAGAAACCTCCCCATTCCCTTTGACTATTTCTATTCTTGTAAAGTTAGGCAGTTTAATGAAGACGTTTCCATTCAAATACATTTATTGTTATATCACAGCAACAATAATTTTGTTAACTAGCATTAGATTCATCTTTCTTGATCATGAAGCTCTCATTGGACCAAATTTGATGGTAAATTTTCTAGTTTACTAAGTAATTGTCCCTGATGGGTGACATATGCCTACCATTTTCCTTCAATTAAGGAAACTACTTGATAGAAGAATAAATTATTAAACATGGCATAAAGATGGAAAAAATGACTACGTAGTTGCAGACAATATACTACACTGGTGGAAAGTCATAATAATAATAATAATAATAATGGTATAATAATACTAGTAGCCAGCCCAGCCCTCTCTTAATAATAATTATTATTATTATTACTATCTCCTTATAATCAATTAATTAAGAAAGCAAAGGAAAGCTCCAGGAAAAGTCGTTTTGTTTTGAAGTGCACGCAACGCTTGCGCACTTTATATATGAATCTCTACACGATTGGCCTTTAACATACATACATACATACATACATAGAGCTACTCGTACGTACACCCACCCCTCCCTATCTTAATTATTTATTTATAAGCTGCTTTGGATTGTCAACAAAGTGGACTACCAAAGCGAAAATATGTCAACAAACAGTAAATCAACCAAACAGGTCTTTGTTAATTCCTTCTTGGCTTCTTTTGCTTTTTTCCCAACTTTCTAACGTTCCAATATACGGCAACCTAAGCTAGCTAGCTAGCTAGCTGTCAATGACTTTCACTAATATTCTTTCTTTCTTGCCTTCTTCCATAACTATATATATTGAGAAAAAAAATATTATTTAGATATTTAAATTTAATATTTATGGTGATATTTTATACTATTATTACGTATTTTATGTCTTATCAATATAAATAAATAACAAAATATCAAATTTAAGCATCTAAACAATATTAATTTCTTTTACATAAGGTGTCACGTAAAATATAAGCGCTTTCCCTGAAAAAGTGGGTTTAATTTGTGACAAACCCTAACCCTAAGATGAAATCATTGCAAGGCAAAATTTTCCAATCCTTTAATTCATTTATTCCTTCTCTGTGTCTAGGGTTTAGTGGGTAGACTGTTCTTGGTCTGTTCCTCGTCTCTTATTTTACACGGATGATGCAGAATTTATCTACTTTACAGTTTAATATTATTAATTAACAGCATGAAAATGCACAAAGGAAAGAAAAAAAAAAAGTAGAAACCCTCGACAAATTCGTACATTGTCATATGAAATATATTATAAAATATATTATTCTTGTTGAACAAAATAATTATTAGCCATGGCAGGGAGTGGGGTTGGGGTGGGGGGGGAAGGATCCGAAGAGATACTTTGATCGGATACCCAAAAGAGGGAAAAGGCAAAGGTTTAATTTTGCTTGATGGAAACGTTCGAAACCACATATATTTCTCAGAAAGTTCTGCAAGATTTCGCTTTTATCGAATAAACCTAGCTTTTTAATATTTGTGTCTGTGTTTCTTTCCTGATTTACTGTTCAAATGAAAAATGGAGCTCCTCGTCTCGTCACCTTAATCAGAGGAAAATGATGGCCGTCTTTTCCAAATCATGTAAAAACTTCCTTTCTTTCTTCTCGATAATTAAGATATAATGACAAGAGAGACGGGTTTTCATTTTCTGTCAGTTTCTTTTCTCTCACTGGTTTCCAATTTCTTTTCGGAAGATTATTATATATTCTCGCTTTGGGGCATGTATCTGCTGTGTCGTGTAGCTGTACGAATCGACCATTAATGGCTGTATCAGCAGAATCCATTTAGAGAAATCTGTCACTGAACCAACCCGAAACCCTTCTCAGCCTTTCCCTTGAGATATCTGAAAAGAAAGCTTTCAACTTCGATCGATCGAGAGAGAAGTAGTGAGTTCGATGTCTCAAATTCGAGTCTCTTTCGGATTAGACCGCGAGCTCTTTCTCCCTCCACAGTAATTAATGTAACTGCAACAATCAGGCATGCGGAAGCCAAGAGAAGAAGAAGAGATTCCATACAAAGAAAGTGCGCAGCGTTGAAAAGGAAGAAACGTGAACAAGAAATGATGATGCTACACTAACCATTGACTTACTTCAGATATGCAGTCTAACCAAAACCCACCTGAATTTAAGGCTGGGAGACGGAGATGATTCCCGGTGGCACTGAACTTGTATATATACACACACACTCGCAAACACCACACGCACTCACATGAACATTGAACAACATTAATGTCGGACATTTGAAAGAAATAGCAAAACCCAAGAAGATGAAGCTAAAAAAAAAGTTCGCTAAGAATGAAAAAGCTAATAAAAGAAGAAGTAATTAGCATGTGGAGGGAGGCATGAGATTCAGCCATAGATCATCCTTTTCTAAAACTAGTCGAGCTTTGTTGGTCTCCACCAAAGAGGAATATTCCGGGTGCAATCTCTTCTTCGATTGTAATAAAGGCACGCCAAAAAGCTTCGTTATGTTGCTCTCTGGTTCTTCAAGCAGAGGAGCCTGTTTAGGCTTGGGTTGATGATAACCAATGAGCTGATTTAAAGGCTTCTGTTGCACCAATGGAGACGGAGATGGAGATGATGATGATGATGAGTTGCAGATGAGCATGGAAGAAGGGAACGCGTTGCTCGGCGTAACAGGCTTCACGTGGTTCTGAACAAAGTATATAATATCGTTGTACAGCTTTCTCATGTGGGCGAGCTCCGACATCAGGATGTTATTGCTCCGCCGCAGCCTCTCGTTGTCCTCCGACAGCGCCGTCACGGAGCTGCTATAAGCGCCGCCGCTGGCTACTGAGACGCCGCTCCTGGCCGTGGGCGAGGAGAGCGGTGGCGAGTCGCACCAATTCACCTGCTCGTCCGAGTCCGGCGGCGAGACGCTGACTCGGCCGGGATAAGGGAACAAGCTGGGGCCACCCATCTGAGAGTAAGGGTGGCTCCCGGCCACCACCTGCTGCTGAGACGTCTTTCTCCGGTGGATCTCGCAGAGCAGATGCTTCTGCCCCTTCTTGAAGAACTCGTTCGCAAATTCCCATCGGTCCGGCACGATCTTCCTGAATCCCTGGCAACAACAAAAGCGAAATCAAAATCAAGTTATTGTCTCTTTCTTTTTGCTGGAAAAAACCGGGACAGGAACTGCAACTGCGGAAGGAAATCTAACATAGGTGTTGAGCTGGCGAACGAAGCTGGAGAAGTTGTTGTGCTTGAAGTAATTGGGGAGGAGATCGCGAGCGAACTCGGGCGGGCGCCAGACTACGAAGGTGGAGTCGTCTTCTCCCCAGGAGACGATGTGGTCGGTGGTGGGGTCGTCGACCAGCTGGTAGGTTTTGGTGAGGAATGGGGCTGGGACAGATTTCTGAGAGTCCAGAGACAGTAATATGCCTTCACTACAGTTGTCCAGAATTAGCGCCATTGGAAAGCTCTTCTCTCTCGATCTCAGGAGCTTCAGATATTTGATGGGTGGGAATAGAGAGAGAGAGAGAGAGAGAGAGTGTGTGTGTTGTGTATAATGGCGTTGGTTTCTATATTTCTATCTATCTTCCTCGGTTATGAAGTGAGAGAGAATATGTGTCTGCCTGTCTAGGACTATGAAAAAACAAGGGCCTTTCAAGGCAAACCCGTGACTGACTTTCTTTCTTCTCCTCCTCCTTCCTTCCTTCTTCTTTCTTTCTTTCTTTTTTCCTTCTTCCTTCTTCCTTCTTCCTTCTTCTTTTATTCATTTATTTATCTATCTGTCTTTCCATTTCTTTCTCTATTTTAGCAACGAAAACCAGAAAATCTCCATACATATATATATAGTTATCAGACAATGTGGTATAAATAAAAATTTTAATGGGAATTAATTAATTATACGTACACTATATATATATATTTAACTAAAATAAATTCTTAAATATTTGTCTTTGGTGTTATTAGCTAGCTAGGGAGAGATAGAGAAGAGGCAAAGTGTAGTGGAGGCGGTGGAGCTTTTGGTGTTGGGTTGTGGCTTTGCTTGTCTTGTTTTTCTGAAAAATCTTTTGTCCCCTTTTCGCTGTAGCCTTTGATCATTTGCTTTGCTGCCTAACAGTCAATCCCTCCATCACTTCACTTCCATATATACTATTCTCAACTCATCCCATTATTATTATCACTATTTTACTTGGTCGGTGACATGCAAACAATTCGATCGTATTTTTTCCAGTATTATTACATAAAATTTGTATTTTATTTTATTTTTTGTGTTGGGGGTGGTGGGGGCGAGGCATATAATTAGCCATGATAAGAGAAATGATGAATTTGCAGAAGATTTGGATCATTGATAAATATATATATATATGTAGGAGATAGCATGATTTTCTTTGTCTAAAGTGTGCAATTGATTTAGCCATCCTCAATTCAATGGACTTACATTGTCCCATTTATATTATTACTGCATCTTCTTTGCAATAATAATGAGAAGATCGAGATACGTACAGGATGACTATGTTTAATGATTATTTCACAAATTTTAATGTAATTAATTAAAATGATATACTTTATAAAAGTTGCTAACCGTTGCCCATTATATATATGGTTAAGGTCTGATAAATAAAATTTATTAAAACGGTTACATTTATTTATTATATCATATTTTTAATATTTTGTTCTTTAGATATTATTATTGCAACTTAAATTGTAGTGGGTGCTTATAATTAACTGTACAAATTAAATAAAAGCACCTTGCTTTATGCATTAATTTATTGTATTTTGTTTTGAATTCAAAACATTTTTATTGGTTATTTAAATATTACAAATTAATAAAAGTGTTTCAAAATTAAAAATAAAACAATATTATTTAGAAATAAAATTAATTTTTTATTTTACTCACGTAAAGACAATAAATAATTTGGATTACTACTCATTTATAATGTGAAATGAAATATTATGCTGCCTCTCTAGGGTTCTGGAATCTTGCTTGAGAAGCACATTGAATTTACAAATCCAATGAAATAACAGATAATGCGACAATTTTTAATTTATTTAAATAAATATTAAAAATATCATAAATTATTATTATTATAATATATTAAAAATGCTTAAAATATAGTAAATCACTACAGAGTTTGGAAACCCACACTTTATCCCTCGTTTTGTAGCTGTCGCATGCTGGGGGGTGCTTGTTAATTGGTTTCATCTAACCAATCAAACACTCTTTCTAATTTTCGGATCCCACTATCATTTTCACTCTCTCTCTCTCTCTCTCTCTCTCTCTCTCTGAAGGATGCATGCATCGAACAACGTGATGGGATTTAAAGCCTGCGGAGTGACGACATAATTGTGCGACCGCTTCTGCTTCTGCTTCTGCTACTGCTTCTTCTTCGTCTTCCGCTGCTGCTACTTTTCCTTCACTTCTGCTCTTCAACCTTACCTCTCTCTCTCTCTCTCTCGCGCGCGCATAAAATTCCAAACACTCTGGTCCAAATACAAACCCCCCTCTCTCTCTCTCTGTCTGCCCACTACTTCTACTGTCTATTTTCCGTATTCACACACACACACACACGTAAATGTATTATAATCATTTATGTGTTTAGACCTTTCGGCTAGTGCTTGCTTTGAGATTCCAACTTTGGCTCGGCTTACGTTGGTGACGTGTCTCAAGCGTTTGGAGTTTTTGATGGGAAGAAGTTTCCGTCGCGCGCGCGCGTTCACCAAATTACTCTTTTCAATGCAATATATATACTTCAGTCAACTTAGTTGCGAGAGTTTGTAATTCTTTCCATTTTAAGGTTGGTATTGCTTATAGAGTAGACGTTCTCTCCCTAGCCATGTATTCCGAGTTA
This sequence comes from Diospyros lotus, assembly GCF_014633365.1. Taxonomy (NCBI): domain Eukaryota; kingdom Viridiplantae; phylum Streptophyta; class Magnoliopsida; order Ericales; family Ebenaceae; genus Diospyros; species Diospyros lotus. Next base: position 22,340,539 of record NC_068345.1, read on the forward strand.
AATGAGAGAGAGAGAGATAATGCTACGCATAAAAACATTTCTTAATTTAAAGAGGCGTCTCATTTGAAATGTTAAAATTCACTGTTTTGGTTAATTATATATAATTGTTACAAGTATTTAAATTTATATCTAAATTTAGAATGAATTTAAATCCAAAAAAGAGCAGAATTAAAATGACACACATATATATAATGGTCATTACAAATAACAAAAAAAATGACATAATTTAAAAAAATCCCTTTACTTAGACTGCGGCCACAAAGAGTATCTCTCTTTAGCACCCGATTTCCCATGTGAAATCCCAGGCATGCACTTCGCTACTAGTGAAGAAATGCTTTCCTAGCAAAAGCTTGGCCATTGATCTCTACTCTAATCTGCTGGTTTTGTGCTCTATTTGTCGATCCAGTTCTGTTCTTTGTATGTGTAATATTTATTTATAGTTGTGTTTTGGGTATTGTTGATATTATGTGATTCAAAATGTTTTTATCAGATTTCTGGCATGCCGTTACATGTTGCTGAAATGTATTTTTTATATTTGTTTCATTTAAATATAAATGTCTCATTATATGCTATTATATATATATGTTGTTAATATATATCAGCTGCATGTTATTTGGGCTGTTGTCTTATATGAGCCGAGCCCATATTATTTCCGTGTTGCCTCGTGTGCTGCTGGCCGAGCTCATTCCTGTTTAGCCTATGATTGGCGTTGCTACAAAAGGGCAGCTCGATGCCCTAATCTCTAAGAACTCTCTGATATTTGTCTTGTGCTCTCTCTCTGAAAACCCTAAGTCGGCGATTCTTGAAGCGAGACACTATTCGTGAATCCTTCGTTCTAATCTATGTTTCATTCGATTCTTTGGTTGCTTCCATGGTAAGATCTGACGGTAAGAACGGCTATTGCTTAATCTCTATTTATTTTTTTTTAAACGCCTGAGGCGTGAGAGGTTGTAAACTGATAGAACGGATCTTTGCCTTGATCGTGAGATCGGTATAGAACAGATCTATCTTGATCTTGTTATTTTCGTTTCTGTTTTTCAGTTGTATTGCAATACTGTTTCTATTTTACTGTTCATGGTCTTGTAATCGTTTGTAAACTTGAGATCTAGTGGATTGACTAGAGGCGGAGCCTCTGCCGTGAGTAGGATCTATTGATCCGAACACGTATATCGCTGTGTCTTGCATTTATACTTTTCTGTTTAAAGTTTTGGTTTACTGTGTATCACGCTTAATCTGTGTTTGGCCGAGAAATCAAGTTATACAAACCTACTAGTAGTATCAGAGCCACGAGGTTCTAAGATCCCGGTCAGACTGTCTCAGATCCGAAAGGTAAAATCTCAGATCTGGTAAGAACTTCAAAAACTTAGGGTTTTTTCAAATCTCTGTTCTGCATGCTCTAATCCAAGCTGTACTTTCTTGATCTTGAATAAGTAATCTATCATTTACTTTATTCTGTAACATTCTTTACTTTATATTCTTGTCTGAATTTGAAAATCCAAACTCTGGTTTAGTTAATTTCTGAAAAAATTAAATTTCAAATTCTTATATTCAAAACTTAAATAAGATTTATATCTTATCTGTTCCTCATACTTATTAGTTCCTATTTCTACTTTATTCCTATCCATAAAATGGCTCCATCTAAGTATGAATTAGATAAGTTTGATGGTAGTGGTGATTTTTCGTTATGGCAAAAGAAAATGACTGCAGTATTGGTTCAAAACCAGTGCTCTGAAGCACTGGATGAACCTTCTGCAGCTGAGAAGGATAAAATAGAATCTCCACCTACTCCTGAAATGCGGAAAATGGATAGGTTAGCTTACAGTCTAATAATCCTAAATCTTTCCGATAAAGTCCTTAGACAAGTAAATAAGGAGAAGACTGCTTTAAAGGTGTGGAATAAGTTTAAATCTCTATATATGACTAAGTCTTTAACAAGTAAGATTTTCTTAAAAGAAAGACTGTTTGGTTTTAAAATGAATACCTCTAAAACTCTAGAAGAAAACCTAGATGACTTTAATGTCATTGTAATAGGTCTAGAAAACATAGATGAGTGTATCTCTGAAGAAAATCAAGCTGTAATTCTTCTAAATGCTTTGCCTGAATCATATAGAGATTTAAGAACTACAATGCAGTATGATAGAACTTCTTTATCCTTAGAGGATGTAGTATCTGCCTTAAGATCTAGGGATCTTGAAGATGATAAGAAAGATAAGAAAATAAATAGTGCTGAAGGCTTAAATGTAAAGGGTAATTGGGAACAGAAATCTAAGAGCAAAGCCAAAGGGAATTCAAGGGGTAGGAGTAAAACAAGGTCAAATTCTAAATCAAGAGGAACAAGTAGAGGATCCTCAAAAACAAGAACCTGTTGGTATTGTAAGAAAGAGGGTCATGTAAGAAAAAACTGCTGTAAGAGAAAGAAAGATCTAGAAAATGAAAACTCAAGTAATCAGGATGCAGCAAATATTTCTGATGGATATGATAGTGCAGAAGGCCTAATTATAACAGAACATACCATAGATAATGAGTGGATTTTAGATTCAGGTTGCACTTTTCACATGACACCTAGGAAAGACTGGTTGCTCAACTTCCAGCATATAGAAGGTGGCAAAGTCCTAATGGGTAATAATCAATCCGGCAATGTAACCGGTTTAGGGTCAATTAGGTTTAAAATGTGGGATGGAACATATAAGACTTTAGACAATGTGAGGTATGTGCCAAACCTTAGAAGAAATCTTATTGCTCTAGGTATGTTAGATTCTAATGGGGGGTCTTATAAGTCTGAAAATGGGGTCCTTAAGGTGTTTAAAGGATCCATGGTAGTTCTTAAGGGAATCCGCAAGCAAGGACTGTATGTCCTTCAAGGAGAGTCAATCTCTGGGTGTGCTGCAGTTTCATCTTCTGAAATAGATGACACTGTGTTGTGGCATAGGAGGCTAGGTCATATAGGAATGAAAGGACTACTAGAATTAAGTAAGCAAGGAATCTTAGATTCCAGGAAGATTGGAAACCTAGACTTTTGTGAGACATGTGCCTTGGGCAAGTCTCACAGGTTGCAGTTTGCTTCTGCAACTCATAAGTCCAAAGATGTTCTAGAGTATGTTCATTCCGATCTTTGGGGATCTCCCCAAATCCCTAGCTCCCTTTCAAGTTCCCAATATTTTCTTTCCTTTATAGATGATTATTCTAGGAAGGTTTAGGTCTATTTCCTTAAGTATAAGAGTGAAGCTTTTGTTAAATTTAAGGAATGGAAGACTTATGTAGAGTTACAATCAGGCAAGAAAATAAAGACCCTTAGAACAGATAATGGCCTGGAATTCTATAATCAAGAATTCTCCAATTACTGCACACAAGTAGGCATTGCAAGGCATAGAACATGCAGTGAAACACCTCAGCAAAATGGAGTTGTTGAACGCATGAATAAAACCATCCTAAACAAAGTTAGATGTTTTTTAAAGGACTCAAACTTACCCAAGAAATTTTGGGCTGAAGCAGTTTCAACTGCTTGTTATCTCATAAACAGATCTCCTTCCTCCGCTATAGAATTTAGAACTCCTGAGCAGCTATGGAGTGGGAAAATCCCATTTCTTAACCATCTTAGATCTTTTGGATGTATAGCTTATGTCCATAAGAAAGAAGGGAAGTTAGACCCTAGAGCCAAGAAGGCTGTATTCTTAGGATACCCTCAAGGGGTAAAAGGATACAAATTATGGCTGATTGATGAAAAGAAAACTGTTATCATCCGGGATGTAGTATTCAAAGAATCAGAATACTATATCCCAAATAAGGTGGTAAATGCTAAGGAAAGCCAAGCTGATAAATTTCAGCTTGAGGTGGAAAGAGATAGAATTAATGAAAATCTAGTAGAAACTGACCATGAGAGTCATCAAGAGTCCAATTCGCAAGACTTTGCTGAAACTGAAATAGAGAGTAAGGATAATGAAAATTCAGCTGAAACCATTCCAGAATTGGATGATTATGTCTTATCTAGGGATAAGGTAAGAAGGGAAATTAAACCTCCTTCTAGGTATGCTCATGCTGATGTGATTGCCTATGCTCTTAACATTGGAGACTCAATAGAGCATGAAGAGCCTCTTAGTTATCAAGAAGCTTGTTCCAGTAAGTATAAAACTAACTGGTTAAAGGCAATGAAGGAAGAGATGGAATCTCTTCAAAAGAATAAAACCTGGATTCTTGTAAATAAACCTAAAGACCAGAAAGTTATAGGTTGTAAATGGACATTTAAAAGAAAACCAGGTATCCCAGGTGTAGAACCAGCCAGATTTAAGGCTAGGGTAGTTGCCAAGGGTTTCTCTCAAAGAGAAGGCATTGACTACCATGAAGTATTCTCACCTGTAGTGAAGCATACTTCTATAAGATTAGTTTTAGCCTTAGTAGCCTTAAATAATCTAGAGCTTGAGCAATTAGATGTTAAGACTGCTTTCCTTCATGGAAACCCAGAAGAGAAAATATATATGGACCAGCCTATAGGTTTCATAGAAAAGGGAAGGGAGAATAAGGTCTGCTTGTTACAAAAATCCTTATATGGTTTAAAGCAATCTCCTAGACAGTGGTATAGGAGATTTGATGAGTTTATGCTCAAAGAGAATTACACTAGGTGTAACTTTGACCACTGTGTCTATTATAAACAGCTTAAAGAAAAACTGTTTATATATCTCCTTATATATGTTGATGATATGCTTATTGCATGTAAAGAGAAGGGAGAAATAGATAGATTGACTCAAGCATTAAAATCAGAATTTGAAATGAAAACCCTAGGAGCAGCTAGGCGTATCTTAGGAATAGATATCACTAGAGATAGAAAAAGGGGTACATTGACCTTGTCCCAATCAGGCTATTTAAGGAAAGTGATAAGCCTCTTTGATATGGAAGGCTGCAAACCTGTTTCAACCCCCATACCTCCTCATTTTAAGCTCCAAGCTGTAAAAGGAAACTTACCTGAAGAAGAAGCTGACTACATGAAGAAGGTTCCCTACTCTAATGCAGTGGGAAGCCTCATGTATGCCATGATAAGTACCAGGCCTGATATAGCCTATGGGGTTAGCCTAGTAAGTAGATTCATGTGCAATCCATCTAAGGAACATTGGTCAGCTGTTAAATGGGTCCTTAGGTATTTAAAGAGGTCGGTGAATAAGGGTTTAGTGTTTAGATCAAATGCTGAAAATTCCAGCAGCATTAAAGGTTACTGTGATTCTGATTTTGCAGCTAATTTGGATAAGAGAAGATCCTTATCAGGATATGTTTTCACTTTGGGTGGAAATGTGATAAGTTGGAAAGCAAATCTCCAACACATAGTGGCGTTATCAACCACTGAGGCCGAATATGTAGCATTAACAGAAGCTATGAAAGAAGCCATCTGGTTGCAGGGAATAGTTAGAGAATTAGGTTTAGGTAACCAAATTCCTAAAATTTATTGTGATTCCCAAAGTGCAATACATCTCTCAAAGAACAGTGCCTTCCATGAGAGAACCAAGCACATAGATGTGCGTCTTCATTTTGTTAGAGATATTATAGCTAAAGGTCAGGTAAAAATAGAAAAAATTTCTACCTTGATAAATCCTGCAGATATCCTAACTAAATCAGTTCCTGTAGTGAAGTTTGAGCAGGCTTTGAACTTGCTCAATATTCTTCCAACGTAGCTGTGGAAGATATGCAGGGGTCTCTAGTCATCATCCACTATTTTTTAATCCATTCTTGAATCAAGGTGGAATTTGTTGATATTATGTGATTCAAAATGTTTTTATCAGATTTCTGGCATGCTGTTACATGTTGCTGAGATGTATTTTTTATATTTGTTTCATTTAAATATAAATGTCTCATTATATGCTGTTATATATATATGTTGTTAATATATATCAGCTGCATGTTATTTGGGCTGTTGTGTTATATGGGTCGAGCCCATATTATTTCCGTGTTGCCTCGTGTGCTGCTGGCCGAGCTCATTCATGTTTAGCCCATGATTGGCGTTGCTATAAAAGGGCAGCTCGATGCCCTAATCTCTAAGAACTCTCTGATATTTGTCTTGTGCTCTCTCTCTGAAAACCCTAAGTCGGCAATTCTTGAAGCAAGACACTATTCGTGAATCCTTCGTTCTGATCTATGTTTCATTCGATTCTTTGGTTGCTTCCATGGTAAGATCTAACGGTAAGAACGGCTATTGCTTAATCTCTATTTGTTTTTTTTTAAACGCCTGAGCCGTGAGAGGTTGTAAACTAATAGAACAGATCTTTGTCTTGATCATGAGATCGGTATAGAACAGATCTATCTTGATCTTGTTATTTTCGTTTCTGTTTTTCAGTTGTATTGCAATACTGTTTCTATTTTACTGTTCATGGTCTTGTAATCGTTTGTAAACTTGAGACTTAGTGGATTGACTAGAGGCAGAGCCTCTGCCGTGAGTAGGATCTATTGATCCGAACACGTATATCGCTGTGTCTTGCATTTATACTTTTCTGTTTAAAGTTTTGGTTTACTGTGTATCGCGCTTAATCTGTGTTTGGCCGAGAAATCAGGTTATACAAAACCTACAGGTATAATGGTCTTTTCGTTTGTTTTCATTTCGTGCCTCTACTTTGACCCGTTGTTGGCTAGCTAGTTTCCTTTCTTTTTGGTTCTTCTTCCATGCATTCCTGGCTTATTGGTCTTATTAGTAGCCGAGTGCCGAGAAGGAGAGCATGCACCAAGCAAGGGGGCCACCAGAAACAAGGGCCAATAGACACATAAGATTATACCCACCAGAAACAAGGGCCAAACAAAACGCAGTAGCCCAACAATCCCAATTGCGGCTCAAAAACCGCAATTATCAAACGAAAGCAAAACCTATAGAGAACATCGTAAAACTGGAAAAAGACAACAGACCCTAGCTTGACGTCCGCCGGTGACGAAGCTCTTGTCTCTAGTTCTTAATTTCCTCTCTAGGGATGCAAAGGATACAAAGCATCTATCTATCGTGGCTTCCGTATCTTAACTAAAATTGGTCCTCGGCATCAACCCTGGAACAAAAACCATCATCGCCGCCACCTTGCCTCAAATAGGTCCTGCAACCACTCTCACCAACCTCGATCGAAACACTTTTAAGGCCTCCTCCCTAATTACTCCACATGAACACATCCAAGCTTAGACCTTTGAGGTACGTAGTACCTAAGAAACATAAAGAGAAGTGATGGACGCAAATTAAGAGGAGTACTCGAGGCCAGGGAAGCAAGACCGGCGTCAATTGGAGAACATTAATTAGGTAAGATCAAATATGGGAGAAACAAAATAGTTTGAAAAGGGAAACTCAGAGTTGCTTTGTCCATTGTAGTAACTGGAGATTGATCAAGTGTCTGTCCCGCAGTGGCCATATACTCATCGTGGATCCATGTTGGCAAGGCCAAACAACATCCAACAGTGATGAAGCTCTCTCCAAAACACCCTGGGGCTCACGCCTCCTTAATCAGAGAGGGAAATAGATTCTATAACTTTTTTAAACCACGTGTAGTTTTTTATTTTTAATAAAATTTATTTGATGAAGCATGTTTTATGAAGTGATAAATAAAATTGAAGACAAATCAAATCATTTTTTTAAGGTTAAAGGATGGTACTCCAAAAAAAATCCACTCACTGGTTTCCACTAAGAGCTAGGATAAAGGTGTAAGACATCGATTCACTTCTGATACAAGAGAGACAGTAAGGGTAGGGACACCACATTGGCCAAAGTGAAACACTGGGAAAATGATGACTAATTATTTCACTGAAGATACCCAACTGATTATTTTGATTGTGAATATGATAGTAATTATTGGGAATACAAAGTTAAAACTGTTCTTGTTCTCCACCATTATGATCATTTCCTCCTCTCTTTTCTTTTCTTTTCTTTTCTTTGTCTTTTCAGAATCTTGTCCTTTACACCGTTAAAGATTTCATCACTTCCCCTCCCCTTATAACCCCATCATTCAAACCCACACTACGTGATAGCTTCTACTAACTACATTCGTTATACACATTACTTTTGAGATTTTTTATTGTCAATGTGTAGACTAGATTTTTTTAGTCAAATAACATAGAAATAACCTCGCTTAAAAGGTTCAAGTATTTTAATTATTTTGGCCTAAATCGAGAGTGTTCAGTAAAAAGAAAAAGAATCAGAAATGATTCTACTGAGGTCTTCTTCACCTTAAACCGTAAAGAAGGGCTTACTACAACTCAAAAACAAAAAAAAAAAACAAAAAAACAGAAAAGTTTATTAATTGAAGGGCACCTCCCATTTTAGGAAAATTCTATTTACAGCCTCATAAATTACTCTTCACAGCCCGATCCATGCAAAATTAGACATTAATCTTCAAATTTCCATTTTAACCCCGGCCCACTACCTACTCCGACCACCACCTCACATCTCTCTTTTTCTCCCGCACCATATACACATATACACACACAAACACATATACCATATATATATATATACACACACACACATATATATACACACACGAATTCGCAGCCTCGCGGGGAGAGAGAGAGTGGGTCGGCCATGGCCGACCCACACACACATTTATATATATATACACACACGCATGGTCGCGGCTAGGGAACCTCCGCACCGCGAGTTGCGGGGGTTTCTCAAACCTCCGCACCTCGCGGTGCGGAGGATTCCACAACTTCCGCACCTCGCAGTGCGGAAGAGCCCCGCACCTCGCGGTGCAGAGATTGAAGAATCCTCCGCACCGTGAGATGCGGAGGTTTGAGTATCCTCTGCACCTTGAGAAAACTCCGCACCTCGCAGTGCGGAGGTTCCATGGCGGCGACCATGCATGTGTGTGTATATATATACAAATGTGTGTATACAGTGTATATATATACAGAGTGGGTCGGTCTCTCTCTTCTCGCGAGGCTGCGAAATCGTGTGTGTGTATATATATGTGTGTGAGTGTGTATATATATATAGTGTATGTGTTTGTGTTTGTATATGTGTATATGGTGCGGGAGAAAAAAAGAGAGGTGAGGCGGTGGTCGGGATGGTCGGAAGAGGTAGGGGGATGGGGTTAAAATGGGAATTTGAAAATTAATATGTAATTTTACATGGAGCGGGGTGTGAAGAGTAATTTGTCGGGCTGCCAATAGAATTTCCCCCCATTTTAAAGCTTTTTCTAACCTCTTCCATAACCTCGTAATTTCTAATGGATAATAGTTTCCTATTCGTTTTGTTGGGTTTAACAGAATTGGCTGATTGGAGTAAAACGCTTAATAGAAACTCACTGTTCATTTCTCATTTATTATAAAAGTAGAAGAGAGGGAGAGAGAGAAGAATAGTACTATTTATAATTGTTTCCAACATATTGTAAGAGGGAGATCCTAAAATAGGAGGCGTGATGGCATTTGACAGTTTTAGAAAAATAGTTAGAACACTGGTGGCTTCAAGTCCCGATATTCAATTGAAATTAGAAATCCTATCCTTTAGTATACCCTTCTGATCAAACCCCCCCCCCCTTCCGGTTCTCTCTCTCTCTCCAGCTTCTTCTTCTTCTTCTTCTTTTTTTCTCTTCTACTTCATCAAAGCCTGGTATAATCCGTCTGCTGCAGTCTGAACAAATTGCAGGGCACGGCCTGACATGGAGACAGTCGTCCGGCTTTTATGTTTGATGGGTTCTCTTCGGGTTCTCTTCTCTTCTTTTTGGTTTTATGCTCTTCTCGTGAGTCATCTTTGTTTGCTTTTCAACTGTTTATCATTTAATTTGCTGCCAACTCTCCATTTCCCTGTTCATGTTACGTGCCTATAAATGGGAAAATTTCACGTGTAGCGTTCACCCTAAGCGGTGTCTTTTACCTCACCCAGTACATGTCTGTTAAAACACAGCTCACTGCACTTCATTTTGAACTGACTGCTGCTACAGCTACCATCCCATCACCAAAACAGCTGCTTTTCTAACATTATTATGTATAAACACTATATTATAAGCCTATCTACAAGAAATCTCTTTATTCCGCTTCTTATTATATTATTAATAATTTATTTTTTATTTTAATTTTATCTCAAAAGTTATATCAACTCCAACAGGACTCCTTAGTCTTTTCTCTCTATTTCATTTTTTTATTAATAAATTTTAATTTTATTTATTTTACCTTACATATATATTTAACTACTATAAATTTTTATTATTTATTTTACAATTTAATAATAAATATTATGAATATTTAATATATTTTTAAATCAATTTACTAATTTTTTTAAAAATATATACATATAATCAATAATCAAATATACATATATAAAATCAATATTCAAATACACAACTAAGTAACTAAATAAACAATATACAATATCAATCATATAATATAAAAAAAAATACAAAATATACACAAACCACCAAGAAGATGCTAAAGTAGACTCGCTGAGAAAGACGCCGAAGAAGACTCATCATCAAGTAGAGATGTCAAAAGGGCCGGCCCGAGTCGACCCACGGACTTTTTAAAAGGGCCGAGCCGGCCCTTTTACTAAAAGGGCAGGGTTAGGCCCGGGCCCTTTTGCCATGGATAGGGCCCGGCCCAGCCCACGACCCCCCTACAAGGGGTCGGGCTGGGCCAGCCCGTGGGCTAGAGGGCTGGGCCGGGCCCGACCCATTTTTTCTTTTTTTTTTAAATAATTTTTTTAAAAATAATACATATAATATATACATATATAAATATCAAAATAATACATATGTAAAAATCAATTTTTTTCTTTTTAAAATATTTTTCATCTTAATTCTTAAGTTTTAAATATTATTTCATCATTTTATATTTCAAAATTCTATATGCCTTATAAATTTTCTTGTGAATTGATATGAAAAATAATGTACATATAAAAAGGAGAATATTTATTTATAATTTAAATATATAAAAAATTTAACTTAAAAATTTTGAATAAATTGATAGTTATTATTTATATATATTGCGAAATTAAATTTTTTAGTATCTAATATCAATAATTATTAAAGAATAACAAAATTAAAAAAAAATGAGTAAGGGCCTAACTGACTGGCCCATAAGGGCCTCATGGGCTCGGTTCAAAAGGGCCCAACGGGCCACGGGCCCGGCCGTGGGCCTAATTTCTTTGGCTTGGCTCGGCCCCTTTTGAATAGTAACGGGCCATGCTCGGGCTGGGCCGGGCGGCCTGTGGGTTGCCTAGCCCTTTTGACACCTCTATCACCAAGGAAGACGTCGCTACCACTCGTTGCTGCTGCTATTTGTGGTCGTCGCCCCTGGAGATGTTGTCACTGCTGCTTGTTGCCATTGCTGTTCCGCTGGATCTACTACAGCCAGTGCTTTTCGTTGCTGCTACTATTCGTGGCCGCCGCTGCCAGATTTGCACTCCTATCGCTACCTTGCAACTCGTCTTCACCTTTCCCGTGTCTGGTTATCTTTTATTGCCTTGAGCAATTGGGGGGTGAGGGAGAGATAGCGAGAAGAAATCAATCGCCAACATTGATAAGGCATTTCAAAGTTGTCAAAAATTTAGGGAGCGAAAATAGCGATAGCGAGCTTTGTTGGAGCTCAATTTTTGGAAGATTCTCGCCACAAATACCTTTGGCGAGCTGAAGATAGCATTGTTGGAGATAGCCTAATACAAATAAAAATTTTAGAGAAACCCAGGAGCAAGAACAATCGTTCCTCCACCTACGATTTCCTCTTCTGTAGAAATTAAGAGCACGAGCGACGAAAAACCACGCAAAGAAGATAATCCCAAGAACACTCGTTCCTCCGATTCCCTTCACCCTATCTTGAGTATGGTTTTAAGACTAATAATTTTATTACTGAAGCCTAACACAAAGTCTGTTTAATCTCTTAATTTTATGGCTTGATGATTATGTGAAAAGTAATTCTCCTCCTATATTGTTATTGTTGGGGTGTGAAAAGTAATTCTCCTCCTGTATTGTTGGGGCTAACTTAGGCCAAATACATATATTTTTGTCTTTTTATTTATATTTTTTTTATTTAAACACTCAAATTTTTAGCTATTTCAATTCCACTCATAAACTATATAATTTTCAATCAATTTAACTTTTGTACTTTAATATTTTTTCATTAGACATTTAAATTTTTTGTTTATTCAATTATACTTTTGTACTTTAATATTTTTTCATTAGACATTTAAATTTTTTGTTTATTCAATTATACCTTTGAACTATGTATTTTAGAGTCAACTTAATTAATTTCAAAAGTAATACTCTATGTGATTAATGTATCTAACACTTATATTACTTAAATATGCAACAAAATATACAAATCTAGAAGTGTTATGTTAAATGTCACCTTAGAGTGTCCAAATATTATTTTTTTAATAAATAATTATTTTAAATATATTTTGCAAACTTATAAATTTAATAAATAATTATATAATACTAATTTTTTCAGATATAATTAAAGAATAAAGCATTAAAATACCAAAAAAAATTATAGAAATTTAAAAAAAAAAATCTACACATAATAAAATTGAAACTTCAAAACAAATGAGAGAATTAAATGAAAATATGATGTCACTGTAAAATATAACAAGCTCTGAACTTCAATTTTACGTCAATGAGCTCTCATTTGGTTTGAAATTTCAATTTCACTGTAAGTAGATTTATTTTTTTTAAATTTTCTCTAATTTTCTGTTGGTATTTTAATGCTTTATTCTTTAATTATATAAGAAAAAAAGTTAGTATTATATAATTATTTATTTAATTTATAAATTTGCAAAACATATTTAAAACAATGATTTATAAAAAAATAATATTTGGACACTTTAAAGTGATATTTATTATAACACTTTGGTATTTGTGTATTTTATTATGTGTCTAATCAATACAAGTGTTAGATACACTAATCACATAAAGTATTACTCTTGAAAATGAGTTAAATTGATTCAAAAATAAATCATTCAGAGATACAATCGTAATAACGAAAAGTTCAAGTGTCTACATAAAAAATATCACAAGACTTGAAATAAATTAACTCGAAATTAAATAGTTTAGAGGTGTAATTAAAATAACAAAACATTTGAGTGTTTAAATGAAAAAATATCATAGTATAGGAGATAAATTGACTCAAAATTATATAATTCAAAAGTATAATTGAAATAACGAAAAATTTGAGTTTCTATATGAATAAAGGTCATAATATATTAATTAAATTGAGTCAAAATTGTATAGTTTATGGGTGTAATTAAAATAATAAAAATTTTAAATATTTAAATAAAAAAAGTACAAATACAAAGACAAAAGTATGCATTTGGCGGGCTGACTTATGTGATAATCAATAAAATCTTTCTGCATTGGACTATTCCTATACCTAATTAACAAAAAAAAAAGGAAAATAAGAGAAAGAAAGGGGTATATATTTATTAACCCTTTTGTGCATGTTCTTTCTCCTTTCTCATAGAGAGAGGGAAAGAGAGAGAGAGAGAGAGAGATGTGTCGCAGGAACTAAACAAATAAAAAGAAAGACTGAACCCTCTCAAAATACTGTAGGCAACTGAACAGATGCTACTGCCCACAAGCCAGGATATTAAAAAGTATGTGTATATGGACAGAAAATATATATATCACAGAAACAACCAGTACACTCCTTAGTCATCCATACGCACAAAGTTAGAGAGAGAGAGAGAGAGAGAGAGAGAGAGAGAGAGAGGGTGCCCAAAGAAGATTCTATTCTAATGTCCAAACCCAAGTTAAAAAAGGTGAACCCCACCTCCCTCTCACATGACTTCCTCCTGCTTCCAGTAATAATAATAATATGATCAATAAGATCACAATTATATAATGACAGATTACGATAATTTCAAGGAGACATAATTTAAAACACAGACCCAATGTTAATAAATTAACTGGACTGGTGTCATCAGCACTACCATACATTATATATATATATATAATACCTTGTCTTATCACAAGTTACAAGGTACAAGTTTCTCTCTTCTGTCTCTTTCCACAACTCTCTTTTGTCCGATTCACTGACCCTCTTCTGAAGGGTGAGATACAGTGCTACATCTCATACCCCACCTCCCTCTATATATTATATATATTGCGTATATTATTGTTTAAACTCAAGGGTACTTCCCATTTGATACCACAAACCCCAAAAAAGGTACTCTTAACTGGGCATCTTAGACTCTCTGTCTGGGAACTTGAATAAGACTGAAGTTGAACAACAGCCTGGTGTGCTTAAGTGTGAGAAAGTCTTTTCCCGAGTTTGAGGTCTAATCAGCGTATATTTGCAAACCGATTACAGAGAATGAATATGTGTTATGTGATTAGCCATTTCGAAAATATATATATATATATATGTTCATGACCGTTTAATTGTTATCTCCGAGTACAAACGTATTCTAACAGGATTAATTTGTTTAGGAAACCAAGGACTTTTATTTCTTCCTACTGGATCCAGAAGACATTTTTAAACTCTGAAATATATAATTAATGCTAGGAAGACATGTACGTATGCGCGACAGTTGCATCTCTCTCTCTCTCTCTCTCTCTCTCTCTAAATCTGATGGGAATCATGGTTACAGAGAGAGAAGAAGGGATGTGGGTTCGGTCAAAGAGGGTTTGATCTGATCTGATCCGAGTATTATATGAGGGGATTTATGTATGGGTCACGAGGGGAGACTGATACATATAAAATATCAAATCATGCTTTTGTGTATATGTATACCAAATATATAAATATAAAATGAATGGATCTCACGAGGAAATGGCAGTCTGATATTAAATCAGAACGGACAGAGTACGTGTTTGTTGTTCTGGATAGTGCCATCGACCTTCTTTGTCTTTGTTCGTTTGCCATTTCCATTACTGTCCTGCATGTATATCCCTACTCACGCACTTGCATATGTACATGCACATGCATTTTGTGAAGATTTTAAAAGTTCCCACAGACCAGGTTCTTTGTTTTTTTAAGGTAAAATAACTAAAAGAGGCCGCTTAGTTTATATAGAGGTGTTAGAAAATGAGGTTCCAAGAAATTATAACCCATAAGATCCGAAGAAAAAAATAATACTCCAAGTAAGTATAAACTTAACAAACGCAAGACACACCAATTTAAGCCAAACAAGTTGATGATGTAGAGATTAGCCACCAATTGAATTTATAAAATCTAGGTGAGATCTCAATTACCACATATTAGGTTGTTAATGAAGAGTTTCAAATAACTATTTGATTGTGGGTGTTTGTTGACAAAAAAACAAATATTAGTGCCCTAGGGCTCAACCAAAGATTGTGACTCCAATGCTTAAGTTAATGAAGAATTTCAAATAACTAAAAGCTACAAGAATAGTATTTAATGTCAGACCTTTGACTCATCCCTAAAAGTCTTTTTTATATCTTTTGGGTTGACTTTTGTGGTAAAGATGATGATAAGCATGAGTTGGCCCTGCCCATATTGCAAGCGATTAGTTGATTAATTTCCCCTTATTTCATGAGTTAGAGATTTAATTAGTTGAACTAAAATTGTTGGATCAATGTGAGTTATCTAGACTAGGTTTATGGAGGTCAAGACACGTGGCACCAAGAAGACTTGGAATGCCTATCCTCTAATTTTTTGTTTTAGTTTTGAATTTATTTATTTCCTAAATCTTAAGAATTGGTTCGAGTTTGAGGATTTAATAAATAGGAATTGCCTCAAAGTAAAGGCTTAGTTGATAGGATCCTAAGGTGGTCCCTTCCTCGTATTGTATTATCTTTATCTTACTTTGTACAATATTTTAGTGTTAATCTTCTATTTGGAATAGGTTCCTTTTGGCATTGTTTATCTTTGAAAAATTTGAGGATATGCCTCGCTGGAATCCTACCCATTTGCGATTAATGGAAGTTAAAAGGTTACCCAAGGGAGGGTAAATTTGGTATTTTGACTATATTTAAAAATAATAAAAATATCATGAAAATGTGATACAATACAGTTATTTGAAGAAAACTATTTTCTTAAACTACGAACAGATACAACAGTGAAAAATGCAAGCAAGCATGTATGCATCATAAAATATTTTTCATAAAGATTCTTTTGAAAGATTTTGAACTTTTGTAAGAGTGTTAAAATATATATATGCATTTAAGTAAACAATTTAGAAAATCTTCATGCACTAATAAGAAGTAGAATGAAACATGTAATTTTAAACATATGCATTTAAGAAACCTTTTTATATATAAAAGAGACAATTTGAAACTGTAGTAACGCCCTGTGAGTATGTTAGGGCTAAGATATTATACTAGGAATTTCCTATCATGTGAAATAGTAATAATTTGGAGAATTATTTTGGTAGGTGCAAGGTGACTTGAAAGACTAAGGAAAATCAAGAAGTCAAAATAGAAATGTTGACAAGCCAAAAAAAAAAGCAAGCCAAGGGGGTTGAATAGTAAAAGTTAAATGGAGAAGCCATAAGTCAACATAAGGGGCTAAGGTGGAAATGTTAAAATGTAAGGAGAGGGGCCACTAATAAAAGGCAAATTAAGGGATAAGTAGAGGGGATTAAATAAGCTTAAAAGGGCTGGAAATTTGGAAATAAAATTAAATCAAAATGTGAAAAAGTATAAATAGGGCCAAAGTTAAAAAGGGAGCAAAATTGGAGGTGGTAGAGATCAAGGAAAAGCTTCTTCCAGCAGCTAGGGCTCTTCTCATTTTCATTTTTCTTCTTCGTGAACTAGGGATTCTAAGGAAGGTTTTCAAGGTAGAGAATTCATCTTCCAGCTCTTCTTTAGCCTATAATTCTGTTTACCCTTTGTTTTAGCTAGCCTATAATTCTGTTTATCCTTTGTTTTGTGGCTAAAAAGAGATAAAAATCTCTATGTTTGACAGTTTACAAGTGGTGTTAAAGGTAAAGAAAGGCTAGAGATTGTTAAAGAGGGAAGTTAAGGCAAGTTACAATCCTTTCTCATGGTTATAAATGTTGGTCCATTAGGGTATGGTCGCTCAAGAAGGGGGTGAATCGAGTAATTAAAAATTCAACTATTTTTGAAATAAAAATCTTTGATAGATGTTTTTATGAAAAATAATCTTGTATAAGTATGCATAAGTGAAATTGTTTGATATGTTTAATATGCAAGCCACAAGATATATCACTATAAGAGAATGAATAGCAATGGACAACACACAATATATAGTGGTTCGATGTATTCCAAACACCTAATCTACTCTCCCAAGACCTAACCACTATTGAGGTTCCACTATATCCAACACCAAGGTTTTTCCTTAGCTCACCTTAGAAACTATTACACACCTTGATTTAACCTATTCTAGGCAATCAAAATATTTTACAACAATGGTTTAAATGAATACAAAGATTTGTCCACTCCTAGACACAAATGAAACAATTAACATATACAAATGTACAAGGCAATGATAAAAATTATTGCATTAACCTCAGTTGATGGAGATATTTGGATTTGGCTTGAGTAGCTCTTCTCCACTTTGCCTAGAGGCTCTTGGATGAATGGACAATGAAGCTTGAAAGCCTTGGATTTGCTTGGAAATATATTGAGAGA
Organism: Diospyros lotus; assembly: GCF_014633365.1. Taxonomy (NCBI): domain Eukaryota; kingdom Viridiplantae; phylum Streptophyta; class Magnoliopsida; order Ericales; family Ebenaceae; genus Diospyros; species Diospyros lotus. The sequence continues at coordinate 22,358,028 of NC_068345.1, forward strand.
GCTTGAGAGCTTGTGTGATCTTTTAGATATTTAGAAATGCAAAAACTTCTCACAATTTTGAGCTCCAAATATTTATAGATGCTGTTGGACGATCTACATAACAGTTAAATTTTTTGACCGTTGGACTCAAAAAGTCGACTTTCCTAAAGGGGAGTCGACTTCCATTTGAATGAGAGTCGACTTCTAATATTGAAAGTCAACTTCTCCAAGCAAGAGTTGACTTCTCAGAAGACAACTCTCGGTTAGATCGACTTTGCATAAATGGCTCTCGGCTAAGTCAACTAAGGTTATACAAAATCCAACTTTTGGCAAACCAAGAGTCGACTTTCAATGCAGAAGTCGACTTCTTGGTCCAATTTTTGAAAAAAAAAACATTTTATATTTATCTAAAAAATGGTTTTAATGAAAAATAACAATTTTGATTATACATATACAAAAAAAAAATATTTTATAAATTAATAAAAAAAATTAGGATCTACAATTTGTATATTATTAAAAAGATATCCTTTTTGAAAATCATCAAAACTCAAATTAGGGATTAAATAAAGCAAGTTGGCTCAACATTCTCCCCCTTTTTTATGATAACAAAAACATAAATTTTGAAAGATTAATTTGATTAAAAATATTTTTGGACTCCCCCTTAATCTTGTGTTATATGCTCCCTTTTAAAAAAAATAAAAAATCATAATAGTTGATTAAGAAGAAAAATAGGGCCAAAGAACCCGATTGCCTTAATGCCTAACTAACTCTCATACATACAATTTCTCATTCTTCTCCCCTTTTTTGTCATAATCAAAAGAAACCATGTTAATGGAGAGAATAAGGAGATAATCATAAACAACTAGGAGAGAAAAGACCCAAGCATGATAATAATAGAATTAACAATATAATGATGAACAAAATAAAGTCTTGAGTATACATCATCATTAATCATAAAGAAAAAATGAAAATGATAGGAAGTACAACATACAAAAATAGTAGGAGTGTTGTTCTAAATACAAAAGAGAACTTAAACATCACAAGGTGGTGAAGAAACCCATGCTGAAGTGTTATCGGGCTAATCTAGTCGACGAGGAAGATGATTGTTAATGACTCGGAAGATATCACGCAACATGTCGGTCACCACGCTCTAAAGAGCGATCAATGAGCTCTGAACATCCTGAAGTTCATCATGGAGTGCGACATGATCAGCAATGAGCTAGTCAAAATGATCATGTGGAAATAGGGTAAATGAAGGAGGTGGGATAGGAGCAGATGATAGACTAGCCATGTCAGAAGGTGGGGAAGGATGCACAGGAGTGCGAGGAGGATCGGTCTTAGTGGGTGCAGAAATAGGAGTGAAAGAATGAGGGCGAGGCTGAGGTGACTGATAGACCCAAGAATTTCGGATCCATTTGTAGTGCATTCGATTTATAGTACCTTCATTGATAGTGCCATATTGGGAAGGAAGAGCAAGTTCTTTATTCTCTATGTCGATATTAAGAAGGGTGAAGATGTGGGTGAGAAGGCGACCGGACATAAGAGAGGAAGACTTGCGATTAGTGGTGTTATAAATGTGGTCAATGATAAGAGCAGGGAGATTAATGAGGCGACGGTTCATATGAGTGCCCAAAGCAAACGAGCCTAAAAAAGGGTGAACTCACTATGAGTCCCTTGTGGAGGGAAAATGATGTCAGAAAGAATGTAATGAGCAAGGTGAAGGTCTAGGGACTTGAGATGGGTGATAGAATAAGCAATTTAAAAAATAAGGTCTTTGTTGCAAGTAAGATAAAATAGAATGGTCTCCCAAGGAACCTTAGAATAGGGTAGGTTAGATTGGTCATGCGCAAGAGGAATACTAAGAGTAAAAGAAAGAGACTCAGGGGTGACAGAAATGTCAAATCCTTTAACAAAAGTTTTGGATAGATCATTTAGATTGCTATAAAAGGTGCGGACTAGGAATGGGTAAACAAAACATTACAAGGTAAGCAAAACAGTGTGTTTGTGAAAAGACAGTGTAGGTACGACAAATATTTTTTCCATGCAAGATAGTGTGTTTGTGAAAAGATTTGTAAAATGTTGTTCTAAGTCAGAATTAGGAAAATAGATGGGTTGTAAAGATGATGGTGGAGATGGAGAAGGTTGAGAGGAACTAGAAGGACTGGAGCATTTGTGGGAAGAGGACATGCTGATTGGAGGGAATTTTTTTTTTTTTTTTAAAAATGGAAAGTTGACTTTTTGAATTTGGAGAGTCGACCTTTAAGGAAATTGAAAGTCAACTGTTGTAGAATGGAGAGTCGACTTTTCCTATTTGAAATCAACATAAAACAGAGGAAATGACGGAGTGAAAAAAGAAAAAAGAAAAAAAAAACAACACAACACAACACAACACAACACAACAAGCAAACATCCAATCCATAGATTCAGTTTATGGGTAACACGAGAATCAAAATGTGTATTCACAAAGCGAACAACAAAAAGAATAGAGAAAAAAAAAATAGAGACGACTTGTCAAGAGGATTTGTGGATGATTGGCATGGTAACGAGAAAACGACTAAAAATGAACAAAGAGAGGGTTTTAGAGTCAGGGGGAAACAAAACACAAAAATGGTTGAAAAGAAAAGAAGTAGAACTAGAAGAACTTACTGGCAGTAGGTGGACGATTGCCAAAGAGATGAAAGTTGGTCGATGAAAGAGTGGGTTGTATATTTTGTTGGTAGATGAAATGGGAGGGAGAAAACGAGGGTGAGGGAAATGGAGAAGGGTTCGGGAATGATGGAAATGAGGGTTTTGAGAGTTTTAAAGGAAACGAATGAGGGAAGGCCAAAGGTCATTTGCACTGAAATAACTAGAGGAAGTCAACTTTTGATTAATGGAAGTCGACTTTCAAGGAGTCGACTTTTATTAAGAGAAGTTGACTTTCAAGGAGTTGACTCTTGAATATAAGAAGTCGACTTTCTATATATCTAAAACCAAATTTGAAAAACTCATAAACCTTAAGCAAAAATTAAATAATCTAACCTATGCAAAAGGGTTTGTTATCCCTAATTCCATTCGAATATAATTAAATATTTCCTTTAGAATCCGCTAATTACATCTTGGTTGGGACAAATTCAAGAGTTATTTCTTGATTTTAGACATGCATGGTCCCTAAGAAAATGATGCCTAACTTCAATATGTTTTGTTTTAGAATGTAATATTGGATTCTTAGAAAGATTAATGGAACTATTGTTGTCACATTTAATGGGGGTTTACTTAAAAGTAATTCTGAAGTCAGTTAGTTCTTGGAAAATCCAAAGAACTTGAGCATAACAACTATTGGAAGCTATATATTTAGATTCGACAGTTGACAAAGCTGCTGAGTTTTGGTTCTTGAAAAACCATGAAATCAATTTGTTTCCTAACAATTGACAAGTTCTGGAAGTGCTCTTTTGGTCTACCTTGCAATTGGCAAAATCCATATTGGAATATCCTATTAATTTGAAATTATTCCTTTTTGAATACCATAAACCTACATCTTGTGTTCCAATCAAATATTTGAAGATTCTTTTAATAGCCATAACATGAGATTCTTTGGGATTTGATTGAAACCTAACACACAGGCATATATTAAACATGAAATCGGGCCTACTTGCTGTTAGATAAAATAAGGACCCTATCATATTCCTATAGAGTTTTTGATCCACACTTATGCCTTGATTGTCTTTATCTAGTTTTGTGGATGTACTCATAGGTGTGCCTATTGCTTTAGCATTTTTCATCCCAAATCTTTTTAACATTTCTCTTAAATATTTTGCTTGATAAACAAAGATTCCTTCTTTAGTTTGTTTTACTTAGAGTCCTAGAAAATATATATGTAATGTCCCGCTTCTGAATGTGCCCGTTAGCATAGGACATTCGGAAGAAGGTCATCACAATGATGATATAGAACAAGATATTACACATATACTCACATTCTAATTTCATTTCTTACAGCGAAATTTCCATAAACTTATTGTACAAAATCAGGTTTGACAAATCTCAACTCTATAGCCATACAAAACAATTACGAGGCTCTAATGTAAATGAACAAAATGAAATTAATCAAACCTCACCAAATCACTTTCTAGGATCTTTGAATCAAGGGCGCCTCTGTACATCACTACCCTTGGGCTGCAATCCCACTGGACTCACCCCCAATAATTGCTTTACCCTTACTTGGAATGGCATAAGAAGATCAAGTGAGCCATAAGGCTCAATAAGTTTAAGTACAAGAAACAATTTACAGAATTGCAAAATTATGGTGACAGCGAAATGAAGTAATAGTAAATCAAATATTAATACAAATATATATATCAAGGGATCACATCTCATGATTTTTTTTTTTTCAATCAAAATTGTCATTTATGCCACCATGTATAATTATGCAAGTGTGCATATCCATCTCGTGTGCATACATCATAAGTGAAGATTTCACAAATCTCATAGGCTTGTAAGCCACCATGCAAGGTATGCAAAAATGCATCATGTTAACCATTCAACACATATAATAGTGAGCACTACTTGCAGGGCTATGATCACCTTGACTCACGCTAGACGCTCCTAAGGTACCCTCTCTCGCGTAAAATAGTAGGTGCGCTAAATTTATAATAATGCGATGCATCATAAGGTCATCATGTGACTTATGCACAAAATACTAGGTTTCCAAAACTAATACCATGCACACACTGCACATATATATAGATCCACATGTTGATAACAAACTATCATTTACAAGCACAACTTTATAATTAAGTCTCCATTTACTTCAATGCCTATATTACTTAGGTTAGCCCATTAACAGATTTGTATTGGTTTGATCATAAAGGATCGATAATGTAGCACAAGGTACTTGAATATAGCATTTGGATGTAATATATATACAGTGAGATCATATGGTATTCGAATGTGACATAATTTTGTGTGTGGCTTTCGAATGGGCTCCATGGAATTCAGATATGGCATATACATATTTGAGGGTGTGACATTCGAATGGCTTAATGACATTCAGATATGGCATATAAAGTTTTGTGAATGGCATTCGAATGGGCTACCACATAATTGGATATGGCATATGGCATATGGGTTTGTGAGAGATGCATTCAATGGGCTACTACATATTCAGATGGCTTATGCTTTTGTGAGAGATGCATTCAGATGGGCTACAACATATTCGAATGTAATAAACAAATATTGTAAGTGACATTCGAATGGCTCATGGCATATTCGGTTGTAGGCTATTTGCTTTGATCCTTATATTCGAATGTTACAGTGCCTATTCGAATGGACCTTGGTGTGGTTTGTGTCTTGTATTTGGATATGGTTTGGGTGTATTCGGATGTTTATCCTAAACATTCGACCATGGATACAAGACTAAGCTCAAGCAGATACAGAAGTGGACAGGGCTTCGTATCTACATCTAGGCCAATAAAATGTCATTCACTGAAGAAAGTTTGGGGTGAAAACAAACCCCATTTGAGACCACAATGAGATCCATAAAGAGATATAGAACATTGCGCATAATTGTAATACCCGAGAATTTTCAAAGGACTCAAGTGTAATTTATCTTGGGCTATAAGTGAAATTTTCATGAATTTTAGGGATTTTAAAGTAATTTTCCCAGCCATGAGTGACCGAATCGACTACAAGAAGTGCGCTGAAGCCTATATATCTAAGAAAAATGATATGGTATTGACAAGCATTTTGAGGCAAGATCTATGGCATTAAAAGAAATTGGATTAGAGACAATTTTTGGTACAACTGTGATTCAGGCTGGAAAATTGAATTGTCGTAGGAGACATCTGGGAAGTCAACAGAACCCTGAGGGGGTTTCAATTTTACGTAAAGATCAACCTTAAAGTGGTTTTGGAATGAAACAAAGGTTCTATGAGGGCGTAGGGAAGAAATCATACTTATCGAGTAAGGCTTGAGTTATGAATTTTGTATTTTAAGTGTCGTAATGTAAATTAATTTGATGTTTGAGGATGTAATTGCAATTAGAAAATTATCTAAATGAAATATGGATGAAATTTGGGTTTAAATGTGTAATTCTCCTATATCACAGTGTATTATATAATTTGTTATATATATATATATATCTATGCACATGGAGGCCAGTTTCTCTGCGAAGACTTAATGGCTAAGTCTTGTGCAAGTGGGATGAAGAAGTGATGGCTGGGAAGCAAAAGGTTCATGGTTAAGTTTGCTCTAAAGTGATGGCCAAGATAGATTAAGTCCGTGCATAGCCTATAAATAGGAAGCATTTGAAAGAGAAATGAAAATCAAGAAAAGAAAGGAAGATGGCAGCACTACAAAAAAATTGATTTTTCATGGGGATTTTTTTTGCGGCGGTTTCTAAAATCGCTACAAAATACTGTATTTTGCGATGGGTTTTTAACATTTAGCTGCAATTTTTCAAAATCGTAGCAAATTTCATTAAAAACTTAATTTTACGGCGGTTTTAAAAAAATCACTGCTAAATTTAGAAAATAAATAAATAACTAAAAAATAAAATAAAATTTTGCAGTAGTTTTGGAAAAACAGCTGCTAAGTTCAAATAAAATTAAATAATTAAATAAAAATTAAATTAATATTTGCGACGATTTTAAAAAATCGTCGAAAAATATAATTTTTTAATCAATTTAGCTGTGGCTTTTAGAAACTGCAGCTAAATTTAAAAAATAATTAAATAATTAAATAAAAATTAAATTAATATTTGCGACAATTTTAAAAAATCGTCGCAAATTAGCGGCGATTTTTAGAAACTGCCGCTAAATTAAAAAATAATTAAAAATAAAAATTCATTAAGAAATTTAATTTAAAAAAAATAAAAAAACATGTAGCAAAATTTTAATAATTTTAAAATAAAATTTTAAAAAAATATATAAAATCTTCATTTTATTTTTTAATCAATTAATTTATTTAATTTAATCTAATTAATTTATTTAAAATTTATTCCATTATCCTTTTAAAAAATAATCCTTTAATTTAGGTTTTCAATTTATTTTTAATTTATATTAAAAAAGTATAGAATATAATTCTGAAAAATGGGATTAGTTTAGTATATAATTTATATGCATGAATATTTAATAAGGAGGCTTCACAGATCAAATGGTTTCGCGCGTACACGCGTGTACGAGAGGTTGTGGGTTCAAATACAGGAAAGGGAGAGGCTGAAAAATTAAATTTTCAGCATGGCCACGTGGCGCGCAGGGCCAAGCGGGGGTTTGCGAGCCCCTGCCCATGAGTGGTCGGGCGCTCGACCTTGCCGCTTATTTGTGCACTGGTGCGGTAAATAGCGATAGTTTTAAAACCCCTGCTAAAATTCCAAAGTTTTAATTTTTTTGAAATTCAATATTTTGTGATTTTTTTTTACTATGGTTTTGAAACCGCTGCTAAATCACTTAGTTTCCAGCAGTTTACAAACCGCCGTAAAAAATAGAATTTAGCGGCAACTACTCCAGCGGTTGCTGAAAATTGCCGCTAAATACTTCGCGATGCCTGATATAGCGGCGGTTTTGTAAACCACTGCTAAACTACTTTAACCACCACAAAATGCAAAAAAACTTATGCAAAATGCAAAAAACAACTACTACTAAATGCTGATTTTTTTGTAGTGCAGCAAGCGAAGGTGTTGATTAGCCATGGTAGAAAAAACAACTGGTTGCTACACTAGCAACAGAGGCGGCCGTGCAGTAGTTAAAGGTGGTCGGTGGTGGTCGCGGCAAGTGCCGGAGGCAGCCAGAGTTGGCCACACAATAAGCGGCGACAATAGCTGCGAGCTTGCAGTGGTTGGATAATAATAGAGGCGGCTAGAGCGCCTGCGATGATGGTTGCAGGGGCGTGTGACAGTGACCAGCGAGGTTAGGGGAGGCCAATGACGACAGACGAAGGCGGTAGCTAGCACGCACAGTGGGGTGGGCGTGAGGTTGTTCGCGCGCAGGAGAAGCAAGTTGAAGAAAAAGGAAGAAGAAGAAAAAAAGAAAAAGAAAAAGAAAAAGAAAAAAAAAAAGAAAAGGAAAAGGAAGAAAAATAGTAAAAAAATAGAGAAAATAGCCAAAAAATTCCAAAAAATTCTAGGAATTAATTTGGGACTAGAGGAGCATGCTAAAACCAGAACATTATTTGGGCACGCATTTTCAGGTCCAGACATGCATACCGAGGAAGCCTAAAAGGCTAAGTTAAGGTGAGTGATTCTATCCAAATACTGGTTTTGTGAGTGGTTTTCCCTAAAAGCTTGTGCATGTTATGTTTTGTCATATTGAGCATGATGGTTGCTAAAACATACGTAATTTATGCACATCTTGTCATATCTGTACATATATTGTTGCATCAGTAGTTGTAATTTTTTCTTAGCATGATATTATTGGCATGTCAATATTTGCGTCAAGATGGGATGTTGCCCTGATAGTATAGCCGTAATTCCCCAATGGTATTGTTGGAACAACATTAGGAGTATCCCGTAAGCAGGTAAGGATTATTGCTTAGGGTTTCGTACCAGGCTGGTTTGATAGGGAAGTTACCCTAGGGCATATGTTTGTTTATGTCCTTGCATCATGCATTCATGTAACTGTTTTTAAAACCTCACTAGAAGGTCCTGTTAGTAAATATGATCGGATCATATGCAGCGGAAAAATAAAATATGATTTTATTGGTATCACATTTTTTAAATCTTACTGTTAAATCGAAGACACAAAACGAAAATTACATTGAAACGAAATATGATTTTGTAGCCAATAACTTGCCTGAAATCTCTCACGCGTGAGATGCTGAGTCGGTCAACCCAAAATTGTCAAGACTCCAAGAGACTTGAGAGAAAAAGGAACACGAAAAATTTCTCTAAAATTTTCGTTTTGATTCAACTGATTGATCTTATGGATTCTAGGTTTAATGGCCTATTTATAGGTAGAAACCCTAAAACCCTAAGTGCTCTTGGATCGGGCTTTAGGTGCTAGCAAAAACCCCAATCCAACTTGATAATTAAATAAGTAATCATATTAATTATTTAATTATCCTTATTTATCTAATAAATAATTACACTTATAATTTAGTAATTTCATAATTATTAAATTTGCCATTTTCCTTTTAAAACAATTTCTATTTCGGTGGGAGTTTCTAGGTTCATAATTAAATTGACAACGAGAATTAATCAATTATTAATTCTCATAAATCATGAGTGATATCTAACAATATGTCATGATTACACAATTTAATATGAAGTGGGTAATGTGAACCTTATACTACGGTGCCCTATAATACAATCCTTTATCATCCTATATCCTGACGAGATATGAGATCACGGTCAGCAGGTCAAATCTCTCAATCTCGTCATATGACCAAATCCAATAATCACGCTTGATTAATATGACACAACCTCTACAGAATCCAAATTTTGTCGTCATATTACATCGGCCAAGGATTTATCGTCAAGTGACTATTAGATCGCATAGGATATCCTCCTTGTATATCTCGAGGTGATAGATTTCATGTCTAATGCACACATACCTCGTGTGTCACTGAACTAGGCACATAGATACGTACGACTATCCCTGATTAGGACAACCATATAATATCGCTGATATCCTAATCCACCAACACACAGATATCCATGTCATCTCAGGTCTAAGAACTAATGCAAATCCGTAGTTAATATTGAATCATTGACCCGTGAGGTAAAACCCATGTGATTCAATATTAACAGTCCCATTCAGTGAACTCGTTCCTATAACGAGCACCCACTCATCTTCCTTCTGTATCTCATACAGAGTGGTATGGGACCCACCAATCTTATTTTTCGGTATCTTATACCAAACAAGGAGGAAGACGATGTGTCGGCCTTTGCGAGTTACTAATTATCCGGGTTAGGAACTTTATGGCCAGGAATATATTTATAGTATAACGTATTGTGGATTATTCGTCTCGATTATTCTTAACAATTAAGAACGGAATCCATTCCTTATTATACTAAAGGATATTTGTATGTTCAATTCAAACCATATTGCAATTTAAATTAAACATAAAACTTACCATTAAATAGAGTTTACAGAATTACAAGATCAAGCCCTATTGTGTCACTAGAACTAGTCTTAAGGGCTTATATTTAACAGGTCCATCTTCTAATTGGACTTTGTCATTGGAACATTCAAACATTCCAGTTGAGACTTGCACCTAAGGCAAGGGAGAGATTGAGATGTAACGACACAAGGTGACATGTTCGATGGTATTGACATGTTGTTCCTGTATTTTGCTTCTTCATGAGGATTCATGATATGTTTTTAGTCATGTTGAGAAACTTATGTTTCATTGATGATTAGTCTTGTTAAATGTAAGAATGTTATGTATTACGAATGATGTTTGAGATATGATCATGTAATACTATTATGATTCAATGTTACTTTGAGGTATCGTTTGATTATATTTGAGGCACAGTTGTTCATCTGAGAGATGGATCTCCATGTTTTTTTTGTTAAGGATATGATGTTATATTATGGTACACGTTGTTGCCAAAATACAACAATCTATTTTTAATTGCGGACAGATGCAAGAGTCTTGGGAGTTGTGCCTTCATTGATGAGAATCTTGATGAGCAATTGGATCTGGTAGATGTCTAGATCTGGTGATCTGATAGAGCTGATGGTCTGATAAGGCTGATGATCTGGTAGCCAAATGATCTAGTGGCCTAAAATGATCTGGTGGCCTAAAATGATCTGGTGGCCCAAAATCTGGTGGGCTGATGATCTGGTGGCCTAAATGATCTGGTGGCCCAAAATGATCTGGTGGCCAAATGATCTGGTGGCTTAAATGATCTGGTGGCCCAAAATGACAGAGTAACCTGAGGGTGACAAGTGGCCAAGGTGACCGAGTGACCTGAGGGTGACGAGTGGCCTTGCTGACTGAGTAACCTGAGGGTGACAAGTGGCCTTGTTGACCGAGTGACCTGAGGGTGAGAAGTGGACAAGGTGACTGAGTGACCTGAGAGCGACGAGTGGCCTTGCTAACCGAGTGACCTGAGGGCGACAAGTGGCCAAGCTGACCGAGTGACCTGAGGGTGACGAGTGGCCTACAAAACGAGAGCACCGTTAGGACGCAGGTGGGGGTCCCCGAGCAAACCCTCCGATGCTTAAGTTAGATCTCGAGAGAAAATGAGAAAATTATACTTCAATTACTCAAAATTGCGTACCTTGTGATGAAGGAAGGGTCTCATATTTATAGCGGAGGAGAGAGAGAGGCCTCGCGATATTTTCGGCGAGAATCTCGTGGCCCATTCCGGGAATTTCGGGGCTTATTCAGCTGATGAGAGGGGGGGCACTCGGTTGGATCGGGCTAATTATCAAAGCAATAGCAACCCTAGAGGGTTACTCGGTCATGCCGAGTGACCCCTCACTCTGTTGGTCCCTCGAGTGGGATATCTCGGCCTAACCGAGTGGACCCACTCGGCAAGGCCAACCTAGGGACCAGGGGCCACTCGGGAACTGAGTGGCACCCCACTCGGTTATGCCAAGTGGGGGTGTCCACTCGGCTATGCCGAGTGGGTCTTCCTCGACCCTCTGCCTTCATTTCATCCCTTTGAATTGGGGCCCATGGCTGCGCTTAACCTTGTGCATTTATTTCAAACAAACACATACAAAATAAATAAAGAAGAAGCAAGCATGCAAGCACAAGGCGTTTATACTCGCCAGTGTACGAGTGTGCGCTGTAGCACAATTTAATTTTCTGGGAAAGTCCAGGTCGATTCACTGGGAGATCAAAACAGAAATGAAATGCGGCGAAAGATTTTTTATGCGCTGGACGGGTTTGTCAGACCAATTCAGCTAAACGACTTGTTTTTCAAGATTAAAAATAAGATGATGTTTGTGTATGGAAGCAATCTTGGGACAAAGCAATTTATGTGCTAGCCCACTGATTTACCAAAGAGATATCAAAATATTAACATCGACTGATTTAAATTGAGGTTATGCAGTTAATTGTATTTCAAAATGATGATAGCTCTAAGTTAAGCACTTTCCATACATGGCATGAGAAAGTCTGGATTAAGCAACTATCATAAGTCAAAATACACTTAACGTACATTTGAGATCCGATAAGTAACTACAACTCAAGGTCATGATAGTTCTAGGTTAAGCACTCTCCATACATGGCATGAGAGAGTCTAAATTAAGAAACCACCATAAATTGGATCGTAGATTAATCATTCCAGCTTGAGTATGAAACCATTTCCAGTTTAAGTAACCTCCATACATGGCATGGAGACTCTAAGTTAGGCTTATGTTTCAACTCAAACCCAAAGATTCAATACACACACATTTCTCAATTCAAATAAGCATTCTGTTAATTCAATCGGAGTTCAACTCTCTTGGGCAAGCAGTGGCACTGGACACAGTCCTTGCCTTGGCCCAAGCTTAAACTTAGCCACACATCTCCAACTAAAAATTAAAGAGACAGGAAGTAAAATGCTAGAATGTAATACAGAAACGTAAATAAACAGTTAAAGAACATTACAGAATGTAAACAAGCATGAAAAGAAATTGCAGAATGTAACTAACAGAAAATGAAGAACACTGTATTGATGAAACAAAGTAAATGAACGACACTATTGGAATGAAAGAAAAAACAGAACATAAACAATGCTCTCTTCCCCTTATTTTGGTTAAATGGCGGATGGGGTCTCTCTTTGTGCTGAAGTCGACGATGAATATATATATGTACATATTCTGCAAATGGCCCTGGTCAAAGAAGAAATTACATCGCGGGCCACCATGGTCATTTGCGCATGCTCTGACAGAAGATCACATGGTGAAGCTGCTGTGCGCCTGCTGATTTCACAAGCTGGGCTTCAGTTTCGCTTTCAATGTGCACATGCGTGGGTCCCAGTTTGGACTTCTTAATTTAATCTCCAAGTTAAATTGCAATTAGCCTTACTTCACGTCCACTGGTTCACGCTACATACAAAGAATATATGTTATTGATATATTATATATTATATATATGTATGTCATGCATGAATATAGAATATATATATATGTATTATATTTATATATTATATATTATATATCATATATTATATATTATATTATATTATATTTATTTTATTTTTACTATTTTTTTATATTATAGATATTATATATATTTTTATATTAATTTTTTAAACCTGCATATAACCACAAATTGAATATAAATATTCAATTAAAACCAATGTTAAGATTAAACTAGGGGTATAAATATAACAAATTTTTGGCATTTTTGAGCATTAATCAGCCCACACTTGATCAGATATCCACTTCGCTTTCCTGGGTACATCAATTGCTCCCTGCTTTTTTAGTCGAGAGGTCGGGTAAAAGAGCATAAGGTCTCGGGAAATTTTGGTGCAGCTTTTGCTGTATTTTGCTTATCTTTAGGAGATCATTTATGCGTATTTGCTCTTCATTTTCTGTATTTGTCCGATAGCTTCGGCTTTTTTTTCCTTTTGAGCCCCTATAAATAGGGCTTCAAGTCTTCATTTAATTTTCATAGGGATCAGCCGTGGTGTCTTCAAAACTCAAATTCTCTCAAATCTCGACGCGTTTTCAGGCCACGTCTCATTTTCATCACTGGGCGAGTGCTCACTGGGCCACTCGGTCATGACCGAGTGGCCATGACGTGCGATTGGGGAGGCCACTCGGTCATGACCGAGTGGCCCTATTTTTGGCCTCGACTGGGGAGGCCACTTGGTCATGACCGAGTGGCCCTACTCGGTCATGACCGAGTGGTCTCGGTCTCCCGGCACCTTTATATGCCTTCGATAGCTTGTTGCCTTTTCGCTTGCTTCTTCTTTGTCTTTGTACTGATACTCTTTGCTTTACGTGCAAGTATTTTGCTTACTGTGATCCTCTGTTTTCCTTAACGTAACAAGGTAACACTTTTAAATCTTTTCCAATGTGTTGAGGAGAAGACCGGCATCACCCCTCGGCACCAAGCACATTCCTGCCATTTCAAGCTCTCTGCTCCAGTACGGGGCTTTCGAGAAGGTTTATGATGCCACCCCTTCTGAATTTATGGTGAGATATCCTCGTCTTGATGAGCCGGACCCCTCCCAAGTAGATGAAGGCTCCATTGGCTTTCACTTTGCTTCGTTTGAGGTGGGACTCTACTTTCCTCTTCCGCCCTTTGCCATGGCGTGGTTGCGTCACTATAAGATTGTTCTTGCTCAACTTCACCCTAATGGTTGGGCTCAGATGGTAGGCTTTTTCGTGCTTTTTCATCAGAGGGATGTAATCCCTTCCTTGATGCTCTTCAGTTGCTTCTACTAATTATGAAAAGCTAGCAAAGACCGCACCCTCTATACACTCTAGAAGGTGTCGGGCTTCGAGCTGTTCAGCACTCTTCCTAACAAGATCAACCAATTTGAAGAGCGATGGGTGGTGATAGAGCCTCCGCCTGGTTGGATGCTCCCCTACACTGGAATCGTTAGGATGCCAGCCAAGGGTTTCCTCCCTTCAAGGAAGTTCGGGGCGTATATCGTCGTTTGGTAGGGATGTTAACGGTGCTAGGTCCTATTGAGTTGATGAGCTTTCTGACTTTGGAAAATTTCAGAATCTCGGGTTGGGGGGTTGTGGCGCCAACTGCTCCTCCTTAATCTTCTACGCTATCCAATTGGGAAATGGAAGGAGTCGAGGAGGAGGAGATGGAAATGCCCGAATTGTCTTCGCATCCTCCTTTCGATCCTCAGGAGGAAAACACTCCTAGGGGTAGAATATCTTTTGTTATTGCCTTTCTTGTTCCATTATTTCATTATTTTTCCACATTAAATGCTTTGTATTGATTTTTGCAGAAATGGCTAGATTGAGTAGGCTGATGGAGTTGCGTAGACGTCACTGGGAAGAGGAGGCACGTGTTGCAACACCGGTCGGGGTTTCTGCCCATGGTGTCGAGGGATCTACGAGCTCTCATCCTCCTCGGTCACGCAGGCCTGCTGGTGTTTCTCCCATTGGGGTGGAAAGGCGACATCGTCTGAGAAGTGACCCTTTGAGTGTTGAAGTTCCCTCTCATACGGAAAGCCCATCATCAATTCCTCTTTCTCATGAAGAGGCTGTTGACATTCCATCTCTTGCTCCCAAATCTTGAGGGGGGTGAAGCTCGTCTTCTCGATTTGTTGGTAACATGGCCCAGGTGGAAGAAGAATGTTGCCATCCTGTAATTCCTAATAGGAAGGATCGTCATCGTCTCGAAGGCGAGAAATCAATGAGACCACCTCCTATACTTCCCATTCTTGGCGAGGTGAGACATACTATGATTCTCGGGGATGGTACGAAGCTTAGTGGTTGGGATTTTGAAGTTTCCCCTGGGGTATTAGAGACAGACTCCGTTACCAAACCCGGGATTGGCACGCGTCTCATCTATTCTACCATTCTCTCTCGAGATGAACGATGATTTATCGGCGGTAATCATGCCCAGACTAGGGATGAAGCAGAGTGGCTCCTGGTGCAAGGGATCCAAGGGATCGTTGCCTCTAATACCAAGGACAGGGCATATTGTGAGGAAGTAGAAATCCAGATGTCCGACTGGAGGAAATGCCAGTCTTCCTGGAACGAAGAGCATCAAGAGCTAAAGGGTCGTGCTCATCGGGCGGAGCTCGGGAAGAAGAATGCAGAGGCAGAGTTGGGTATATGCATGATCGGCTGTCCGAGGTTGCTGTTGGTACCTCGGGCCTTCAAGGGGAAATTCAAGATTTGCGCTCTAATCTAGAAGCTGAAGAGCACAAGAATGTTGGGTTGATGACGCAACATGAAGCACTTTTGCAGGAACACTCTCTACGCTTGTCGGAACTGAAGATAAGTCGTAAGGATGCTCGTGCTATTCGGGCTGAAGCAGTGAAGGAATATCGTCTCTCAACCAATTGCCAAGATAGGAAAGGGAAATATGCTTTAAGCTTTCTGAAATATGGATATTATCTGGCCCGTGCCCATCTAGAATCTCAACGTCCGGGAGAGACTTTTCCTGAGCTTCTGCTTACCCCTGAGATTGAGGAATCTCATCAAGTGGATTGGCGTCAGTATGAGCCGAATGACCCTACGAGTCCTTCTTCTTACTTGGATTCTTATTTGGTGGATGACTTGGAAAATCTGACGGGTTCATGGAATCCGTTTCCTTTCACTCGTGAGGAGGAAGGCATGGCGATCGACCTTGAAAACATTGAAGAGGATCCTGGCGTAACTGTTGAAGATGTCCCTCATATGGCTGAGGCTGAGGAAGGGGAACTTCCCACAATGCCTTTTGAGATTCTTGTTGCGTCATTCGGCCCTACTAAGCGTTCCTCTCGTAAGTCTTGCTCCCACGAGTAGACACTCATTGTTGTTTGCTTTTCGTTGTTGCTTCTCTTTTTTTTTTTTGCTGCAATGAGAGTTATGGCTTTATCAATGAGTACCTCCTTCTTTGTTCTTCTCAACATGCTCCACTCCTTGTTGCTTGATTTATTCCCTTATTGTTCATTAATATGAGGTTAAGGCTTTTCTTTTGTCGTTGGGTCACGCACGGAGTGGCGAGCTTGAGCGTATTTTACTTTTACCTCATTGCCGGGCCATAAGCGGGGCAATGGGTGTAATCGCATTTTACCTCGTTGCTAGGCCATAAGCGGGGCAACGGGTGTAGTCCCATTTTACCTCGTTGCCGGGCCATAAGCGGGGCAACGGGTGTAATCGTATTTTACCTCGTTGCTGGGCCATAAGCAAGGCAACGGGCTTGATCATATTTTACCTCGTTGTTAGGCCATAAGCAGGGCAACGGGCTCGATCGCATTTTACCTCGCTGCCGGGCTATAGGCGGGGCAACGAGCTTGATTGTATTTTACCTCGTTGCCGGGCCATAGGTGGGGCAACGAGCTCGATCGTATTTTACCTCGTTGTCGGGCCATAGGCAGGGCAACGAGCTCGATCGTGTGTGAGTTCCCTTTCCGTAGATATAAACAAAAATGACAACCATGCGCACACAAGCATTTTTACATGGTTCGGCTAAATGTGCCTACGTCGACGGTCCCATTTAGGGCTTATATTACTACGAATATTTTCTCAGGTACATCGTTCGTATACAACTTCAGATAGTTCAAATTCCATGTTTTCCCCATGGTGTCTCCTGAAAGAGTTTGTAAAATGCAAGTGTTGGGACCAATCAGTTTTAGATGTTAGAGTTATGCCCCACAAGCCAATTATATTTACATGTAATTGATCATATTTTTCATTGTGATTCTTTATCTTCAATCAATTATTATTGTAAGGCATTATGTTTTATCTCTTTCAGGAGACACCATATATATTTAGATGTTAGAGTTATGGCCCACAAGCCAATTATATTTACATGTAATTGATCATATTTTTCATTGTGACTCTTTATCTTCAATCAATTATTATTGTAAGGCATTATGTTTTATTTGTCATTGATGGTTGTCTTTATTATTTCCATTCTTGACAAAGTTCATAGATCAAATAAGCTCATGGAATATGGTCATGCATAGAGATGACGATCATGAAACATATTCCTTATAAGCCTTAATCTTAAATGTTCCTAGTTATAGAGTTATTAGGATTGGACACTAATAACTCGGATAGATTAGCATATATGATGCATGCTCAATTAAGAGAATGTCTTGTTTCATAGACATTGGTGTGTGGACACTAGTGCGTATATGTGGGTGCTTATTATAAGAATAAGTACATTGAAATGACCCACTACAGAATTCCTAATGGTAATTGTTTATTGTCGAATTGGAATTGCTGTGTTGCAATAGTGTGGATTGGTCCTTAGACTTGAGACATCATGGTAGTCTTATATTTGACTGGTTACGCTTTGGTTCTTTTTTGGATTCCAATTGAGTCATTAACAAATTATCACTGGGCGTAACCTTATCACAAATGAAGGCTTGTGGATGTCGAAATAGAATTCATCACTTATCGATAAGATGAGAAGATGTTTTGTGTATTCCGATGATTTCATGACTGAGGAAATCCTTGGCCTAGGTGAGGTAGAAATCAAAAGGTGTTTTGATTTCACCTATCAAGTCATAAATCTGGAATGGATACATAGTTATTGAATGATTAGTGTTTCGTCATAAAACCATATCCTAAATTCAATCGGGACATAGATTGATGAAAAGATTTTACTGCACGGTATTTGCAATTGAAAAGGTCCGTGTTTTTTCATTGTTGGCTAGGTATTCATGGCATGTTGCTAGACATTAACCATGATATGTAGGGTTTTAGAATTAATTTGATTAATTCTAAAACTATTAATTAAAGAGTTTAATTAAGAAGCCCATAAGATGTGTTAATTAAGAAGCCCATAAGTTTAATCAAAGAGTTTAATTAATCTAATGAGTTGGGCCTTCTTATAGCCCAATAGAGTTGGCCTACATCTAGCCCAAGGGTGGACCTAAGGGGTTACATACTTAGGTCGAGCCCGTTCCATAATTTAAAAGAGAGATACAGCTCAATATGATTATGAGCCAAACCTAAATCGTTTAGGGTTTTTCAAAGGCATAATTAGGGTTTTTACTCTATAAATAGGCCACTTAAGAAGCTGAGAAAAAAAAGGAAAAATTCGGATCTCTCATTGGAGGCGCCTAGGGTTTGCTAGCACTATTCGAGGCATCGTGGAAAGGGTCGATCGTGTGGACCAACTTGGAGGAGTTTGCGCTTGCAACTCTAAGGATCAAAGAAGGTAGAATCGAAGCTACACGGTTGGCCGGTTTCTAACATTAGAATGCAGTATGGCCCTTCCCAATTTGCTCGTAACTTTCCATCATCCCTTAGTGCGTTGGTTACAACAGATCTTCGAAGTACTAAATCTCCTTCTTTCATGGGTCTGTTCTTAACCCGAGAATTAAAATAACTGGCGACTCTTCTCTGATATGCAGCTATCTTTATGGCAGTGTTATCCCTCTGCTCTTCAATCAGATCTAAATTTTCTTGCAATGCTTCAGAATTCCTCGCACCATCCTCTTCCTCATATGCCATTAGTCTTGGGGACTTAGCTGAAATTTCAATGGGAATTAAGGCCTCTGTCCCATATACTAGATTGAACGGAGTTTCTCCAGTAGCGACTCAACTAGTCGTTCGGTAAGCCCATAAAATGGTGGGTAGCTCGTCTGCCCATGTGCCCCTGGCTCCTTCAAGTCGAGTTTTTAGGCCATGCAATATGGTTCGGTTACTGACCTTAGCTTGTCCATTAGCTTGGGGGTAGGCCACTGAAGCGAATCTTAGTTGGATCCCTAGGTTGTCACAAAATTTCCTAAAAGTCACAATCAAATTGCTTCCCATGATCTGTAACGATAATTCTTAGTATTCCAAATCTACACACAATGTCTTTCCATACCATTGCCTCTACCTTTCGTGCTATAATGGTGGCCAATGCTTCAGCTTCAATCCATTTGGTGAAATAGTCTGTAGCCACTATTAAGAATTTTCTTTGCCCGGGTGCTTGAGGGAAAGGTCCCAGAATATCCAAACCCCACTGAGTGAATGGTATAGGCTGGAACGCAGGTTGCAGCTTAGATATTGGGGCAGATTGGACTGGAGCATGTCGTTAGCATTTGTCACATGATTTGACTTTCTTTAACACGTCTGACCTTAGTGTGGGCCAAAAGAAACCAGCTCTTAAAATTTTGGTTCCTAGGGCTCTTGCTCCCAAGTGTTCTCCACACATTCCACTATGAGTTTTTGCCAGGGTATATTCGGCCTCTTGAGGGCCTAAACATTTGAGAAGAGGTGTAGTGTAAGCTCGCTTATATAATATCCCGTCTATGATTGTAAACCTTGAAGCCCGCATCTTAAGTCTTCTTGCTTCTTGTGGATCATCTAGTAATTCGTTGCTAGAGAGGTAGTGATAGAAGGGTGATCTCCAGTCCACTTTTGTCTCTACGCATGATACCTCTTTTTTTTCGATGCTTGGTTGATATAGCATCTCCACAAATACTGCTCTTCCTGTTGTTTCTCTAGTGGATGCTAGTTTAGACAAAGCATCAACATGTCCATTGAGCGATTTGTTTATTTGTGTTCATTGAAAACTCTGAAATGTCTGGGCTAGGTCTTTTACTTTGCGTAAGTATTGAGCCATTATCTGCTTTCTGGTTTCATATTGTCCCTGAAACTGCTGCACAATCAACTGAGAATCACTATGAGCAACCAATCGTGTTACTTCCAATTTCCTTGCTATCCGCATTCCAACAATTAATGCTTCATATTCAGCTACATTGTTGGTACTTGGAAAAGAAAATCGCAGAGAATACTCTAACATTTCTCCTTCAGAGGATACGAGTACTATCCCAGCGTCACTTCCTTGTGAACCATATGCTCCATCAACAAACAACAACCATTCTGCCTGCTCATTTTCTCCTACTTTACTGGAGTGTGTACATTCCACAATAAAGTCAGCCAGCGCCTGTCCTTTTATAGCTTGTCGAGGTTGATACTGGATATCATATTCACTTAACTCAATGGACCATTTGGTAAGGTGACTGGAACATTCGGGCTTTTGCAAAATACTTCGTAAGGGCTGATCTGAAAGTACGATGATCGAATGAGCTTGAAAGTATGGCCTCAACTTTTTGGATGCGTTTAACAGTGCTAACGCCATTTTTTCTACCACGGGATAACGTGTCTCGGGGCCCTGTAATACCTTGCTGACATAATATATTGGTCGATCCACTTGTCCCTCTTTCCTGATTAATACTGCACTTATGGCTTCATTACTTATCCTCAAGTACAAGTACAATGTCTCTCCAGTTTCTGTTCGTGTTAGTAGGGGAACTTCTTTCAAATACTCCTTTAATGCTTCAAATGACTTTTGGCATTGTTCTGTCCACTTAAACATTTTTTCTGCTCTTAAAGTTCGCAAGAAGGGGAGTTCTGTTTCAGCTGACTTGGAGAGAAAACGTCCGAGAGCTGCCATTCATCCTGTTAATTGCTAAACTTCCTTAGTTGATGCTGGTGGCTCCATATCTAGTATTGCTTGAATTTTCTCAGGGTTTGCCTCGATTCCTCTTTGTGTGATCATGTATCCCAAGAATTTTCCAGACTGTACTCCAAAGGCACACTTCGTTGGATTTAACCGCATCTTGTACTGTCTAAAGACTCCGAGTACCTGTGCTAGCTTTTCTACATGGGATTCATCCTCTCGACTTTTCACGATCATGTCGTCAACATATGCTTCCATTGTGTCGCCCAACAATTTTTTAAGGACTTTATTCACCATGCGCTGATAGGTGGCTCCAGCGTTCTTGAGTCCAAAAGGCATGACTTGGTAGCAGTATATCCCCTTTTCAGTGATAAATGACGTATTCTCCTGATCTGGAGGGTACATCATTATTTGGTGGTACCTCGAGAAAGCATCCAAAAAGCTCAGAAACTGGTATCCAGATGTTTCATCTACGAGATGGTCGATCCGAGGTAGTGGGTATGAGTCTTTGGGGCATGCTTTATTGAGATTAGTGAAATCTACGCATACACGCCATTTTCCATTGGACTTTGGGACCATAACAACATTGGCTAACCACTCTGGATATAATACTTCTTTAATGAAGGCCGCTTTTAGCAATTTATCAACTTCTTCTTCCAATGCTTGTAGTCTATCCGGGGCAATGTTTCGCTTCTTCTGTCGGACTGGCTTGAACTGGGGATCCACATTCAAGTGGTGACATATCATTTCTGGACTGATTCCTGGCATATCTTTTGGTTTCCAAGCGAATACATCTGAATTTTCTCACAAGCATCTTGCAATCTCTTCTTTTATATGTTCCAGAAGTTGGGACCCCACATATGCTACTTTCTCAGAATATGATTCACTCAGATGTACTGCTTCCAATTCTTCAACAGGTTGGGGTTTATGTGCGGCTCCTTCTTCCAAGGATTTATGTATGGCCTTTTCTGCTATAGATAAGGTTTCTTCAGCTTTTTTTTCCTTTTGTGGACGACACATAACAGGTTCGTGCCTTCTTCTGATCTCCTCGAACTTGCCCCACTCCGGCGAGGGTGGGGAATTTCATCAATAAGTAACATGAGGAGACTACTGCTCTCAGATCATTGAGTAAGGGGCGGCCTAGAATCATGTTATATGCCGCTGAGGAAGTTTTAACCACTATAAAATTCACTTGCCAAGTTACGGGTTGAGGGTCTTCCCCAAGCGTAATGGGTAGTTGAATAGATCCTGCAACTGGGACCGCTTCTCCAGTGAAGCTATACAGGGGCGAGGACACTTTCTTCAATCGATCATGAGATAAATGCATTTGCTTAAAATAGTTCCAGTAGATCAAATTGACAGAACTGCCACTATCTACCAAATTCTACTGATGGGGTGCTTAGCCACGACTACTGAAATAACCATTGGATCATCATGTGGGAGTATTATATCACCTCGATCGGTTGGGGCGAAGGTGATTGGCTCTTCATCATCTCTTACTTCCATCACTGAATTAACTTGGTAGGCTTGACGGGCGTATGCCTTTCGGGAGGCTGATGTATCCCCACCTAAAGTTTCACCTCCCGAAATAACGTGAATGGCTTGTTGAGTTGGCTCATTGTCTAATTGAGGATCTTGCCTTCGATCTCTTCCCCTCTCTTGTTGCCTTAGGTTTTGCCTTTCTTGTTCATCATGCCTATTTTCCCTCTGCCGGGGTTCCCTGTTTTCTTCTCCTTCATGCCTCACATACCTTTAGAGGTGTCCTTCTCGAATAAGGATTTCAATCTGATTCTTCAATTCTCTGTAATGATCAGTGGAATGTCCCTGAGTTCGATGATATCTATAGTATTCTTCTTGGTTTTTTCCTATAGGTTTGTCAACTTTGCGGGGAAGTTTAAGGAGTCCTTCTCCTTCTACTGCGGCCAATATAGCTGATCGTGGTTGTAAAATTCGAGCATAGTGATTAAACTATAGTTTAGGTGCATTTGCTCTTCTAATCCTTTCCTGCCGTCGAATAGACTCTTCTCCTTCACGTTCCTTTCTCTTCATCTCTTTGTCTTCATTTCCCCCCACATTCCTCATAATTTCAGTGTGGAGGATATACCGGTTCGCTCTAACAAATAAGTCGGCCAGGGACGTTGGAAGGTCTAAGGAAAGCGACTCTTGGAGGGAGATGAGACGGGTTCCTTGAAGCATGGCAGACACTGCTACCTGGGTCGACAGATCAGGGACTTCAAGAGTAGCATTGCAAAATCTGTCCTCAAATTGATGTAAGGATTCTTTATTCCCTTGTCGTATGCTGAGCAGGTAGGTGGCGTCCTTTTTCCTTCGACTGTTAATTACAAAGGCCTGGATAAATTCCGTTCTGAGCTGCCCAAATGATGAAATGGAGGCCTCTGGTAGGCTGTTAAACCATGTTCGAGCATGTCTTGATAGTGTTAAGGAAAAGGCTCGACACATTATGTCATCGTCCCACCCATGCAATATCATTAATGACTCATAATTCTGGACATGATCGTATGGATCATCTTTTCCTGAGTAGAGGGTGATTTGTGGCATTTTAAATTTTTAGGGCAGAGGCTTCTCCAATATATCTGCTGTAAAAGGACATTTTCTACGCTGGTGCTCTTCTGTTGCAGGGATTAACTTTTTTCGCTTGAGCACTTCTTTTACTACTCTTTTCATGTCATCAAGCATACTAGCTGTTGTTTGATTGTCATGTCTTGTTGGTGTACTGGCCACTGTTTCATGATATCTCCGCCTTTGAGGGCTTCTGGTCTTGTTTTCCATTCTTGGGTTTTCATTTCTTCAGGGTACGGAATGAGGGTTCCTTCTTGGTGGTGGTGATTTGGGCCTATCCTCCCGTTGAGGAGTAGATCGGGAATGAGAATCAGGAGTGGCCTCTTGATAGGAATCAGCCCCCACCTCGGGTTGAGGATCAGGAGGCGGCATAAACTTTTTCAAAGTATTAGGCAACGTCCCTCCAGGCATCATACTTTGGAGTACACCAGCCATGTCTCGAAGTGCCTGCATGCCCTCAACGTGTTGCTGTCTCAATGCTTCATACTCTTCCCATGGGACTGTACGTGGTGGCTGTCATGAGGTTCCAGCTTGATCAGTAGGGAATGATCCTGAGCCAATGTTAAGTGGAGGTGGGACTGGTTGGTTCCCCATCTGCTGGTTTGGAGAAATGGAGCGATCAACTTCTTGGGTTTGAGCATTATGAGGGGGTGGAGGAGCTCTTTGTTGTTGAGTGTTCCGTGGTGGAAGGCGTGCTTCAACGCCTTTAGAGAGAGTTCGTCGATGTCCACGGGTGATTTCCATTCTTAAGTTAACTTTTTGTCTTGCGTTTCCCACAGACGATGCCAATTGTTGTTGTCAAAATACAACAATCTATTTTTAATTGTGGACAGATACAAGAGTCTTGGGAGTCGTGCCTTCACTGATGAGAATCCTGACGAGCAATTGGATCTGGTAGAGGTCAAGATCTGGTGATCCGATAGAGTTGATGGTCTGATAAGGCTGATGATCTGGTGGGCTGATGATCTGGTGGCCTAAAATGATCTGGTGGCCCAAAATGATCTGGTGACCTAAATGATCTGGTGGCCCAAAATGATCTGGTGGCCAAATGATCTGGTGGCCTAAATGATCTCGTGGCCCAAAATGACATAGTGACCTGAGGGTGACGAGTGGCTAAGATGACCAAGTGACTTGAGGGTGACGAATGGCCTTGCTGACCGAGTGACCTAAGGGCGACGAGTGGCCAAGGTGACCGAGTGACCTGAGGGGGACGAGTGGCCAAGCTGACCGAGTGACCTGAGGGTGACGAGTGGCCTATAAAACGAGAGCACCATTAGGATGCAGGTGGGGGTCCCCGAGCAAACCCTCCGATGCTTAAGTTAGATCTCGAGAGAAAATGAGAAAATTATACTTCAATTACTCAAAATTGCGTACCTTGTGATGAAGGAAGGGTCTCATATTTATAGCGGAGGAGAGAGAGAGGCCTCGCGATATTTTTGGCGAGAATCTTGTGGCACATTCTGGGAATTTCAGGGCTTATTCGATTGACGAGAGGGGGGGCTACTCGGTTGGATCGGGCTAATTATCAAAGAAATAGAAACCCCGGAGGGTCACTTGGTCATGCCGAGTGACCCCCCACTCGGTTGCTCCCCCGAGTGGGATCTCTCGGCCTAACTTAGTAGACCCACTCGACAAGGCCGAGCTAGGGACGAGGGGCCACTCGGCACAGCTGAGTGGCCCTCCACTCGATCGCACCGAGCGGGGCTCGGCTACTCGGGAACCGAGTGGCATCCCACTATGTTATGCCGAGTGGGGGTGTCCACTCGGTTGAACCGAGTGGTCACCCACTCGGCTATGCCGAGTAGGTCCTCCTCGACCCTCCGCCTTCATTTCATCCCCTCGAATTGGGGCCCACACTTGATCAGATATTCGCTTCGCTTTTCCAGGTACATCAGTACAATTTTCATGTTATGAATAAAGTGAATTTGATTATGTACCATATCAGGTTTTGATTTTAGCTTCCGCATTTGTAATGATGTGTTAAGGGATTTTCTTTGGAACACAACACTTGAGGTGTTAAGAAATGTGTCGTATGAGGAGAATGTATATTTCTATGTTGAGCCCTAGCATAGTGACACGCCCTTTAAAAGGCTGAGTGTTACAAGAATGACTCAACTAATGGAAGTCACAGACAACCCTATTAGAAGGTAAACACAATGTAACACCCTATTTTTCAGGCGTGTTATAACTTGGGACAATTCTGAGATAATAAATTTTTATATTCAAAACTAAAGTTAACCATATCATTCCTCATATCTATCCCAAAATTTTCATTCATTTACCTCGAATGAGAATTAGCATAAATATCAAACGTGGAAGCTAAGAATCAAACTTTAATCTTTAACATGAACCAATAATAAGGTTATACATCATCACTCTTCAAAACATTCAGAATTCAAAGTAAAAGAACTTTAAATACATAGACAGCATAAACATATAACCATTACATCATGCACTTTTGCTAAGTGCCATTACATGCCTCTTTCATCCTCGTTTCCGTTATAATCTCCATCTGAAACGTTTAAATATTCTAGGGATAAAGTCCAAGTTAGATGATGAATCATTTAAGTAAGGGTATAACAATCATATTTCATGCATGTATGCAAAATACAAAATGTCATTTTCTTTTTTCTTTCGTTTTAGTCAACCTACCTTAATGCTACTCCCCATTTTTACGATTTTCTTACCATGTCGAGGTGTATGGTTGTACTCTTGGTAGGGCAGCGGTGTCGACCCGTACTCTTAAATATATCCGATGCATGATCAACAATATCATCGTGAACATATGCACATTTTAGCATAACATGTAAATACAATGTACATGACA
Source organism: Diospyros lotus (assembly GCF_014633365.1). Classification (NCBI taxonomy): domain Eukaryota; kingdom Viridiplantae; phylum Streptophyta; class Magnoliopsida; order Ericales; family Ebenaceae; genus Diospyros; species Diospyros lotus. The sequence continues at coordinate 22,384,351 of NC_068345.1, forward strand.
TATTCACATCAAGACATGGCAACATGATAAAATCATTTACATAAAATCGGGTTTAAGGTCGAACCACTTACCTTAAACGTATCTCAGAATATCTTGATTCTCGTGTTAGGCTTCTAATGTACTCAATTCGAAACCTCAACATATCTTGGCCATCATATTTATTCATGGATATCACTAATTTTCTCATAACTTTCATTTGTTTCTTCCTATTTTTCCTCAATAATTTTCCTTTATTTCCACACAAAATAATTCCTCAATCATTTTTTCAATTTTTTCACTACCATAATTCGTAAAAATAATTTATGAGAAAAATCACTCACCTTGACTCAGCCTCTCAGGCTTTCCCGGTATGTGTGCCCTGACCTTGAAATTCGTGCCTGATCAATTTCTTGGCTTCGAGCATACTCCTTTAGCCCCGATTAATTCCTATAATTGTCTAGGATTTTTCGGAGACCTTTTCCTATTTTTACACATTTTTTCCTATTTTCCTTTCTTTTTTTTTCTTTCTTTCTTCTTCTTTTTCTTCTTCCTGCGAGCACACATTACCTTCCGCCATTATGTGCTAGCCCGCTGGCCACATCTAGCCTCACTTGACCACCCGCCGCCCCTGAGGCCATCACCACAGCCATTGTCCGGGCCCTGCTGTCCAGCTCCACCGCTGCCCAATTGTTGTAGCTTGTGGCTATGGCTGTCATTTGCTACAACAACTCATTTCGGCCGCCTCCGGTGACCAAACATCGGCCACCCTCGCTGCCCAGCTCTCACTCTTGATCTCCTTCTATCTCTCGACCACTCTCTTCTCTACAACTCTCTGCTTCCTTCACTTATTCTCCTCCAAATCTCTCAATCTCTCTCTCTCTCTCTCTCTCTCTCTCTATTTATGGGCTTCCCACATCTCTTCTCATTGCCTTGCCCATCCCTTCTTGTGTATAAAACACTCCACCTGCAGCCATGAAGTTTGCAGAGGCATAACCACCACGTACATGCACAGATGTATATATATAACATATCTTATTATATAATACACTATCGCATAAGAAAAAATACACATTTAAACCCCAAATTTCATCCCTATTTCATTTGGGTATTTCTCTAATTACAAATTCCCCCTCAACCATTGAATTAATTTGCATTACCATATTGAAAATCCAAAATTAATAACTCAAGACTTGATAAGGACGATTTCACCTCAGTGCCCTCATCGGGCTATTGTTTCATCTTGAAACCATCTCAAGGTTAATCCTTACATAAAATCGGGCCCCCCTTAGGATTCCGTTGACTTCTCAGAAGTCCCTTACGACGATTCAATTTTTCACCCTTAATCACAGTTGTACATAAAACAGTACCGGTTCTGATTTTTTTTAATACCATAAATTTTATCTTGGAGCGCTCGTCAATCTCATGTCATTTTCTTCAGATATCTAAGTTCCAGAGCATTCCATGCAATCCATTCAGTATCTCATAACTGTGAAAAATTATATTTTAACCCCAATTTATCTGAAAATTCCACTTATGGCCCAAGATAAGTTACACTTGAGTTCTTTTAGAAATTCTCGGGTAGTACACACAGTAAGCCAAAATGACAAAAACAACAACAAACTCATATCAGTAGAAAGAAAATATAGGATAGCTTGCATGAAGATAAAAGATGGAGCAAGGGAACTTGCCTGATGACTTCGCAATGCAAAAGAATCACTTTCCTTATAACACCTTGCTTTTCCCAAGCGCACGCTAACTCAAGATTTCGAGGATATTTTTTTTCTCAACATTTACTGAACATAAGTTAAACCCCGATAATCCCAACCTACCATCTTAGCATATTGACTTAAAGGAATAAGCTAAGGTTAGTAGTATCATCACATCAGCAGAAGCAGAATCAAAACCTTAATGATACAAGATCGTAATTTCTTTATTCATAATATAGAATCCGTACTATTGTTTGACATGACATTTGAAAAGAAAATACATATAGACTTATCTCTCAACAAAAACCACTAACACCTAGAGCATAGACAAAATATATGCAAACGATTACCAATGAAATCGACGGCTACATCTCGAGAATCCCCTTTCCTTTGGCGCCGCTGCTTTCACTTGGAACGTTTGAATATTTCAGGGACAAATTCCAAATTAGATAATGAATCATCTAAGCGAGAGTTCAAAAACATTTTCATGAATATATGAAAGACCATGAAACAAAACGACATATCCCGACATGTCCCAGCTTAAGAGAATACTACACAGCACTTAACCCTAATCGAGAAAAAAATCTAATGGCAACACAACCACACATCGACACATTGACATAACACAATCCTACTTAAGAGAGACAACCTCAACGCATGAACTCGGGTATCACCCCTATTTCATGTTAGGCATTACGCTCCCACTCAAAAGCATTCTAGATCTCAACACAACCTTAGCCACAAGAGGACCAGCACTATCCCTGGAATCAACGTTCACCTAAGCAATAATGCTAATTCTCAAAGGAACCTAGGGTGGTGTCCACTCTCAACCCCGCCACTTGAGCCAACATCCGAGATGGTGTCCATTCTCAGCCCCCCCACTTGAGTACCATAGGGTAAAGTCTATTTTATCCCTGTCCTAAGTGGGTCACATAGCATTAATTCTTGGCACGTATCCCGAGTGCTATCACTCAAGTACCACAACACAGGTTGACAACCCACATTCCACATGGGTAACACTTAAACATGATAATGCCGCAACATATAACACACATAATTTAAAATCAACATTTCAATGCCGCAACACTGCTAGCTGGCTGCCACCGCTGGGAGTCTTCGCCGCCAACTTTCCCTCGCATGCTTCCTGTGCACAACCAATCACCGACCGCCACCACAACTTCAACTAGCCCTTTCCAACTACCTTTGCTGCCGTTGCTCACCGTGATCACTATCGGCTGCCCCTAACTGCTATATAGCCACTTTTGCTACCAGCGTTGCAACCAACCGCTGTTGCCATGGCCAATTGATGCCTTCGGCTGCCACCGGCTGCCACCAGCTAGCAACTGTCCCTGCATCAAGTTGTCATCTCCTTCACGATGCCGTATGTAGTCGCCGCTGCTATAGTCGCCTTCGGCCACCACCGGCTAGCCCCCCTTCTCTATTTCTCTCTCGCGCGCGTGATTTGCCTGCTTCTCTGTTTCTTCAATTCCTCCCACATATATATAGGCATGAGACTTGGGCACCACTTCACTTAGCCCATTGAATTGCATGTACACACTTATTTGCACCCATAGACGCTGCAATGCATATATAATTATATATATATTATATATGTTTTACATAATTTATATAATTATGAAAATTACATATAAATCCATAAATTAGATCCTTAATCTCGCTTGAACCTTTGCACATTGCAATTACATCCTCAAATATCAATTTTATTTGGATTAAAATATCAAAATTCTAAAATTAATAACTTAAAGTTACTCAATCGGTACATTTTTATCCCAGTGTCCTCACAGGACTATCGTTTCATCTTAAAACCACTTCAGGGTTGGTCCTTACATTAAATTGGAGCCCCTTAAAGGTTTCGTTGGATTTCCATAAGTCCCTTACTATCATTCAATTTTTCAAGCTGATCACAGGTATATAGAAAACTGTCCCCATTTTAATTTCTTTCAGCGTTATAAATCTCGTCTCAAGATGCTTGTCAATGTCTTACCATTTTCCTTAGATATTTATTTTTTGAGGTACTCCCTTTAGTGGATTGAGCTTATTACACTGACTTCTAGTTCTTTGAAAAAATTTTGAAACTACTTTTTTTTATTTTGGGGTGTTACAGACTGTCCCTCTCTTCTAATGACAGTTAAAGAAAGACCAAGGGTAGTATTGATATTTGCTGGTAATTTAATTTATTATGATTTTCTTTAAAATTCAAATCCCATTCCTCTATTGGGCTTAACCCATGCCGTGGCCCATTCCATGACCTAACACACTGACCCAATAATCTCAATTGCATCTAGGCCCACTCATAACATTTCTTCTTCATAGGTGTTTGGTTCGTCATTTTCAATCAGAAGCATATCTCCATGTGTCAAGATGAGAAATCCATATCTCTTAGTCTCATGACGAACTCCTTTTAACCTGCGAAGTCCTTGTGTGAAAGATTAGAGAATTGACATAACATCTTGTGCCTAATCTTCCTCAGGTTCCTTAAAAGGAGAATTTATTTATAGTTTGCCTCAAATCTCCTCGAGCTCAACATTCCTCCCACTAGCCACAGCATCTGAGAATTCCTTCTCAAGGAATACCACATGCTTGACAACAAACACCTTTTGTTCTTGTGGGTGGTAAAAGTAATATCCAATTGTTTCTTTTAGATATCCCATAAACAAACATCTCATCAACTTGGGTTCTAGCTTATTACTGTTAACAAGCTTGACATAAGCTTCACAACCCCAAATCTTAAGGAAAAACAAATTTGTCTTCTTTCATTTCCATATCTCATATGGAGTCTGAGTAAGTGACTTACTCGAAACCTTATTCAAAACAAATGGGGAGCTCAGTGCGACTCATCATGGATTGGACCATGTCTAACAAGGTCCTATTCCTCCTCTCAGACACACCATTCATCTCTGGTGTTCCAGGTGGAGTCCATTTTGAGAGAATCCCATTCTGTTTCAGGTGATCTAGAAACTCACTATTTAAGTATTCACCGCCTCGATCCGATCTAAGTACTTTGATGCTTTTCCCAGTTTGTTTCTCTACTTCAAATATGAATTCCTTGAACTTTTGAAAAACCTCAAATTTGTGTCTCATGAGATACACAGGCACAACATGATATATCATCAATAAAGATTATGAAGTAGACATGCCCACATCTTGGCTAGGTGGACATGGGCCCACACACATCAGTGTACACAAGCCCTAACACTTCTATGGCCCTTTCTCATTTTCCTTTAAAAGGAGACTTAGTCATCTTATTAAGAAAACAAGATTCGCAAGCACCATATGATTCATAATCAAATATGCCAAGATATCCATCTTTATACAAGTTAGATATGCGAGTCTCATTTATATAGCCAAGGTGACAATGCCATAAATAAGTGTTATTAAAATCACCTAATTTAAGTCGCTTAATATTTATGTTATTAACAGGAGCATCAACATCAAGGACATACAAACCGTTATGTACTGTTGCTTTACCATAAAACAACTCATTTTTATAAAACAAACAACTATTGTCCTTAAATAAAAATGAATATCCATCCTTGTCTAAATAAGAAATGGACACAATATTCCTAGTTAGACTAGGATTGTGGTAATAGTTATTCAAATTCAACACAAGCCCAGAGGGAAATGCCAATGAAATAGGTCCCTACAACTAATGGAACAACACTTGATCCATTTCCCATGTATAGGTACACTTCTCCTATTATTAATCTCCTCGTACTCTTAAGCCCCTACACAGAAGTGTAAATGTGAGCACCATATCCAATATCTAATACCCATGTGCACTGATAAGAAGTAGATAAAATAACTTCAATAACATAAGTACATGAAGTACCCATAGTAGAACTCTTCTTCTTCTGCACCTCTGCAACGTATTCCTTGTAGTTACGTTTCCAATGGCCCGACTTATTATAGTGGAAACAAACCGCATCCTCCTTGCCCTTTCGGGCTTTGGTCTTCTGGATTCTTCCAAATGGCACTGTAGAAGAACTTTTCTTCTTGGCTTTTGTACTCTTAGGCTATCCTTTGCACCCCTTGGGACCTCCAACTAAGAGAACACTTCCCTTGGGCTTTTTGTTTATCTCAAGCTCAGCCTACCGCAACATGGACAGTAACTCTTCAAGAGTCTTTTCCATATTCATCATGTTAAAATTCATGATGAACTATCCATAAATGTCGAGAAGGGATTGTAGCACTAAGTCGAGGGAAAATTTCGCATCCATTCCCATGCTAAGCTCAAATAACCTATTGATGTAGCCTATCATCTTAGTGACATGGTTTTGGATAGAGGATCCTCGACCATGCAACACCTAAAGAGCTTCTAGACAACGTCATAACGTTCATGCCTAGGTGATTATAGAGATCCTTGAGCCTTTCCATGATCTCATAGGTGTTATAACCCTTATGCTTCCGCCTACGTTCCGGGGTCGTGGTAGCCAAGATAATACACCGAGCGGTGAGCATATCACCCTTGTGTGTCTTTTAGGCCTCATGTGCTATGACATCCTCGAGTGGTGGTTTGGGAGGAAGAGGCATTTCTATTGTATATAGAATCTTCTCATGAGTGATGACAGTCCTAAAATTCATCTCCCAATTGAGGAAATTTGTCTCGTTGAAGGTATTGTTGCCCTTGAGTATCGATCCTAATGACACATTTCCAGACATTCTAGATCAACAACCTGAATTATATAGATAAATGTTATAATCATATTGAATTACAAAATCATAAATTACAAGAAGTAACATTTTTATGATTACTCCCACTATTTTCTACGAGTTTGCCACCCTTAAGACGTAACTCGAGAAATCCCGTTGGAAGATTTCCTAGTGGGCTAGGATCCTATCTCCCCTCGCACAACTTTAAGTGACTCAACAAATTGTTCAAGGATCGATTAGGTAGGTACTTGCTACCAATTGCATCTCTATGCAACTCCTAAATACGTTGGGTTGATAACTCCTTGTCATGCACATCTCATGTGACTCCCAACCTTTGCCTCTATACTTAGTAAGCCTTGAGTGACTCAACAAACCCACATTTCTAGTTAAGTCAAACCCACCATTCAGGGACATCTCATAGCCCATGAAACACAGGTATCATAGGTGACACTTGACCTTGAGTGACTCAACAAATCAAGTACGGGCTAGAATCCTAATGCCTCATAATGATAGAAGGCAAGTTAGCTTAATATTAATGACAGATTTATTATTTATTTATTTATTTAGGTCTCATCACATGCAATTAATCAAATTAATAATGCATAATAAATGATTTAAATTGGTACATAGCAGCGATAACTACGACTAGTCCTCTCGAGCCATCGAAGGGAAGCTAGCAGGTCAAACATAGGTGAAGAATCATAACCTGCTTCTCAAGCACATTTTTCAAGCCTTTATTGGTCTTTAAGTCTTATCTTCAACTTGGTTCCATCTCTTGCTCTTCATACAAACTACAACTATCACTAATTTATTATATTCTACATACATTACATAGAATTAGAAACCTCGAGTTACATTCAGGAGGAGTGAGATAAGAAAAGAATGTACATCAGAGTATAAGAGAGGTAGAACATGTAGACCCTATTTCAAAACTCAAATTTACAAGCATTCATTCCCAATATAAAATAAATGGTCGACTCGATCCATACCATATACCTATGCAATCAATCTCATTGATTCATTCAAATTATGTTAATTAATTGTTGCATCAATCTCATTGAAACGTCTTCAATAAATTGAAATTTGTATAATTTTTTAAAACAATTTTTTTTAATTTTTCTTGAATTTGGGCTTTATCCATTAGTCTAACTAACAAGGCTCAACAAGTCTTGGATCAACCAATTCATGTCAAACATACACTAACAGCCCAATTAATGGCCCTGTCTCATTTCAATCACGACCCATATGTGTCATACACTTACAGATCAGATTGAAAAAGTTAGAAAATGCCAAACTATTTGGTTAGGACTCACGCAAGGACACGGAATGCATTGGGCCATCGACAGGTCGACCCGGGTGCTAGTCATGCGCCCCGGGGGGCCAAACCACAACCTGAGGTAGTAGAGGGGTTGCACGACTGCTAGTTGTGCCTTTCGCACAGGTTGTCGGCAGCTTGGGGTGCATGGGCCACACTTGGCATGTGTGGGCTGCCCTTGTGGCATAGGCTTGCTAGTCGCAGGTCGCAACCTGCCCTTGTCGCGCCATGCGAGCGTGTGATAGTGCTTGGCTGCGCCCTACGTGCGCGTGACCATGTCTAGCTGGGCCCTCCACTTGTGTGGGCCTCGCTTGGTCGTGCCTTTTGACCCTCCGGTGCATCAGTATGCATCTGCATCCCCGTTTTACCCTTTTCGTGTTACACACGATCTTTTTTCCCTTTGCTAAGAAACGTTTTACAATCCAAAAAATTCAAATGTAACAATACTTATTAATTTTGTAAATATTAACATAATCGAATTTGCAAGTAAGGAATTAAAAGATTTTGATGATGGCTTTGATACCACTGAAAGTAAAGTAAGATCGGTATGGGGCAAGTAGAATAGTTCAAAAATTTTGAACTTTACCCCGATCCTAGCGATTAGATTAATGTTGAAATCAAAACAATCACATACATAATAAAATAAATCTAACATTTAGATTTTTGAGTCGTTTGCAAGTTCGAGCCGTCCAAGCGTTTTCGGCTTCTATCTTGTGATAAATAACATGCGTCCGTTTGAGAGGAGAGCGGAATGAGAGTGCTAGCTCTTCCTTTTTGTGGCTTGTGTATGGACGAAAAGAACCTCCTCATTTTGAATTGATACGAAAAGAAATAGAAGAGAGTGAATTGAAATTTTTTCAACTATTGAGAAACCACAAAACCATTCGTTAATTTAGGCAACCCATGAAAAAGTATTTATAGAGAAGCAAGGCCTCCTAGGGTTTCCTAAACCCTAATGGATATGGGCTGACCCATTTATCCTAGTCCAACTAGAAACTTAATTAAATGGGTTTATCCTAGTTCAACTAGGAAGTTAATTAATTTGCCTAAATCCAATAGTAAGTTTAAATAAAATATTTGATCCGAATCTAATTTAAACCCAAATATAATATTTGGCAAAAATCCAATTTAGCCCAAATATTAACTTAAGCCCAAATATATTTGATTTTCTATTTGTCACTCCAACGAATAGAAAATTATTAAATTAGAAACTCATTTCTAATTTAATCAATTTTCATTTTAGAAAACTCTTTCCTTTATGACGACCCCTTATCATATCAACGTTATTACGTTTATTTGTCCTTTTTTTGTGAGAACCTACGACGACACAACTTCTTGTCAAAGTGTCCCACTTAACCATACATCCGCTCTCATGGTTTAAGCCAAAGGCCGTACCTATTTCATATGATTCATTAGGGTTTTGAATATGTTGACAATGTGTTGGTATGAACACATAAGACAAGATTGGCCTTTAGCATGACGTCATGCCTTCCCAATTATTCAGAAGGATTCATAATCCAAAAATAACCTTTCACAAGCATGGTTATCATGTAATTCGATCCTCTCATCAATGTATCTTATGTGATCTCAAGTCTAGAGATGTGTTGCTTGATTACGATCATATGAGTTTTATTTGGTCCTCCAGATATCCTCACTAAATAGAAAGTGAATCAATAACTCCTTATTGATCTCTTTAACTATGACCATAGATTTAAAGTGAATATCCAACAAAGATGCCATAGATACATAATCCTCTATCAAGGGATAGATGACTCCCATCTTGGTTATACACCTATCTCCACAAGCCTCACAATATGCCCAACAATTGTCCAAATGTAGCCTTTGTTTAGTTCCATCGAAATGAGGTCAAAGCATATCGATTTTCTTATGAGATGACCATGACAATCTCAAGTCCAAGGATTAGTTACAACTATCTTATACGAGAATTCCATCAACATATAAGAAAAATAGACTATCATGGCAAGTCATGTCCAGTGATACGTTCTCTAACATTGGTCACCTATGTACTTGTCTAGGCATCCCCATACTTATAGGTGTGAGACCCCCATTGCTATCACATAGCAAAAACATAGCACATATAAGTCTTACTGCAATTGTTAATATCCATTCTTGACATTACTACGACTTGGAACATTTAATGATGTTTAGAAACTATGATGCATTATTTTACATCTTTATAGATTAATCACAGTATACATCATATGGACTTCTATCTACTTTTATTCGGTCATTACAATAATAACAAGAAACTAATAGAATGACTTCTTGTGAAATTAAATATCTCTTTATTCAAAAGAAAATATAATTACAAATGTTAGTGTACAATTTGCCTAATTTGATTGGATCTAGAGCACCCACACTAACGTTAGGTTCTTCCTCATCTAGTGGGCTAATTAGGAAAGCTTTACCTTCAACATTAAAACGACACCGAGGTATGTGTCCACGCCTACTTTTTCTAATCTAAGGTGCACGTGAAACAAATTTAGGAACTCTCATCTAGCTCTCACTTGGATCAGATTCCTTAGGTACATTTTTCGGTAAATGTACTAGACGATTTTTAATAATAGAATCGTTCTGATCCTTAGTTCATAAAGAGACAAATTTTGATTTATTTCTCCCCTGCTAGGAAATTCATTTTCCAAGAAAAATGCATCTTGAAATTCAAACTCGGTAACACTCCTACTTGCTTGATCACTAATAAAGACATTCATTTGAGTGTGTTGAGTATCTTACAAATTTACTCTTTTTGCCTCTCAGAGATAACTTTCCATGTTTTTGAGAAGGATCATGAACATATGCTGTACATCCCCAGGGTTTCAAATGACTTAGATCAAGTTTCCTTCCAATTTATAACTCATATGGGGTAGAAGGTACAGATTTGGTAGGTGCTAAATTGAGTAGATAGGCAGCTGTCAACAATGCATCACCCCAATAGGTGATTGATAACTTTTCCCCTACCATCATTAACCTAACCATTTCTAGAAGAGTTCTATTTCTTCTTTCTACAACACCATTTTGTTGTGGAGTATGTGGAATAGTCAATTGTCTCTCAATTCCCTTTACATCACACAATAATTTAAATTGTTCACACAAATACTTGTGACCTCTATCGGTTCTTAATGCTTTAACTTTTCAGTCTAATTGATTTTCAACCAAGTTGAAATAGATTTTGAAGCATTCTAAAGCTTCTGACTTATGAGAAATCAAATTATAACACCCTGCTTTTCCCAAGCGTGGCATTAACCTAGGATTTTTGGAATATTTTTTCCAACATACACTTAACAATAAATCATTCCCTGACAATCCCATTCTACCTTCTCAGCATATCAAACTTAATAATTAATAACCTAAGACAGGTAATATCATCCTATATGCGAAAGCAAGATCAAAACCTCAAATGACACATAATCATAAATGCTTTATTTATAACACAAAAACCATACCATTGTTTAACATGACATCTTTTTAAAAAAATACATGGAGACTCATCTCTCAGTAGTAATAACTAAATATCTCAAACATAATCAAAAGATATGCTAACTATCACCTACACAAACAACAGCTACATCTTGATAACCTCTCTTCCCTTGGCGCCGTTGCTTTCACCTGGAACGTTTGAATATTCTAGGGACGTAGTCCAAATTAGATGTTGAATCATCTAAGTGAATGTTGAAAAATATTTTCGTGAATAAATGATGCATAGACAAGAGTAAACAAACACCCTAGTGTAGCTTCCCTGACATTCCAGCCTGGCACAAAACCCTAGGCAATCATCCCAACAAGCACACATGACACGAGATACTCCTATAGTACAACACCCTTGATGAATTTCAGCTACACTATCAGGGTAACCACCCATCCTAGCATGAGTATTGATATGCCAACAATATAATGTCAAATGAAATATCCCAATTATTGATGCAATAAAACATGTATAGATATGATAAGATGCACATAAATTGCATATAATTTGACAACCCTTAGGAAAATCATGCTTAATATAAACAAGATATATCACATATAATTTCTGGAGAAAATCACTCACAATAAACTAAGTTTTAGGTATGAACACTCACCTTGTACGTATCTTAGAATATCTTGACTCTTGTGCTCAACCTCAATTTTCATGCCAGGCCTCAAATAATCGCATAAATACTCAACTTTGAGCCTTAACAAACCCTGACCACCATATTTATTTAAAGAAGTATTAATATCCAATTTTTCATAATTTTTCTCTATTTTCTTCCTTTTTCTCCTCAATAATACCTCATCAAAGTTTTTCCAAAACTTTCCAACACCATAAATCATAAAATAATTTCCCAAAAATATTAAAAAAAATCTAAAAAATACCTATACACCATGCATCCTCATGCCCCACTCCCATTTATGGGTGCCATTCGTGAACAATCTACTAAAATGCTCACAAGGCAGGCCATTTGTGAAGGGCGGATTATGTTTCGACACGAAATGCCCTAGGTGAGAACTAGGTTTCGTCATTCCCTTCCCTCAATCGCAGGATCAACTAGCAGACTTGGGCTTTAACCATACCACACTTGGCGAATTTATTTCCATTAAATTTTCCTAATCATCATTTTATTATTTTAATTCTTCTTCTTTCCAAGAATTTTGCCGGGTTCCATAAAATTCAAAATTCCAATCAACCCACTGACTTCCAAAAATTCGAGGAAAAATTCTTAATTTTCATTTTCTAAATTTTTTGACATTTATCTCCAAAAATGCTTGAAAAATTCATTTATTTTGAAAATTCCTCCGGGCCCAAAATCAATCAAGAAATGCCCCCAAATCTCCATTTTCTTCCAATTTTGTTTTTTAAAAATTGGCCGGAAGGGCCTACTAGAGCCCTTGGGGCCCGCACGCCTGCTTCGCGTTGGCTGCGCATGCCGCGCGCCGCCGCTCATGCCCCTGTTGCCCACCATGGCCCCAATTGCTGCTGCTGCTGCGTTTTTCACTCTTCCCCCCCTTTTTTTTCTTTCTCTTGGGCTTCATAGCCTAAATTTTTAAAGTACAAAAATAATAAATATAATTCACATTTATTCAATTTACCTCTATTTTTCCATAAATAAGGCTTACACAAAACTCTTGATGCTTCCACAACATACATCAAATACCCACTATTTTTTCCACAAAAGCTTACACAACAAAAAAAATAATAATTTTTCTTACACCCAATCATGGTGCTTATTACAACATACATAAACACAACAACAATAGGCTTCCATAAGCCATACAATGGTCTTGAATCTTCTTTTTCATGCATCCACATGCGATTCCATCTTTTCCTTGACTTTCCCCATGCCTTGACAACCTATATGTGAGGGTAAAAACGTCATGAGCTATTAAGCTCAGTACGGGTGCAATGACAATAAACATGAATATGAATATAAAATGTGATGCCAATGCATGCAATGCAACAAAGTTAGGGCTTCCACATCCTCACAACCACCTTGGTTTGAGGCTTAATCTTACCCTACCCCACACAACCTCATGCCCATAAGTCCTTGAACACAAACAATATGCCAATGCACACTTAAAAATTCATGAACCATACTCACAACCTTGCTAGTCACCATCCCATGGGGCTATCCCTTACCTTTTCTATTCTTTGAAGCTTCAAGAACTTCCTAGCTTCATTTCCAACTCTTCTCCTTAAGAGATCCTTGAAATAAAATTTAAAAAAACTATGCTGCCATTTAAAAGAAAGAAAAAGGAATTCACACAACAAGGCAACGAAGACATTCCCTTACCTTTCTCTTCTTCCCTTTTCTTTTCTTACTTTCATCTTCCATTCTTTTCTCTCTACAAGATGGGAGACTTCTTCAATTTCTCTCACTAAACTTTGCCAAAAAGATTAGGGTTTCCATATACTAGCCCATTTATACTAACACCCATTCCTTCAAGAATAAATCCTAGCCATTGGATTTATTTGGTAAGAAGAAATCCTCACCCTCCAAACTAACACAATCCATGGCATTTGGTTTTGCTTAATATCCACCCTTGGATCTCTTTCACTTTCCAAGACAAGATCTTAGCCACACAAGAAAGCACAATCCATGTGCTCTTCTCATCTTAAATCCAAGCCTTTGAAATTTTCAAGAACCATCCACCACCCTTGGATCAAGCCTTCCAATTCCATAAATAGGTTTCCCTATTTATATATTTAATTTGGACTATTTTCAAGCCCATCATCTTGAAAGACATAAATCACTACCTTTCCAATTAATTAAATCCCCATATTTTCCAAAGCATTAATGGTGACTAAATACCATTTACTTTTGGATTTTATTTAATTCACCATAATCATGCCTCTCATTAAATGCTTGAAAGACAAAAATCATTTCTTTTTCATTTATTTAAATCTCTCCATTATCTTGGACAAGAGCTTGCCAAGTGTCACCCTTAGACACTAACCTTCCCTTCCAAGCTTCAATCTAAGCCATCCATGTGGCATCACCACATTAATTCACCAATTTAGGAAAAATCAATTATTTTCTCTCATAATTGAATATTTTCTATTTCCCCCATTGTTGTTACCAAAATACAACAATTAAAATTTATGATGTGGGGTCCACTCGGGCTCGGTGTCGGGTGAAGTTAGGTTGTCGTAAGAGATGTTACCTCAAGGGAGATTGCTGCTAGGATGCTGGCTGCAAGGATTCGCCACTAGCTCTTGCCACTAGCTCTCGCCATTAGCTCTTGCCACTAGCTCTTTCCACTAGCTCTTGCCATAAGGTTTCACCACAAGGTCTTGCTGCAAGCCTTTGCCTTCGCCGCTAGGTCTCGCCGCAAGCTCTTGCCTTCACCACTAGGTCTCATCGCAAGCTTTTGCCTTCATCGTGGGGTCTCTCTGAAAGCTTTTTCCTTCGCCGCTAGGTTCGTCGCAAGGATTTGGCTCTACTGATGCTCAAAAAATGGGTCAGAAGGCTCACAGGAATCTTCCCCCATGAAGACCCTCCGATGCCAAAGTCAGTCTCGAATCCCAATGACTGTTCACAAAAATAGTAAAAGTGCATTCAAAGTGTCTAGATTTTATTGAAATTGGAAGTCCTCATTAATGTCAAGTAGTTCGGTATTTATAGGGCATGATTCAAACGAATGGCGGGTGCTGACACGTGTCGATTACTGAATGGGTCAGATTTAAAAAAATAGGGGGAAAATAGCCATGAAGTTGCCACGAGGCCTCTCGCGGCAAGCTGCTGCGAGGCTGGTCCTCGCGGCCAGCCCAACTCTCGGCTAGCCTTGCCGCGAGGCTGGACCCTAGCGGCCAGCGACTCACGGCAGGCTGCCGCAAGGGCTCGCTCATAGCCGCGAGCTTGGGTTTTTCCGGCTAGCGTTTTCCTATAAAAGGGATTTTCTATTTTTCATTTAAAAATCCATCACTTTTCCTACCAATTTTCCATGGCACAATAATTGTCCCCTACTCTTTGTTTTGTCCTTAGACAAAATTGGAGAGTAAAAATATTAGCCAAGGAGTCGGGTCTAACACCTAGATTCGATTAAGGGTTCCAGAATACCTATAGATCTTACTTCAACTGGGGGCTGGAGTACCAAATTATCTCTGGGCAACCGTGCCCTCGATAGATAGGTTCCATTATGGAATTCTTACTGGGTGTCCGAGCTTTCTGAGAGGCCTAAGTGCCGGATCAATCAAGAAGTCGGGTCTAGTTTGGGAGCATAGCACCAGACTCAGTCAAGGGATCTCGTTTATCGGAGTGAAGATACCCAATTGTAATCTGGTGCCTATGACCACGAGTTGTCCCAGGATTACCAGAACCTCCGATGCCTATGCCCGCAGAGTCACCCAGATCCCTCGTTTGAGTTCGGTGCTATGCCTTTTTGGGCTAAACCCAACTCCTTGGTAGATCTGGTTCCTAGGTCTCCCGGTAAACTTGGATGTCTGGTAGGAATCCCGCGCCGAACTACTGGCCAAACTAGATTCGTTGAGGTAGACTAGCGCTAGGAAGGAGAAAAAGAAGTGAAGTGATCATATGGTAGCTCTAGCATAAGCTTGCTCCCGAAGGTCAAGTCGCCTAGTGGAAATTTGGTGCCGATGACCACGGGTTGGCCTGGGATTACCTGAACATCCGATGCCTATGCCTATAGACTCACCTGGATCCCTCGTTTGAGTTTGGTGCTATGCCTTTTTGGGCTAGACCCAACTCCTTGGTAGATCTGGTACCTAAGTCTCCCGATAAACTCGGATGTCCGGTAGGAATCTTGCACTAGACCACTGGCCAAACCCAGATTCCCTGAGGTAGACTGGCCCAAGGAAGGCATGAAGAAATGAAAACCTTATGACAGTTCTTTCATGATCCCACTTATCGGAGTTGAGACACCCAGTTGTAATTTGGTGCCTATGACCACGAGTTGGCGCAGGATCACTAGAATATCCGATGTCTATGCCCGTAGACTCACCTAGATCCCTCACTTGAGTTGGGTACTAGGCCTTTTAAGCTAGTCCCAACTTTTTGGTTGATCTAGGTCTCCCGGCAAACTTTGATGTTTGGTCGGAATCCCGCGCCAAACCACTGGCCAAACCCAGATTCCTTGAGGTAAACTAACCCTGAAAGACAGACATGGAGAACACAATGATCCATCCTGAGATCATCGGATGCTCTAAAGACTGTGCCCGCAGGCTCGTCGGGATCCCTTGATTGAGTCTGGTGTTATGCTCCCAAGCTAAACCCAACTCCATGATTGATCCAGCGCTTAGGCCTCCCGACAAGCTCGGACACCCGACAAGAATTCCACAGTGGAACCTATCCATCGAGGGCATGGATGTCCAGAGATAATTTGGTACTCCATCCCCTGGTCGAAGTAAGATCTTTGGGTATTCTAGAACCCTTCATCGAATTTAGGTGCTAGACCCGACTCCTTGGATAATATTTTTACTCTTCAGTTTTGTCTAATGACAAAACAAAAGAGTAGGGGGCAATTATTGTGCCATGGAAAATTAGTAGGAGAAAGTGAGGGATTTTTAAATAAAAAATAGAAAATCCCTTTTGTGGGAAAAGGTTGGCCGCAAAAGGTCAAGCTTGTCGGGGAGGCAATTGTTGTGCTTGAGTTGCCATACTTACATGACACATACAAATAATCTAGGCCCATGCAGATTTTACGTGGTTCGGCTTATAGTTTTTTCCTAATCCACGAGAATACAGGGGGTATATTCTTTTATTCTTTTATCGGGGGATGTTATTACAACGGAAAGTTAAAGACAATCTCGGCCCTCAATTGGGTCAAGTAACGTTTCTAATGACAGGCTCGACTTTGCGTCTCGTACTTTGTCCCCTTCTCTGGGGTTAAAGCTAGGAAGTATTGCTCGATGCGCACGATGTTCCAAGCTTTTCCTATTGCCTCGCCTTATAGTGTCGGTAATGTGTACCTGTTAAGGCCTAACATCTTTTGAATTTTGTATGGTCCTTCTCACTTCATGCTGGGTTTCCCTTCCTCTTTTATTTCTTTCCCTTGCGTCCAAAATTTTCATTTGGATGATAAACTATTCTGCACGGTCGAACAACTTAGGCACAAAATTTGGCTTGGAGAAGGCTAAGGATCTTCTAAGCGGGGCGTATGCAGTTCCGTTCATCAGGGCTGACACCACCAATCTAATTGGGAGATCCCTTATTTCTTGCATCGTGGCTCTGAATCACTCGATGTATTGCTTTAAAGATTCATTCAGCTTCTACTGTAAGCTCATTAGATACATTGCACTCTTATTTTTCGAGAGATAGACACATAATGCATTTAGGAATTCTTTCTTCAATTGTTCGAATGATCGTATATGTTCTTCTGGTAATTCAGTGAACCACTGCTGCGCTTGTCCTGCCAGGGAGAATGGGAAAGCCCGCGCTTGTCCTGCTAGGGAGAGTGGGAGAGCGCTACACCTAGTGACCTCATTCCATCCATATAATATGACCACTGCGATAAAATGCTGTAAGTGTTTCTTGGGATCCTCCCTTCCTGAGTATACCGAAAGCTGTGGCAGTTCAAACCCTGGTTGCATTGGTTGCCTCTGGAGTTCCTTCGATAAAGAGAACCTTTTTTGGGGAGTTACCTTTGGCACCATCATTACTTGTTTCTGCTCTAGTACTTGTTCTATGAGGCGTTTGATGTCAGACATGCTGAGTGTTTCCTGTTTTGCTTCATTTTGGCAAAGAGACGAGTCATAAGGAACTCCTGAGTAGGTGTTTTATGTTGTCTCTCTATACGTGCGAGCTTTTCTTACCCTCCTGCCATTTTTCCTTCTTGAGTCCGTTACTTCCGAGACTTAACTATTTAGTCCTTGAGTTTTGATTCTTATCCCCTGCCGAGGGGCCCTTGAAGGGTTGTCTTGGGATTTTCGATGTTTTTCCCTTGTATCGATTTGTCCCATGTGGGGAATGTGAATGTCTGGCATTAGTTCACGTAATAAAGCAGTGACTTCCTGTAGTTTTCTCATATTCTCCTCATTGTTCATTCTGAGTTCATCATTTTATTTTTTCAGCTCCTCAAAATTTTTCCACAATAGTTCATAATCTGAGAGTAAGATCGTGGGTGGAGTTATTCTTGAAGTCCCCACCAGGTTTCTATTTGGAATTGAAGACTTCCGAAATGAGTGTTGTTCTTGACTAGCGGGTGCTGCATGTGGGACTTGCTTCTCTTGCCCTGTCGTATATCTCCTTAATCCAGCTAAGTGTGCTTCTCCTTGCTCTGAACACTCTATGCCCTTTAGTTTGGTGGTATGGTTGCATTCGAGTATAGGAAAGTTCCCAGAATGTACATCGTTGTTAGAGTGATCTATTGAAAATTCTGGTACTATAGAGTGCACCTGATAGGGGCCTTTCGTGGCTCCTGTCTTGGTACGAGCGCTCCATCAGGCGGGTTTGCCCAACCAGCTGATCTTGTCCCTCTCGGCATCTTGTGTTAAGATTGGCTTTTTATTGCATTTCCCACAGACGACGCCAAATTGTTTTTTCCAAAATACAATAATTAAAATTTCTGATGCGGGGTCCACTCATGCTCGGTGTCGGGTGAAGTTAGGTTACCGTAAGAGATGTCACCTCAAGGGAGATTACCGCTAGGATGCTCACCGCAAGGATTCGTCTCTAGCTCTCGCCATAAGCTCTGGCTACTAGCTCTTGCCACAAGCTCTTACCATAAGGTCTCGCCGCAAGCTTTTGCCTTCTCCACGTGCCGCAAGCTTTTTCCTTCTCCACGAGGTCACGTTGCAAGCTTTTGCCTTCGCTGCGAGGTTTCGCCGCAAGCTTTTGCCTTCACCACGAGGTCTCACCGTAAGCTTTTGCCTTCGTCGTGAGGTCTCGTCGCAAGCTTTTTCCGTCGTTGCTAGGTTCACCGCAAGCTTTTGCCTTCGCCGTTAGGTTCACCGCAAGGATTTGGCTCTACTAATGCTCAAAAAATGCGTTAAAAGGCTCGTCCGAATCTTCCCCCGCGAAAACCCTCCAATGCCAAAGTCAGTCTCGAATCCTAATGACTATTCACAAAAATCGTAAAAGTGCATTCAAAGTGTCTAGATTTTACGAAAATTGGAAGTCCTCATTAATGTCCTTTAGCTGGGTATTTATAGGGCATGATTCTCAAGGATGGCGGGTGCTGAGACGTGTCGATTACTGAATGGGTTGAATTTAACAAAAATAGGGGGAAAATAGCCACGAAGCTATCACGAGGCCGCTCATGGCAAGCTGCCGCGAGGCTGGCCCCTAGTGGCCAGCGACTTGCGGTAGGCTGCCGTGAGGCCGACCCTCGCAGCCAGCACCTACTGGCCGCAAGACTTGTCATGCCACGAGGCCAGCTCGCGACCGCAAGCTTGGCCTTTTGCGGCCAGCCTTTTTCCATAAAAGGGATTTTCTATTTTTTATTTAAAAATCCTTCACTTTCTCTTACCAATTTTCCATGGCATAACACCCATTTTTGATAATTTAATTCCTTTATGGAATTTCACTCCAAATTACTAAAATGCCCTTTATGAATTATTAATCCCATTTATCTCCACATAAATACAAAAATAGGAAATTAATTTACTTCCGTACTTAATTCCACCTAGAAATTATTTCCAATTTATCAAATTACCCATTATTGGACTTCACTATCCAAATTACCAAAATTGCCCCTTTCATAGAGTATCATTATTCTCAAAGATCCATCATTTTCTTAAGAGCATTTTAAAAAGTTTCTCACTTTCTTTCTCATTCTCTTAACACTAGAAACACTGGGTGTTACATCCCTTGCACTTGTACTATGTGTGAAGATTAGTGCGTGCACCTCACGCGCTGATTGTTTTCTCTGACTTCGGCCTCCGGTGTTTTCTGGGTTTTCCTCCTACTTTGATCTACACCTCACGGCGATCACAATGGTATGGTTGGATGCTCAAAACAATGGCCATAAGTACCCCAATTGGACTTTTAAACTTTTGGTTCCAACAGCCTCTTGCATTTTTCAACGACCTTCGAAAAGACCCTTAAATTTACACGAAAACTACCAAACTCTCCAAAAAACTTCTACAAAACACAAGGAATAGAAGGCCCTTATCCACAACCCTCTATTCATCCTTTAGAGACTCAAATTTGAGCTATAACTAATGAAAAACCCTTGGCCATTGACCCCCTATTTATACCCAATTTTAAGCCTTGAAATGCCCGTTACTGTCAAATCCAAGGTCTTAAATGCCTCAACCTACCTCAGATCAACCCAAATCCCACATCATTAGGCTCCACGATTGATTTACATAGGCCTATTTTTTTGGTCAAATCGGCCGTTGACATGGCCGATTCTTTATCGTGGGTAGGCCCTGATAACCCTAAGACTAGCCTTAATGCTTTTGAGCCCCTTCTAGTAGTCCGCAATGGTCGAAATTGGTGATGGGAGAGGTGGCCGGTGGCTGGCGGTGTTCACACTGCCAGATTTCCAAAGATTACACTTTTTCCCCATTCAAACTTGTAAATTACACTTGGGCCTTTCCATGAAACCTTTTGAGTTTATGAAAATTCCACAATAAACCCTTGAATTTCATCTTTTACATTTTATCCCCCAAGTTCTATTTTTACCACTTTGGACCAAGTTTCATAAATTACAGTTAGGCCCAAAAATATGCTTTGATCGCGAATCCCTCATGTTTCATCCCGAAACCTCTCAATGTTGTTCCTTAGGCAAAACTTGAATCCTCTCAGGGTTCCGTTGACTTTTCAGAAATCCTTTACGATCATTCGATTTTTCAACATGAATCATAGTTGTATCAAAAACTGTCTCTGATTTTATTTCTTTCAATGCCAGAAATCTTGTGTCGAGATGCTCATCAATCCCTTATCCTTTTTCGTAGGCATCTAAGTTCCAGGGCATTCCCTGCAGTTGATTTGGTCATTCACAACTCTAAGAAATTCCACTTTTACCCTAAAGATTTAGAAAATTCCACTTACAGCCCAAGATAAATTATACTTGAGTCCTTTAGAAATTTTCGAGTATTACATCCACCCCTCATTAAAGAAATTTTGTCCTTAAAATTTTCACCTGACTGATCAAGTAACTAAGGCAAAACACCGCTCATTACCTTACTTCAAATGATCCTGCCTAAACCAAATATTGTCATTGGCTTTTTCCTCAAGTTGATAGATACTACCCTCAACTATCGATAATATCATCACTTAAATACCTCATACACATATTGTTTATACCCCAATTTGCATTTACCACATGTTTATTTCTTACAAGGTATGACGTGTTTTTCACAGAATTTCCCATTTTAGCTCTTCACAGGCAGTCACACATATCCCAAAATGATCTATACCCTTTCATGAGTTCATTATATAAACCATTTCTCTATTCCCAAGTCCTTTGTCTGAATTTCATTGTGAACCTCGGGTTTTGTCCTGAGATTATACTCGTTGATGTGTCAAAGAGCTCGATTATCTCTTTCATATACTACTCTAAAAACTTCCGTGACACTTACCCAGTAGGTAACGAGTGTATTGATTACGTGAGTCAGTTCATTACAACCTAACTAGTATCATTATTCATCCGATTCGTCAAAAATCCCATCACAAAGTCCATTTGTGACACGTTTCCATTTCCATTCAAGGATGTCCAGAGGTTTCATTAACACTGTCGGTCTTTGATGTCCAATCACTACAAAAAAAAAAAAAACAATTTAGCGGCGGTTATAATTGAATTTTGCGTCAGTTTTTGACTGCCGCAAAGTGTTTTAGCGGCCATTGATAACACCGTCGGGAGGAATTTTGCGGCGGTTTTCAGCAATCGCTGGAGTAATCGTTGCAAAGTGATGTGTTTTTGCGGCTGTTAATAAAATTTAGCGGTGGTTATGGAACCGTCGCTAAATGTTTAAAACTATTGAATTTAGATGTGGTTTAAATATAGCGGCGGTTTTAGAACCGCTGCTAAATTCGAAAGTCTTTAAAGATGTAACGGTGGTTTTTAAACCGCCGTTAGAACAACATTGTAAAGAATTTAGCGGTGGTTTCAAAACCGCCGTTAGAATGTAAAGAATTTAGCGACGGTTATAAAACCGCCGCTAAACTAACACTCTATAAAGATTTAGCGGCAGTTTTAAAACCGCCACTAAATTCAATAGAAGCATTTATGGTTCAAATCCCCGAATATACCTATAAATTATAACCTGTTTACCCATAAATATCCAACTGACAAATAACCTAATTAAATCTTTAACCTATATATATACCAAATTCACAAACACAATATCTCAATCTATTTAATTAACAAACCATAAATATTCAATCTAACTTAAATATCCAAACATGTAACATATCAAAGTCCAATCAAAATAGACTTACATATCAAAATCAAATTTAAAAAGTTTAGAGGTCAAGTAGTTCAAATATTTTAACAATACATCAATTTTGTTGGTCTGGAGGTTGTTGTGTCTCATGAATGTCATGACTAGATATCGAAGACTGTCTTGCTGCTGGTAAAGCTTGTCCACTATGTGCATCTGGTGCCTGAAATATTTAAAATTGTATTAGATATATACAAAAGATAAACACACTCTTAAAAGTATTTGTAGATATAAACATAAACAATCACTTAAAATGAAAAATCAAAATTAATAATTTTAGAATTAACATATTAACATACCATTGATGAAAGCATAGCAGCAAACTCTAGTGGTATATTCCTCACAACGTTTGTGAAAAGATAAGCCATTTCACCTTGAAAATTTTGCACCTGCGTCTCTAAACTTTGAACCTTTTGTTTACTAGTTCGTAATTCTTCTGTCAAAAAGTTCACTTGTTCTTAGCATGCTATAACAGATGGACTCACTACAAAAAAATTAGAATCTAGTGGCAATTGCGGTTTAAGTAATTTAGCCGCGATTTGAAAATCTCCGCTATATTAGGCGTCGCGAAGCATTTAGCGGCAGTTTTCAGCAACCGTTGGAGTAACCGCCTCTAAATGCTATTTTTTTCGACGGTTTATGATCCGCTGCAAACTATGTGATTTAGCGACAGTTTTTAAAATATTTAGCGACAGTTTCTAAATCGCCGCAAAAATACTGCAAAATATTAAGTTTGCAAAATTTTTTTTTTTTTAATTTTAGCAGCGGTTTCAAAACCATTGCCAAAATTCAAAAATTTTTAATTTTAAACTGCCACTATTTGCTGCACTAGTTCACAACTAAGCGACCAAGTTGAGCGCCTCGTTGCTCATGGGCGCGGGCCCCGCACGCTCACGCTTACCCCGCTCGTAGGTGCGGGCTCGCATGCCTACTCCTGGCCCTGCGCTCCACATGGCCATGCTGAAATTTAATTTTCTAGCTTTCTTTCCTTCCCTGGATTCAAACCCGCAACCTCTCGTATGCGTGTGTGCCCGCAAAACCATCTGATCTGTGAAGCCTCCTTATAATATATTCGCGCATATTAATTATATATTAAACCAATCTCATTTTTCAGAATTATATTCTATATTTTTTTAATATAAATTTAAAATAATTAAATAAATATTATTTAATTAATTTAATTAATTTTAAAAATTAATTAATTAACTTAATTAATTAATATTATTTCACTAACTAATTTTTTAAATTAATCAAATTAATTTAAAAATATTATTTAATTTATTTATTTTTTATTTAATTTAATTTAAAATGAATTTAGCGGTTGTTTTTAAAACTGCCTCAAATATTAATTTAATTTTTATTTAATTATTTTTTAATCTAGCGGCGATTTTTCTAAAATCACCGTAAAATTCAATTTTATTTTTTAATTATTTTTTTTCTAAATTTAGCGGCAATTTTTTGAAAACCTTCACAAAATTAAGAATGATGTAGCGGTAATTTTTCTAATATTTATTTTCTCAAATATTAACTAGTGGCGATCGTCGCAAAATACCGTGTTTTGCGATAGTTTTAGAAACCGCTGCAAAAAATCAATTTTTTTGTAGTGATTGGTATTATTAGAAGACAAAGACATCCCATTCAATTGACTAGTGGTTCCAAAAACTTGATTTGGACTCGGACCAAAGCCCAAGCCTCGGACTTGGTATGAGTGTTCTTTTCCTAGCACTTAAGCAAGTGAATGATGTAAGGAGACTAACTATGAAGATATGCCATGACTCTCAATCTTAGAAATTTTGTCCTGTATGTGTATAAATTAAAAACAATATCAATAACAACGAACACCAGCAAATCAACTCACACAAAAAGATGGTTCCATATGTTCTTGGTTGGGCAATGTGGATTTTTGTTTTTAGTTGGTTTGGTTTGGCTTTTATGTTAGTAAATTATGTCATTTCACTTATTATCCGGTGCATGAAGTCAGAAATTATACAATTAGAAATTGAACTTCAAAAGTACAAAACCACCCCCAACAACCTTACAAACTAGAATTGCGAAAGATAAAAGGCGAGGACGTACAACCTACAAAAAGAACACTTCAACCAAACTTCTACAAGCAACCCTGAAATCAAAAAACCAGCCAACTTAAGAATAGGACCAATGCAACACTGAATTGGAAAATCCAAAACCCCAACATAGAATTAGATGTCATTTCCACAAGACACACAAGTGCCCATGATAAAGATAAAACTTGAAACTGAACCCTCACAAAACAAAGAAATGTTAACCTTTTGCATAATACCAAATAAAAATACTTCTACATCCTTACTCCAATATGATAGAATGACTCAAAACCAAAAATCGACCACATGCCTTGGAACCCATTAAACCCAAAACAAAGTGCATACAAGCATACTAAAGCCAAAAAGAAAAGGATAGACATCAATGAAATAAGAACAACTATATCCCATTACTGAATTAGCAAGCTTTAGAAAATTAAATAATGTTCAAGTGGAGTGAAAACCTTTTTAAATTAGTGCTTTAAATTAACAATAAATAATATAATAATTATAATCAAAGAAGAATTACTTTGTCACTAATTCTTTGTGACAAAGTAATTGATCGTATCTGGCCTTATATTAATCTCCAATCATTATGATGATCTAAGGTATGGATTACTGAGGGAAGAAACATCAAACATGTTTGATCATCACAAAAATACAAAATAAATAAATATAAGAGAGAATGTTTATCATCTGTCCCTTTGAAAATGACAAGAATAACGTCATGTTGACAAGGTGATATAACCCAAAGATAATGGATTAACCGACAATAGAAAACATATTTGATCAAGGGAATTTAATTAACTAAGCACCTGAATTGCCAGAAGGTGTCTAGAAACAAACACTATAAAAATAAATAAATTTGAAAGTAAAGTTTTGCTTGTGTTAAATCTTACGCTTATAGTTCGTGCTCCTTCATTCACAAAAGATCCGTCTTTCTTCTTATGTGTCGCAATGTATAATAAACCCCTACTCACTGGTTGACTTGTAATACACCAGATTTTCAAACTCAAATATAATGTAATACCTAAGATTATTAGCTTCTAATACTTGAGGAAATAGGTCATTTCAAGGGATTATAGAAGACTGGAGACAAAAATTTAGTTTCGAAACTAGAGGCAAAATCATAAATATTGAAGTTCGGGTAAAAGTGTAATTTACCCAAAATCTTAGGGTATTAGAAATGGCTCGGGGACTAAGTTGCAAAGGGTCTAAGTGCAGTTACGTGAAAAGTTCGGGCCAAAGCGTCGTTTTTTGAAACCTTAAAATATCTCTTCAAAATATCTTGAATTTCATACTCAAATCAAATGGAGCTTTGGATCGTTTTGAAGTCCAAGTCCAAGTCTTTGCTCTAAGTCTTCTCCAAGTCTTCCCTAAGTCTTTATTTAAAGTCCAAGTCTTCTCAAAGTCTTCTCCAAATCTTTTGCTTAGCCTCTAAAAGTCTCCAAACCTTATCTTCAAGGACACATGGAAATCAACCATTAGCCACTTGGAAGATAAGATAAGGTCGCATGATCGCTCATAATGACTCCCTGAGGTGGCATCGCAGATTGGCTAAGAAAAGCTTACTTAGCCTCCAAATTTGCAAAGTCTCCAAACCTTATCCCTAAGGACATCTGGAAAGTATTCATTGGTCACTTAGGAGATAGGATTTGAAGTCTCATGATGACGTGACACGTGGCGCGATTTGGTTAGTCAAAGTTTCCTATAAATAAGGGCTTTGGGGTTATTCATTTTAGGCACCAAGCAAGGAGGAAAATGAAGGGAGTTTGAGAGAGGAAATGCTTCCAAAAAGAAGGAAGAAAATTGGGAGAGAAATGAGGGAGAATGAGCCTCGACGGAGTTTTTGGGTCATTTTTCAAAGTTTGTGCCAAGTAGTAAGAAAACCACGAGAAAACCATTCTCGCTAGTTGTAAGTCATGCTTCCAAAGTTAATTAGTCAAGGTGAGTGGTTCTTGTGCATGCTTCTTGATTTCCCATGATCACTCTTGGTTTCATTTGTGGATGGTTTGTTGCTTACGTCTTATGTTCCCTTTGTTTCGAGCATATCCTTTTTACTTTGTTACACCGAGTTTGACCATGACAGCTTTCGTGCGTGGCTTGTGGCTTGCATATCATATTCCTTCTGCTTTGTCATACAACATGTCATGGTTGGTGGCTTACATCTCATGTTTTATTATTTTTGAGCATATCCAACCCATTTTATATGCATCTCGATGTTTGTATCTATGGTTAGTTATTGGGACATCACGGGGGGGATGTCATGCTCTTGTGGTGAGCCATGATTTCATGCTCTTGCGGTGAGTTACCATGATGATTGCGGGACATTGGTCGGGCTGTTGAACACCGATAGATTAGATAAATAATGATTCGGATTTGCAATAAGGGTGCAACCCAAAGTTGTCTCCCAACGAACCTCAAACGGATCTGTCAAAACAAGACTAAACCGGGGGGGGGGGGGTTGATGAAAAATAGAAAACAAAATAAACAAGAACACAGTAAACCGAGATACAACCAGTTGCAACCTTTCCTCCTTACCCAGGTATCATCATCCACCATATAAAGAACCTATTTATCTTTAATCCCAGATCTAAAAAAAATGCTTGACAATCGCCGAAGACTAAATCGAAACAAATATAAAAATCACAGAAGATCTTCTTAATCAATATACAAGTTTCAATTTTTTTAGCACACAGATCTGAAACCGACATGAACAATCGCCCACTAAGTTTATGTTGTTTCTTGCAAACCAATACCCCAATCAAGCCTATTAGTCAAATCTGCCCAAGCATCATGCATGCATTCATACGATCGCATAAAATACATACACACTTGAGAAGAAGCAAAGAAACAAAACCATAAGATTAAAGGTGAAAACAGATATACAAAAACGTCTAAAGATTCAAACCGGATAAGGAGTATGGCATGCAACCGGTTACAAAATCCTTAGCCTTCCATCTTGACAAGAACAATGGAGAAAAGGAAAATTGGCTACTATTCACGTGAGAAAAGAATAATCCTCCCCTAATGGCCTCTTAATGTGCTTAAATAGAGCTTAGGGAGGAAACCCTAGGTTACCGAAACTTCATAGCTGATTTCGAATAGGATAACGTGAGTTCTGGGCTTCGGCCCCTTCATAACAATTGTAGATCAGGAAGAGTAGATGGATTTGGGATTTTTAATCACTTGATTTGGATATCGAAAGCCCAAGTTATGGCCTTTTAAAGATTCAGTGTCTGTGCAGCTTTCCTAATTTGACCCAACTTTTCAGCCCCAACTTTGAAGCGATGTTTGGAGGCCCAAACGAACTCGGATTTGGACAAACCATACCATTCCAGAAATCCCAAGAAGTCCTCTACAATATCTCTGAAGACATCATTCACGTTATGGGATTATAACTTGGACAAAAATTTGAAAGAAACACAGAAGGTCAAATTTGTCAGCACACTTTTGCTTCTTTGTCTCCAATCTCCTTGTTTCCCTTCTTGCCATCAAAATTCCTCTTGTCCCAGGAAGCCCAAATCTGTCCAAAATAAAATAAAATAGTGTGAAGCTCAATTCCTATAAAATAAAATAAAACAAAATCAAGATGAATAAAATGACGCAACTAACGTGCAAAAAGACTAAATATGAGGGCTAAATAATATGAAAATATGCTCTCTATCAGACATCACGGGGGATCCTGTGCTCTTGCAGTAAGCTAGGATCTCATGCTCCTGCAGTAAGCTACCATGATGACTATGAGGGAGATTGCAACCCCTTGACCTTGCTACCACATGAAAGGTTTATATTGACATGATCTTTGGAGATTTCATACTTATTTTTGCGTATTTTCTGGCATAACTGCATATTGCTCTTGCATGCATAGTTTCCTTCCTTATACCACTTACTTAGATGTAATTATCTAACTTAGGTGTTTCATACCCCTGGGACATTCAACCACCCAAGTTTATCGAAAGTACTAGGTGTTCCAAGTTCTCGTTAGAGCAAAGGTAAAGAGGTGGTGCTGAGCTAACTTTGGGTTTTGCAATTAGCTTTGGCTTTTATTTCATTATGTACCCTTGTAAACCAAGTGATGTGTTGAAAATAACAGTTAGGATACTCAGAGTTGTAAGTGGTGTGTGAGTGTCCTATAGTTGTACCTACAGTGATGTGTTAAGTCTTTTTAGAGTATTGAAAGTCGTGAGCATTTCTTGTACTTGTAAAGGAAATATAGTGGAAACCCCCTTTATTTAGCTTTGATTAATCTTTCAGGTTCGATCCAATGCTTCTGTTACCAAGGGTTTTGTGTTTCCTAATGAGGCCCAAGGTGATGACGATGGTTCGGGTTAGCTTCATAGGCTTCGGCCCGAGATTGAAGCAACGGTTCAACCCACTTATTGGCAGCCCATTTATAGAAGTCGGGCCATAAGCCCTTAATCCTCCCTTTGGAGGAGAAATGGGCCTTGACCCATTTGCTCAAGGGAGGAAGGAAGCCCATGAAGCCAAAGTCCATGAAGCCCAAGCCCATTTCCTCTCTTTCCCTAAGCCCACAATATAAAATGGATTTTTTCCCCTTTTGTGCCCTAGGTGTGGCGGCCGATTGTGTGCTCTCTCTTGTTCCCTCTCTCGGCTGAATCTCCTCTCATTGATGGCGATCCTCTTGGGGTTTCTTTCCTTCTCAGATGGATGCTTCTTTCCTTTGCTGTGTGCCGCACTTTCCTTGTGCGTGGTGGCTGTTTGTCAATGGCGTTTGCAACGCCTATTTAGTCCGAGTTGCTGTCTTCTCTTTGGGGTAAGTTTTTCGGCCATTGTTGAACCCATATCTTTGTGATTTCCCTCTGTTCCTTGGTGGATCCTACTGTGTGTGGAAGCTTGTGTGGCTTGGGTAAGGGGTGTTGATCGGCCGAGAGATTTGGGGGTTTGAGGGCTTCGGTTCTTGGGGCTTTTGGGCTCCTTTGTGGCTTGGTGTCCCTATTCATTGGCATTACCTAAGTGGTGTTTGAACGAGCCCAGATCTGAGCCTTGAAGCAGTCTTCGTGACTGCCATTGTTGCTAAACAGGGAGTTTAATTTTCTTCCTTGATTTGTTCTTGCATTCGGTTATTTTTAGTTTGATTTCGATTGAGTTCTAACCCACTGTTTTGTAGAGTTTTCCGCAACAATTGGTATCAGAGCCTTGTGTGGCTCCTGGGTTACTCGAAATCAAGTCCGAATCGAGAATCCCTTTTCAGTTTTGGGTTCAGTTTCACGGTAAGGGTTTTACGTTGAAAACTGAATCTGTTCTTCATCTTTTGCTGTGTGCAGGACTCGATTTGAGGGTGAAACAGCCCATAGCCGAAAATCGATCGACCAAGGAGAGTCCCCTTAACCAGCGGTGGCTCGTGAGGAGCCGGCGGCAGCGACGCTTGCTAACTCCGGCAGAGGCAGTGGTTCAAACCATCTTCTATTTATGGACTGTTAAAAACAGTCTGCTCGGTGAGAAATTTCCAAACCCTATTTCCATTTCCAGCAACTAGCAGGTCATCGTGTGGGGGTGGCCATTAGGTTTAGGGTTATCCTGTGGTGGTAACCATTGATTGTTGCTAGCATTAGGATTATCTATGATTTTCTCGTGTTAGCATAACCTGTTTTGGTACGGTTAAGTCTTGCTTAGAAAATCAATTGCTTAGTGCTGTGTGTGAATTTTGCCTGGTCTAATCCTTTGTTGGTTCCAGTGGCTGTTTATGAGTTATTGTTATCTAAACTGCTTAGTGCCTTTTTTTTAGATATTACTGAGTAAACTTGAGCTAATCTGTGTGATTACTGAAATTTATAAGTGCTTAAAAATCTGTTTCTAATCGATCTTTGATTCTTTGTGAATTTGCTTCCTAAGTTTTGTTTAAATTAAAACTTTGTGTTTTTTCTTTTAAAATCTCCCTAGGTTGCATATCTATTTTTCTTATACTCTTAGTGGGTATCCAGTGTTTGTTTTGATACTTAATGTGTGATTTACTTGTGACTGTTTTAACTGCTTAGTGTTTTAAAATTGTGCCTAGTAAATCAGTATTATCCCTGTTAAAATCTGCCCTTGATTGAATCTGTTTTGTGCATACCCATTGTTTAGGAATAGTGTGAAAAAACTTAGTGTTTTATAGGTTGCACTACTTATTTGTGTGTTGAGCATATTCTTTGAGAATATGGCTACACATTTTGAAATAGGGATGTTCAATGGGAAGGGTGATTTTTCTATTTGGCAACAGAAAATGAAAGGGATTTTAGTTCAACAAAAAATATCAAAAGCCATAGATGGAAAATATCCTGAAAACACAACAGCTGAACGAAAATTAGAAATAGATGAACTTGCCTATACTTCTATAATCTTGCATGTATCTGATTCAGTGTTGAGGAAAGTAGGAAAACTTGACACAACTAAAGAACTTTGGGAAAAATTGGAAAACTTATATGTTAAGAAATCCACTCCTAATAAGCTTTATTTGCTTGAAAGTTTCTTTAGTTTTAAGATTGACCCCTTTAGGGACCTAGATGACAACTTAGATGTCTTTAACAAGTTGGTTCAAGATATCACGAATTGTGGTGAAAAAGTGTTTGAGGAATATAAGGCTGTAATTCTTTTGAATGCCATTCCCGATGCCTTTAAGAAGATAAAAAATGCCATTATGTATGGTAGGGATACATTAACACCTGAAATTGTCATAGATTTTCTTAGGAGTAAGGAATTGGAATTAAGGAGTGAGAGAAAATATGGTGAGGTCCACATGATGAGGGGTAGAACTAAGAATCAAGAGGAAGGTTGTAAGAAAGGGAAGAGTAGGTCAAAATCCAAAAATCAAGGGAAGGGTAAGAAGTGTTATGGTTGTGGGAAAACCGGACATTTCATTAAGGATTGTTATGCCAAGAAAGGCAAACAAAAGGAAGAAGCAAATGTAGTGACTCCCTATGACCCTAGTGAGGATAATGAGGTATACGTGCTTCCAGATTCTAGTGAAAAATTAGTGGAGGAGGACTATGTGTCCGTTGTTCCATTTTAGGGAAGGGTTGAGTATCCTTATTCCCACCACCTTGAGTAAGGTGGAGAGTCCTAGCCTGAGTGGGAGGATGAGAGAAATCCTAACCTAAGTGGTAGGATGAGTTAGATCCTATCCTAAGTGGGAGGATGAGAGAAGGCCTTAAAATCAAGTTTATGCATTTGTTGCATTTCCGATGTGGATAATATGCATTTGTTGCAAGTTTATGCATTTCTTGCATTTCCTATGTTGATGATATGCATTTGTTGCATTTCCTATGTGGATAATATGCATTTGTTGCATGTTCATGCATTTGTTGCATATTTAAGTTTTTGTTGCTAGTCTAAGCATTTGTTGCCTATCCTATGCATTTGTTGCATGTTTTGCATTTGTTGCATGTGCTTGTTTCGTGTTGCCTGTGTGTGCTGGCCTCATTAGGAATCAAGGTGGAGATTGTTGGGTTTTGTGTTTCCTAATGAGGCCCAAGGCGATGGCGATGGTTCGGGTTAGCTTCATAGACTTTGGCCCGGGATTGAAGCAACGGTTCAACCCACTTATTGGCAGCCCATTTATAGAAGTCGGGCCATAAGCCCTTAATCCTCCCTTTGGAGGAGAAATGGGCCTTGACCCATTTGCTCAAGGGAGGAAGGAAGCCCATGAAGCCCAAGCCCATTTCCTTTCTTGCCCTAAGCCCACAATATGAAAGGGATTTTTTCCCCTTTTGTGCCCTAGGTGTGGCGGCTGATTGTGTGCTCTCTCTTGTTCCCTCTCTTGGTCGAATCTCCTCTCATTGATGGCGATCCTCTTGGGGTTTCTTTCCTTCTCAGATGAATGCTTCTTTCCTTTGCTGTGTGCCACACTTTCCTTGTGCGTGGTGGCTGTTCGTCAATGGCGTTTGCAACGCCTATTTAGTCCGAGTTGCTGTCTTCTCTTTGGGGTAAGTTTTTCGGCCATTGTTAAACCCATATCTTTGTGATTTCCCTTTGTTCCTTGGTAGATCCTACTGTGTGTGGAAGCTTGTGTGGCTTGGGTAAGGGGTGTCGATCGGCCGAGAGATTTAGGGGTTTGAGGGCTTCGGTTCTTGGGGCTTTTGGGCTCCTTTGTGGCTTGGTGTCCCTATTCGTTGGCGTTACCTAAGTGGTGTTTGAACGAGCCCAGATCTGAGCCTTGAAACAGTCTTCGTGACTACCATTGTTGCTAAATAGGGAGTTTAATTTTCTGCCTTGATTTGTTCTTGCATTCGGTTATTTTTAGTTTGATTTTGATTGAGTTCTAACCCACTGTTTTGTAGAGTTTTCCGCAACAGGTTTCTATAACGCTCGTGGTGATGTTAGCTTATATTTTGCGTCATTATGTATTAGGAAAAGTGGGGCGTTACATGACCACTCTCAATTTCCTATAATTTAGAATAATTTCACATAAATGTTAGTTGATGTTAGAATGAAAAATTCATACTTAGGATAAAATTTTGTAATATTACCATCTCATGTTTTTTTCTTGCCAGACTCTTTGATCCTCCAATGTGTGAGATTGTCAATTTGGATCGATTTTGGCTATTTTTTAGACACATCTCCTAGATATCCAATAAGAATATCATTAGTTGAATTATAATTATTTAATTGTATAAAGATTAGTAATCTTATAAGCAAGATTAGTAACATCACCTTAGTTTTCTTGCATGCACGATAATCAATGAAACTTGCCCACTGGTCTTGTGAGATTCCTGGTGGATGTTTTGCAAGATTTGCTTCTTGACCAATAGTGGGATCATAACACTCGTGGTATAACTCGCATTTATTATCCTTCCATTTTTTTCCAATGTTTCTCAAAATGAAATTCTTCACATGTCCTTCGTCAACATTAAATTTTTCCTTCAAAAAATAATAATATTAATTATAACAAAATATTCCAAAAAATATATCAAAACAACAAATATTAGTAAATTACCATGACTCTATTTTTTTAAATTTCATCTTTGTATGCCTTGAGAACTTTATGTCAGCTTTCATAATTGACAGGAAAAGCAACAAAATGGAAAGCTAACTCTCCCAAAATCCCTCCAAAAAGTCCAGCTGCATCTCCTATTGGTTGGAGTGATTCATTAAACTTTAACATGACACAGCTTCCACGTGCAAGTAACCAAACATCCCTAACCCTTAGCTTTTCTTGTTTTATAACTCTTTGTTCATCTGTCAATCAAAATACATATACCTAATTTAATAATTAATTCAAGTATCTAATAATTACACTCAATTTAAATATTTTGTGCATGCTTACCACATTAATTGTCCAGTAATGGCGTGATGTAGACGAGCCTGTCGATGGAAAATCTTGAGATAGATATGGGGTGTGTTAGTGTAGGTGCTCTAGACCCATTGATTTTTCACAAAAGGGAAGTTGATCCTTGTGTTTACAAGAAGGTTAGTGGGAGCGTGGTGGTCCTTTTAGTCCTATATGTGGACAATATATTGCTCATAGGGAATGGTGTTCCCATGATGCAATTAGTTAAAATATGGCTTACAAAATATTTTCTCCATGAAGGATTTGGGAGAAGTAGCCTATATTCTGGGAATAAGGATCTATAGAGATAGATCCAGAAGGTTGCTAGCACTCTCCCATAGCACGTACATTGACAGGGTGCTAAAGAGGTTTAGCATGGAAGATTCTAGGAGGAGAAGTCTTCTCATGTCACATGGAATACATCTCTCCAAGGCTATGTATTCGAAGACACAAGATGAGAGAGATAGGATGAGTCGAGCACCATATGCCTTGGCTATTAGCTCGATTATGTATGTCATGTTATGTACGAGGCCTAATATCTCATATACTTTGAGCATATGTAGTAGATATCAAGCTGATCCAGGTGAGAAACACTGGATTGCTGTGAAAAATATTCTTAAGTACTTATGAAGCACTAAAGAGATGTTTTTTGCCATATGGAGAATGAGAGCATACCATGAAGGGGTTCGTGGATGCTAGTTTCCAATTCGACCATGATGATTTTAAATCACGTGTAGTCGAAATTCATATTCTGCCTATATGGCTGGGCCATGAGTTGGAAGAGTTCCAACAAGAGATAGTGGAAAATTCAACAACTGAAGTCGAATACATAACAACCTTCGAAGCAGCTAAAGAGGTTGTATGGATCCGTAAGTTCACTGATGAACTTAAAGTGGTGTCCAGCATTGTTAATCCAATAACAGTTATTGGGATAACAATGGAGCTATCGCGTAAGCGCTGGAACCACGGTCTCATCAACGGATCAAATTTGTATTGCGACATCACCATATGATAATGGAGATTATCAGCTGAAGTGACATATATAGAGAAAGTGTTGACGGATGACAACGTCGTAGATCCCTTGACTAAAGCTCTATCCCAGGAGAAACATGAAAGTCATGTTCGATCATCAGGTATAAGATACATGAGTGATTGGCTCTAGTGCAAGTGGGAGAATGTTAGTGTAGGTGCTCTAAACCCAATCAAATTGGGCATGTTGTACACTGACAATTGTAATCATGTTTATTATTTGAATAAGGAGTTGTTCAAATTTACAAGAAGTCATTCTATTAGTTTCTTGTTATTATTGTAATAACCAAATGAAACTAGATAGAAGTCCATATGATGTATACTGTGATTAATCTATAAAGATGTGAGATGATGCATCACAGTTTCTAGACATCATTAAACGTCCCAAGTCGTAGCAATGTCAAGAATAGACATTGACAATTGCGGTAAGACTTGTATGTGCTATGTTTTTGCTATGTGATAGTAATGGGGGTCTCACACCCATAGGCATGGGGATGCCTAGACAAGTACATAGGTGACTAATGTTGGAGAACGTGTTACTGGACATGACTCGCCATGAGAATCCATTTTGGTTATATGTTGATGGAATTCTTATACGAGATGGGTGTAACTAATCCTTGGACCTGAGGTTGTCACGGTCATCTCATAAGAAGACTGATATGCTTTGACATCTTTTCGATGGGTCTAGATAAAGGCTGCACGTGGGCGATCGTTGGGCATATCATGAGGCTTATGGAGATGGGTGCATAACCAAGATGGGACTCGTCTATCCCTTGATAGAGGATGATGTTTCTAAGGCGCCTTCGGTGGATATTCACTTTAAATCCATGGCCATGGTGAAAGAGATCAATAAGGAGTTATTGATTTACTTTCTAATTAAGTGAAGATATCCGGAAGACCGAAGAAAAACTCATGTGATCGTTATCAAGCAACACATCGCCATACTTGAGATCACATAAGATACATTGACGAGAGGATCGTATTACACGGTAACCATGCTCGTGAAAGGTTATTTGCGGATTATGAATCCTTCTGAATAATTGGGTAGGCATGATACCTTGCTAGAGGCCAATCTTATCTTATGTGTTTGTACCAACACATTGCCAACATATTCGGAAGCCTAATGAGTCATATGCAATAGGCGCGATCCCTGACTTAAACTAGGAGAGTGGACGTATGGTTAAGTGGGACACTTCGGCAAAAAGTTCTGCCGTCGTAGGTTCTCATGGAAAAAGAACAAATAGACGTAATGACGTCGATATAACGAGGAGTCGTCATAATGGAAAGAGTTTCCTAAAATGACAATTGATTAAATTAGGAAGGAGTTTCTAATTTAATAATTTTCTATTTGTTGGAGTGGCAAATAAGAAATAAAATATATTTGGGCTTAAGTTAATATTTGGACTAAATTGGATTTGGGCCAAATATTAAAATAAATATTATATTTGGACTAAATTAGATTTGGGCTAAATATTAAATATTAAATATTATATTTGGACCAAATATTAAATATTATGTTTGGGCTTAAATTAGATTTGGGCTAAAATATTTTATTTAAACTTATAAAAGGATTGGGCCATTTAATTATATTCCTAGTTGGACTAGAATAAACCCATTTAATTAAGTTCCTAATTGGACTAAATTAAATGGGTCGGCCCATGTCCATTAAGGTTTAAGAAACCCTAGAGCTCCTTATAAATACCCATTTATGGGTTGCCCAAATTGAAGAGAGTTTTTGGTGTCATTTTTCAAGAGTTGAAAAACGTATTACCGTTCACTCTTCCCGTTTCTTTTGGCATCAATACGAAACGAGGACGTTCTTTTTTCATCCATACACAAGCCGCGCAAAGGAGAAGGAGCTAGCACTCCTATTCCGCTCTCCTTGCCAACGGACGTGTGTCGCATATCACGAGTTAGAGGCCGGATGCTTGGATGGCTCGAATCCGCGAACGACTCGATAATCTAAAGGTTAGATTTATTTATTTGTTTGTGAATGATTTGATTTCGACGTTGATCCAATCGCCGGGATTGGGGTAAGGTTCAAAATTTTGAACTACGGTGCTTGCCCCGTAGCGATCTTACTTTACTTACAAGGTGGATGATTCTGATAGAGTCTGGCTAGATCCTGGAGGCTGTGATGGGCCATAGGTAGATAATGGAGGCTGCGGTGGAGATAGAGAAGATGCTAGAGGCTGTGGTGGAGATAGGGAGGATGCTGGAGGTTGTGGTGGAGTTGGGGATGATGCTGGGGGTTGTGGTGGAGCTGACAATGATGCTGAAGCATGTGTGGTAAGTGAGGCATCTTCACCTAAATTGGTAGTGCTTGTCTTTCTTAGACATTTCTTACTAATTATGGCTGCATTTTTTTATAAATGAGAAAAACATACATGTATAGATAAAGAAAAGCAAAGCAAAATGAAAGGTAAGATAAAATAGACACATGAACTCCTAGGTATGCAAAAAAAAAAAAAAAAAAAATAGATTGCTAACAACAATATAATAAGCAAAGTAAAATGCAATATAATATTCTATATTTGCATTAATTAAATCCATAGAATTACATATCCTCATCATCAACATTTTCAACATTAGGCCTTGGATCATCATCTAAAAGCTAGTATTTTCAACATTTTCAACATTTACTTTAATTAATTTTTATTTCTGGTATGAAAAGGATTAGGAGAGTGGGGTTTTAGGAATAGGTATGCCTAGGTCTTCTAAAAGCTAGGGATCTCACCTATGAGGGAAAACTCTACCAATAAGACATCAAATTAGTTAATGCTAAGGGCAAGGGATGAAATCTAGTATGCTATGTAAATAAAACAGTAAGGAGAATCTCTTGGGAGTGTCCTAGCCTAGACTATTATCCAGGGTAGAGCAATTGGAAAATCTGGAATTTTTTTGTCTTATTCATTGTGTAAGCATGAGCTGGATTGTTGCAAGGGGGAGGAAGCTAGTATTTCAGATAGCTTTAGGCTCTTGTAGTGAGGGTCCTTATGAACAGTAAGGGGAAAAGGGTGTGTGCATGGGTTGTCTTGTATGGTGTAGCTCTATGTTGATCAAATTCCAAGGATAGCAAGGAAAAGGAAGAAGAATCATCATGTTGAAAATGAGCAAGGGAATAGAAGGTCTAGTGTTGCCTAGGATGGGATAAGTTACAAGCCAAAGGTTAGTTACCGGTGAGATATGGAATTGTCAGGTTTAAGGAGTTTTATGCACTATTTTGAGTGCTAAAGAATAGACTGTTGAATAAAATCTCTTGTATAGAAGAGGGATGCACTCTTGTCCAAATGGATGGCATGTAGCCATGTAAATTTGGGGAAAAATAAAGCTTGGACTTTTAAGTGGTATATCCCTTAGGTTAAAGGGGTGGAGTGTTGTGAAGTGGCTATTTGAGAATTAAGGAGGTGCTGGAAATGGGGATAAGTCTAGAAAAAAAGGCTAGATATGGCCATTTGGTTATAGCAGCACATGAAGGCTTAATTTGGGTCAAATAGGTGTTCTAATTAGCCATTATCCATGAGGAAATTAAGGGAATATTGATCCTATAGAGTAACTCAAAGGAATAGAGGTTTGAGGGAAAGGTAAGCAAGGTTGATTACTTAGAAGGTCTCTCTAGGGATGATGGTAATTCCGGGTGAAGGTATAAGGAATCTGATCCCTTTAGGATAAGTCCAAGGGTTGAATTTTGAGTGCATGGAAAGTTATGTGTATTTCAATGGTATGCCTAGGGAAATGTGAGGCAGCTTCATCGGTATTTGTTCATGAAGGATTCTCAAGGTATAACTGAGTGTCAAGATCAATTTTGAGAGTGAAGAATAAAGGGAGAAGTTGGAAGTTCTAAGGCATAGAGGTTGGAATAGGATTTGGACTGCTTATGGCAGCTTAGGTTACCCAATCTTAAGCATATCTTGGTTCCCTGGTAGATAGTTTGAAGAGAGTCAAAGGAATGATGAGAAACCTTTTGAGTTGAAACAAACATGAGAAGAAAGGCAATGGTAAAGCCTAAAGGCCGAATTTTGGGAGTTAAGAATGGAGTCTAGTAGTGAAAGGCCAATTCGGGTGAGATGCACTGTGTTTCTAATGCTGTGTAAAAGTTTGGATCTTTGGAATGGAGAAATAACACTAAGTGAGGATTTGGTTTATGGTGGAGTGTGCCTAAATGAAAACTATGCATTTTAGGGTGAACAGATTGCTGGGTATGCAACAGAAATTCTGAAGGAGTGCTAAGTTGAAGTTAAGTTGAGTTAGCTAAAGTGCAGTCCACTTGGCTTAGGATTTAGTCCCACCATGGAAAAGTCAAATCATATTGGTGATATATATATATATATATATCCATTAGGAAAAACCCCTTGAGAAAGAGGAATAATCCTAATTAGAGTTGCATGTATAGGTTATGCAGCTGAAAGTATAGTCCAAGGTGATCCATTGTTAAATTTATAGCATTGATTGATGTTCTTAATGTTTGTTGATATTGTTGTTGCTTTGATGATTAGGCTATCATGCGGGAAACCCAAGGAAGAGCAAGCCAAAGTCTTTGATGGATGAAGATGGAAGATATCACACTTAAGACAATGGTGGAGATCAATTGGCTTTATGGGTGTAAGTTGTATTTATAGATATACAAATTAGTTCCTCATTTGAATTTGAGTAATGATATACCCACATTTTGAGTAGATTGGGACGAAAAACCTATGGTGGTGTCCATGATATGTATGACCTATTGTTGCAATGAATGGAGGCAAAAATAAGGGCTTGATAAAGACTAGTCTGTTGAGTCTCTAGTGTCACTGGGGTGCTATTAGAGACTCAACAGTTTGCTTGTTGGCATTTCTAAATGTTGGATCATTCTTTACTTACAATTCAGTTATGCTTAATATTGCATGAATTCAAGTGTTTTGATGAAAGCAAACATTCTTTCGTGGATAGGGTGCTTGTGGTTTCAGTTGATTGGTGGGCGCTACTATCTTTACATAATTTCTTACATGAATAAAAGTGTTTTATTTGTCAAAAGCAAAAATTCTTCCAGGGATAGGGTGCTTGAGGTTTCAGTCGATTTGTGGATGCTAATAATTGTCATTCAGATGATGGTACTACTACTTCCCAGTTTACATTAACCAACTGTAATGAAAATAGCTCTGGTAATAGTGCCTTCGTCGAGGAAGGGGATTTTCCAAACCAAAAATTCTTACAGGGACAAGGTGCTTGTGGTTTCAGATGATTTGTGGACATTACTGATTGTCATTCTGACGAAGGTGCTACTTCTTCCCAGTTTACATTAACCAACGTCCATGAAAATAGCTTTATTTGTGTCCTAAGCTGTTATGTATTTATTATCTAATTATTCTAGACCCTTCTAGTAAGACATGTGAAGTGATAGATTAGTAAAAATTGGTAAGTTCACCAATTTTTTTACTAATTTTTACTGAAGTAATTATGTGAAAGGATCCCATAATATAAACAATTGTGAAAGAAGATTAAGATGGTTTAGAACTATTGGTTTGATTGTAAAGGGTTATAATAGTTTTTCTTTAAAAGAAAAAAAATTAAACTAAATAAAGTTTGACAAAAATTATAGTAAGAAAAAGAAAATAAGACTAAATATAGTTTGACAAAACTTCTTTAAATATGATTAAAGGTATCATGACTTTATAGAAAATTTGATTAGATGTAGAGATTTAGTAAGGGGCACATTGGTATTTTGGTAAGGGTTGGCTTTTTAGTTTTCCATAATTTTTTGAAAAAAGCTATTGAGGGTATATGGTAAGTACTATTTTACTTGTCCGACAACAATGAGTTGAACCCATTCAAATGATTAGTTAATAAGCTATTGTTTCTTTTCTATCTCTTATATTTTTTTCATCGTCCTAACTTAGGATAAGGAGCACTTGACGATACTGATGAAAAAATGTTCTTTTTGATAAATCCATAAAAAAACTGTCTCTTAAAGAAGCTGGAAATATGTTTTTCAAGAGCATTAAGTTAGAACACTAAAGGTGTGTTTGATTGCATTACCTACAATTTAATTCTAGGTAATATTGCCTAGAAAACAAAAACCACCCCACTCCATTGGAAAATGAATTCCATGGAAATAAGCTTTAAATGCTTGTACCATACATATTTTTCCATAGAAAGGTTAAGAGTGATTGATTGTTTTTCATAGAAAATGTGTAATAATTACATATTTTTCATGGTAAATATGTGCAATCAAACACACTCTAAATGTATTTGTTTCAAAAATGCAAGTTGTTATTTTGTTGACTTATGGAATGGAAAGGAAATAAGTATGTTCCTAATTATTTTTGAAGCTTCAATGTCAGCCAAAGCAGAATTCACATACCAGAAATTTAATGAAGAATGTCCTTCAAGAAATGGGGAAAAGTTTATGAGATTGTACTTTCAAAGACATATATCTCCATATTGTTATAAAAAAAAGTTATTAGCTTAACAAAAAACAAAATATCAAAGATGGGACAGGGCATTAAATTACAAGCAACACCAACTTTGACTGCATCATTATATTATTTCCTATAACTCATAGAGTTTCGAATGAGGATATATGAAAGTAGGGGTCATTTCATAAGGGGACTGGGAAAAATTAATCTGAGAGTGGCAATGCAATTATACTCAAATTAACATGTTACCACAGTTTTATAGAACTTAATTAAAAAAATTCATACTCAAAGCTTTTCAATGTGAGTTATGGCCTAATCTTCTTTTGGTGCATTTGTTTCTCAAATTGGTTTGGCAAAACAAATGTCTTGATATTGCCTTTTCTCTTAATTAGGGAGACTATTTGCCAAACCATTTGGTTGCTGGGTATTTATATATGTTTTACTGTATTTGTTTATAATTGCTGTATATTTTTATCTTGTGGCTATTTGTTTGCTTAGTTGTGTTAGTTTTGCTCCTCAAAGTTATCACCTGAGGTACCATTTCAATGCTAGCCCCTTGTGGGCAACTTTCTTATATTCAGGTCTTTGTGTTCAATTCCAAAAAAAATAACCATATACAAGGACTACATATACACGAAGGATTTTTCTTTTGAAAAACAAATCCAAGTCCAATGATTGTTAACTTTCTTGGAGTGGTCCCAGGAAAAGAAAGCAAGAAAGTTATTGAAATGGCAATATGTTAAGAATATTACCAAATCTGCCAAATAATTGCAGTGTCTCTTAAATGTGTAAATTGGTTATGACTAGAATTATGGTAAGCAGTCACCTTAAAACAAATTTAGGTGAATGAACAATCATTTAATTAGATTGCCTATGAAATTGGATTTTCTTTCTTTTTTCTTTTTTTGTTCTTTACTCCTAGGTATGCAAAAAAAAAAAAAAAAAGGCTAACAATAATATAATAAGAAAAGTAAAATGTAATATAATATTCTACATTTACATTAATTAAATCCATAGAATTACATATCCTCATCATCAACATTTTCAACATTAGGCATTGGATCATCATCTATTTGTGCTCTTGCCAGTGACAAAATTCTAGTATCATTAGGAAAAAATAAGCCTAAGTCTTATGCTTGATATGGCTCGTTCTCATAGAATGTCTCTTCAGTGTCTTCACCCATGTTGTACAAATCTCTTGGTTTTAAATGTACAATAGCACTCCAATCCTTTTCTACAACATCTTCAACATAATACACTTATTGCGCTTGTGAAGCCTCAATATAAGATTCATCTTCTTTACGCTCACCAGTATGTATCAATCGAGAGAAATTCACTAAAGTAAACTGCAAAGCATCTTGTTTGATCCCTCTATCAGTTATGGTATTGGCCCATTTACATTTGAATAGAATAATCCTGAATCGACCATAGTAATTAAGCTTGATTATATCTACCAATTTTCCATAATAATTAACATCTCCATTAATTGGGTTGTTGTCACTGATTCTAGAATGACTTATTGTTCCAGAGATCACAAAAACTCCACTATTTTGAGTTTTCAAGCTATGTTCTCATTCCACAGTTCGAAATTTGAATCCATTGACATTATATGCACTAAATCGTCTGGCATGTTGTAGTGGGCCTTGTGCAAGGCAGTTAAGATCATCTGAATGAGATTCATTTTCATCATTCATAATCTAAAATGAGACAAAAGGAAATTGATAAGTACAATTTTTCATGATCGAAATATTGTTCTTAATAAAATATATCAATGGTAAACCTACATACTTAGAGAACCAATCAACGAATTCTTGATGTACTGTTCTTTCAATCTCTATAGCTGAGTGTGTTCGATTCT
This sequence comes from Diospyros lotus, assembly GCF_014633365.1. Lineage (NCBI taxonomy): Eukaryota > Viridiplantae > Streptophyta > Magnoliopsida > Ericales > Ebenaceae > Diospyros > Diospyros lotus. Next base: position 22,427,468 of record NC_068345.1, read on the forward strand.
TGAGCCTTCTTTTGGTTATCTCTTTAAATTCCCTATATAAAATTAAGTCATTAACGAAACAAGGTAGGAAAATAAGGGATTTTGATAAATTATATATCTTTTATGTACGAACTCACTTCACAAACCGATTGGCTAGTTTTGAATTCATCAACACATATCTGTGTGCTTGTCGTTTCTCAATATGAGTAAGGTTGAAATATGAAGTACTCCCAACTGATTTCCTTATTTCAGTAAAAAACGTTGAAACTTGAGACGATTCATTGTTTGTCGTTTGATCATCAACAGGTCCATGATGGTTGAATCTTGTCTCAATGCCCTGTAAGTATCTTGAACAAAAGGTCAAACATTCTTCAGCTAAGTAACCTTCAACAATTAAACCTTCTAGTTGTGCCCTGTTACGTACATCGGACTTCAAATATCCCAAGTATCTAAAGTAAAAAACACAATTAGAAAATAATGTTATACATACTTGCAAATCCAATGGCAAATAGAAATTACGATATATAGAATATTTACCTTTGTATAGGATATATCCATCGATAATGTATTGGTCCTCCAAGCTTTAGTTCATTCACTAGATGCACAACCAAATAAACCATGACTGTAAAGAACCCAGGCAAAAAAAGCATTTCCATATGGCATTGTGTGAGAATGACTCGACATTGGAGCTTGTCAAAGTCTAGAGGATTTAACACCTTACCACTTATTTTCCTAAATATTGAGCATAAATCAACTAAAATGGCAGACACTTGGTTAGGCAACACATTTCTAATTGATATTGGTAGTAGTTGCTCCATAAGAATATGTGAATCATGGCTTTTCAAACCAAATATCTTCCGATGCTTTAGATCAATACACCTAGCAATGTTACTTGAGTAACCATTAGGCACTAAAACATTCTTCAAAGTTGTAAGAAATACATATTTTTGGGCATTTGACATTGTAAATAAAGAAGGTCGATACTATCTATTTTCATTTGGCCAAAGATCACTTCTTATGCCTATCTCTTTCAAGTCTTTTTGAGCATTGAGAATATCTTTTGTTTTTCCACTTTCATTGAGAATGGTGTATAAGACATTATCACACACATTCTTCTCAATGTGCATAACATCAAGGTTATGGCGCAACAAGTTGTACTCCCAATAAGGAAGTTGGAAAAATATACTTTTCTTTCTCCATTGTTAACAACCACTTTCTTCAATATTTTTTCGGCGAGTTCTTTTTCTGTTATCTTTAACCTCCATCCCTTTCCCAAAAGTAACACGAACATTTTCCAACTGCTTGAATATCTCAGAACCTGATAGTGCCACTGGTGGATTCCTAAACTCTGTATTACCATCAAAGTGAACATGGTTAATCCTGAATCTATGATTTGGCTCTAAAAATCGATGATGACCCATAAAACTCCACTTTCTACTATGAGGTAGACGATGGGCAACAGAGTCAAAATTGCAAGTTGGATAAGTTAAACCAGTGTGTGTGTTCCACCCAGATAAATTACCAAGCCCAAGAAAATCGCTAATTATCCACATCAATGTAGCGCGCATATTAAACATTTGATTGAGTGAAGCATCAAATGTTTTCACACCACCATCCCACAAATCCTTCAAGTCTTTAATCAAGGGTTGTAAGTAAACATTGATATCATTCCCTAGCATTTGCTTTCCTAAAATGATCATTGAAAGGATGAGGGAAGTCTACTTCATACACATCCAAAAGGGTACATTGTACGATATAAGAATCACAGGCCAAATGCTATAGTTGGTACTCAAAGTTTCAAAAGGATTGAAGCCATCACTAGCTAACCCAAGCCTAACATTCCGTGGATCTGATGCGAATTCAAGGTGTGTTTCATCGAATCTCTTCCACACCTCAGAGTCTCTCGGGTGCCTCATCTAGCCATCTTTGTTACTATCCACAGAATGCCACCTCATATGTTCAATAGTTTTAGAAGACATAAATAACCTTTGCAAATGTGGTTTAAGTGGAAAGTACTGTAAAACTTTGACAGATTTCTTTTTTATTTTCTTGCCCCTACTAAACCTGTTCGCCAGGTTACCTTTCCTACTTTGTTTCCATTTTGACGTGTTACATACGTTGTAAGTCTCCCTACTTTCATTTTCTCCCCAATACAACATACAGTCATTTGGACATGCATGTATTTGACTGTAATTAAGACCAAGCTTGGTAATTAATTTCTTCGCCTCATAAAAAGAATCAGGAATCTTTGAATGTTCGAAGGCATCTTTTAACAATTCTAAAATCATAGACATTACTTTGTTACTCAATCTGCACAAGCACTTGATGTGATATAGTTTTACCAAGAATGATAACTTCGTACATCCTTCATACAATGCTTGATTTCCATCCCTAACTAGATCATAAAATTCCTTAGTTTCCTCATTAGCTCCTTGATTCAATTTTGGCATCCTTTCTTCACCTTCATGTATTGGTTGATGCGATGTGCAAGCTTCTACATTCACATGGTCCCTAGATATCCCAAAAGCATCATTGATCATATTGTGTATTGGATCATGACTGTATAAGGGATTTTGTATCAAAGGTGTACTATTAGAAGTTTCCCCTATAGCTGACTCCCTATGCCAAAACCAAATAGTGTATGTGGTTGGAAACCCTCTACAAATCAAATGATCATACACCACTGCTTTGGTCTCCCAATTTCTAAAAACAAAATTAGGACAAGGACATTTGATTTTGCCTTCAACAAACTGATGGGCAAAGTCGAATTCCAAAAATCCTTACACCTCTTCCTGAAATTCATGTGTATTTCGTGGCTTCTTTGTAATCCAAGACTTATCCATGCAACTAAAATAAAGCTTGTAGCTTGTATTCTGCTTCGCTAATCTACACCTTAATATGAAAACATTACATCCATATTAGTTTTAAGATTCGTACTTCATACATAAAAGGCATTTAAAAACTACAACAATTTTCCAATAGAGACCCTAATTATTGTCACTCTATAATACGCTCGACTTTTGTCTCTTGAAATACGCTTGTTAAGATTCATAATTTGTAGGATGTCCGTAAGCTTATATATCATAACAAAAATTATAAAATTGACCATGACTATTAGATATATCTCTCTTCATATCATTTCTCACCAGACACTACAGACAGTCCGTAAGCTTAATCTATCTCCCTTGACGCATCTTAATTTCTTTCCATCTGTTTCATACGAAAGCTAAATATAGCATAAAGGCATCGACGACTACTTCTTGATAAGCAAAAGCAAGCTTAAAATTATATTTGCACGTAATCAAAATTAAGATTGTTTTGAGTAGTACTGAGAGTCATATGTTTTGTAATAATTCCCAGCCAGTTTAGGAGATGTGTCATAAAAAAAGACGAGAATACTTACACACATAACTGTAAAGGCTTTATTTATAACACAGAAACCGTACCATTGTTTAACATTACATCTTCTAAACAAAATACATGGAAACTCATCTCTTAGCAGTAACAACTAAATAGCTCAAACATAATCAAAAGATATGCTAAAGATCACTTATGTAAACAACGGCTACATCTCGATAACCTCTCTTCCTTTGGTGCCGCTGCTTTCACCTAGAACGTTTGAATATTTCAGGGACATAGTCCAAATTAGATGCTGAATCATCTAAGTGAAGGTTCAAAAATATTTTCATGGATGAATGATGCATGGATAAGAATAAACAAACGCCTTAGTGTAACTTTCCTGGCATTCTATCTTGGCACAGAACCCTAGGCAGTCATCCCGACAAGCACACACTGCACAAGATACTCCTACAGTATCTGACAACACCAATGGAGAATTTCAGCTATACTATCAGGGCAACCACCCATCCCAACCCAAGTATCGATATGCCAACAATATCATGTCAAATGAAATATCGCAATTATTGATGCAATAAAACATGTATAGATATGACAAGATGCACAAAAATTGTATATAATTTGACAACCCTTGTGAAAATCATGCTTAATATAGACAAGATATATCACATATAATTTATGGGGAAAACTATTCACAATAAACCAAGTTTTAGGTAGGACCACTCACTTTGTACATATCTCAAAATATCTTGACTCTTATGCTCAACCTCGATTTTCATGCCAGGCTTCAAATAATCGCACAAATACTCAACTTTGAGCCTCAACGAACCCTGACCACCATATTTATTTAAAGAAGTATCAATATCCAATTTTTCATAATTTCCCCAAAATTTTCCTCTATTTTCTTTCTTTTTTTTTCTTCAATAATATCTCCTCAAGGTTTTTCCCAAACTTTCCAACACCATAAATCATGAAATAATTTTCCAAAAATATTAAAAAAATTCCAAAAATACCTATACCTCACACGCCCTCACGTTCCTTGTGTGTGTACTGTGTGTGAAGACTAACGTGTGCACCTTACATGCTGGTTGTTTTCTCTAACTTCGGCCACCAGCATTTTCTAGTTTTTCCTCCCACTTTGATCTACACCTCAAGTCGATCACAATGGTATACTGGATTCTTGAAATAATGGTCAAAATTACCTCAACTGGATGTTTAAACTCTCGATTCTTGTAGCGTCTTGCATTTTTCGGCGACCTTTGAAAACACTCTCAAATCTACACGAAAACTCACCAAACTCTCCAAAACAATTCTTTAAAACACAAGGAACAGAAGCCCATTATCCACTACCCTAAATTCACCCTCTAGAGCCTCAAATTTGAGATAGAATTAATGAAAACTCTCAGCCATCAACCCCCTATTTATACTTGATTTTGAGCCTTGAAAAGTCGTTGTTGTCAAATCTGAGGTCTTAAATGCCTCAACTTGCCTCAGATCAATCTAAATCCCTCATAATTAGTCTCCACGATCAATTTATAGAGGCCAATTTTTTTGACCATCTCACGGTCGCATTTTTGGTCAAATCGGTGGTCGATGTGGCCGATTCTTTACTGTGGGCCAGCCCTCCTAGTGGCCCCTAATGGCCGAAATGTACGATGGGAGAGGTGTTCAGCGGCTGGCAGTGTTCACATTGCCAAATTCCAAAAATTGCACTTTTGCCCCCTTTAAACTTCAAAATTACATGTGGGCCTTTCCATGCAACCCTTTGAGTTTATGAAAATTCCACAACAAACCCTTGAATTTCCTCTTTTACATTTTATCCCCCAAGTTTTGTTTTTACCACTTTCAGCCAAGTTTCATAAATTACACTTAGGCCCGATAATATACTTTGATCGCGAATCCATCATGTTTCATCCTGAAACCACCTCAGGGTTATTCCTTATGCAAAAATTGAATCCTCTCAGGGTTCCGTTAACTTTTTGATAGTCCTTTGTGATCATTCGATTTTTTAGCCTGAATCATAGTTATATCGAAAAGTGTCTTTGATCCAATTTCTTTCAATGCCATAAATTTTGTCTCGAGATTCTCGTCAATCCCATATCCTTTTCTTGGGCATCTATGTTCTAGGGCATTCATTGTAGTTGATTTTGTCACTCACAACTCTAAGAATTATATTTTTAGCCCAAAGCTTTAGAAAGTTCCACTTACGCCCTAAGATAAATTACACTTGAGTCCTTTAAAAATTCTCGGGTATTACACAAATAGATAAAGCCAAATGGAGTATAGTTATCAATGAGAGTGATGATATAAACACCTTTATGCCTGGCCTTACATTCATTGGACCACATATGTTGGAGTGAATTAATTGCAATGGATTTTCAGCTTTAATCGCTTTACCAAATGGTTTTCTTTCCATTTTTCCTGCGAGACAACTTTCATAACTTAGTAGATTCACTTTTGTAACTTAGCCCAATAACCCTTATTTTGCTAATCTATCCAATCTATGTTATCCTATATGGCCTAATCTCGTATATTATATATTCTATTCTTCATGCAAATTTTTAGAAGAAGTAATGAGGGAAAAATTAGCACTTTGTTATTTTCTACATGAAGCATAATCTACATCAAGTACTATTAAACTATTTTTCAAATTACCATATCCATAATATATTGAATTTAAAAATAATTCAACCATCGTATCATGAAAATACATAACAAATCCACAACTAAGAAGAACAGCTACAGAGATAAGATTTTGTCGAATTTCTAGAGTAAACAATACATGATGTAAAAACAAGGTTTGAACACCATGCATGCATAACTTGTAGGTGCCAATACCTTTAACTTCAACTCTTTTATTGTTTCTCACATAGATCAACTTAGTTCCACATGGTATTCTACGATATTCCAAAAAGGAACTTCTGTCTCTTGCTACATTGTCTATAATACCCTAAGAGCTTAGAGGAGGGTAGTATATATCGAGGATAAGTAAGAAAGGAAACAACACCAGCTAGATACCTTTTGGGCTGAATTTAGGCAAGGAACTCCCGGGTTAAGCGTGCTTGAACTGGGGAAGCTCAAGGATGGGTGACCCCCTGGGAAGTTCGTGTAGGCCCATCAGAGTAAGTTGTTCTAGTCCTTCCTATCGCTAGATGCGAGATGTTATAGGTGGTATCAGAGCCGACCCTTGGTGAAGGCGGTCCAATAATGAGGGCAGGGAGTGGTGTCGGGGCTTGTACAAAGAGCGGCTTTTAGGATGGAAGCCTCCAAAGGGGAGAAGATCTGGGACCAGTTGTAAGGTCACATGACGAGGATGTCATATGCTTAAGGGAGGGGGGGGGGGAGAATGTAATACCCCAAGAGCTTAGAGAATGGTAGTATATATCGAGGATAAGTAAGGAAGAAAACAATACCAGCTGGATACCTTTTGGGCTGAATGTAGGCAATGAACTCCCAGGTTAAGCATGTTTAAGTTGGGAAAGCTCAAGGATAGGTAACCCCCTAGAAAGTTCACGTAGGTCCATCAGGGTAAGTTGTTCCAGTCATTCCTATCGCTCGATGCGAGATGTTACATGGTTTGTGGTTCCTGAATCAATAGTCCATGAAGGATTAGATTCAGTTAAGAGTACTGAACTGAAAACATAAATTGCATTTGAAAATACATTTAGGGTTTGTACCTTTCTTGGTTCATTGCAATCACGCACAAAATGCCCCTTGTTGCCACAATTATAACATTTCTCATTCGCCACGTTCTTCTTTTTTGAGGGATTATGAGCTGGTCCCTTACCCTTGCCATAGTGACTCTCAGATTTTTCAAAACAAGTACCTTTACCTTTCTTTGGGACATAATTCCCTTTCTTTCCTTCGTGAGAAAATTTTTGCTTAAATTTGGGAGCGTCTTTAGAGCTAGATGCCATCATATAAATGTTAGCATTAGGTCTAGAGGCCTTAATACAATCCTCCTCTAACTCCAAATGGCTTGAAGCATCGACCATTGTCTTTATGTTCACATTATAAGTAGGATAAATTTTCATATGCTCCCAGTTATGGGGTAGGGATTTGATGAGAGATTGTACTTGTTGTTCATCAGTAATGTTCGCACCAGCATCCTTAAGTTCATTGACCATATTGGTCATTTCTCGAAGATACTGCCTTATGTTATGGTTTGAGCACTTTTTATATGTATCAAATTTAATGTTTAGTTAACTTACCTTTACAACTGAAGTCGCCTCGAACTCCTCTTTAAGAGCATTCCACATTTCATGCGTCAACTCATACTTCCTGAATTCTGGCATAATGTCATTCTCCATACTGTTAAGCAACGTAATGCATTTTCCAAGCATTGTAAGCCTCTATATCCCTCCTATGTTGTGCAGTGGTTCCTTCAGCAAGTTCCACCATTGCTTGATTTAGAGCTTCCATTGACTCTTGTTCCTCAAGGACATATTGGATTTTCACACTTCAAATTTCATAATTATCCCCATTCAATTTTTTGCCTCTTATCAAATCAACAATTATGTTCTTTGAAGAAGCCACTCTCAAGGATAATCTACACAAGATTCATTTCATTAATGCCATGCCTTACACACATTTACCAAATAAAATTAAGAATAAATATTCAACTAGGTACATGGTCAAAAGTTTACTATGTTTCCAATCATTGCCCATATTTCAATTGTCTAAATATTATAAATTTTATTTTTTTCTTACCTCAATAACAAATTTTGAGAAAATTTTAATCCCACTTAATAAGGAATTATTATAACACATTTAATCACAAAGATTAAATAACGAATAATAAATATTCATATTTAATCACAAAGATTAAATAATTAATTATAATTCATTTCATAAGATGAAATAATAAACACATAGTTTAGAAATTTGTTACAAAAGAAAAATAGACTAGATACATGGATTGAGCAACACATTACTCAACAAGTCTAGTCATATGAGGAATTGCATGAATGACATCACGGAAAATGACTCTAGGAGTCCTATGTTAGTCATATGAGGAATTGCATGAATGACATCACGAAAAATGACTCTAGGAGTCCTATGTTAGTCATATGAGGAATTGCATGAATGACATCACGGAAAATGACTCTAGGAGTCCTATGAGCAATATAACTAACAATATCTATTGGTAAGGTACTTGGATATAGGGCCATTACAATTTCTCTTCTTCTTTATCCATTCAAGAAGAAACACAGTGTCCAACAAAAACTTGGTAGACCAAATTCCTAAACACTGGCCATTAACACCTTATCATATGGCAATAACTTGGTAAGTAAAGATTGATATTGTGCTTTATCAATCCATAACCCCCTATAGCTGGCAAATAATATAAGTTGTTGCATCATATTACACACAATAAGGATGTTCTCACGTATATTTTGCCCTTCCATCATTCGATAATCATCTAACTGTCTTTTCATTTCCATAACCTAGGCTTTTTGGGCAGCAGTTCGGATGATAATTGGGATTCACACTTGTTGCAGGCATTTTTCGAATCGCCTTGGGCTATTGTACGGATTGCTTTGGGGTGGAAATAATCCTATGATCGAGCCCCAACCACTCGAAGCCCAATGGACCTAAGGCCAAAGAGCATCTTAGCGAGGTCGCACAATGCTAAAGCACGAGCTCAAATCATGATGGCAAACAAGTTCTTAGTGATGCCTCTAGCTCGCTGGCTATGCCAATCAACTCGCAGAAAAGAACCATAAAGTAGGATAACCGAAGATGATGTCAACTTGTCTTGTTCATGGTAAACCAAGTCCCAGATGATGAGAAACTTTTTCTCCCGATTTTATGGAGATAATAAGGACAAATTATCCCCCATGATGTGGCCCACCATTTTGAATTTCGTGTAAATTGCAAACACCCCCACACTATAAATAAGGGGTTAAAAACCATTATAATGAGAACAATAAGAAAAATACATACTGTTACTCTGCCAAAATGATCAGAGAGCAGTTGTAGACTAGGCTTCATTATGGCCTAACCACATAAAAATTCTTGGGTATTGTCTAATTAATTGTGCCATTACTTTCTTCTCCTCATGCTCAAGATCATTCTATCAGTACAGGCCGATGAATCATAGTCGACCAAATCTGAACGTCGACAACACTCGTGTCATTTTCCTAAAACCAAATTAAAGGAAAAATGACAGAGTAAGAATTTGACAAACAAATTCTTTAAACAATTTTGTACAAAATAAAAATGTATGTTATGGACATATCCACTTATGGTTAACTAATAATCTCAAAATATGCCATAATAAAATATTTATTATTAACTAAAAATAATATTTATTTTATTTTATTGTTAACTAATAACAATAAATATTTTCTGAATTAAATTATCATAAAAAAATAATTCAAAATTTTTTATTTAACAAATGGGCCAAATGAACCTTAAGGCTAAAAAATATATATATATATTTTTTAAATTGAAAGACAGCGAAACAAGGCCTTAAATCACAAACCAATGTTTGCACATTTCAATTTCTATTTCAATTGGATTTCAATTTTAAATTAATAAGCTTCCAAACATGGCCTTAAATTGAAAAAATCACTTTGATAAAATCAAGATACCCTTAGCTTTTGAATTTCAATTTGCATTCTGCCTCATACATTTCAACTTTCTTTTTTTCTCTTTTACATTTGAAGACAAATATGGGAAGAATGTGTACTCATGAATGACATAAAACTCAAAACAAAGAAACCATTTTCTTTGTAAGTTTAACTTCTTTCTCACTGCACTACCACCACCATTGGCGACACCTCTGTTCTTCTCTGTCAACGTCTCCACCATTTGCAGCCATGAAGCTGCAAAGAGAAGATAAAGATAGACTAGTGATCAGTGGCCACTGAAGAGAGGCGAACGTGGAGCAGTGACGATTATCTTCACGAAGAGGATGGCTGACGAACTCTCTTCACTAGATCTTCGGTATTTCCTTTCTCTGATTTTTGTATAAACATACATACACAAAAAGATCTTTGTACCAAAAAAAAATATGTATTTTGTGTTTATGTCAACACATTTATTCAGTGTGTATACATAAAAACAACACTATGTATATATATATATATTATGTATATGCTTTATTCAACGAAGAAATGTACACCGATTACTTAACTAGAAAACAACCTTTGAAGCTCTGATACCAATGTTGGAAAAAATAAACCAAATAAGACATTAAATCAAACCAACCTCACCTAGTTGCACAACGAAGACAGGATCAAATAGTTGAGTTATTGGTGTAAACGAAATCACAGTCGATGCTATTTGTATCCACAACCTAAGAGTCACACATACACGGAGTTTGATTCTTTCGAATTCTTGAGAGTATCTCTCTTGTTAAAAAAGGGATGTACGAAAGGCTTCAAGAAGAAAACCATCTACCCACTTCCTCCATGAATGAAGGAAATGGCTTTCAACTGCCGTGCGCAGTTGTTTCTTCTGCAATTGTGCACAACAGTTACAAATTCAAATTTGGGTCTAGATCTGAATCTGGCACTAGATTCAGAACCCGTTATGGACGAATCTACTCGGGTACACAACCCGAATTTACTTCACAAACCCCTCCCCTATTCTAGCATTTCACCTTAAAAATGGATTTAATAAAAATTAAGTGGGTTAGTTTCTCTAAGATGGAAGGTTCTAAAGAAAACTAAAATTTATCAAATTAATCTCTCTCAATGGAGAAAGTAAGGAAAATGTTGGAGCTTATATAAAAGCCAAAAGGGCAGTCTTCCACCACTTTTGGGAAGGCAGTGTAATAGGAAGAAGAAGCGTTGGCTAAGGAGATCTTGCAACAAGAAGCTTATGAGCTAAAAAATTTCCTTTAACCAAAGTAAGGTAAGGGTTCTTTGTTAATCTCTAAAAGTCATTTGGCATGATAAATATATTGTTGAATATATTATGTATCAAGACTTGAATTACATGAGTCTATGATTCTTGAAACTTATATATTAAATAAATGAATTTTTTCTTGCATACATATTGCTATGGTTATAGGGTTGACAAAGTGTGAGAAGTGGTATATCATTCCAAGAGTATATTGTTAGGTTGCACATGGTACCAATCTTGCAAGTTGGTCGATTTGATAAAGTTTTGTAAAGGTTACCCTTGATAGGTCACTAAATTCTCAAAGGAAATGTTTATGCATATAACATAAATTGTAATGACTCATTAGTAGGTCTAGATTATTTGGTCATCATTTTTGTATGTGCGATATTTTGATATATTGTGATCAGTGCTTAAAAGATATAAATGTGAAAATCCCAAAATAAATTAAATTGGTGAGTGATGAAAAGTCTAAGTAAATAAAAAGGGAATTTAAATGATAGTTCGAAAGTCAACGAGAATAAGATTTTTAAAAGGGGTTGAAAAGTCAAAGAAATGCGTGTGGAAAAGTTAAAAAGCCAAGGGTTGAAAAGTTAAAATTAATTGGGAGATGAATGGAAAATGAATTGCGTTGTCATATATATATGGGTATATGTGTATGTGTATATAAGAGGGGATATGTATGTATTATTGAATAAATAGGAGGGGTAGAATAGGAGAAAGAGAGGTGGGAGTTGTCAGAATGTGGCGACATGCCACTCCTTCTTCCTCTCCTTCTCATACTTTATCTTTTTCTCTCCTCTCCCTCTTGTTCCTACTCGATTGCCATTCTTCTTCTTCCTTTTTCTTCTTGGCATGGAGCTTCAAGTGGTGGGATTTCCAGATTTTTTCAACAGGTTGCTTTCTCCTTTTTGGTTAATCATTAAGGCAAGTTCTTCTTATCTTATTCTTTTTGATCTGAGTTCTTATTCTTCTCCTCATTCAAATGCTAGTCTTGAACCTCTTGTTAGTCCATGAATCATTAGTTCTTTTACATTCTTTGAAGCTTTGTTCTTGGAGCCCATTTTCAGGTTGTGGCTCTTCCTTTTTTATTTTTGAAAGATTCTATGGGTTTTCTTGGATTCTCAATAAGTTTTGTTGAAAGTTTCAATAGGGTTTTGGTTCACCCTATATTCTCAAAGGAATGGCATTTTCTTGGTTAGAGTTTAGGTTGATGCAAGAATTTGGTGAAAGCTTGCATTAATTTTTGGTCATTCGTTCTCATTCCTTGCATTCCAGGTCACTGTCGGTCGACAGTTGGGATCAGGTTTGTCAACCGTTTGGGCTCATTGTGTGGGTTGTAGGGTGATAGGCTTCTGTCAGTCGATAGTTGGGTCTTGGACTATCGACTGTTGGGGCATTTGGCTTCTGTTTGTCGACCAACGTCCTTCGTCTATTGACTATTACCTTCGTGTGTTGACCATTGTGTTAATTTTGGTTTCTGGCTGTTGATCGTTTGTCCTCTTCTATCGATCAACTGCCATTGGGATGGATTCGTGGTCGATAAATGAGCCCAATCTGTCGACCTATTCTTCCTTGTATCTATTTGTTACCTCTTTTAATGTTTGTAAATCCCTCTCCAATTCACATATAGATTATGGATAAGTCCTATCTTTGCTCATAAATCTGATAGTCATCTTGGGCAGGGAAAAGTTGGACTTTGAGTATAAGTGGGCCATAATTATGGGAATGCATGATGTGTATGGATATATATATATATGTTGAATTTGAATATGAGTGTATAAAGATGAAATTATGCATATGTGGATCGATGTTAGTCATGATGCGAAAAATATTATTCAATCATGTGGTGGCATGTGCTTGAAATGATCAAGTGTTGTAAGATAGATATTTGTACACCTATTATTTTGCACGACGAAAAGGATATCCAAAAATACAAGGGACAAGCACTTGACGCGGTTATTGAATTCATTGAGATTATGTATGTGCATGTATTTGTTATATGTGGGGCCAAAGGTCGTATGTGAATAATGAAATGAGTGCATGACTTATATGATGTTTGGCAGAATGGCATGTGTGCATGTTGGAGTGAGGCATGACATTAACTGTTGTAATTGTTGCTGGAAGTATTATTTTGTTTCAGTTCCTATTATTCATGCCTTGATTCATATGCTCTCACTAGCTTATTATTATACTTGTTGAGCCTTGTGGCACACCTTACTTCTTTGTGTCATTCCAGGTAAAAGGAAAGATGTAATTGAGGGCGAGTCTCGTGGAGCTAGAACCCTAGGGTAGTATGTGTACACAAATATCCCAACCAAAAAGGTCAATGGGGATTTATTTTGCATTTAAATTTTTGGTTGCCCTTTTATTTTGATATGTATGGGCCATTAAGCCTAAGGAGAAATGTCAAATGAATTATATTGTAATCATTATTTTAGACTTATGTTGTTCATAAATCAAATTCGAGTTGTAATTATTTTGAATTATGCATCTGTATCAATTTTGTGGGGACCTTCTTTCGGATTCCGATGATAGCGGGATATCCGGGTTACATAAATCATAGACAAAAATGGTTTTTTTCACCCTCACTAAGTGGTTAATCACTTACCTTCACATATTCAAATGAGCAACATGGCTAAGTTAGACCAAGGTCAATGAGAAGATTGTCAAACAAAAATAACAAAAACGATTTTTAGATTATGAAGTATATACAGCTAGATATTTTTGTTTAGCCTTGGCTTCATATCATGAGTTTATGTACTTTTAAATTTTAAATTGTGTATGTTCCATTTTGTTAATGTTGTGCATGATAATTAATTCATATGTAGTGATATATAAACCAATGGTTATTGGATTGTAAGATAACTTGTTATGGATGTTTGAAAATGAGGACGTCAATATACGATTATATTGTAATACTAATATGGCTTTAATGGAATTCCTACTTTGTGCTTATGTCTTGGACTATATTTTTCCTAAAAACTAAATGTTGAAATCTTTGAGGAATATTAATTGAAAAAGGATTTTTCTATATTTAGTTATGAGTGACTTGTAAAACATATCCAAAAATGACCTACTTAAAATGGAACACTACTACAAACCAAGGGGGAGATGAATCATGTTCTTAATACGCTTTAGTTACTTATCCATGTGCTTATGTCTTGGAATTATGTTTTTTATTAGTGGTTGTGACATATGAACCACACTTATGATGATGTTTTGGAATTATGTTTATGCTTATGTGATGTATAAACTACATAATGTGTATGCTTTGATCATTGAATCTTGACAAGTTATGTTTGATGTCTTATGAATTGAGATGATGCATATGTTTAAAATCAATAACCTTTCCATATCCTATGAAATGATTTAATTGCTAATGTATGCATAGAATGATATTCTTAAAGGGTGTACTAAACCTCTCTCAGAAGTCTATTAAGAAATAGGCATTTTCTTAGGGTAAGTCTCTTAGAACACACAATTTTTTTCATAAAAAAAGGAGAGATTGTTAAATATCAAGGGTATAATAGGTATATTTTGATGATATCAAAAAATTGAAGCCTATATAAAATTTTTGAAGTTTATGTTCCAACAAAACCTAAAATGCATCGAATCACCTTATGGGACTTCAATTAACTTAAGTTGTCATTTTGGTCCACTAAGTCATATAGAAAGATGAGGTTGCTCTCTAGACAAATTCAATCCACCTAAGTAGCATCTTTGATTGACCAAAATGGGATAGAAAGGTGCAATCACTCATTTGATCACTTCGATAGACAAAAGTTGATCGTTTAGTCTGCTCAAGTATTAAAAAAAGGGTTGGGTCAGTTATTTGTTAAATTTGAATCATCTTAAACTTATCTTGGGTTGACTAAAAATTGTCGAGAAGATTAAAATGCCGCATACATCATAGAAGTCTTTTTTGTGTCCTTTATTCTTCACTTTGTCAGTCATATGTCTTATATCTTATTGTTGTGCCATAACAATTTCAATGGGGAGCAATTGGATTTTTTCAAGCAAAATCATATTCAAGAAAGATGTTGTGGCAGTGGGATTCTTTCAATAGAGTAGAACTCTTGTTAGTGTGCTTCTTTAGGCAAAGGCCAAGGCATCATCTCAAGAAAAAGCACGACCAAATGCTCCCGACAAGGCCTTAGCCAAGTCCAAAGCACCTTTACGGCAAGACCAAAACACCCTCTCGATGACTGACACATGTCAACACCCAAAATTCTTAGAAATCAAGCCCTATAAATACCCAAGTACAAGACTTAAAAAGGGATCCAAAAATTTTGGTAAACTCTAAACACTTAGAACGTTTCTACTATTTTTCTTGGGAGTATTCGTTTCTCATAGGTACTGACTTAAGCATCGGAGGGTCATCACCGGTGATGTAATACCCGGGGATGATTTGAGGTTATAAATAATATTTAATGAAGGGTACAAGTGAAATTATCAAAAGAATAAGGCTATAGGACACACTATCGAAGTCTTAAGTGACCGAATCGATCAGAGGGAGTAACCCGGACCCTAGATAGCCAAGAAAACTGGTATAGTATCGACAAGTGATTCGAATTATGATTTTTAGTGATGAAAGAAGTGGGATCGAAAACAGTTTTCAGTACAGGTAAAATGCAGCTGCAAATCAGGCTCAGAAATCGAATTGTTATAGGGGACTTCCGGGAGGTTAACGGAAGCATGAAGGGGTTTCAGTTTTTCGTAAGGAATAACCTTTCAGTGGTTTTGGGATGAAACAATAGCCCGGAAAGGACACTAGGGCAAAATCGTCATTATCAAATAACTTTGAAGTTATAAATTTTACGTTTTCGGTATTAAAATGCAAATTAATTGAATCTTTGAGGGCATAGTTGCAATAAGGGAATTAGTCAAGTGAAATTAAGATGGAAATTTAGGGGTTAATGTGTAATTTGTTTATATTAATAGAGTAATATATAATTATATATATATATACTCTCATGTGCGTGTGTGCTGATGGAAGCTGTCGAGAAGCTTCATGGCCGATTTTGCTTGGAGTGGTGGCCAAGTTTTGATGCAAGTGGATGTAAGAGTGGTGTCCAAGATAGTTATGTCGGTGGAGAGCCTATAAATAGGGAGCAAATTAAGAGCAAATGGCAGGAATGGAAATGGAGAAATGGTAGCAAGCGACGATGGCAGAAACAGAGCAAGATGATGCTGGCCGAGAGAGAGCTTAGCGACGAGCAGTGACCACGTGATCGAGGGGGTGGTCGGAAGTGGCCGAAGCTGGCTGTAATAGGCGGACAACAACCATGGCCACAAGCCGCGGCCATGGCAGCATGAGTGTGAAGCTCACAGTGGCTGGACAGCGAGTGGAGGGCGGCCAGCACACGAAGCAGCTGCGCGCAGAAAGGCTCGATGGTGACCGGTGGGCGTCCGAGGAGGCTACCAGCGTGGGCGAAAGCAGTCATGGTAGCTGCAGAGCTGCCATTGTAGCAGCTCAGCGGAAGCACGCAAGAGCTGCGAGCAGTAAGCAGGGAGATCGGAAGCGCGCTGGGGTGGCCGGAGGCGACGCACAGCGACGTTGGCAGGCCGCGGCGGCCGACGGGAGGGCCAGGCCGGTCGTGTCGAGCTGGTTGGCAGTGCTGGTGCACAGAAGGAAGCATGGAGGAAGAAGAAGCAGGGGAGAAGAAAGAAAGAAGAAGAAAAGAAAAGAAAAGAAAAGGAAAATAGAGAAAAAGGAAAGAAAAATTGGAAAAATTGGGGAAAATTCTCGAAAAAATCCCAGAAAATTATGAGGATTAATTTGAGGCTATAGGAGCATGCCAAAGCCAGGAACTTACTCAGACGCGCATTTTAAAGCTTAGCACGCATTGCAAGGCAGAAATTGACTTGTCGAATAAGGTGAGTGGTCTGACTCTAGTTTTACCCTTGTTTTGGAAATGTCTTGGTGTGAATGTAGTGAGTTCAGGTAAGCAGTCTTACCAGAACTCGGGATGCTATGCTTATGCGTTTTATTCATGTATTCATAACATCATTTGCATATTGATCATGTGATATATTGCATCAACTGTTTTTACTTGCAAAAGAGTCGGTGCATGGCGTGTGATTTCCATGTCATTGGGGCATTGATTTTCCTGTCGTTATTGGGTCCGTATGGGACGGGATGAGGTCTTCTTGAGAATGTGACAAGGTTAATCCTAGTGAACGAGTGACACGGTAGGGCACTTGAGAGATTAAGTATGTCACGGTAAGGTCAACCCCAACGGTGTATGGAATGTGTTTTCCACGGGAGGTTGAGTATGTCAGGGAGATTTCTCAAGATAGACGTGTTGCATGTTGTCATTGTTTGTATATGCCATGCTCATATGTTGTTCATGCATTATGTAAATTGTTCCATGCCGTCACTTAGATGTTTTGTCATCTAACCTGGGTTATGCCCCTAGAACGTTCAATGTTCCAGCCAGAGACTACTGCGAGGGCAAGTACATGGTGGGTTGAAGGTCATGGTGCTTAGATTGATAGTCGTTGTAACATTTTGGGGTTTTAGTATGTATTTCAGCTTGTGTATGAATAGTTGCACGATAACTTTGTTATCATTTGGGTTATCTGTATTACGTATTTTGTTATGGAAATACTATGTAAGAATCACGGTGTTTGATGTTAATGTATCAATTGCGTTATGATATGTCTCGTTTAGTTGTTAAGATTATTGATCTTGTTAAGTTAAACGGGCAAGACTGGGGTTTTTGGGATCCTGCGTGTGCATGTGAAAGTTGTTCATGAAGCATCGCTCGTGATGATGTTATTTAAAAAAAAAAGATTCCCGAAAATACCCTTATAGTGACACACCTGGCGAGGCGGGGTGTTACAATTGGTATCAGAGCCCTAGGTTAAAACCCTAGGATGGTTAAGCTAGGTTGTTGAACTTAGCATGGTTAGAACTGTTAAACGAGAACTTAGAACAGGGTTATGGATTCTAAGAGACATTCGGAACATAGATGAAAATGGTATGGAGACGCTTGAGATGTGGGATTTGAGGCTTTTAACTTGAATATACTTTTGGTGACAAGAAGAGATGAACAAATTCTATTCATGTTTCGGGCACATCAGTGGGAGGTGAGAGAGCCGATAATAAGAGTCATTAAAGGGACATAGATATATGATCAGCAAAACGTTAGAAGAATGAGTACTTTGGTGATTCTAGTGCAACTTGAAGCATAGTACAAAATCTCTTCTGGAAAAATTTTAGTAAACTGTTTTAGTATCTCCCGTTTGGGACGTGTTAACAATGGTGATGTCGTGCCCTAACAAAATAACTGAAATGATTGAGGTTACTAGAAGAACTCATCAAGGGACGTGGGAGAGTAAGAATAACTTGTAGCTAATGTAAGTTTTAAGGTAGAGTTAGATATCCGAAGTGGAGTCATAAGAGGAACATATTTAGCTAGAGCCAACTAGTGGAAATCCTGAATGGAGACTTAGGGAAAAAGAAATTGATGGATCGTAAAGACAAAATCCCTACTTAGAGATTTGGGGGTTTGTCGATTAAAGTCTTTGAGATTATTAATTAGACCTTGCTAAGTGATAGAACGTTGGATTGGGAGTTAGCATCCAACGATATGAGTCGAATGTAAGGTTGGTTCGATAAACCATAACTGAGGATTCGTAAGATCTGGAAACCGTAGATTGGAGATCATTAGTTAAAATCATTCTCACTAAATGTTGGGATAACTAGTGGTTATTAAGAAGAAACAAGCTATGGACGATTAGTCTGATATGACATAACCTAATTGTAAGTCAAGTATTGATCGGATGGTATAAGAACTCGAGAGAAAGAATGACTCAGTATAGATCGAGGATCCTAAGAAACGACTCAAAGTAAGAAACCCGAGATAGTTTAATAAGCGCTTTTTGAGGGTTTTAGGAATCCAAAAATAATAGTGAGTATATTGAGATATAAGGACCAGATTGATGACAAAGAAAATAAGGAAAGATTACCATAAGGAAATAGTATTTGTTGGTTTAATAGGTAACGAGGGTTAGGGTGTAGCCTTGAGTCTTATGGAAGTTTTAACAGAAGAAAAAAATTGTATCGAGGACACTAACCTAGGATTAGATGAGGAGATCAAATCAGAATTAATTGAGGATCAAATCCTTGTTTGAGGTATTCCGGAAGTCTGTCTTGGTGGTAACCGGTATGTTCAGAGTGATAATAGAAGTTTTCTCTTTAAGTGGAACCTTTAAGTGTACTTCCAATTTATTTTTCTTATGAATAGTCATTACTAGACAAAGAGGGAGCGATTGTAACTTAGCTATGGTTAGGGTTTCGACCAAAAAAAAAAAAAAATAAGATATGAGACGTGAAGTTCGCATGTTTTGAAGATTAGACTCTTCCTTTTAGATGGAAATTTGAAAAGATCTTTTTACTTGTAGAGGATTTGCATAATGAAACCTTACGTGAGTATCTAGGGATTGAAAATGACATAGGAATCAATTATGAACTAGGGATTTGTAATTTAGGAGAAAACCATGAAGATTAGGAAGATATTGGAATAAGAGAATTTCGAGTTTTGATGTTTCTAAGGAAAATAATTAGCAAGGTGTGCGGTAGCCGGATCAAAAATTATACGCACAAAGGGTCGTATGAAAGATAAGTCCTTATAAGCCACATAGTTAGCACGATAAAGGGGTAATCATATAGGTCATGGCTTGAGTTTTAAGGCACTAAGCAAATGAGATAGGACTTATTAAAGCTTGATTAAGCTCGTAAAGATATCTTGGAACATGGTTAGATCCTAACAAGTTGAAGTTGATCCTAATAGATTCAAAGAGAGAAATAGGATTGATGATTCATAAAGTGAGGTGTCAAGTT
Source organism: Diospyros lotus (assembly GCF_014633365.1). NCBI lineage: Eukaryota > Viridiplantae > Streptophyta > Magnoliopsida > Ericales > Ebenaceae > Diospyros > Diospyros lotus. The sequence goes on from NC_068345.1 coordinate 22,447,506, forward strand.
GAAATAGGATGTTAGAAACATATACAGGAAGGCAGAGCTTTTAGAACTAGAGTTATGATAGATGGAGCACATGATTGTGACATAAGGAGTATAATTTTCGAATATGATAAATAGTGCTGGGTGGATTTCTAGTGGTATTGGAGGAAATGATTATAACACCTGTAAGGGTACCAACAAGAACGTGAGGTTCTATGGTAAGTTGGAAGCTAAAGAAGATTAGATTGTAGACGAAAATCCAAGATACTAGGAATGGTTGGAACGAGAATGCACTACTCAATTGGGTATTATTTTCAGAAAAGAAAATTGAGAATCCAGGAGATCAGGGATTTAGATTAGTGAGAATCACTATAGCTCTTGGAGATGGAACAAGGAGTTCTAGCGTAGTGATAACACTACTGATGCTTGGCCTATAACAACGGATCTAAGCCTAGGGACCAAGGCAGAGGACTGGTGGTTAGCTCGCGATTTGGGGTGTGATACCCATGAGTCAGAGCAACACAGTGAATTGTGGAGACAGTCAGGTGCTAAGGTTTAGGCGGCAACGTAAATGTTATGTACGGATTAGAATCCAAGTTCCAAGGGACTGGAGCATCGTGGTTGGATCCCTAACCATTATAAAAAGGTTGAAGGCATGGAAGACGACCTAAGCTGGACAATTGTGATGTGGATTTTGATAGTCAAAAAGAGAATCAAAAGAAATAAATGAAATCTCAAGTAAAGAAAAAATGTTTGGTGAGCTATTATCGGGGATTTGTGGAAAGATTCTTTTAGGATAATTGCATCCACGACAGAAACTCATGAAATTATGGCCATTACTAAGTGATGACTTAGAGTTGAATAGTGATTTTGTTCATAGGTAGAGGAAGGTTGTAACCAGGAGAGGAATAATCTCTGGTATAGACATGTGTTGTGGATTTACCTAGGAAATGTGTTTCCAGATTAAGCAGGTGGTAGGACGATTGTTTTTCAGATATAGCATTTTGGAAGAATTTAATTACGATTATTGACCTGGTTTTGGTTGAGTGTATTTAATATTATGCGCCCTAGGAATTGTGAGCAATTGGCTTTGATTTAGTTATCTTGAATATAATTAGAACAATAGTAGGTATATCTTGGTACTCTCAAGAACATGAGTTTTCAGTTCCACTATGGAAATTTTATTTGGGTTGTAAGACAGTAGGCTAAGCTATTAAAGTTATGCTAGGTGTTGCCGAAAATCCAATGAGAATCAAAAGTTGTCCCGTAAGGTTTTCATTTGAGGAAATTGTGTGAAAACTAGACCACCTAAGAGGGACAAGATTAAATCTATTCTTAGGATCGAAGATCGGGGATCTTGTCTAACTCAATAGAGAAACTGTTTCTCACGTGGGAAGGATAAGGGAAAACATCGATTAGTTGAGATAGAGCAATTCGGCGGTACTAGGTTGGATACAACAAATGATGTGTGTGTCTAAGTACTCGAGATGATAGTATAATTATGGAATGTTGTTTTGTGAACGAGGAATTAAAATGTCACTAGAGTTCTGTATTGAGACAAATTGATCGGATTTATGGATAGTGTTTGGAAGAGAAATAGTAACATGCCAGGATGTTAGGTTGCTGTAAGAGAAACCGTGTTCTTGATAGACCTAAATGGATGATTTGCATGACCAGCTGTAAGAGGCTAAGAAATTATCTCTAAAGTTAATATGCAATCGAGGTACTGGTAATTGAGAGAAAGGTACGCTGAGTTAGTTCAATGTTATCAATTTTTGTGCAATTATGGCAGATGAGTTAGTTCAATGTTATCAATTTCTGTACAATCATGGTAGATAAGTTAGTTCAATGTTATCAATTTCTGTGTGATCATGGCATATGCATTAGTATAAGAATGGGTTGGGAGAGTTATTAGTCAAATAAAATAGGTTTTGAGGACACAATTAAAAGTGATATTGGGTTTTATAAATTATTTTGGGATTCGTGTAGCCACCGGTATAGAGCTACAACAGGATATTCTGGAAAATAAGTAAGATGCTTGGTAAGCATGGATCGTGTTAAGATATAAGTTATGAATGAGTATTAAGGATTAGGAATGGTATTTAAGATATTTCAATTGGGAGTCATTAGCGATTGTGATGATATAATTATCATGGACCAAATTTCGAGGATGAAATTTATTAAGGAGAGGAGAATGTAATACCCGGGGATGATTTGAGGCTATAAATAATATTTAATGAAGGGTACAAGTGAAATTATCAAAAGAATAAGGCTATAGGACACACTGTCGCAGTCTTAAGTGACCGAATCGATCAGAGGGTGTAACCCAGACCCTAGATAGCTAAGGAAAATGGTATAGTATCGACAAGTGATTCGAATTATGATTTTTAGTGATGAAAGAAGTGGGATCGAAAATAGTTTTTTGTACAGCTAAAATGCAGCTGCGAATCAGGCTCAGAAACCAAATTGCTATAGGGGACACTTCTGGGAGGTCAACAAAAGCATGAGGGGGTTTCAGTTTTTCATAAGGAATAACCCTTCAGTGGTTTTGGGATGAAACAATAGCTTGGAAAGGACACTGGGGCAAAATCGTCATTATCAAGTAACTTTAAAGTTATTAATTTTACGTTTTCGGTATTAAAATGCAAATTAATTGAATCTTTGAGGGCATAGTTGCAATAAGGGAATTAGTCAAGTGAAATTAAGATGGAAATTTAGGGGTTAATGTGTAATTTGTTTATATTAATAGAGTAACATATAATTATATATATATATATACTCTCATGTGCATGTGTGCTGATGGAAGCTGCCGAGAAGCTTCATGGCCGATTTTGCTTAGAGTGGTGGCCAAGTTTTGATGCAAGTGGATGCAAGAGTGGTGTCCAAGATAGTTAAGTCGGTGGAAAGCCTATAAATAGGGAGCAAATTAAGAGCAAATGGCAGGAATGGAAATGGAGAAATGGCAGCAAGCGACGATGGCAGAAATAGAGCAAGATGATGCTGGCTGAGAGAGAGCTTGGCAACGAGCAGTGACCAAGTGATCAAAGGGGTGGTCGGAAGCGGCCGAAGCTGGCCGCAATAGGCGGACAACAACCATGGCCACAAGCCGCGGCCATGGCCGCATGAGCGCGAAGCTCACAACGGCTGGACAGCGAGCGGAGGGCGGCCAGCACACGAAGCAACTGCGCGCAGCAAGGCTCGATGGTGACCGGTGGGCGTCCGAGGAGGCTACCGGTGTGGGCAGAAGCAGTCATGGCAGCTGCAGAGCTGCCATTGCAGCAGCTCAGCGGAAGCACGCAAGAGCTGCGAGCAGTAAGCAGGGAGATCAGAAGCGCGCTGGGGCGGCCAGAGGAGACACATGGCGACGTTGGCAGGCCGCGACAGTCGACGGGAGGGCCAGGCCGGTCGTGTCGAGCTGGTCGACGGTGTTGGTGCGCATAAGGAAGCATGGGGGAAGAAGAAGCAGGGGAGAAGAAAGAAAGAAGAAGAAAAGAAAAGAAAGAAAATAAAGAAAAGGAAAATAGAAAGAATGGAGAAAAAGGAAAGAAAAATAGGAAAAATTGGGAAAAATTCTTGAAAAAATCCCAAAAAATTATGAGGATTAATTTGAGGCTATAGAAGTATGCCAAAGCCAAGAAATTACTCAGACGCGTATTACGAGGCAGAAATTGACTTGTCGAATAAGATGAGTGGTTTGGCTCTAGTTTTACCCTTGTTTTGGAAATGTCTTGGTGTGAGTGTAGTGAGTTCAGGTGAGCAGTCTTACCAGAACTCGAGATGCTATGCTTATGTGTTTTATTCATGTATTCATGGCATCATTTACATATTGATCATGTGATATATTGCGTCAACTGTTTTTACTTGCAAAAGAGTCGGTGCATGGTGTGTGATTTTCATGTCATCGGGGTATTGATTTTTCTATCGTTATTGGGTCCGTATGGGATGGGATGGGGTCTTCTTGAGAATGGGACAAGGTTAATCTTGGTGAACGAGTGACACGGTAGGGCACTCGAGAGATTAAGTATGTCGCAGCAAGGTCAACCCTAACGGTGTGTGAAATGTGTTTTCCATGGGAGGTTGAGTATGTCAGGGAGATTTCTCAAGATAGACGTGTTGCATGTTGTCGTTTGTCTGTATATGCCATGCTCGTATGTTGTTAATGCATTGTGTAAACTATTTCATGACGTCACTTAGATGTTTTGTCATCTAACCTGGGTTATGCCCTTGAAACGTTCAATGTTCCATCCAGGGACTGCTGCAAGGGCAAGGACATGGTTTGTTGAAGGTCATGGTGCTTAGATTGATAGTCGTTGTAACATTTTGGGGTTTTAGTATGTATTTCAGCTTGTGTATGAATAGCTGCACGATGACGTTGTTATCATTTGGGTTATCTGTATTACGTATTTTGTTATGGAAATACTATGTAAGAATCACGGTGTTTGATGTTAATGTATCCGTTGCGTTATGATATGTCTCATTTAGTTGTTAAGATTATTGATCTTGTTAAGTTAAACGGGCAAGACTGGGGTTTTTGAGATTCTGCGTGTGCATGTGAAGGTTGTTCATGAAGCACCGCGACTGATGATGTTATTTAAAAAAAAAAAGATTCCCAGAAATACCCTTATAATGACATGCTTGGCGAGACGGGGTGTTACAGGTGAGGATTCTTGCAAGCCTTCTAACTCTTTTTGTGAGTATCAACAGGAAGATAGAGCATTCTTGCGGCAACATCCTTGCAGCAACACCTTTTCTCTTGGCAATTACATCCTTGTGGCAACACATTTTCTCTTGGAATTGCATCATTGTGGCAATCACATTCAACATTCATGTTCACTTAGTAAAGGCTTTTGTCCTTGCGACAACATCTTTTCTCTTGGCAATTACATTCTTGCGGTAACACATTTTCTCTTGGAATTACATCCTTGCGGAACTATCATCCTTGTGGAAGTCACATTCAACATTCATGTTCACTTAGTAAAGGCTTTGGTCTTTGTGGCACTCTCATCCTCACGGCACTCACATCCTTGTGGCAATTTTGTTCCTCTAGGAAATCACGGTACCCTCAGCAACCTGTACCATTTCATCAGCATAAATCCTCTTTTAGCACTATCATTTGTCTTGGACACCAAGCTCGAGCACCAACATTAGCTAATCCCACGTCATAAAGTCTAATTATTGTATTTTTAGCAACAACACTTATACTTTCACACCCACATACCCACACATGCACTTAACCTTAAACAACTAAGTCAAAAGTATCTTTTCTCCTTCTGCTTAATAATACAAAGGAACACTAAGTTGCACAAAAACAGAAATAAGGAAACGAAATTTTTCCAAAAAAAGTAAGAAATATAAACAAAGGGTAAAAGTGTAAGTAAAAAATATAGGGCCTTTTTTGTAAATATAATTTTTAATATATAACTTTATAAATAATAGTTATTCAATTAACAATGACATCAAGCAATTGACAGCAAGAGGGAACAGAGATCGGAGTTGGAAATGGTGACCTCGCAAGTAATTGCACCGAGAAATTGATGACAAAAAGGAAGTAATGAGCCATTGGAGTTGGAAATGACGACCTCATGAGCAATCGCACTGAGCACTGAGCAACTAACCAACAAGGGAATAACGACAAAGAGAATATCGGTCACAATAAGAGATAAAAGGATTGAGTTAGGAGATGATTTTGGATTTCATATAAGAGAAATTAGGGTTAGGGCGCAAGGACTGTGGAGTGAGGAGAAGAAATTCAAGAAAATATTGATTATATACTTTCTAGTTAGAGATGAAATTTCTTCCATCTCTAACGAGTGTTCGTCGCAGGAAACACATTTCCAATCGGAAACACGTTTCCAATAGTTTAGCTTTATTACAAAGCACTTCCAAAAAATTTTCTAAAATTACATAAATGGCCTAGATGTTTTCAACATTTTTGAAATGAGAAACGTCTCAAAAACACCAAATGTGTTTTCATGCATCAGAGATGAGACATCCTCTAAAAATGTGTCTTATTTCTGATTTTGAGGTGATGAATTTCAAATGACTAGAGAAAGCTATCTTCATCTATAATCTCAGTTGGTTATGTACCCATTGTCCCTTATCTACCAAATCAATGTGTCCTAATATCTCTAAAGCACAAAGTTTCTTGGGAATTTCATACTAAAAGTCAGAATATCATATTATCTCTACTAATTTTAAAACTCATTTCATTTCAAAAAAACGTTCAAATTTTTGTGTTATCTACAAAACATCTCTACAATATATATGTATATATATATTTGATTGAAAATTAGTGAATAGTTTAACTTGCATATAAAAAACCTTATAAATTTTGGTTGTCCTCTACAAATTAAGCTAATAAATATATTTCTATTAAATCTCAAATTTTTTCTTTTTGAATTTCAAATTGATGAAGAAAAAGGTTTCAATAGTCATTTTCCCCTTAAGAAGTCTATAAAAAGGGAGTTAGCTTCATTGAAGAATCACTTACAAAATTTAAAGTATTTAAAGCCAAAAAGAAAAAAAAAGTGCATTCAAGTTCCTAAAGCTTGTTGGTTGTGCATACCCACTATTTTCTTTGTGTTTTTATTGCTCTCCAAATTTGTGTAAATTAGTTGTATTTGCTCACCAATCGTGTGAGGGGTTATTTTAGATAGATTGTGTTAGTGTTCTTGCATTTTGCAAGGGATTGTAAAGTAATTTGAGGGGTTATTTTTCTGAAGTTATGTTAGTGTTCCTGCATTTTGCAAGGGATTGTGAGATTCTAGCTCCTATCAAAAGGTAGGATTCTTTATTCACATAGTAGAGTCCTTAAGCATAGTCTTCAGAAGAGAGGATAAGGCTCTTAAAGTTAAACCTCTATCAATATTACGTGTTACTCGTGCTTATTTATTGCTCTAATTTCACTATCTTGTATGTTTTGCAAGAACACTAAAATTTGGATCATATCATAGAAAAAGTTTTCAAAAACCTAAATCACCCTCTCATCTTGGGTTATTTTCTGGGTAACAAGGAGGAAGGAATTAGAAAAAAGAAAAAAAAAAAAAAACACCCTTGAATTTTCAATTTAATAATATGCTAGGAAGAATGAGTGTTATGAACTAATGTAGAATGATAGAGTGATATCCTATGAGTCTCAATAATTGAGACCCCATGAACAAAATTATCTAACCTATCAGCTAGAGTTGGTTGCAATATTATAGGCCCTAAAGGTATGAAGACATTATCTCTATAGCGAGAAGTTTAATATTACATGGACCACAAGAGTTTGAAATATATATTTTCCTAGAGGGAGCTGAACATAAGGTAATATCAGTGGATAAAGTTCTTAAAGGAGTAATGGTTGTACCATTGATTATCATCTAGGTAGAGCCAAAGTTGGTGCATATGAATTGAGTCATCGAGACCCTTCTTTTTGGTGTTTAGATGGATGCTTAGTGAGTGGCAATTCTTGGAAGCTATCAATATATTAATAATCAGCATGGAGTCAAAGGTTTATTCTGGCTTGGTAGCTACCTTGATAATGCAATTTGATCTACCAGATTAGATTTGACAGGCCATAGTTATGGACCTAAGAATTCGTCAATTGTTGATGAATAAGACCAATCGAGGAAATTTGAGCTTGAGTTTCGAGAAGGAATACTTCAATTTAGGAATAGAGTTTATTAGCCAATTGTTATATAGCATGAGGCGCACCAAACCAAGTATAGAATACACCTTGGGTGACAAAGATGTATAGGGATCTCAAAGCGTACTGGTGGTCAAGGATGAGGAAAAGTGTAGTCTATAGATTAGTTTTGTGTGACATGACACAGAATCAATGTAGAGCACTAGAAACCAACGAGTCAATTATAGCCATTAAAATTCCATAATGAAAATCAAATCACATGGCAATAAATTTTGCGAATGACACCAAATTCTTTTCCAATGTATAATTCTTAAATTCACGAAGGGTGTTAAAATCTTTCTCTTTATTAAAGTTCTAATCAATCAATAGTGTACAACATTTTTACACCTTTGGAATGGGAAAAAAATGTACATTAACAAACTTAATTGATTAGATGGAAAGTAAAATGCTAATGGAATTGAGGTCGGAGAAGAAACTAAAGGTTTGATTTCCACGAAAAGCTCGTAGAAAAGAGGCATCAAAAAGCACTTCCAAAGAGAAAACTCTCAAGCATAGTTCCAAAAGTTTTGTCCATGCCAAATTTATAGGACAGACTTTGCATGGGTTGATTGCTTCTTATCAAATAAAGCAAGCCCATCTAAACTTGCTTTAGAGTTGCATTAAAAGAAGAGCACAACATGACATGTCTTTCCTTCACCGCCTTTGTTCTTTTCTATCCATCTTTTTCTTCCCTTTGTGAAACACATGGATCGATTCAACTATTGGTTATTATTCTTCTTCTATGTATATAGGTTGTATAACTCGAAGTGTATTACTCTATGTAATTTAAATAGTATATTTTATAACAAGAAAATATAAGACTTCTTGTATTGTATAAAACCATTTGACATTATACAATATGCAAATAACTTGTTCCCTTATACATGATACAGATTTCATCATGTCCACACAATTGAATTGTAGGGGGGAACATAAAGGCAGTTGGATCACATGCACAGCTTCCTCTTTTTCTTGCTCTCTTCTCTTCTTTTCATAGTGTGGCTGAAAAACGTTAAAAATTGGTGGGATCCGAAGGGTCCCAACAATCAACGCTGATGCTGATCCTGCTGCGGCTGCTCCTCAATCCAAGGGATTCCATTTGATCATAAAAGACCCATCTGGGCCCTCCATCATCTTCACGATTGTTTCTTGCTCTTTTTCCTTTTTTTTTTTTTTTTTTTTTGTGTGGTTAATCATCACGTATGATTCAGCTTACAAAAGCAAAGAAGATTGCATTCGCATCGAAGTATGTTCATAGAATTGCTTATAATGGTCATGGATTGATCAGTTTGGGAAGGGCTAGCTTTCATTATCATCAAAGCATTTGTGCAGATTAATGTCCCCCGTTCTAATTTATAGACTGGTTTTCTACGTTATTAATTAAATAATTTAAAAGTTATTTCAAGAAAATGTGGGATTTAGATATTATTAAGAAAATTAAAAAATAATTAATTTAGAAAATGCTGAAATCATGTCTCCAGTACGTACGTTGTCTCTTCTTTTAATACATGGATGTTGCTGTCGTAAAATAAAATAACACATAATAAATTACCATTTACCACCCACATAGATGCTTGATGGTATTCGTATCTTCAAGACTTCAACTAAGTTCAACGAGTTCTCTAGCTCTAAACTTTATCTTTCATCCAGACTATTATTTAAACAAAAAAAATGATATCCTTATAAACTTGCCGTATAAAAATACCAATAAACAGATAAAATATTGATATTTCAACAATTACAAGCTACTTTAAATTAACATATTTCAAATACTAGCAGAATACAGATCACCTATCCTACCCGAAGAGATGCATATATATATATATACATAGCTAATTAAAATCAGTTCCGACTACAAATGAAATTGCAGTCTGAAGGACCAAAATGACACCATTTTGGCCCCCTTTTGCCTCCTCTCTTCTCTTCCTCTTCTTCTCTTATCTTCCTCCTCTCCCCTCTCCCATGAGTGGAGAGCTTCTCAAAATGAATAATACTTGACTTGTGCAAATGTAAAAATGTAATATACATGTATTCAGACATCTTATTCAATTTGGTTCATGTCATCATAATATATGTTTGTGTAATTGTTGTATTGTTTGAATATTACGATTGGAATTACGTTGCCTGTAATGTGATGAACAAGGTGTGTTACTGATGAATGAATATGGTTTAGTTGCCATAAATTTAAAATTGTGATTGTAGTGATATTGCTAGGATTTTGATTGATTATATTATGTGAAAATTGTGACAGTGACAAATATTTTCTTAATAAAACAGGATGATTCTTCATCTTATAAAATAAGGGAAAACAACTAAAAGATCTACACATCAATGGACTACAAGTGAAGACTTTGTTTTAATTAAGAGTTATTTGGACCTTGTCAACCAAGGAGGACGACGAGAGACAATGGGACTTCCAAATTTATATACTTAACACAACTTGAAAAATGTATGAGTGAAAAGAATCTTAATTAATTGCAAAATCAAGGGTGCTCCTCGCATACAATTCAGATGAAGTTGTTGAAATGTTAAAGTCATAATGCCTCTGGATTTGGTTGGAAGAACACAATAATGCGTGACTTGTGAAATTGATACGTGGGATAGATGACTTAGGGTAAGTAATATACAAAAATATTTTTAAGTAAATTAAATTTTGTAAATGTTTATATTGGAGATAGTTATATGCCTTTCTTATTAGAATTACAGGGACAACTAGCTACTACGGGGCTTAGGAATAAACCTTTCCATACATGGTTGGGAAAGGACAAGACAACTGGAGAAGGAGCAGATGACCCACTAGATTTAGTGGAGAATATAACACAGGAGGAGATAGAAATGCTATAAACCTTTTGATAAAGAAACGTTTGATGTTGACCATCTTAACTTTGTTCAAGAATTCTCTATTGGCACACCATCAGCAAAACTAGTTTAGAAGGAAAGGGAGGCATCTTCATCTCGAAAGAGGGGTTAAGGTAAAAAAAAAAATGCAAGATGATGGATTTTATAACACTAGAAAAACTTACGGAGATTACTAACCAAGTTGATAATGGAATTGACAAATTGGCTAATTGCTTTCAGTTCATGGCTGATGATGTAGATAGAAAGACAAAACTCTATGACGTTTTGCTTGGTATCGATGGCTTGAGCAGTGAAGAGGTTGCCAATGCTACAAAAATCTTCTCATCGGACACATCTAAAACTAGCTTGCTTTTCTCAATGTTTGATCATGTGAAGTTGGTTTATGTTTAGGAAATTACTTAGTAAATCTGCTTAGTACAGAAGAAGATGTACACGTGAAGTTAGTTGGGTACTTAATTGATTTTGGTTGTCAGTTTTAGATACGACTAGAGGGATCTTATGTTTTAACATTTGACACTCATTAGAATATGGGGTTAGTTTATGTCTTGAATTTCAAGGCTCATTGGTATATGTATGATGATGTTCTACCTTTGTGTTTAGTTTTGATGATGAAAAATAATACCTTGTTTTATCCCTAAGTCATGAGTTAAGTCTATGGTTTTCAACAAAAATCAATTTCAAATGTTTTGTTAAAATAAAAACCAAAAAGATTTATCATTTTTTATATTAGTTGGAGATTTGCAAAGTCAAGTATTTAGTCTTAAAAGAATCTCCTAAAATGATTTTCAAATTAGCTTTGAAGTCGTTGGTCAACATAGAGCTAAAATTGTTCTAAGGCAAAAGACCATCTTTAACATATATGTGTTTGATGAAAATCCAATCTTAAGTATGAAAAATCATTTATGTTAATCTCATACTTCAAAATAAGCTTTCATATTTTGAAACTTGCATGAAAGGTTTTGGCTTGAAACTTAATTGTATGAAAAATCCTTTAGTTCATGCATCATATCTTGAAACTCATTTTGATAACGTTTCAATATTTTTTCTAAGTCTGGAAGACTAGCACCTTATAAGGAGACATATATGAAAATGTTTCCTTTTTAGAAAACTAACTCCCGGTAATTCAATAGCTAACATTCATTAGTGATAAAATGATTTTTAACGAATTTTTCAAGAAATAGAAAGTGTATATCTTGGAGGTGGTAAAATCGCAAAATCCTAAGTTCCTACTAAAATCCAAATTCTACTTTTTTATTCTTATGGATTTTGATTTTTTAGATATTTTTAGTGAATCCAAATGGGGGGTACTTTCTTATTTACATTTATGTATTCAAGTAAATGGAAGGTAAAATATAAATTAAACAAAATGAGGACATTTACTTAAACTAAAGAAATGTAAATATGTGGTGATGTTTTGTATTAATCAAGTGTGCTTCTACATGTTATCTGTTAAGTTTCCAGATTTTCCAAGAAGATAGTCGACTATGTTGTTTAGTGCTGTCGACTATGCATAAGGATAGTCGACTATGCTTGTTTAATCTGTCGACTATATATGGCCTCTGTCGACTATATTTCATTCTGTCGACTATGTTTGTTCATGAATTTCAAAATTTTCTGTGTAATTTTTGATCTGTCGACTATGTAAAAAGATCTGTCGACTATGAGATTTTTGTGTTATAAGATAGTCGACTATGGCTAGTTTTATTTGATAAAATAGTCGACTAACCTATTTTCTCTATTGACTATGTGTTTCGCAGAAAGCTTACAACGGCTATTTTTTTAAATCCCAACGGCTCCAAACGGCTATATTTCTCTTCAACTTTGTGGGACACTTATATATACATGTCATGGATGATTAAGAGAAGGCTAATGGATGGAAACGAGATGATCTAAATATTACAAATCATTTTATTCGTGCTTACAATGTTCTCTGTGCTTTCATTGTTATATTTTTCTATGCAAGACTTTGTTCTATCATTGTAAATCTATTCTTAAGCCTAGTTTTCATTGTGAGAGAACTTGTAACTAAGAGTGTTAACTCTTAGCTTCTCTCTTTCATTTGTATCGTTGTTATTTTCCTAGCTTGTGTAGCTAAAGGGCCAATTTGAGTGGGAGGTTGTAATTCCTAGTCTTGGACTAGAGGACCTACTCGGGTTGAGTAGGGGGTTGATAGTAGATGGTTTGAAAAATCCTTGGTGATGAGCTAAGGTAGTGGATTAGGCTTGGGTTAAGCCGAACCACTATAAATCTTTGTGTTCTCTCTTGCTTATGTTTCTTTTTATTTGTTTATTACTGCTAGCATTTCATTATCCTCACTTGCATTGAGTTTTTATTTTCAATCAAAAGGATTTCAAAGTTCCATCAATTATGTTTTTTTTAAAATCACCAATTCACCCCTTCTTGGTATATGCCATAGAACCTACTGTTCTAACATATGACACTATATTTTGTCTTATATCTATAGTTAATATTTATTGTATGACAGCTTGATTGATTCCAACCTAAAACAATTGTTCAATTTTAGGTTTTTTTAATTAGTTTTTATTTAAGATAATCAGAATTAAGAATGTTATTTACTATTCTTTCTTGTTATTTTCATGTATGATGAGCAGAGTATATTGAAACTTTGCTTTCACTAGTAGTAACATGTTATTCACTACGGAATATAGTATTAAACTCAGTCTAATTATCACCAAATTATGTTGGTCATGACCAAATTAAGAAGAAAAAAGCAAAAGGAGCTGGAAGTACTCCAATAAAGCATAAACAATTAAGCAACTAATCTGATTAAAGTGAAATTTTATTAAAGTATAAGCAAAAGGTGTTCCAGCATTTTTTCATGTTTTTGTTAATTTTTTATTTAAGTTAAATTTTATTTAGTGAAAGTGTGTGAGCTCTAGTCAAATCTAGTAGTTTAATTTTATGATTTTTTTTATGCTGTTTTGAATTTTGTTATTATTAAGAAATAAATATAAAAATTATGTTGTTTTGAATTTTTATTATTATATTGTTTGGTAGGTATTTATCTAAATATAAAATTTTGAATTATTCATGCGTAATAAATGTTTTTGATGTGCACAATTTGTATCACAAGTCCTAAGGGATTTTTTTAGATTTTTGAATACCTTTTTGGGAAAGTGTTTAAAATACCAAATAAATTAATGCTACTTTCCTAAAGACTTTAGTCCATACTTTCTCAGGTATACCAAAGACATCACTGTATTTGGTTGGAATTTAATTCATAGAAAGACACCTAACTGAGTTTGGAGAACCCAATGAATTTCTCAAACTTTTTCCTCTGTTAGATATCCTAGAAAAGTCTATATCTTTCCCAAGGTAGGTGTTTGCAGAATAATTCGGATCTAGAGTTATACAGCAAACTTTCTTACATTCACTAATGGGGAATCTCAACTTCTCACTTGGTAATCGTAATAAGCTAGCGATAAAGAAACTTCCACATATACATATGTATATACAACACTACTGGAAATTAGGTCTTTCTTGGAGATTAAAAACTACTATGAAAGATGGGAGAAATAGCCTAAAAACTCTTTTCCAGCAATTTTAGTGGGCGCTGGGTAGAAAGCCGTCGGGAATAATTCTTGGTAATTTACATTACCACTGCGAGAACTGTTGTCAATGAAGTTTTTACAAGCGGTTTAAAAATCGCCAACAAAAATATTCTTGGTAGTACTTTTTTGCTGAGAAAGGTTTATTGTTCCACGGTTAATGAATAGTGTTCTGATCCATTTGAACAAGTTTGTCATTGTATTTATCAATGATATATATATTGGTATATTCTACTAGTGAGGAGCATGAGAGACACTAGAGAGAAGTATTCCAAACACTTAGGAGGCATGAATACTATGAAAAAGTCTCAAAATGCAATTTTAGCTCACCCAAGTCACGTTCTTGGGACATGTGATATCAAATGAAGGAGTGGCATTAAATCCGACCAAGATAAAGGTGGCAAAGAAGTAGCATCAACCAAAGTTTATGGTTGATAATCAAAGTTTTCTAGGTCTAACTACATATTATCAATGATTCACGGAAGGCTTCTCCAAGATTGCTACATTGCTAATTAAATTATTGTAAAAGGGATTCCAAGTTCAAGTAGAGTGATAAATACGAAAAGAGTTTCCAAGAGCTAAAAGATAGGTGTTGTTGCCAAACTACAATAATAACATTTATTTGTCTGGGATTGGTCAAAACAGAGTCCTTCGCTATAGCTGGGGGTTTGAGATGTCTCTGGCAAGGTCAATCGAGTCTGGATCGAGTCGGGGCTAGAGTGTTAGAAGGCTGAATCTTTAGGAACCCAGAAAAGTCTTGGAGCAATGATGGATGGGGCGCCCCAATGGGTCTTTAGGGAAGTGAGCCTTTGAGGTCTTCTGGAAGAAGGGTTTTGCCTTAGCCTGGAAGCACAAAAAAGTCAAAAAGGCATGCGTCAGACCTCCCCACGCTGGCCCTCTAATGCCTAAGTCAGATAATAGTCCGAGAAGTATGTTCCAAAAAATATGTAGATGAATGTCCAATGTATGTAGTATGTGTTCAAGTGTCCCGAAGAATAAGGTTAGAGTAGATTCCAGATGGGTTTTAGAGAAAGAAAGAGTCAGGTCCAAAAAGTCCCAAGAGATCAGTTTGCCTTGTAGGAGGCAAATATTTATAGAAAATAAGCGGGACCCACGGTCGAGCCTTTGAACTCTTTCAGAGAGTTTATGTAAAGAAGTCGGAGGGCCTGGAGAAGTTTGCGGGGTCAAGTCTTAATGACTGTTTCCGAGTGGTCCAAGAGACTCGAAGGGTGTATCTGGACTTATGTAAAATAAATAGGTCAAACTGTTCCCGTGGGACCCATCGGGAGGCTATTGTCCCGAAGATTGTTCGGGGAACTATGATTCATTAGGAAGATACTTAAGACTTAGGAAAATTTTAGGGCACCCCACAACAATAGGTTAACTTTATGCACCTATCCTATCTATGTTTGACAAATCAAGGGGATTCATAGTATATAATGATGTGTAAAATGTGGGACTTGAGTGAGTTTTGATGCAGAATAAGAGAGTAATTGCCTATGGTCCCAGTAGTTGAAACACCACGAACAAAATTATCCTACTCATAACTTGGAGTTGGTAGCAATGATACATGTCATATGTTGTAGAAACTATTCATGCAGAGAAAGATTTGTATCTTCACGAATCACAAAATCATAAAGTAAGTATTCTTGCAAAAAAAGTTAAATACGTGATAGTGGTGATGCATGGACACTACAAAAAAAAAAAACATTTTTAGCAGTGAAATTTAGAGACAGAATTAAATTCCATTGATAACAAAGATGGATTTTGAGACGAAAATCCTTAATAACCCAAAACACCTTTTAGTGACAGAATTAGAGATAGACTACTTTCGTCTCTAAACCAAAGACAGAATCAAAGATGGAAAATATCATTCTTTGATTTCAGAGATGAATTTTTTTTTGTCTCTGGAGCTTTTTTCGACTCAAAAATAGACTCGGAAATGGAAGTGATTCCATCTTTGAATTGAAATACAAAATTATTTTTGTCTCTAAATGTTGCACGCCTTCAAACTTTCGTCTTTGATTTTGATTCCTTTAGAGGAGGAATCAGAGACAGGTCTTATTCCATCTTTAAATTTAGAGACAAAAATGTTATAACACCCTATTTTTTCCAAGCATGCGTTAATCCAAAATTTTGAAAATACTCTTTTTTTTTCCCACATACACTTGACATATATCATTCTCCGACAATTCCATTCTATCTTCTCATCATATCAAACTTAAAAAAGAATAAGCTAAGACAAGTAATCATCACATATGCGAAAGCAAGATTGAAACCTCAATGATACATAATTGTCAATTTCTTATTTATAACCAAGTAACTGTGTCGATGTTCAACATGACATCATCAAAATAATATACATGACAATTAAATGACTCACACACAATCAAAGACCTACTAAAGATCTAATATAGTGGCTACATCTCGATCACCTCTTTTCCCTTGGCACTGCTGCTTACACCTGGAACGTTTAAATATTTTAGGGGCATAGTCCAAAATTAGATGCTGAATCATCTAAGTGAGAGTTCAAAACATTTTCATAAATATATGCAAGACCATGAACAAACTGACATGTTCCAATATGTCCTTGCCCAAGAGAATCCCATACATGGCTTAACCCATACAACGAGAAAAGAGCAATCTCTCTAAAGGAAACATAATCACATTGACGCATTAGTATAACACAATCCTACCTTAAAAGGGGCAACATCAACGCATATCCCTGACACCTTGGGAACAATCGTTACCACTCTCATCACAGGAGGGTCAATATCAACGCAGGAACCCAGCACACCACAATCACGTCAGAGAATACGTTCCCACTTAAAAGCATCCCAGAAACACTACCTATTTCCAACACACATGCCAATGCCATAACCACAACATGTAATGATGCATTACATAAACTGACATTTCAATGCATGTATATCAATGTACACGTAAATAAACATTTTGGATGAACCATCCACACGAAATCAACCTGTCGCAGGTCAAGCTGTTTGTATAAAACAAATCAAGTATAGGGTTGAACCACCCTCAATAAACCAACTTTTAGGTAGTAAGACTCACAATAAACTAAATTTGAAGTAGAAACTCTCACTTTGAACGTACTCAGAATACCTTGATTCTCGTGCCCAACCTCAATTTTCATATCAGGCCTCAAATAATTATACTATTACTCAACCTTGAGCCTTAACGATCCCTAGACATCATATTCATTCAAAAGAATATCAACATCTATTTTTTCATATTTTTCTCATAATTTCGTCTTATTTTCTTCTCAAAAATTTCAAAATAAATACCTCCTCAAGGTTTTCCTAAATTTTTCTCCACTATAACTCATAAAATATTTTTTTAAAAAAAAAATTAATTTCGAACAAAATTGATGCCTTACGCTCTCTTACATGCCACCCACGCGTCCTGCGAATGTTGAACCATGCATACACCTCACATGCCTTGTCTTCTCAGGTGAGCCCTTCGCTGTCGCCGATTGCAACGACTTCCAATGGTCAATTTAACCCCAACCCCTTGAAGTACTCTTCAAGTCGATCACGAATGCAACCTCTTTGGCCCAAAAACACCATTGAAAAGCTTCCCATCGACTGGTTACAGGTTTGGCTCTGACGAAGCTTGCATTTTTTGGCCACCCTTCAAAACACCCTTAAACCATCACGACAACTCACCAAAATTCTCTAGAAATGATGCCCACACACCAAGGAACAAAAGCCCCTTATCCAATCTCTCAAAAACACTTTAAAACATGAACAAATTGATGCCCAAAACCCTTGAAACCCTCAGCCTATTTATAGGTAAAATCTGACCATCCCTTACCTAATCACCGGCTATTGCTTCGCCCCCAAGCTTCCTAGGCCCATGTTTGGCCATACCCTGGCAAGATCCAGCCGTCCCATCATCAAATTTTTGGCTCCACGTGCAGCGGTGTAACATCCCGGTATTTTGGAAAAATTAAGAATAAATTATTTTTGTGTTGAAAATGTATATATATATATATATGGTTGTGGGAAAGAATAGGGTGTGATGTGTGTATATGTATAAAGGTGTGAGTGGCAAGATTAATATAAAAGGAAGAGAAAAAGAAAAGAAAGAGGGGGAAAGAGAGAGAGTAATGAGAGAGAGAGAGAGAGTTGGGGGTTAGGGTTTCTCATCCACTCCTTCTTCTTCTCCTCCTTCCATTTTCTTTCTAAAGTAAAGCTTCAAGAGAGAAATTTTTTTCTTGGTGGCAAGTTTTCTTCAAGTAAATCTTCAAGGAAGTCTAATAAGGCAAGTTCCTTCTTATTCTTCTTCATTTCCTTTCATGTTGGATGCAAGTTTTTGATTCCTTCCTTTGCTCCTTTATCCCTTGATGATGTTGGGTTGAGGGTTAAAGTTTGGAAAATATTACAAATTTTGGAGAAAAAGTCATGTTGGTGCCTATGTAGAAAGCAATGTAAATCTCTCTTCTCTTTGGTTTATTTTCATTGGTTTCAATTGGATTGTGGGATTGAGATTTTTTTACTTCATAACATGTAAATATTTGATGTATTTAGAGTTGGGATGAGGTATTGGATGATTTGGAAAGGTTTTGGGATGGTTTTGGGTGTCTTTGGTTCGTCCGTTAGGGTTTCTGGGCTCAGGGAGTCGACTAGGGGGAAGGCAAAGTTGACTCTGCATGAAGGGGTCTCAGCTAGGTTCACTAAGGTGATGTAGGAGTTGACTGTGCCTCAAAATTCGACTATCATCGTGTTGAAATTCGACTCCTGTGGTGTAATACCCAGAAAATTATTAAGAAAATAAATGATATTTAATGAAGGGTATAACTGGAATTATCGAAAGAATAAGGCTATATGACACACTAACGCAGTCTTAGATGATTAAATCAGTCGGAGGGAGTAACCCGGACCTTAGATAGCTAAAGAAAATTATACAGTATCGACAAGTGATTCGAATTATGAATTTTAGTGATGAAAGAAGTGGAATCGGGAACAGTTTTCGGTACAGCTGTCGACCGGGCTGAGAAAACCGAATCGACGTAGGAAACGTCCAGAAGATCAACGGAATGCGTCAAGGACTAATGTTTAATGTGTAGAACAACCCTTAAGCGATTTCGGGTTGAATCAAATGGATTTAAGGTCAATTTGACCAATCGGGCCTAAGTGCAGTTTTCTAATTTGGCCCGAGAGAGGTCAAAACGGTAATTTTTCAGGAGTCTTGAGGGTCAAATGAGATGTACTAAACTTGCGGGACATGGTGATATAATTGGATTTATTAAGGGTACTTTGGAAGGGGGCAGAGATGTCATTTGGAAAGTCAAGGGGGTGGAAGTGCAAATTATCAAACTTGCATAGTGTGAACACAGCAACCAGATTTCGGCCGCCGCACTGCCACCGCACGTGGCCGCCGTTTCCGGCGATGGGACGGGCGAGGCTTGCTTGGGGAAGGTCGTAGCCGGCGGTAAGAGGCTTGGGGACCAAGCCATGATCGGTTATTGGCCAGAAGAAGCTCGGATTTTTGATATAAATAGAGGCCGCGAGTTCGAGCTTTTGAAGCAAAAATCGACTGAGTTTTTGAATGATTTTGAGCGAGTGATTAAGGGGCTTTTGGTCGCGAGGCATCAAGGATCACTTTGGGATCGATTTGAAGCATTTTGGTGTATGTTGGAGGGATGTTCGAACTTGGCCGAGGGTTGGAGGCGGTCCGCCACCGCCGACCTGCAACTGGCCGTTAGGGCCATTTTCCGGTGGCCTTTCGGCCTAAAAATGGTACCATCTGGATCGATTCTCCAAGGGCTTCAAGGGGGTACCGGTTTTGCAGCCATCGGAGCAACCGCCGGTGACCGGTCTTGAGGAAGAAGACGACGCGCGTGGCTGCACGCGCCAGCTTCCACGCGCAGGCACGCGCCAGGCGCGTGAGGGCGCGTGGATGGGGGCATTTCGGTAATTCCAATTCCAGTATTTTTGTTGATTTATTTTAGGAATTAACATGTTAAAATATTTTGGAAAATATTTGAGGAGATAATTATTTTGGAATTATCTAGGAGAAAATTGGGAGAAAATAGAGAAAATTATGGAAAATTGAGGAAAATGGATTTTAATGCTTCCTTAATTAAATATGGTGTTTAGGAAGTATTGTGACTCGAGGTTGAGTATAAGTTCAAGCATTTGGGATTTAACACGTAAATCGAGGCGTTGCACGAGGATCGAGGCGATTTGAATACATTCGAGGTGAGTGGTCTGATCCTGTCTTTACCATATCTTAAAAATATGTTGGAAGGTGTGTGGTGGGTTCAGGTGGGCGGTGTTACCCTCCCGGACTTAGGTTACACCAATTGGAACCAGTTCTAGTGAGCGGTTTAACCCTCCGGAACTTGGGTTGTTCTGCGAAAGCATTTCACTTACGTATTTACGTCATCATTGGCATATTGTACATGTGATATATTGCATCAACTGTTTTACTTTCAAAAGAGTCGGTGCATGGCGAGTAATTTTCATATCATCGGAGTATTGATATTCGTGTCAATGTTGTTTTCTGAGTGGGATGGGTTGGGGTCTACTTGAGATTGGGACAATGTTAATCCAGGTGAACGGGTGTCACACTGGGGGCACTCGAGGGAATAATGTTAAACCAGGTGAACGGGTGTCACGACGGTGCACCCGAGGGATTAACGTTGGACCAGGTGAACGTGTGCCACAGTGGGACATTCGAGGGATTAAGTATGTCAAGGTGATATCTCGAGTTAGACATGTTTTGCATGTTGCCGCTTGTCTGAATATTGCCATGCTCGTGTGTCTCTCATGCATTGTATAATCTGTTTCTATACCGTCACTTAGATGTTTATCATCTAACCTGGGCTATGCCCCTGGAACGTTTAATGTTCCAGCCAGGGACTGCTGCGAAGGCAAGGATGTGGCCGGTTGGGGGCCAATGGTGCTTAGTTTGTTAGTCGTAGTAACGTTTGGCGATTTAATATGCATTTCAGGTTGTAAATGAACAGTTGTATAATAGCAATTTTATCATTTGATCTGTGTTACGTATTTTGCTATGGAAATACAATGTAAGAACTATGGTGTTTTGGTATTAGTGTATCCGCTGCGTTGTATTAAGACTCGTTTAGTTTAAGATTATTGATCTTGATAGTTAAACGGGCAAGACTGGGCTTCGCGGGGTTTTGTTTCTGCATGTGAAGATTGTTCTTGAAATACCGCGCGTGTGTAACTTAAAGAGAAAAAAAAAAAGAAATCCCGGGAATACCCTTATAGTGACACGCCTGGCGAGACGGGGTGTTACATGTGGTAGACTACACTGCCCACCTTATACTATTTCGGCCATAACTTTTTGTATAGATATCCGATTAAGAAACCGTTTGAAGTGATGTAAACTAAACTCGATAAGATTTTATTTTGTGTATAATTTGGGTTATTTTGACAAGTATTGATCCAATAGATGCCCTATGAAATACCCCTTGAAATCTAGGATTTTTGTTTCAATTTGTCAACGCTCTGGGTTTTGGGGCACAACTTCTTGTGGTATTATCCAAACTAAAATCCATTTTTATCCCATAAACTAGACTTATTAAGCTTTTTTTTTGGGATATATCTTGGGTCATTTGATTATGGTATGGGGTCATAGCAACCCAGCTAATCTTGCCTTGGAATATGGAGTTCTTCCGTTTTGAGTGATCTGCTTTGCCCCAATTTTTGGGAGATAAATAGTTTATTTTGGGCCATCATTGGAGTATGATGAGATTCATTGATGGGCTAGATGGTAATGCTTCTAGATGTAATTCTTTATGATAATAGAAGAGGTTTCCTGAGTATTGCTGATGCATTTTGTATTTGCTAGCCAAGTAGGGCTTATTCTCCCTACATTTCCTTGTGGAATGATGCTGAACCTTATCAGGGTAGGTTTCAGATGGTTTCTATTTGGGGTGGTGTTGTATTTCAATTTATTTATTATTACACATCGCATAGTGATGCATTGGGACATTGGGCTATGGGTTTGCATACATATAGGATCATGTTTTGTGTTCAATAGAGGTGTAAGCATTGGCATGACACGGTTGGCTTGTGTGTACCGACATTTGTATTGTAGATAAGCATAGAAACATAGAGCATGCGTATGTGTGAGTTCTTACGTGGACGTAGCATGGCCTGATGCTTGACTTATGGGGCCTTAACATCACGTTTATGCTGTATAAGTCGTGCATTTCTTTATTTGTTGCATTGCATGTTGAGGATATGGGACTCCAAGGAATGATCTAGTGTATACATTGGGGGTCTTGAATATGGAAGTTGTTTGGGGCCGGTGGGGAATGATCTGGTGTATACCTCGAAAGTCTATGGTAGCCTATATTGGGCTACAACAGGTTTGTATGCGGGATTTGGGCGGCAATGTGTGTCTTACGTGGGCCCCAAGGACTATTTGTGTGCATTGGTGCATTTACGTTATGGTTTGGCATCGCGGTACATGGCATGGCTTGATATACGATACTTATCATGTGTGGGGATGTTTATGGGCTAGTCAGCTATCAGCCCTGTTATCCTTTTTCCTATATATATACACTTGTTGAGTCTTGTAACTTACTCTTGCTTTACATCATTCCAGGTAAGCGTGGAAAGGCAGTCGGGGGTGAGTTCAACCAAGCTTAGCTTTTCCTATGATAGACGTCGTGTACAGAGACACCCTAATTAGAAGATTCTTGGGCATTTTGTCTTGTTTTGAGTCCAGGAATAATATTGTCTTGCTATGCTAGGCATGGTGTTATCATGGGATACACAAGCATGTGGGCCCTAACGTTGTCATTAAAGATTGTGCACTTTATGACTTCTGCTTCTGTTGTGTATATTAATGAAAAGCTCTTAGAGATGTTTTTTTTTTAAGTGTGCATTTGTATCCATTTTCGTGAAGGCTTTCTCTCGAAACTCTTGTGTTTATGGGACTTTCAGGAGCGAGTCCTTACAGGAGGTAGGTCGGCCATGCTGCTGTGTTCACACTACAACTTTCAAACATTACACTATCACCCTAAGCTTATTCCAAATGCCATTTTAGCCCTTTTGTTGAAGCCCCTGAGTTTTCCAACAATTTCATTAAGACCCATAAGTTCTAAACCCTTCATCTCACCCTCAAAGATTCATAAAAACTATCTTTTTGACCTCCCTCGGGCAAGATTAAGAAATTACAGTTCGGCCCAAATGTATGTTTTGATCGCAAATCCTTTTGTTTCATTCTGAAACCACTTAAGGATTGTTCCTTATGCAAAATATGGACATTCTCAGGGTTCCGTTGACTTCCCAAAAGTCTCTTACCATTATTCGGTCTCTTAGGCTATAGTTTAGTTGTATCAGGAACTATCTCCGTTCTGATTTCTTTCAATGCCATAAATGTCACCTCGAGACGCTCGTCAATGACATAACTTTTTCCTAACATATTCACGTTCTGGGGTTTTCCCTTCCATTGATTTGGTAATTAATTAACTACATTTTCAAACCAATTTTTAATTCCTTGAATTTGCTCAACACTACGCAATACGGGGTATTAAAAATGTTCTATCTTTGATTGTTATTTCTTTCAAAAATGAATATTAGAGACAAAATTTTCTATTTCTAATTTATAGATGGAAAATTTTGTCTCTAATTTGAAAAGAGACAAAAAAAAATACTACTAAAAAAAGTGTCAATTGTGGGAATTGGAATTCCCAATCAAGGAGACTAAAATATCATCTTAAGCTTGGTTTTGGGCTCGTCAATGCGTAACATATAATATTAATTTTTTAAAATTTTGAATAATACAAAAATCCTCAATTGTAAAAAATGCACATTATTTCTAAACAACCATTAACCTATTAGTGAGGCAAAAATGAGTCTCTTGATAAGCTGCAAGAGTTATATTTTTAAATTTTTGAATTTAATAAAACAACTTTAATGATTGTAAAAACTAAAGATTTGAGTGAAATATTGAAATTTTGTTATAGGAAGAGACTATTAATTAGTATAACTTAAAAGGACATGTAGAAAAGATAACCAAAAAATGTTGTGATCTTATTAAAGACAAAGAAATATCTGAAAAGGGCCAAAATTAAGAAACCTAAAACATCGCTTTTGTTAACAGGGAAATGATTGCTATTGTTGCCAAAATACAACAATCTATTTTTAATCGTGGGAGAATACAACGTGTGCGGTTGATCACTGGAGTCTCGAGAGTGAAGGATGTTATGAGTATTGGGGATCCTGAGAGCCTTGAGGGTTTTGAGAGTCTTGTCACCAAAGTGTTCCGAAAGTCTCGCCACAAAGTGTCTTGAGAGTTTTGTGGGTTCTGCATACGCTAAGTGACTGGAGACTCTCATGATCTTTTGAACAAGTAACTTAATGAACGAGAGAGTCTTGATAACCGAGTGAGTCTTGATAATTGAGTGAGCCTTGATGACCAAGTGACCTATAAGACGAAGGCACGGTTAGGGGCGCGAGTGAGTGTCCCCGCGCAAACTAAGTCAGTTCTCGAGAGCAAGAATGTATTCCAAGTGCAAGAGAGAGCATACTTGAGGTTGGAGATGGGGCCTCCTGTTTATAAAGGAGGGAGAGAGCTGACACATGGTGGCTTTTTTGAGAGTCTCGTGGCCCATCCGAGAGTTTCAGGGCCCATCTGAGAGTTCTGCGGTCGTGATGGTGTGTTCAAGCATTGAGATGTGGGTGAATGACACCCACTCGGTCATTTGACCGAGTGACTTGGTTTCTACAAGAATTTGGAGGGTAAAAGAGAGAGAGAGAGAGGGATGAGACCCCTACCCACTCGTTCATATGACCGAGTGAGTCTTCACTTGCTCGATCTTGAGCGGTTCCCATGCCTTAACGTCAACAGCATAGGTACATCACCTTCAAGCCAGATTTTTACCTTGATACAACCTGTATCTCTCAAAACTCAAAACATGAAAGTTGTATATATTTCTCTTGTATTTCCATAGGGTTTTGAATTATCTCAATCGGAGCTTGAACAAGAGAGTTATGTTTAAAAAACCAAAGCAGCATCGAAGCCACATCCACTCAGTTTTATGATCAAATGGGTGTTCCTGCATCTACTTCAAGCCCGATTTCATCCTTTATGAAGCCAGTATCTCTCAAAAATCAAAAAATTGAAGTTTTAGATCTTCTGCATGTCCTTTCTAGTTTGTTCGCGCACCATGCCTTTGAATTTCTAGTCTCTCGTGCTTTTCAATTCCTTTACAGAAGTATAAGTTCACTTTTCACAGATGTCGAACTATGCATCGAACAATGAGTTTGATTTTTTTCCTAGTTATTTCATTATGCACAGGATGATAGGCCTGCATTTCCTTTTCCCTTGTTGTTGGGCTATGGGCAGGACAATGGGCTTGAGTTCATTTTTCTCCTATTGTAGGGCCATAAGAGAGATAATGGGCTTGTGTTGGGTTTTCCCCTCATTGCTGGGCTATGAGTAGGACAATGGGTTTTGGATTTATTATTCATTGTCGAGCTATACGCGGGGTAATGAATATGGATATTTTCCCTAGTTGTTGTGCTAGGAGTGAGATAGCAAGGTTGGGCTTCTACTTTCCCCGTTATTGGGCTGTGAGCGAGACAAAGGGCCTAAGATTTATTTTCCCTCATTGTTGGGCTATAAGATGGACAATGGGCTTGAGTTTGTTTTTCCCTCATTATCGGGCTACAAGCGGGGTAATGGGTTTTAGTTCGTTTTTCCCTTGTTGTTAGGCTGTGAGCAAAACAACAAGCTTAAGTTCTTTTTTCCCTCGTTGCTTGGCTGTAAATGGGATAACGGGCTTGATTTCATTTTTTCCTCGTTGCTAGGCTGTAAGCGGGGCAACAGACTTGAATTTCTTTTTCCCTCATTACCAGGTCATGAGCAGGCAACGGGCTTGAATTTGTTGTTCCCTCATTGCCGGTCTATATACAGGGCAATGGGCTTGAATTGGTTTTCCCTCGTTGTAGGGTCATGAGTGGGGTAATGGGCTTGAATTTGTTTTTCCCTCGTTGTCGGGCCATGAGCAAGGCTACAGGCTTAAATTTGTTTTTCCCTCGTTGCCAAACTATATGTGGGGCAATGGGGTTGAATTTGTTTTTACTTCCTGGAAGCAAAACATAACAAACACACTTTCACAAAGTAATGTGTAAGTAATGAAAACACCAACATTTTCTACATGGTTTAGCAAATAAGCAAGTACATCCACTGCTTCATTTTGGGGTCTTATTGCTACCACTAATCATGACATACATAAGTCATGCACAATTTCGAACAGTTTAGCTTCTTGATCTTTCTCATAGTCCTTCTTGCATAAGTCTGAAGTTTTCTCCCAGATTTCTCCTTAAAGGCATTAATGACAACTGACCAACCTCTCCTAAGGGCTTGACCCTTCGTGGCTTATCTTGGAAATGTATAAAGTATCTTCGCTCTTTTTTCCTTTTGTGGATGCCACATAATAGGTGTGTGCCTTTCGCTGATCCCCCCAGACTTGTCCCACTCCCTCGAGTGTAGGAAATTTCATTAATAGATAACAAGAAGAAACCACCGTTCCCATATTGTTGAGCAAAGGATGACCTAAAATTATATTTTACATTGGTGAGGAGGTCTAATGAGACCTAACCCCTTGATGGATGCAAGTCTGGTCGATTGAGGTTGGAGGAGTTTTGTGTAATAGTGGAACTAGGTCGAGGTACATCTGATCCTCTAACCCGACTAGAGTCTTCTTTAATATCGCATTCCATCTTTTTCTGCTCTCTATCCTCATTCCCTCCTATAGCTCTCATAACTTCTATATGGAGCACATATTTATTTTCCCTAACAAACAAGTCTGGCAGGGATGTTGGTGAGTCCAAAAACAATGATTCTTGTAAGGAAGTTAGCCGTGTTCTGTGTAACATAACAGACACTACCATTTCAACTGGAAAATTGTGAACTTTGAGGGTGGCGCTTTGAAATCTATCCACATACTGATGTAGAGTTTCTTTAGTCCCTTGTCGAATACTAAGTAAGTATGTGGCGTCCTTCTTCCTCCGACTGTTAATTACAAAGGCCTTAATGAATTATGTTCTAAGCTACCCAAATGAAGAGATAAAGACCTCGGGTAAACTGTTGAACCATGTTCAGGTGTGCCTCGATAGAGTTAGGGAAAAGGCTTAGCACATTATGCCATCATCCCATCCGTTCAATAGCATCGACGACTCATAATTTTGAATGTGGTCATAAAGATCATCCTTGCCGGAATAGGGGGTGACCTGGGGTATCTTGAATTTCCTGGGCAGTGGCTTCTCTAATATATCTGAAGTGAAGGAACATTTTATGAGTTGTTGTTCCTCTATGGCCAGGATTAGTTTCCTTCGTTCAAGTACCTCTTCAACTACCCTTTTCATATCATCCCATATACTTGTTGCTATTTGATTTTCTTGTCTTCCCCCCATTGGGGTACTGGCCAAGGTTTCATGGTACCTCCTCTTTTGTGGGCTTCTCGCCCTGTCCTCCATTCGCGGATTATCATTTCTTTTGGGTGCAACGTGGGGATTCTTCCTTGGAGAGGATCGAGAATGAGAGTTGGGAGTGGCTTCTCGATAGGAATCTGCTCCCAAATTTGGATGAGACTCATGTGGCTATATAGGTTCTGGCATAAACCTTCTCAAGGTATCAGGTAGTGTCCCTCTACATGTTGTTGTCTTAAGGATTCATACTCATCCCACGAGACCATAAGTGGTGGTTGTCGCGAAGTCCCAACTTGATCGGTGGGGTGTGCCTGTGAGCTAGTGTTAAGCAGAGGCGAGGCTGGCTAGTACCCCATCTGTGGATTTAGGGGAGTAGAGTGAGCACCTCCCTGTGGCTGAGAGTCTGAAGGAGGTGGAGGTGCTCTATATGGGTAAGAGTCCTATGGAGGTGGGCGTGTTTCTATGCCTTAAGAGAGAGTTCGTCGATGTCCATGGGTGTTTGCCATACTTTAAGTTGAATTTTTATCTTTTACGACCCTCGAGACTTTTAGCGGCGTTTTTTCTTTTTTTCGCATTTAGTGGCAGTTAAACCGCCACTAAATCAGCCATTGCGGAGCATTTAGTGGCGGTTCTCAGCAACTGCTAGAATAACCACCGCTAAGTCTTATTTTTTGCGGCGGTTTAAGAATCGCTGCAAAATAGGTGATTTAGCGGTAGTTTCGGAATCGCCGCAAAAAATTTCAAAAAACTTGAATTTTTAATTTTAGCGACGGTTTTTAAAATATTTAGCAGCGATTTCAAAACCTCTGCAAAAATTAAAAAATAATTAAATTTTTAATTTCAGCACCTTGCACAAGCATAGGAGGCCAAGCCGCACACCCGGCCGCCTGGGGGCCCTAGCTCCTGCACTGCATGTGGTCGCGTGTTCGCGCACCACATGGCAAGGTTGGAAATTAATTCCCAGCCTTCCTCTTCCCAAGTTTCGAACTCGAGACCTCCCCTATGCGCGTGCACACGCGAACCGTCTGATCTGCGAAGCCCCCTTATAATATATACGCACATATAAATTATATACTAATCCAACCATTATTTTACAGAATTATAGCTTATATTTTTTAATATAAATTAAAAAACATTAATTAATTGATTATTTTTTAAAAGAATAAAGGAATAAATTAAAAATAAATTAATTGAGTTAAATTAAACAAATTAATTGATTAAAAACTAAAAAGAAGATTTTATATATTTTTTAAAAATTATTAAAATTTTGTTAAATTTCTTTTTATTTTTTTAAATTAAATTTTTAATGAATTTCATGATTAATTTAAATTAAATTTTAATTTTTTTTAAGATTTTATATTTTTTATTAATTTAATTTTAATTATTCTCTTCAGGAATTTTTAATTTTTTAATGAATTTTGCGACGATTTTTTAAAACCGCCGCACATGTTCATTTAATTTTAATTTTAAATTATTTAACTATTTTTTGAATTTAGCGATGGTTTTTGAAAAACTGAGGTTGGAGGCAGTGCCTCATATTTATAGAAGAGGGGGAGAAGGGACACGTGGTGGCTTTTTCGAGAGTCTCGCGGCCCATCTGTGAGTTTTGGGGCCTATCCGAGAGTTCTGCAGTCGTGATGGTGTATCCAAGGGTTGAGACGTGGGTGAGTGACACCCACTTGGTCATTTGACCGAGTGACTTGGTTTCTGCATGCATTTTGAGGGTAAAAGAGAGAGAGGGGGATGAGACCCCTACCCACTCAGTCTTGAGCGGTTCCCATGCCTTAATGTCAACAGTGCAGGTGTATCAACTTCAAGCCCAATTTTCATCTTGATTAAGCACAGAAGCCACACCCATTGGATTTTATGAGCAAGTGGGTGTTCCTGCATCAACTTCAAGCCCAATTTAAGCCTTTATGAAGCTAGTATCTCTCAAAAATAAAAACAATAAAGTTGTATATCTTTTTCTTGGATTTCCATAGGATTTTGAATCACTTCAATCGGAGCTTAGACGAGAGAGTTATGCCCAAAACACCAAAGCAACGCCGAAGCCACACCCACTTAGTTTTATGACCGAGTGGGTGTTCCCCACTTGGTCTTGGCTCGACCTCTTGATTCTTTGGCTTGTTTCCTTGATCTCTTCCAACTCGTTTTCCCTTTGCGCTTTATGTCCATGTCTCGCCACTCTTTTAAGCCTGTGACTCTCGTCATCCTTTCAAGTCTCATGAAACTTTTGTAGCTTTTCCTTTCTCCAAGTTTGTAGGGCATATCAATTGCAATAAAAGCACAGAATAAATTTGTTTTCTATTAAAATTATTAATCAATTGAAAATTTATCTTAAAGTCAAGTCATGTTAAGCAAGTTTTATCCATGTTTGGCTAATATACAAGAAAATTACTTAAAATATAGCATTCATTGAATTATATTTAACTAATGAATTAATGAATCTTTAGTGGATTAAGTGGGAATTCCATTAATGACCAGCTTGTCAACAATTGACATTCAAATGTTAAAAGAGAGATCTTTAGAAAGAATATAAGTGACTGCCATATCCATCACATAAGTTGCCTACTTTGCTTATAGCGATAAAATTCAAAATGTTCTCACTTGATATGCCTTACAAACTATAACGGCCCGTTAGTAGGTCTAGGTTGAGCTATCAATACTTCTATCCGTGTTATATTTTCACCATAAATTGATCAACATGTTGGAATTATTTTAAGTGTGTGGAAGAGGCAAAAACAATGAAGGTAGCATTATGTTTAATAAATCAAGAAAATGTGGGAAAATATATATATATATATATATCTGTGTGTGTGTGTGTGTGTGTGTGTGTGTGTGTGTGTGTAAGTGTATGTATGCAAGTAAGGGCATGATGGGGAAAAGGGAAAAGTGAGTGGGGGTATATTTGGAAAGGGGAAATTGGGGTGTGGCCATTTAAGCTTTCTGAGGAAGCTCTTCTCCTCCCTCTACTTCATTCCACCATCTTCTATGCTTCTCTTTTTGATCTTAGAGCTATCAAGAAGGTGGAAGTTGCAGCTTCCAGCAAGTTCTTGTTTATTTCTTCATCTAAGACAAGTTCCTTCTTCTTTTTATTGTCCTTTGAGTATAATTTCTTACCTAATCGCGTAAGGGGTATAAGTTCTCCTATCATTGCAAAAGATGTAAGTTCTTCTCTTCATTTGTGATCTAAAAAGTGAATCCTATCAATTTCTCCATGTTTGGAGTGTTGGATCTTCAAAAACACTCCTAGTAAAAGGGTTTGTAACAATCTGGTTGGTTGCAATTCGTGTAGTTTTTCTTTGTTTTTGATAAACCGAGCCTCGGGTCTATATGAGTTTTGTTTCACCTCGTTTTTCTTAAAGGAATGATGTTTGAATTGATTAGAGTTAGGAACAATGAAAGAACTTGGTGTATCTTGCGTGTGTTGTCGATTTTGCATTTGTTTGTGTATTCTCGTAGAACTTCAGTTGACTGAAGTTGCCACTTCGGTCAACCTAAGTCGTCCAACAAGCTTTTAAGTAACTTCGATCGAAGAATTGGTCAACCTGAGATCAAGAGTCAGCGTTCTATCTAACTTCGGTCAATCGAAGTCAAACTTCTGTCAACCTAAGCTTAGAAACCCGCATTTTACCCAACTTCGATCAACCTAAGATTGCTTGGCCATTTCAACACAATGATTCCTTAATTTTTGGCCAAACTACACATGTTATAGTATTTTGGCATCGCTTTTCGTGTATATATCCAAATTAAGATCCGTTTGATGCGTTGTAAACTAGATTCGATAAGATTTGTTTTAATATAGGATTTGGACCATTTGGCCAAGTTTTGAGCCTATAGGTACCTTTTGAAATACCCATTTGTAATTTGGAAATCTTTAGAATGTGTTATAAGGTTTATGATAAAAGTGCATAATACGGGCATGCTTGCATTCCTCTTTTTGTGTATGATAAATGGGTAGATCAAGGAATTGGGTGGGAGATGAATGTCCTCTAGGGTTGAATGGAGAGGGATCATAACCCTAGGAGTGAGCTTTCTAACCCCAATGACCTCATAGTATGTGGTATGGATTTGACCTTGGGTGGGAGCTAAATGTCCTCTAGGGTTGTATGGCGAGGGAGCACAGCCCAAGGAGTGATCTTTTTGGCCCCAAGAGTCGGTTGTGGTGATAGAAGTGAGTTACGGTGTGACAGAATAGTTGTCTCGTGATTATAATTACGTGTGGTTTCTTGTATACATCACATGGGCATGATTTGTTGACTTTACTCTTATCTTACCCAGTTGGGTTGCTTATACTAGGTTTTTACTAACTTATTCATGCTTGTTCATGTCTCCTATTCTTTGTTGTTATACTTGCTAGGCCTTATGGTTCATCCCTTTACTTTGCATCATTCCAAGTAAGGGTAAGGATAAGGCCGAGGGCGAGTCTAGCAAGGGCCGACCCTTTGGTGGATAGACATGTATAGAGCTCACCTAGAAGAAGGTCTTAGGGACTTTTGTGTTGAGAGGCTAGTTTTAGTTAGCTGCTCAAGCGAGAGTGCGTGTATGCATATGTTTTATGGTTGATTCTTGTGACATGATGTATCGTTAAAATGGATGTAACCTTTATTTTGGTAGATATATATGTCTAGTTATTTCATTATGGTGGTGCATGTGAGAGTTTGTGTGTGGCATGTATGGGAATTTGGTCACAGGTGGCTTTTATATCATTCTATTAACGACCTTTTCACAAATCCTCTATGCTAGTGGAGGCTCTGGGAGGCAGGCTGCTACACAAACAATAAGCATAAACCGATTGAAGACTTCTCATCGATCCTCCAATTAAAACATGAAAGTACAAGTTGTTGAACAAGTGCATAATAGAACAAAGCAATGACTGAGGGGGTACCACTCAGTCATGAATATCGAGAGCCATGAAGATGGTCAATTTGTGAGCAAAAAAATAAAGCTACAAACAGCCCAATCGAAGACAAAGGACTAAGTGGAAACTAAGTGGCACCCACTTGGTTGTGGAAAGCAAGGCATGAGAAAGTGTGGATCCAACTTTAATGAGCATCAAAATGCATCAAGCGGCCAAAGATTGAAGTTTGAAGCAACAACTACATGGCCACTCGGCCACAACTGAGTGGCCCAAGAAAACTGAGTGACCACTCAGTTGTAGCTGAGTTGGCCCTAAAGAACTACTAGAAAAAACAAACAGGGGTGCTAGTCAAATACACCTAAAAAGACAAACTCAAATAGATAAAATGCCAAAATCATGTGAAAAGCACCAAGAGGTGGCCCAAGAGGCCACCACTTAGTTAAAACCAAAGGCCTTCTCAGATAAGTTACCCCACAGTCACAAGGAGTTCCACAACCCCTGGGAGACTCCCTCGAAGCTAACGGACCCTTCCAGGGCGTTCCTCGATCCGAATATTCTGAGAAGATAAGCGATCAACCATTAAGAGTCTTAATTCTAAAAGGATTTTGGAACAATTGGGATAAACACCCTCCGTATGAAATTTTATCTTGAAAATGGGGCACAATAAATGTCATCCATAAAAGATAGATGCCATCTACAATAATCCTAGTCCCAACCAAACTAAGAATAATCAAGATAAGTGTTATCTACAAATAATCCTAATCCTGGTTTAATTAGGATTACTCTATACTTATCTATAAATAGAAGGCCCACCTCATCATTCAGGTACGCTCACTCTAATACTCAAACCCTATTTTTTCGCTCAAGCACTCAAAGACTAACTTAAACATAGGAGAGTTTGCACGGGAATAGCCTCCCACGCCTCTCACCATTTTTGTTTTAGCAAGCCTCTCAGTTCTCCAAGACCTCTCAGTTATTTTAGGCCCCTCGGTTATTTTAGGCCTCCCATTCATTAGCAAGCAACCGCTTACCAGCATTAGTAAGTCATCATCTCTTAAGGCCACTTGATTATATTTAGCCTCCTAATTATTTTTTGGTCTCTTGATCATCCTTGCACACGGACATCAAGATCACGTTTCCCACATTACAAATTTATTGTTGTATTTTGGCAACAACAATTGGCATCATTTTTAGGAAGTGCAACGAAAAGTAAACAAAGAACACTATCGATGGCAAACATTAAAGGCAATTGACGAACTTTCTCTCAAGGTGTTAAACTTCACCCTCCCGCATGAGACTCTCAACATCCAATGGGAACACATTTACCACCGCCTAACTCTCAACCACAAGGAAGCATTCAGTCACCTCCCCTGAATCCCCAATAACAAATGGGGACACACCCACCTCCACCAGGTTTCCAACACCTAGTTAATCAACATAAATGTCATGATCAACCTACCTCTTCACAACAGGCTCCTTTTACCATCCCATGGGCAAAATATGGCGAGGATACTTCAAAGTATGGTCCCTGATGGCAACATTACCTACAATGCTAAGGAAATTTATACTAGAAACTACATCACCAAGGAAAACTCAACAAAGGGATGAGAAAATTAGTTCTTACCAAGAAGCTACACTTGACTCCCTGTAACAACCCGCCTCCCGGAGCCCCTGCTAACATAGAGGATCTGTGAGAGGTCATTAGTAGAATGATATAAAAGTAACTTAAACCACACCACCATAACATGCCTCATAAATAGCATATGAAACACAATAACGAAACCATAAAGCATACACATTCGATCGGAATAAAAGATACACCCTTTAACTATAAAACATCAACTTATAACCACCAAAAAGATATATACACCCTTGGGCTCAAGAGTCTAGCTAACTCTAGTAGTACATCACAAAATAGCCCAGGACCTCTCTTTAGGTGAGCTCTGTACACATCTACAGACACGAGATCAACCCCTGTTGTACACATCTACCCGGAATGATGCAAAGCAAAAAAATGAGCCACAAGACTCAGCAAGTATAACAAGAAGTAAAGAAGGCATAATCCAAGAACAAAGAAATATCAACAACCCATCGCTAGCAACCCAATCAAGACAAGAGTATAAGCTAAGAAATCATACCAATGCCATGCATACCAAACAACCCATGAGTAAGTGTATAACATAAGCAATACCGTGGCATCTAATCCTACTCCCACAACCACCAATGACATTTGGGGACAAAAAGCTCACTCCTAGGGCTAGACCCTCTCACCACACAACCCTTGAGAACATTTAGCTCCCACCCAAGGTCATAACCCTAACACAAACCACAAGGTCATTTGGGCAAGAAAGCTCACTCCTAGGGTGATGCTCATGAGTACATACACCATTGAGGACAATCTACTCCCACCCAATGACTAGGTCCATCAACACCACATATACAAGACTATATATGTATAAGTA
This sequence comes from Diospyros lotus, assembly GCF_014633365.1. NCBI lineage: Eukaryota > Viridiplantae > Streptophyta > Magnoliopsida > Ericales > Ebenaceae > Diospyros > Diospyros lotus. The sequence goes on from NC_068345.1 coordinate 22,482,338, forward strand.
ATACATTCTCACATAGTGTCCTCAACCCCTCTCACATGCACGAAAATGGGTTCAATGCCATGTCAATGAATGCATAACCACCCCCTAAGAACATTTAAACCTATTTTGGGACCAAGAAGAAAATACTTAGAACTTATCCAAATGACTCAAATTCTATGCCAAATAAAAAATTATTGAGTTTAGTTTACAACGTAATAAATGGATCTAGAATTAGAATTTTTTACAGAAAGTCATGCCCAAAACAGTAGCATGCGAAGGCTACTGAAGGCCAAAAATTGTCGATTGCCTTTCAAAAATAGTCTACAGATGCTGCAAATGGTCGATAGTTTCCTCCAAAACTGTCAACTAGAAGCAGAATAGAACCCCACCCAAGACATACCAAATGTAATACAAATGGAGGAAGGCTTATACCATCAACCCCTAGCTCCAAAGCACTATTCCTTTTAGGATTGTAGGGTGATACTAACCCTACTTTGAAACCTAAGAGAGACCAACAAGGTAAAACAAGAAACATGAGAGATTTACAAAGGTTTCTACATAACCCTTCAACACAACCATTTTTTAGGAAAATATGGAATTTTCATGCTTAAATCCCCAAACATCACAACTAGAGGCTTAAGAAAGATAAGAGGGTCTAGAACTTGCCTTCAAAGCCTTTCTTGATGATCTCACTTGAGATGATGCTCTTCCAAAATCCTCTACTTCACACCTCCAACAAGAAAACTAGCAAGAAAGAAGAAATGAGAAGAAGATGAAGTTATCATTAACCTCTTAATTCCTTTGGAGTTCAAACACAAGGTAGGAAGGAGAAGAAACCCTACCTTGATCCTCTCTCTGTCCCGATCGATCTTCTTCGTTCTCTTCTTTCCTTTGCCTTTTAATTCTTCCTTTACATGCAAAAATGAACTCTTTCTCTTATATACATATACACACTCCCACACACAATTACTTAAATGCCCTTGGTGCTAAAACACTTAAATGAGAATTCCATATGTTTAAATAATAGCTTAAACATTAAATCAACACTATACAACATTTCCACACATACCTTAAGCCATTACGGGTCCCACTACCATTTAAGTCAAATCTTTGGCTTTTTCCACTTCCATTGCACATCACCTAAAAATATCACATATAATTCACCAAATTATTACTCTAATAAAATAAATATCTCATTCTAAAATATATCACCCAGACCCACTAACAGGTTATTACACTCTCACTCTCAGTCCTCCCTTCACTAAGAAAATCATCCTAAACTCTCGGCACGAGTAGCTAATGCCTCTCCACGGTAAAATCGAGAGCGAGAACAAAACTATCAAGGAGATAGAGGGAGCCTGAGAAGACGTTAGGAAACTATGGAAAGTACGCCTACGGGGAGAAAGCAAAACCCCACTAGGGGTTCGAAGCCAAGGAAGAAAGGAACAGATAATAACACCACAATAAATATGAGAGATGATATGAAGAGGGTGGTTGAAGAAATGCTCAAATGAAAGAGGTTGGTTCCACTCATAGAAGAATAGCTAAGAAAGAAGTCTTTGTTCACTAAGAATGTATTGGGAAAACAACTTCCAAGAAAATTCAAGATGGCGCAAATGACTCCCTATGCCGACAAAGATGATCCCGACCATCACATTCAGAATTACAAGTCCTTATTGACACTTATGGTTGGGATGATGAATGATTTGAATAAATACTATAGAGATCACTTCTTTGTCCATGTTAATACACTCAACTGGGTTATTCTACATACTTAATTAGTTGAATAACACAACTCATACTCTTGATAGCTTGTAATTGATTTTATGATTGGCTTTAGAAGAAACACTCGATTAAGCAATTTTTGGTATTCGATTTTTCATCACTCAAGTTTATGATTCCTAGCAATTGATTTGATAAAGAGAAGAAAAAAACTATACCAAATTCCTCCAAATTGTCCCAAATCTCCTTGGCCATTGAATTCCTCCGGCCCAAGTTCACAAAAAATGTTGTTCATAGCTTTAGCATTCATCTCCACAATCCCTTTTTCATCTCTTGTCCATTCTCTCATCTTCTCCATTGGGGGTAGTTTGGCTTCATACATGATAGTCTCATAAACATTGAGGTCTTGCATCACATAGCAAGAGATCATCTTCTTCCAATATGCGTAATTTGATTCATTAAAGTAAGGTGGCCCTATGGTGCTTTGTTCTCCAATGGTTTGTGCCATCTTTGGGATCCTCCTTAGGTGAATAAACCTGTGAAAATGAAAACAAACGAGACCAAGCTTTGATACAAATTGTTAAGTTTACACAATTATGTCACCACACACCCAAGAGGGGGGTTAATTTGGTGCTTTTAAAAAATACTTGAATGATTTGAAAATCTTTACTTGAATTGAGGTTTTGGTGAGTTAAAATAATAAACATAAAATGGAAAATGCAAGGCTTGAACGATATAAAGCAAGAATGAAAAATGACACAAGACATTTATAGTGGTTTTGTTCAAACAGTCTACTCCATTACGTTACCTCCCGCTAGGCAATATAACAATAAGTTAGAATGAAATGATCTGAGAGATATGAGCTCTCAGTTACAATAATCTCTCAAATAAAGATACAAAGGCTAAGACAAATATTACAAATAATATTTATAGCCTTTTGAAAAAAAATGAAAGTACAAGCACTTATGAGAAGATGAATAACTCTTGTAAGCTCAAATCAATTCATTTTCATCCATTAATCTTCTTTAGTGCTTCCTTGGGCTATATTTATAGGCTTCTCCAAAGCATGAAGAAAAACTAGTCATTTAGAGTCATTGGAGACCACAAAAACTAGTTGTTATAGAATGTCAGTGAAGAAAATAGTCGATAATTTAATCAAAATGGTCGACAATTTTCTTTAGCAAATTAAAGCACATTTGGCTTTTGAGCAAACGGTCGATAGTTTTCAAGAAAGTTTGACACTATACTGTCACAATCGACTAAAATGAACTAAAATAAAAAAAATAGAGAGCTTAAAATTTGTTTGTCAATAGTTCAAGAGATTATCAACCGTTTTTACTAAAAAACCTAAAGCGATCAACACTTTAAAGAAATCGGTTGATAGTTTTACCTTACTATGATAGCCCAGAAATCAAAAGCACAAAATGCAACACCCCTCCCTCAAGCCTACCCGACTCACCAGGAAGACTGAGAGAAGGAGTGTTAGGGGAACCATAAAAGACTTGAGAACCATATAAACAAACATTTATGAACCCAAGAAATTGACATTCATACATGCCACTTCATCCAAATCTCTTTCATTTAAGATTTCAAAACATACATAGGGTATTTACATTACATGCCAAGACATAAGTCTCCTCCTTTACTATTACATGCACCATGAAGGAAGAAAAACACATACAATAGACATTGACTTCTCAAAATCCGCTCCCATGATCTTTTAGTTTGAGGGTGCCCTAGCACACACACATCTAACCATCTTCACTACTAGGATTCTCCCTAGCTAACCCTTTACCCTTACTTGGAATGGTAAAGAATACAAGTATGAGCCACATGGCTCAGCCAGCATGAAACAATAGAATAATATAGTTGAAAACACGACAAGAGAAATGTTTGGTGGGTGATATGCGATGTAGGAGGAATAAACCATTTGCATAACTTCCACTCACCCACCCATGATACATCATGCTATAACATACCATACATCACATAGACACATGCTGGTCAACATATATGGCCAATCGGCCCACATAAAAGTAATACATACCGGCCTATCTCTGAATATCTAAAATTTGTGGAATAGTAACAAGTCTCAAGGCCCACAAAACCTCACCCATGGTTCTCACCAATGGACACGCCCCTAGGTCATCACCCAAAAACGTAACCCCAATTAGACATGAGCCTACTAGTTTTGGGGGATAAATCTAACAGAATCATCTGCCTCGCTCTGTAACGACCCATTAGAGGGTTTAGATTTTATTTAGAAATTATTGAATTTCTTAATTAGTTTTGGTTGGAGGATTTTTGCCAATTAATTGTTAATATGGCAATCTAGAGACTTTAGTTGAGAAAATAGTTTTTAAATAGCATTTAATTATTTAATTATTGTGAAGATTAAATGCAAGGACATGTTGGTCATTTAAGGATTTGATATTAGCATTTAATTATTAAATAGAATTATTGTGATTAAGGGATTGAAGAATCCATCCGTGAGACAATTGGGTTAGAAGACTCCTAGTTATAATAGGAGAATGAGTTATGGCGTTAGGGCTTCTTAGATCAGTGTATATATAGTTCCATAAGTCATATGTTCTTCACGCGGCAAGAACAGAGAGCCAAGAAGCAATCAGTGAGTTCAAGTTTTGCATAGGAGGCTCTCGTGAGATCATTAAGTCGATCAAGAAGATCATAAGGCAAGTATCATTCCCCTGTAATCCTTTCTTACAGGTCTTGGTTGAGTTGATATCAGATTTCCAGAATTGAATCAGTTCCAGTGCATGTATATGTATATATATGTGCGTTACAATGAGTTATATCAGTTCAGTGCATGTTATAAATATATATCTACATGCGTACAATGAGTTCACAGCAGGCATGCATAATTTCTTTCAGCGATTCTCATCAATATTGTTGTTGAATCATTCTCAAGTTTGTTTGGAATCAGTTGGGATTTGTTTTCTCAAGTTTTCTTTTAGAATGGTGTAGTAATGTTAAGTTTGTAATTCAAGATATCATCTCTATTCGTGAGTTTTATGTCTGATAAGATTCCAGTCATTCGAATGAGTCTTGTGTCATTCGAATGAGTTCCAAAGCATCCGAATAAATTTCAGTGTTATCGTAAGCTTTCCCCTTATAATATTCCAGTCATTCGAATGAGTTTTTGGTCATTCGAATGAGTCATGTGTTATCATATCATTCGTATGTGTTTTTGGTCTGCCATTCGAATGAGCTTCCTTGTCATTCGAATGAGTCCTTGAAGATGTGACTAAGCTGTTGCTTTGTATAGTCTAGCATTCGAATGAGCCTTCTTGTCATTCGAATGATCCATAAATTGATTCGAATAAAGTTACTGTTGCATTCGAATGAGTCGCATTTTGCCAGTTCAAAAGCTGAAAATTTTCAAAATTCATTCGAATGAATTTGTGAGTCATTCGAATGAGTCCCAGATCAGATCCAAATAGCCTTTGAATAGCATCTATCATTCAAATAAGCCTTCTGTCATTCGAATGAGTCTCTGTCATTCGAATGAGTTTTCTGCCATTCGAATGAGCTTGCTGAAATCCTTTTTTTCATTCGAATGGGCTGCTTTTTCATTCAAATTGCTTCCTCAATCATCCAAATAGTATCAAATGGCATCCGAATGGCTTCCAATAAATTCTTGATTTAAGTCTTAAATTTAATATAAATATTCAATTATTCAAATATTGAATTTTTATGCCAAGATATGATAAAATCCAATATTCATGCCTATACTCAGAAATTTCAGAATATTTAAATCTCAATATTTATAGAAAAAAATCATATACCATGTTTAGCAGTTCATTATGACATGGTCAGCATTATTTTGTGAGATTATGTGCATACACATTGTATGAGCATTAAGCATGACTTTATGTGGAGCACTACATATCGTGTGCCAGCATTTATATGAGCATTGCATTATCCGCGCCAAGCGGCTTGTCCGCGGGGATCCCACTAGTATCAGTTCAATTATATCTCAGTTATGAGTTGCTCGCCTGATGTTGACCAGGGAGCTAGGGGCATATTGCCTAAAGTATGTGCTTACAGTTTTTATGTTTGCAGGACTCAGATCAGTCAGGTATGTGTTACAGTTATGTGGGCCTATGAGCCAAAGTTGCATACCTGCATTTAGTTTTCAGCTTATGTGCATTACATCTTATAAATGCTATCCAGTGATTATTATATCTCTCAGTACAAGTTCAATAAGTATTTTTATCAGTATCGATATTCTTCGATTCAGCTTCAGTTATTCTTTCCAGTTTATTACTTGCTGAGCTTTGTAACTCACCTTGTACTCTTCACCATTCCAGGACCTAGTGGGGGAGTACCAGATGTGGGGCCTATCAGCAGTGTTCAGTAGTGTGTGTACGTGGAGCCGCTCAAGACCAAAGATGTCTGGGAGTTGTTAGTTTATTAGTTAGTGCTTGATCAGTTTAGATTTGTTTTATATTCCAGTTTAGGGATTTTCCCTTAGATGTAATTTATGATTTTCAGTTATTAACTTAGAGTTTTATTTCAATTGATTGAGATGTTCATTTTGGTATCAAATTTCAGTTTATCAGTCATTTTATTTTATTATCTCCAGTAGCACCTCTTCTCGGGCAGTTCTAGGAGAGGGGGTGTTACACGCTCGCAGTAACTTTCCATGCCATGCAATACATCACTTTCATGCTCGCATGCATAAATGCTCGTGTAACAATTAAAAATTCATGATTAATGCTCACACATGCCCAATATAGATATCATTTTTATTGCACCATGTCATGCCCATGATGCACATGTACCACACAATTCAAGTTATGGGTCATTAAAGGTTTTCCTTTATGGTATCATAGACCCTAATTGGGGTGAAACAAAAGCTTCAAAAGAATTTAAAACAAAGTTTTTTAACAATCACAACCCACAACCTTTACCCCTCAATACCATCACATGAATCCCCATCTTTTGTAGCTCTACATGCACTCACTTCTCTTTCCAAAAACCCTAAACCAAATCCCCAAAGGAAATTTTAATACTTGGAAATAGAGCAGGAAAGAAGAAACTTGCCTTATCTACTCCTTTTCTTAACACTTGATGGATTGGAGCCTTTTGAGTTGGATGCAAGCTTATGGTTGAAGGAAGAATGTTGGATTTGGGAGAGAAGGTAGACCCACGACAACTCCTTGCCAAATGCTTACACTTTCAATTTTTTTTTTTTTCAGATTTCTCCTTTTATTTTTTTCCTACTAAATTCCCTTTTCTTTTGGCTAATTTTCAACCACACAATCTTTTCCCCTTTTAAAATTTAATATTAATTCTAAATTGTCTTTTGTTACTAACTTCATGTTTCTAGAAGGTCTCTCCCTTAAGCCTTAAGTTTTGACTTTGCCTTCATCGACTTCATGCTTCCAGAAGCTCTCTTCAATAGCCTTCTCAAGCCATCCAAGAACTCCACTTCCTCAATCCTCATTTAGCCCTTTTGACTTTTCAACTCCTTCTTCTTGCATGACTTTTCTGCCCCTCTCATTCCTACTCTTGACTTAGGCTTTTCCACACCTCTCATTCTACATCATTTGAATTTTCAACTACCCCTAGACCAACTCAAAATTTACTATCCCCACATTTTCCCCAAATAACTTACATAATTTATTGGAAGTAATTTAAACAAGTAATCTATGCACCAGACTTTTCGGATAAAATTATCGGTTTCTCAAGCCACTCGTCACTAACTCCCAATACCAAGCAATAATTAAATTAAACTTTTTAGACCGAATATTCTAATAACTAAATTACCAAGGAAAATTAGGGCATTACACAAAATGGTCGACAATTACATTAACATGGTCGACAGTTTTGGCTTCAAAAAGAGTGTTCATGATGAGAAAAATATTTTGACACTCTTGACATTTTTTTATATCAAAACAAATACAAAAAATTGATTTCAAAATACATATAGAGGATTTTGCAAATATTGAAAGCATATATATCCTTTGGCATTGATTGACTATATTATTTTTCATTTCCAAAGATAAAATATAATTCATTTTCAAATGCCAAATATATAAAAAAATTTATCATCAAAATATTAACAAAGGCAAAACAATAATTAATCTCCGCCTTTTTTATGACGACAAAACTACTATGAAATACCCAAAATTCTCCCCCTTTTTTTCATAATCCAAAAAGTACATTATGAAAAAGGATTGAAAAGATTTTACCATTAGCAAAGGTGGAAATTGGGCGAAACAACAATTTAAGAACACTTCGGGGTAAAAAAATATATATAATACTCCCCTTTAATAACATATATAAAAAATTTTATTCTCCCCTTTAATTAGTACATGTATAAAAAATTTGAAAACAATTTTGATAAGGGATAAAAATTATCAAAATTTTTATAATCAAGGAGAGTTAAGGGATAGAAATGTAATGACTCAAAGTTTTTAGACAAGGAGTAAGGCGGATTTAATGATTCTGAGCTTGGCGTGGGAAGTATTTGGTTGTGTTAGAGTGTAGAGGGAGATAGTAAGTTATATATTTGGATGTGAGGTTTAATTATGTAAGTGTGGAGTGCATTTGGATATGGGAGGTTAGATATTCAAATATGTGGAAGTCCTATTCGAATATCAAAGGGGGCATTTGGATATGTGGAAGTGTATTCGGATATGAGAAAGGAAAGAGGAGTGCATGTATTCGGATGGTGTGAGGGGTATTCAGATATGAGGGGTTATGTATTTGGATATATGAGAAGCTTATTTGGTTATGTGAGAGAAAGGGAAGAACCATATCCAAATATGCTAGAGGGTATTCGGATGTGTGAGAGAAGAAGAGGAAGGCTTGTTCAGATAGTTTGAGGGCCATACGGATATGCCAAGATGCCATCCGGATATGGGAGCATGTATTCGGATATGGGAGACAAAGTTAGAGGAGTCGTATCTGAATATGGGGGATTCTATCAGGATATCACTCACAAAAGATGAAAAGTAGCATTCGGATGGCCTAGAAGTATTTGGATATGGGCCACACGACACATTTTCACGCATTTCTTCCTCTTATTTCTCTGGTTCCGACTTTCTTTATGACCAAGAAAGGCATTAATGAGTGTCAGGGCATGGAGAGATCTTGGAAAAGCATGGCTAGGAGTGGGTTTAGCTTACCTAATCACTAAGTAAATTAATTAGAGTAATGGTGAGGGATAGTGAGGATGTAGACATGAGGAGGCTGAGTGGCTATAAATAAGAGAAGAAAGATAAGAAGAAGAAGTAGAAGAAGAAGAAGGAGAAGAAGTCTCGGCAGTGGCTGGAATTAGAGGGAGAAGAATAGAAAAGAAGTTTGAAGAAGGAGATAGTGTAGGTGAAGCTTAATCAAGGCAAGCTCCCTCCCCTCTATTTTATGCTTAATCCATGAGTTTATCTTTTGTTCTTTTTGGCTTCATTATAACCTTCCACTTAAGCATGAAAATAGGGTCTGTTTCACCCTATTAATCTTTGGGAATGATACTTCTTGGCTAGGTTCAGGCGTACGCAATATATTGTGTCATCTTGCAAGAAAACAATATATGGGTTTTAATTTGGCTTTCGAGTTTATAGAGTTATAACTAGTGAATGTTGATGTAAAAAGGGTTTAACAAAAAGAGAGTTTATTAAGTGCATGAGATGAGTTTATGGAATCATATAAGAGTCTTAATGGGAAAAGTACATGAAGAGTTATGGGAAAGGTTACGTCATGCTAAGTTTAATGTATAAGTTAATGTTGTTGGTATGTGATTTAGGGTGTAGGGTACAAAGCTACTGACTGTTGATCGTGGGTTGTGGCAGTCGATGGCTGGATGTATGGGCGCCAATTATCCGTTGTTACGATAAGCTATAAATGGGCTAGGAAAGTTGATACTGCTGGTTACCCACCTTGATTGTGTGTATATCATGGTATTGTTGTGTTACATGGGGTTGGGTTACATACACTAGGGATATGCTTGTATGCGTGGGGATGTGTGCACATTGGCATGACTCGGTTGGTCTAAGAGCCAACTTGGGTACCTTACGTGAGGATATGCATTTAAATCATTTCGCATTTGTTTATTCCTATGTGGGTGTAGCATGGCTTGATTCTTAGTTTATAAGGGCCTTGAGATCATGTTTATGCTACACAAGCCATTTCATTTCTTATGTGTTGCATTGCATTATGAGAAAGAGTGGCTATGAGAGGTGGGCAAGGCCTACAGTGGTGCGTAAGATCATGGAGATGAGACCCATGATAGCTACATGTTATGATGTTATGTGATGATGTGTAAGACCATGGGGATGAGACCCACGGCAGCTATATGTTATGATGATGATAGGAAAAGCCAAATAATGTGATGAAAGCAAAATCAGGAATAATAATAGTGTAGCCTATATTGGGCTGTTAATAGGTTTGTATGTGAAATTTGGGTACCAATATGTGTATCTTATGTGGGCCCCAAGGACTATTTATGTGCAAGTTACTTTATGTTATGCATTTAGGGCAGAAGCATGTAGGGTACATGGCATGTTATGTTACTGCATTGGCATGATAACTCATAGGGTATAAGGAAAGTTCTAGTTTAGGTTTAATGACTTTCTTCTTATGCTTGCTGAGTCTTGTGACTCACCCTTGTTGTTGCATCATTCTAGGTAGGTGTGTGGCTGGGCAAGAGGAGCCCGAGGGCCTAAGGGGGGTCGATGTATAGGTGTTGCGTACAGGGTCATCCCAACTGTGAAGATTCTAGGGATGTGTTAGGCTAAGGGATCTAATGTTGTAATCCTCACTAGGAGTTCTTGATTGATGTGTGTAAGAGAGTGACCATGTTGTAATCATTGCGCTTTTGTAATGTAAAAGAATAGTGAGGAAAATGGAAGGAGTTTTTATTTAGATTTTTAGTCAGGCTCTCGAGAAGAGAGGTTGTGACAAGAAATGTACCAACAAGATTGAATTGTTAAAATCTTTTACTCTTGGTTGGTAATCAAGGTGTTTCATTTGTGGGATGTTTTTCTTCTTCACTTCCCTCTTTCCTTCATGCTTGATTCATCCATAAGGATTTGACTTTTTAGTTTCATTTGGATATCAAGCAAACCTACAAAAGTAACTATCCACAAATTTTTGGTATCCAAACCATTTTGGGTCCATCAATGTTAGCATTGAAAGTTCCATTTGGAACCCCTATTTGCTTAAACTTAGTGGGATAATTTCTTATAAAATATTTATTTATAAAATGCCCGTATTTTCCACAATAATGATAAATGATTTTTGAATGTGAGGTAAAAATTTGTTTTCTTTTCACAAAACTATTTTCCCTTTTTATTTTTTACATGAGTAAGAAATGCATTTATCAAGATATGGAAATTCAAACATAAGTTTTTGAGACATAAATAATCAAAACAAAAAAACATGTCTGAAAATAACTCACTTTTGCATGAGTAAAAAATATATTTATATCATCAAAATATTTTTGTTATCATCAAAATCTTATTTACTTACCCTTGAGCTTAACAAGATTTATAATAGTTCGGCTCAGCTAACATACTCGACTACCTTAGCTCCCCACTAAAGATTTCCAAATTCACTAAAATCTCTTACTTTATCAAGTAAGCCATCTAACATAAACTACAAGGAAATACAAATCTCCTACCAAAACCTAGTAGGCCCTCTAGCTTACAAGTTAGGCAATACAACAATAAGTTATAATGAAATGATCTAAGAGGTATGAACTCTCAATTACAATAATCTCTCAAATAAATATACAAAGGATAAAACAAATATTATAAATGATATCTATAGCATTTTGAAAAAAAAATATGAAAGCACAAGCACTTATGAGAAGATGAATAACTCTTGTAACCTCAAATCAATTCATTTACATCCATTAATCTTCTTCAATGCTTCCTTGGGCGGTATTTATAGGCTTTCTCCAAAGCATGAAGAAAAACTAGCCGTTTAGAGCCATTGGAGACTGTAAAAACTAGCAATTATAGAAAGTCAATGAAGGAAATGGTTAATAGTTTCATTAAACTAGTCGACATTTTTCTTTGGCAAATTAAAGCACACTTGTCTTCTGAGCAAACGGTTGACTCTTTTACAAAAGAGGTTGACTTCTTTAACAAACGATTGATAGTTTGAAAGAAATGATTGGCAGTTTTGAAGAAAATTTGACACTATACAGCCACGATTGATTGAAAATGAACTAAAATCAAAACAATAGAGAGCTTGAAATTTGCTTGTCGATAGTTTAGGAGACTGTTGATTGTTTTTGCTAAAAGGCCTAAAACAATCGACAGTTTGAAGAAACCGGTTGATCATTTTGCCTTACTTTGATAGCCCAAAAATCAAAAAGCACAAAATGGTCAATAGTTATACTAACATGGTCAACAATTTTGAGGAAAATATTTGGACACTCTTCACTTTGTTTATATCAAAACAAATACAAAAAATTGATTTTAAAATACATACAGAGGATTTTGCAAACATTGAAAGCATATATATATCCTTTGGCATTGATTGTATAAATTATTTTCCATTTCCAAAGATAAAAGATAATTCATTTTCAAATGTCAAATATATAAAGTTTTTCATCATCAATTGCCAAATATATAAAGTTTTAGGGTTGAGGCTTGCACGTGCTATGCGCGTGAGGCTAGATATCAAGACAACCTTCCTCAATGGTGAGTTGGATGAAAAAATCTATATCCAACAACCTGAGGGGTATGTGGTAAAGGGAGAAGAACACGAGGTATGTAAAGTGAATAAATCTTTATGTAATCTTAAACAAGCACCTAGACAATGGTATAGAAAGTTTAAGAAAGAGATTAAATCTATTAGTTTTAAATGTAGCAAAGAAGAAAGCTGTGTTTTCTTTAAATGCACCAATGATTATAATGTTCTAATAACTTCATATGTTGATGATTTGTTAATATTTGGATCTAGTATAGATTGTGTTTATGAAACAAAGCATCTTGTTACGCAAATATTTGACATTAAAGATTTAGGTCATGTTGATGTGATATTAGGAATATATAAAAGTAATTAGAAGAGAAAATGAGTGTATTCTTACTCAATCACATTATATTAAGAAAATGCTTAGAAAGTTTCATTATTTTGACTGCAAGCCTAGTAAAACTCCTATTGATCCTCATAGTAACTTCATACCAAATTATGGTAATCCTATAAATCAAGAAGAGTATGCTAAAATAATTGGTAGTTTGATGTATTTCATTAATTATACTAGGCTAATATTGCGTGTGTTGTAGGCTTACTCAGTAGATGCACTAGTAATCAAACACTATAAAAAAATCAACATTTAGAGGCGATTTTGAAAATCGCCGCTAAATCAAGCGTCACGAAGCATTTAGCAGCAATTTTCAGCAACTGTTGGAGTAACTGCCACAAATTATATTTTTTGCGACAGTTTAAGAATCATCGCAAAATAAGTAATTTAGCAGCAGTTTTTAAAATATTTAGCGGCAGTTTCAAAACAATCGCAAAAAAAATTCAAAATATTGAATTTTAGAGACGATTTCAGAACCGTCGCTATTTCCTTCACCCGTGCGCTCATTACCGCCAAGGCCATGAGCCCGGCCGCCCGCACTTAGCCCTTGCGCGCCACCTGGTAATGCTTGAAATTTAATTCCAGCATCCTCTCCCATCCCCGATTTGGAACCGAATCCTCCCATACGCACGTGCACGCGCGAAACCATCTGATCTGCAAAGCCTCCTTGTTATATATTCACGCATATAAATTATATACTAATCCAACCACTATTTTCTAGAATTATATTTTATATTCTTTAATATAAATTAATTGATTTTTTTAAAAGAATAATGGAATAAATTAAAAATAAATAAATTAATTGAATTAAATTAAATTAATTAATTGATTAAAAAATAAAAAGAGGATTTTATATATTTTTTATAAATTTCTTTTTTAAATTATTAAAATTTTGCTAAATTTTTTTTTTTAAATTAAATTTTTTAATGAATTTTGCGATAGTTTTGAAAAACAGTTGCAAAATTTGATTTTGTAATGAATTTTGCGGCAATTTTGGAAACCACCGCAAACGTTTAATTAATTTTAATTTTTAATTTTTAATTATTTTTTGAATTTAGCGCCAGTTTCTAAAAAAAAATTGTCGCGAAATTCAATTTTATAATGAATTTTGCGGTGATTTTTCAAAATCGCTACAAATGTTAAATTAATTTTAATTTTTAATTTTTAATCATTTCTTGAATTTAGCTACCACAAATATTAATTTATTTTTAATTTTTAATTATTTTTTGAATTTAGCCACAATTTCTTAAAAACTGCTATAAAATTTAATTTTATTTTTTAATTATTTAATTATTTTCTAAATATAGCAGCGATTTTTTGAAAATTGCCGCTAAATTAAATTTTTTAATGAATTTTGGTACGGTTGACAAACTGCCACAAAATACCATCTTTTGTGGCAATTTTATACCGATGTAAAAAATTAATTTTTTTGTAGTACAAGTAGTGAGCATTGGAGAGCCATTGATAAGTTAATGACATATTTAAAACATATTTTGGGTTTTGGACTACATTATAAATGTACTTTTATTTTGGAGTGTTGCTATAGTGATGCTAATTGAGCTTTCGATAGAAGAAATTCTAAGTCCACTAGTGGTTGGTTATTTACTATAGGAGGAGCTATAGCTTCATGGTCATTTAAGAAACAATCTTGTGATGCATTGTCATCAATGGAATCTGAATTTATTTCCATGTCTCTTGCTAGTAAAGATATTTTGTGGATTAAGATATTTATGAGATGTATTCCATTTATTGAGGTTTCTAGAGGACTTATTACTTTATATTGTGATAATCAGGTTACAATTCATAATACTAAAAATAAGATGTCCGGCAATAGTAAACATATTGCAATGACATACAATCATGTAAGGAACTTTGTTAAAAAAGGTAAAGTATCCATTAAGTATCTTCCAACAGATCAAATGCTTGCGGATCCTCTTACAAAGCCTTTATCAGGTGAGAAAATTGTGAAAGTCATGGCGAACATGGGATTATCACCAATTTAAAAGAGATAGGCTTGTTTGAATCATACTCTTTCATATGGATGTTGGTTCTTACTAAAAATTCACGTGTATAAGAGTTCAAAGATAATTCAATCAAGAACTATCCTTAAAATGTTAACCCTGAGGTTACATTTGAAGGGCACAATATGTTTAAGGAATAGAAGGGATGAAATGAATATGTGTAAGCCCTATTCCTCAAAAGTCTCATGTTTGGCTATATCCAGTATTGTTTCCACAATGAGAAGGTTGAACTTAGTTCTTAATAGTTCTTAGAGCTTATAAGTAGAGTGACAAAGCAGTTATGAACACTCCTAATGAGACTGCCTATGCAAGTAAGAAAGTGAGAGGCCATTTTCTAAGGATTATTGGTGAAATCCGAGGGTATTTGTTAAACCAGAATGAAGCACAAGGCCCATCCAAATGTGTTGCCATTGCAGAATCAAAGAACTCATGTGTAACATGAATGTGAATGTTATATTCATATTCATTCTAAGGGTTCAAGCCTTAGCCACCTTTAGTTATGTGTTATACAAATACCCAAAAAGTTTTTTGTGTATTCTTTATTTTTTATTCTTTTTTTATTGGCATTATTATTAGATAATAAGTAGGGGATTGTTATATATTAATATTATCTAATAATCATATGTATCATTTTTATGATTTATTTATTGAAAGTCAACTTCTAGGAAGCTAGAAGTTAACTATCATCGTGTGGGAGTTGATTGTCCAAGAGAGTGTCTCTTGGTTGGATTGACTATGCATAATAGGCTCTTGGCCAAGTCGACTCTTGCTCTTGAGAGTCAACTCCCAGTCCAAACGTTGGAAATGTAATGACCAGAAAGTGAACCAATGTGTTTTTTAACTTAAAGAGCATGTCTTTAAATTGGAGGGTTATGACTTCTCCAATGGATAAGCCTATTCTTAAAGGACATGATCTTTCAAATAAATTGTATTCTTTAATTGCTTGTGTCTATTGGAAGCAGCCATTCATTGTCTATAAATAGTTTGGACATTTGGGGTGCAAAGATAGATATATATCAACACTTCTTCATTCTCTTGGTATCATCTATCTCTCTAATTTATTCCTGTTACTCTCAATTGTTGGGTTTGAGTTCTTAGTGGTAGAAGAGATCAAAAAGTGCAATTTTGATTTCTTGAGTTAGGCATTGTATCTTGGAGTTAGAATTTCCTTCAAACCATCTGCACCTAGTGGGAAAATTACTATCCTAAAGATAGTTTACTGGAAACGCCTTGCCTAACACATTCCTTTCTTTTGTCTTTCCTCAATTATATTGTCATTTTTCTTTAACTATCACAACACACTCCACCATTCTTAGGCCAAAGATGTAGTAATGCAACCCTCTATCAATAACAAATATTATAAACTTTTTTATTTCCTTCCACATTTTGATTTGATTATACCTTAATTAAATATGAATCTAAGAAACTCGTTAGTTTGTTAAATGGAATCCACCAATTGGTCAACTTTTCGCAAAGGAAATCCATCATTCGGGTATGAGTAATTAAGAGTGATGATGTCCACACACACTCCCTAATCTATCCTAGGTTTCTTTACCATGACTACCTTGAAGATCCACGACAAGAAATGGGCCTCTCAACTTAGCTTCTAGGACCTTGTCAACCCCCTTTTTGATGGCTTATTACTTCTCCTAGGAAAAGCTCTGGCTCTTCTAGGTGACAAGTTTAATCCACTAGTCAATACTTAATCTATAAATGGCTATCTTCAAAATTATATCCAGAATAGTCCAAGAAAATTAACACATTTGTGTTAACTGACATTAGATTTATTAGTTGATGGTAAACACATGCCTATAGAGAGGTTCCAATTTTAGTAACAATTCAACTTATAGTGGTATTGGGACGAGATCTGCCATGAGGGTTAGTGAGGACCGTTATAATAATTCCTAGAACAATTTCCTTGCTAAGGCAGCCAATAAAAAATTCACATGACATGAGTTAGTCCCCTCCCATCTCTCGTACCTTGTTAGGAATCAAAAACTTCAACTTAAGGTGGAGGATTGTGACCACATCACTGATGCATTGAGCATAAGTGTAACACCCCGATAATTTGGGAGTAGTTTAATAATTATTAAATTTTGCATTTGGAGTAATTTGTGATTTATTGGGATTGAATAATTTAATGAATAGTTGATAATTATTAATTATTGCGTATAAGGTGATTATAAAATATTTACGGGTTTAAGAGGAATATTAATTTTTTTTTTTTTTGTACTAAGGTGTTGGGCAAGTAATTGTTGGAAATTTTGGGGTATAAGAGTTATTCTTAAGTGGGGTGCATACAGTAATTTTTGGAAATTATGGGGGTCTTCATGTAATTTTCAAAAACTGTGTTGGGATTACATTAAAATTAATTGGGTGAAAGAATATATTGAAAGAGCAGCTAGGTGGGCTGGTCGTGCTTGCGAGGGAAGAAGAGGAGGTCGTGGCTTCGAGCTAGAGTAGGCCGCACACGCGGAGGAAAAATGCTGGATTTTTCCAGTAGATCAGGCGCCTAAACAGCGTCGTTTCAAGGGTGCACGTTGGGTGCCCATGCACGGTCCAGCCGCACGCCACGTGGCACACGCTGGTGCCTTGCGCTGCCCATCCTTCTTTCTCTCTTCTAGCTTCATTTTTTCTCCAATTTCAATGCAAATTCGATCAGACAAATTAGGATATCTTCTGTTGACTTTGTGGGGGCAAATGTGGCCAAGAATTAGCCAAATAATTGGGGCGCTGTGAAATTAATTAAATTAGACTTAATGGCTTAAATTAGAGCTTATTGGGGAGCGTGAATTGTTTGGTTGCCAAGGAAATATAAGGGTTGTAAAGATGAGTAAATTTGTAATATCTCAAAATTTGAGATAATTGACAATTTTTAATTTCGGCATTTGAAGTGATTTGAGGATTTAGGTAAAATAACTAATTTATGGGCTTTAGGGTAATTTATTGAGTTATGTGAGGTTTTATGGAGATTAATGGAAAATATTAAATTTAGTATGTATTTTGGATTAAAAATAATTATTTGAGGTTGTTATCGAATATTTGAAAATTTTAGAGAAAATAATTATTTTATGGTGTTTAAAAAAACAAGTCGAAGCAGCCTAGGCCCAGGCGCGCACGTGCGTGCGCCACGTTGGCCGCATGCGCGCGGCCTCGCGGCCAAGCACGCCACGCAGGGCCCTACACAGCCCTGCTGTGCACCCACGTGGCTGCCTCCTGCAGCCACGCGTACAGCATCCATTTTTGTTCCCAAAAAAAAATGTAATTTTTTCTCCCATATGCCCTACCACCTCCCCTACCCCTTGGCTTATAAATAGGCTATGTCTTTGAGAGAATGGGGAGATTTTGGGGGGAAGGTTTGAGGAAAGTTTGGAAGAATTTTAGAGGAAATTCTGTCCGTGTAAGTTTCAGTTGTGACGTAAGCAACCTTGATTCGTAGTAGAGGTTAAAGAAGAATATCTAAGGCAAGTTCTCTTCCTAGTTTTTGCAATTTCTTATTCCTATCTTGCAAGTTCAGTTTCTCCCCCTTCTCATGTTCATGTTTTTAATTTGCAAGTTCTCTTCCTAGTTTTTGCAAGTTCTTCTTTTTCTTTGTTTCATTTAAGAGACAAGATCTCAATTTTCTTATTAAATTGCAAGTTCTTCTCCTATTTTACAAGTTCAGTTTCTATTTTCTCAAGTTATGTTTTAAATTACAGGTTTTATTTTCTATCTCTTATTAGTATAAGATCTTACCTCTTAATTTTCTAAATTTACAAGTCATTTTCCTATTTTACAAGTTATTTCCCCTTTTACTAGTAAATTATTTCATGGTTCTCATTTATACCTATTGAGTCTCAAATAGGGTTTTGTATCACCCTATCTTTCTTTGGGAATGATGCTTTATTGAGAACATGCAAGGGTTTGATGTTGTCTTGCATGAATGTTGCACTGTTGTGCTTATTGCTTCGTTATTCGCATATCAGTTATATATGAGAAGTTATTACAAATATGCATGTTATAATAATTCATGAAGCATGAAAATGGTTTTTAAAAATGTGTAAAGGCCTCATGATGCGCGTAGCGAACGAGTCCGCAGGATATATCTGCAGAGAAAGTGTTAAGCTCAAAGTTGGACTTCGGTCCCAAGTTTATGTTATGGACTTCGGTCCTAAGGTTTCAGACTTCGGTCCCATGTTTATAATTCTAAAAAGTACTGCATATGAGCATGGATGCATGTATCATTATTTTATCATGTGAAAGTACCTTAAATGGCATTCATGTCTTTTTTGCTTTTTGATACCCATGACTCTTATGCTCGCTTTCTTCTAATTATACTTGTTGGGCCTTGTGGCTCATGTTTGCTTGCATCATTCTAGGTAAGAGTAAAGCTAAAGTAAAAGGCGAGCCAAGTGAATCAGAATCCAGGGGGTAGCGATGTGTACAGACCCATCTCAATCAAAGGTCTTTGGGGGGTGTTTTGTGGTGTGTAGTATTAAGTTATGCTTGTTTATGTTTCAGGTTGTACCCTTGAGAGGATATGGTGGTGATATACCCAGGAAGGCGAAGCAGATATATGATCAAGTGTGGGCCCCAATTTTGATGGGATAAAGCGAAGGCAGGGGATCGAGGAAGCCTCACTCAGCTATGCCGAGTGGGTGCTGTAACGCCCCGCTCCCACTTACGGGTATTACTCGTGAACAATTACCCAAATTGTCCACCTGCCCGGTCTTTGATGAAGGGCAGACTATGTTTCAAGAAGAAACGCCCTAGGTGGGAACTAGGCTCGTCCTTCCCTTCCCTTAAACCCCAGGATTTACTAGCAGAATTGCGCTTCAAACCACACCGCGTTTGGTTAAAAAGAAATCTCGCGAAGACGCCCAAATCATTATTTTCTCATTTGAATTTAATTCTTTTCCGACCAAATATTTTACTGGGCTCCAAAAATCACCATTTAAACCAATCCATTGATGGATCACCAATTTTGGAAGAAAAACTCATCATTTTCAATTTTCCAAATTTTTGGCATTTTCTCCAAAAATGCCCGAAAAATCCATTTATTTTGAAAATTCCTCCAGGGCCCGAAATTAATTTAGAAATGCCCCTTAATTTCCCAAAATTCCAAAATTTTAAAAAATTTGGCCAGCGGGGCCCGTGCAGGGCCCCGCTGGGCGCCGGCCGCGCGGGCTGGCCGCTAGCCTGCCAGCGCACGGCCGCGCGTGCCCGCATGCGCGCATGGCCGCGCGCGGGCCCGCATGAGCGCACGGCAGCGTGTGCCCCCGCATGCGCGCATGGCCGCGCGCGCGCCTGCATGCGCGCAGGGTCGAGCGCGCCCGACCGCGTGCGAGCCCGCGTGCGCTGCTGCGGTCGCGGCCGCCCGCGCGCGCGCGCGGGCTGCTGCCCCCCCTCCTGCTGCTGCATCTACAGCACTTTCACACTTCATTTCCCCCTGTTTTTTTTTTTTTTTTTTCTCTTGGGCATTTAAACCCATATTTTCCAGAAAAAATAACTTAAATAAAAAACTTCACTTTCCATAAATTTTAGCCTCTTTTTCTCCAAGATTAAGGCTTAAACCACCTCTTGGATATTACACAACATACACCAAATACCCACTATTTTTTCAACAAACCCATATGATTTAACTTCTTGGTGTTTCTCACAACACACACCAACAATGAGGCTTTCACCCAACCTAGGCTACAACATGCCTTAAGCCATTGCCTCATTTCAACATAAAATCAAACATTACAAAAATGAAATACATTACATCTCAAAAGTCAAACACATCAACATAGGCTTCCATAAGCCATAACATACACTTGAATCTTCTTTCCATGCTTCCACATGCCATTCCACCATTTCCTTTACTTTACCATGCTTTCACAACCTACATGTGAGGGTAAAAACCTCATGAGCTTAATCTCATGAGCTATTAAGCTCAATAAGGGTGCTTATGCAATAAGTATAAACATAAACATAAATCATATAATGACATGTGCATGCAAATGTAGTTAGGTCTTCCATGCTCTCACAACCTTTCAAGGTTTGAAGCCTTAACCTACCCCTTTCCACCATGTATCTTAACAATCCCTATGGCCATAGCTATTATGTACATGAAGAGCATGCTTAATACAACATGAAAAGTTTATAAACATACTTACAACCATGCAAGGCCACCATCCCATGGGGTCATCCCTTACCTCTTCTTGAATAATTAAATCTTCACTTCAAGACAGCTTCCTATTTCACTTTCTCCCACCTAAAAGGGCATTTCAACAAGAACTCACTTTGCATACAAGAACACCAATTAAAGAGAAGAAGAAAATACAACTTACCTTGATTCTCTTCTCTTCCTCTTCTTCTTCTTCTTTCATCTTCTCCCTTTCTTCTTTCTTTCATTCTCTCTACAAATGGCCAAAGGAAGACAAGTCTCCCACACTTGCCTTTTTATACTAGATTTCCCATTTTCAAGAATGCATCCTAGCCACTCACTAAAGCCACAATCCATGTGCTTAAGGGAAAACTAATCTCCACCACTCATTTCAAATAAACAAGTTTCTTCTCTTGGAGAAAGCACAATCCATGCTCTTCATCTTGATTAATCTCATCCATTGGATTATTTTGCCTTTTCAAGATTTAAGCATAACCATTGGATCACTTGGAAAATTCTTTTTCTTTCTCATTTACTTAATGAGACAATTATAAGCCATTTACAAGACTTAATCCAAGCCATTGGATATATTTTACTTTTTCAAGAATTGATCCTAACCCTTGGATCAATTTAGTCTTCCAATACCAAAATTAGCCATTTTCTCATAAATTTATTTTGACTAATTTCAACACATCACACTTGAGAGACATAAATGCTTTTCTTCTCATTTAAATAAATCCCACAATTTTCCAAGCATTAATGGGTGACCATTTTCCCATTTTTCATTAGATTTATTTAATTCACCATAATTTCAAGCATTAATGGTGACCATTTTCTTTTCTTTTGGATTTTTCTTTTAATCCAACACCATTATGCTTCTCATTAAATGCTTGAAAGACCAATTAACATTTCTTTTGCATTTAATTAATTCACCCAATTATACTTAAACCACAAAATGCCAAGTGTCACAACAAGACACTAACCTTGGCTTCCAAGTTTAATCTCATCTCTCCATGTGGTATTACCACATTAATTCACCAACTTAGGGAAAATTTAATTATTTTACCACATAATTGAATATCCACCATTTTCCTAATATTCCATAATTAGATTTCTTTATGGAATTAAATTCCAAAATTCCCAAATACCCCTTGTGAATTTATTAATCCCATATTCCTCCACATAAACACCAAATTGGGATTTTATTCACTTACCTACCTAATTCCACATGGGGATTATTTCAAATTTACCAAAATACCCTTTATATTGGATTTCACTATCCAAATTACCAAAATACGTTTGGTATCAGAGCCGACCCCCGAGCCTCTGAGCGCGGTGGTGGGGCAAACCTCAGCGAGGAGGCTGAGTCCCGATGGGGTGTGTGTAGGCCCCTATGGGGGGTGCGTGTAGGCACCTTAGGCGAATCCCACATCGGCCATGCAACGGGGGGAGATCTGGGACCGGTTGTAAGGTCGCATGACGAGGACGTCATGTGCTCAAGGGGGGGAGAATGTAATACCCCGAGAGCCTAGAGAAGTTAGTATATATCGAGGATAGTGTAAGAAAGGAAACAACACCAGCTGGATACCTTTTGGGCTGAATATTGGCAAAGAACTCCCAAGTTAAGCATGCTTGACCTGGGTAATCCAGGGATGGGTGACCCCCCTGGGAAGTTCGTGTAGGCCCATCAGGGTAAGTTGTTCCGATCCTTCCTATCGCTCGAACAGGATGTTACAGGTGCCCACTCGATTGGACCGAGTGGACAACCCCACTCGGCATAACCGAGTAGAGGGCCACTTGGTTATGCCGAGTGGCTAACCCCCCCCCACTCGGCACAACCGAGTGGGGGTCCACTTAGCATAGTCGAGTTGAGGGCCACTTGGTCATGCCGAGTGGCCCCTCGTCCCTAACTCAGCCTAGCCGAATGGGGTCCACTCGGCTAGGCCAAGAGATCCCACTCAAGGAGCAACCGAGTGGGGGGTCACTCGGTCGTGCTGAGTGACCCTTCGGGATTGGCGATCCAACCGAGTGCCCCCCTTCTCGCCAGCTGAATGACCTCCAGAATCTTCGGAACGGGCCACGAAATCTCCGGAATGGGCCGAGTGATTTCCGCCAAGAATATCGCGAGACCTCCCTCACCCTCTGCTATAAATACAAGAACCCCTCTTCCTCATGAGGTACGTAATTTTAAGTGATTGAAGTACAATTTTCTCATTTTCTCTCAAGATCTGACTTAAGCATCAAAGGGTTTGTGCAGGGACCTCCACCCGCGTCCTAACGGTGCTCTCGTTTTGTAGGCCACTCGGTCATTAAGGCCACTCGATCAACAAGGTCATTCGTCGCCCTCAGGCCACTCGATCACCAAGGTCACTCGTCACTCTCAGGCCACTCGATCACCAAGGTCACTCGTCACTCTCAGGCCACTCGGTCTGTAACGACCCATCAAAGGGTTTAGTATTTATTTAGCATTGATTAATTTATTTCATTAATTTTCAGTTTAAGATATTGCGAGTTAATTACTTAATATGGCAATTGAGATTTTATTTGAGAAAATAATATTTAAATAGCATTAGATTCTTATTAAATTGTGAGGATTGAATATAAGGACATGGCAGTTTTTTAGAGGTTTGTTAATTAGAATTAAATTATTTAATTAAGAGTTATTATGTTGGAAGAATCCTTACGAGAAGAGGGATTAAATTATAGTCTCCTAATTACTAAAGGAATGTGAGTTATGGGATTTAGGGTTGTATTTTCTACTTATATATACATATATATATAAGCCTTTAAACTCTAGCATAGAGTTACGCCGTGAAGAACAAAGAAAACAAATTGAAGAAGCCTAGAGTTCATCCAAGTTCCATCCATTGGTCTTCATCGGTTGATTGATCAAATCAAAAGGCAAGTTCTTCTCCTTGTAAATCATTCTTACGGGAGCATGTGTAGCAATCAAACTCAACTTTTGTAGGATCTATATTGAATTGCATATCAGTTTTTACATACATATATATCAGCGTAACAGTGTGCATGATTAGATTATTCATTGGATCTTTATCTTTGATTCTTCAAGTTTTAATCCATTGTTCATTCATATGATTGTTTCTTACCAATTGGGACTTGTTTTCCCAAGATTTCTTTTGGAATGGTGTTGTTATTTAGCTTTAAATTGAATCCATGGCGTCTCTGTCCGTGTCTCATTTCTGGGTTTGGAAGATGAAGGTATCCGGATACAAGAATTCAGTATTCGGATACCCAGCATTCTAGAAAGTTTTTATTCTCTTACGGACCAATTTTGACCTTGATGGAGCCAGAATCTCGGAAACTTCAAAACATAAGAGTTGTAGGTCTTCCTCTTTTCTTTCCATATCAATTTGAATCAGCTCAATCTGAGTTCATAAGAGAGATTTTTGGCCAAAATACGAAAGGGTATCAATCTGTCCACCCAGCATTCCAGAAAGTTTTTGTTCTCTTACGGGCCAATTTTGACTTTGATGGAGCCCGAATCTAGAAAACTTCAAAACATGAAAGTTTTAGGTATTCCTCTTGTATTTCAATATAAATTTGAATCAGATCAATCAGAGTTCAGAACAGAGAGTTGTGGCAAAAA
This sequence comes from Diospyros lotus, assembly GCF_014633365.1. Classification (NCBI taxonomy): domain Eukaryota; kingdom Viridiplantae; phylum Streptophyta; class Magnoliopsida; order Ericales; family Ebenaceae; genus Diospyros; species Diospyros lotus. Next base: position 22,506,856 of record NC_068345.1, read on the forward strand.
TACGAAAGAGTATCAATCTGTCCACTCAGCATTCCAGAAAGCTTTTGTTCTCTTGCGGGCCAATTTTGACCTTGATGGAGCCTGAATCTCGTAAAACGTAAAACATGAAATTTGTATTTCTTCCTATTGGATTTCAATAGAAATTTGAATCAGATCAATCGGAGTTCATAACAGAGAGTTATGGCCAAAACACGAAAGGGTATCAGTCTGTTCTGAATTCCATGTTTTCTTAAAGATGTCTATATTAGTATCCGAAAGCCTTTATCCCAGATTATCCAAATACCCTTCAGAGTATCCATATTCTCTTTATCTAGTATCCAGATGGGTCTCCTCAAAATTTCAAGTAGGCTTCCAGAAAGTCCAATTCAAGTTTAACTTCGATAAAATAGTCAATACACCTATTGAATTTAAATGCCAGATTATATTGAGCTAATCATGCCCATGCCATAATACATAGTTCATGGAATCTTTGTATTCTAATACATTGAAGATTAGATTACATGTTTAGTATATTATTATGACATGGTCAGCATTATTTGTGAGATTATGTGCATACATTTTTTGTATGAACATTTGGCACGATTTTATATGAAGCACTACATATTGTGTGCCAGCATATATATGTGCACAGCATTGCATTAAGCGCACCAGGCGGCTTGTCCGCGGGGATCCCACTAGTTTAGTTTTCAGTTTTGTTTTGCTCGCCTATTGTCGACCAGGGAGCCAGGGGCATATTGCCCACAGTATGTGCTTACAGTTTTTGTGTATACAGGATTCAGATCAGCCAGGTATGTATTACAGTTATGTGGGCCTACGTGCCAAAGCTGCATACCTGCATTTAGTTTACAGTTTATGTGCATTACATCTTATAATGCCATCCAGTGATTATTATATCTCTCAGTACAAGTTCAGTAAGTTTTAATCAGTATCGATATTTCTTGATTCAGCTTCAGTTTTTCCTTTCCAGTTTATTACTTGCTGAGCTTTGTAGCTCACCTTGTACTCTTCACCATTCCAGGTCCTAGCAGGGGAGTACTAGATGTGGGGCCTAGCAGCAGTGTCCAGTAGTGTGTGTACATGGAGCCACTCAAGACTAAAGATGTCTGGGAGTTGTCAGTTTATTAGTTAGCGTTTGATCAGTTTAGGTTTATTTTATATTCCAGTTTAGGGATTTCCCTTAGATGCAGTTTATGATTTCAGTTTTTGTTGACTCAGAGTTTTATTACAGTTAATTGACATATACAGTATTGGTATCAGAATTCAGTTTATCAGTCAGTTTATTTTCTTTTTCCCATAGCACCTCTTCTCGGGCAGATCTAGGAAATGGGGTGTTACACGATCACCAAGGCCACTTGTCACTCTCAGGCCACTCGGTCACCAAGGACACTCGTCACCCTCAGGCCATTCGGTCACCAAGGCCACTTATCACCCTCAGGTCACTCGATCATTTTAGGCCACCAGATCATCAGCTTAATCAGACCATCAACTCTATCGGATTAATCTGAACCTCTATCAGATCCAATTGCTAGTCAAGATTCTCATCAGTGAAGACACGACTCCCAAGACTCTTGCATCTGTCCGCAATTAAAAATATATTGTTGTATTTTGGAAACAACATGTGGGTTTATGGACCCTGATGTGGTGTGTAATATTGAGTTACTTTTATTTTTGTGGGCATGTGGACACTATTGTGTTTGTCTATGAGTAAGAAAGTATGAGTGTGGCTATCGTTGTCAAGGAAGATGTGTAATGTTTTAATGGATTTTGGCTTTTATGTCATCTTATTATGGGTCCCTAGTTAGGGGCACCTACAAAATTGGGCTGCAAAAGAATAGTGTGGTGAAGAAGAGGGCCGCCAGCAATGAGAAAGGAAGAAATACAGAGAAGAAATGGCGCGCTGAAGCTGTAAAAGTGGGAAGAATGTGAGATTAAACTCAGTTTAATTAGCCAGGTGAGTAGAGAAATATGTATTAATGATTTTATAGGATTGGAATTTAATTTTGGGTCCAATTTTATTAATTTTGGGAGGTTATACTATTTTGCAGCGTGTATTAATTTGGCTGTGTGCACGCGTAAAAAAAGCTAAAATCTACTAAAACGAGGCAAGTTCCCTTCTACCTTTGTGAACTCCTTCCATTTTGTGAACCCGCGTCTTTTCTTAATTCGTTTCGATTTCGCGTATTAATTATACAAATCGAGGATTTTATTAGCATGGATTAATTTAAATTAAATATGAGACTCGTTAGGGTTTTATTTGTTGTGTGCCATGGAGGTTTGTGCCACCCCCATTCCTTTCAAAATGATGTTGAACCCAACTTGGGGACTAGGTTCTTAGAGGTACGAGTTTCTTTATGGATTTCTCGGGTGTGGGTCTGCTAGGGCTATCAAGTAGTGGGGCAAGGGTCGGCTGTTTGGTGACATTGGAGTAGACTATTGTACGGCCCTAGAGTGGACCATCGGGTGGACACTCCTAATCACTAACCGTTGACCAATGCTAGACACTTCTGACTAGCTCTGCCATTATGTGATTTATTACATGAGTTGATATATTGTGTTACCGTTCATGGTTTGATAAGCACATGGGTTCAGGATGCATGTTGAGGTATTTATTTATTAAGTATGCTTGGACACGGACATTCTAGCATGGTTAGATTGCATCTGGCACAGGCATATGCATCGCGTGTGGTTTACTATGTGGGTGGAGCATAGCCTGATGCCTGGATGTATGAGCTCCGGTGTATCACGTTGATGCTCACTACACCATTGAATTTTTATGTGCATTGCATGGTTACAAACAGTTCACAGGTCTCGGACGGGAGGACTGTTTCGAGGGAGCCTATGGCTCGGTTATTCTACAGCTCGGGTGTCAAAAAGACCGATGCGAGCATTCGGGTAATGGGAGCACCGACCCAAGACGGCGCGCACAAGTTTGTTGGAGGTATATGTTACCTTTCAGGGCAGCGGCAAGTTGGTATAGGACTTGGGTGCCATGTGTCTTTTGTGGGCCCCATGGACTGATACGTGCTTTTATTTTTGCTTTTATACTCTGTTCAGCATCTCATAACTTGTGTGTGCTTGGGGGTTGGTGTCCTGGGAAAAGGTTATTAGATATGTTCAGACTTCGGCCTTCCTTTCCTTATGCTTGCTGAGTCTCTCGACTCACTTTGTTTTCCATCATTCCAGGTAATGGCAGCGTGGGTCAAGGACAAGGGAGATAGCATCTAGCGACAGAGTCGATATGGTGTACAGGCAATTCCGTCAATCCCCGTCAACTCTAATATTTGAGAGGGATTTTCTCTATTCTTTTTTACTATGCCAAATCATTCCTCATGTCTCATGTATGTCGACACAGGAGTCTGTATGCATTTATTTATCATGTGGTCACTATGTTAGCGGAGTACCCATAATGCATGCATGTGTATAGCTTAGCTTCCGCTATTTTAATTCTTGTGTATGCATGCTAAGGTAGTTCCTATCTTGTGTTCCATTCTTTCTCCTTTCGTAAGAGCTCCCGTTCAAGTAGTCCGAGTGGTTGGGATATCCGGGCGGGGGTGTTTACAATAAGCCTGCCTAATGTGATGTTGTATGGACATCATGCCTTCACGACCACAAAATCAATCATTAGTGCCTTGCAAATTGATCGATTCCTATCAATAAAGTGAGGAACCTACTCCCTCAAGAGAGACCAATCAATCGTTGAATCCAAAAGTCTTGACTTAGCTTCATTGATTTGTAAACATTGTAAAACATAAAAATAATTGAACTACCAATGTCTATAAGAATTTGTTAAATCTCAGGGTAGAGATGTTATACGAGTTAGACCAAACTGGCCTAACCCAACACTATATGTGTCTGGTTAGGCTAAGTAAAGCCTAAGGGGCTAACCCAACAAGAACCTATGGCCTAGTTATAACGGGTTGGGTGAACCCTTGACCTACTAGGCCATTTTGCTTTTTCTAAATAGGCGAACTCGAGTTTTTAATAAAAAATGATTTCTTTTAAAATTGTTTAGAAATATTTTCTAAAATGGTTTTTGAGATACAATTATAAATATGAATTTCTAAAGTTTTAAATATCTTCATCCTTACTTTACATCAAACCTAACTACCAAATATCTTCTTCCTTTGTATTGTTATGGTTTTAATCACATTAATGAACATCAAAATTAAAATTTCTAAAAAGATTGAAGTTTTAAATTAGAATATCTAAGCAAAAGAAGAAAAAAAAAAAAAAAAAAGATAGTGCCCCTTGATGATGCACAAGCGCATACCTTTTGTAATTACTGAACTATACCAATAGGGAGAGCAAAGTTAGCCAAGAGTAGGTTGGTGAGTAAGGATACCCCTCAAACCTGCAAAAAGAAAAAACAATTGTTGCAAGTATCTTTGAAATGGACTCCTCTATATGTAAGTTAGAAAATATTCAAAACCTCTAGAATAGTTGCAAGAAATGATCAAATTGATGGTTAAGGGTTTTGCATCATATGTTTAGGACATCGGCCATGTATCCTTGAAGAGCTTAGGCCTTGTTCTCTTTATTGTTTTCAGGTCGTTTTCAATGTTCAGTTTTCTAAGACATTTAAAACACGTTTACTTACCCATTTTCAAAAATGCATTATCCAAAACAAAACAAAAAAAATTGTACACAAAACTCAAAAAAATTGTTTTGGCTGTTTTTAGCCAAAACAAGCTCTTTAAGTCCAAAACACAGAAACACTCTCCATCCTCACATCCTATAAAGCCCGCCTCCCAGAGATCCAACTACCAATAGAAGTTAAGGAGGTGGGATATCAAAGGAGATGGTACAGATACAACTTAATCAAAACAACTCTCATCTCCATTGCTCAAAGGTAAGGCCACAAAAATTATTACAACACTCTATATACAACATTAGCCTCCTTGGCTCAATCACCCATATAATACACAACATAGAAGGCACAATAAATATAAAATACATATAAAGTCTATCCTCACACCCTCAAACAAGCCCATGGATCTTTTGGTCAGGATGTCATTGTACACATGCTACCCAAGACTCAAGCTTTACCGCACATAGCCCTCTCCTTAGCCACTTTCTCCACTTGGAATGATGCAACATAAATGGTGAGTCACAGGATTGAACAAGTATATACAAAGCATATCAAAAACAACATGAAACATATACATGAATAGAGCAATGGGAATATAATAAATTAGAACTGTTCACAACATCGCATAACCCCAATTCCCTTACCCCATCGCATCACATATCCATAATAATATCATCTTATTAAATAATCATAAGCATCAAAAACATAAACCCATCATCACAAGGACTAATGGCTTCTCATGCACTGGATTCACACCAGGTGAGCATCGAGGGTTGAAGCCCTACACGCACCAACTACATTAGGAGAGTATCACAAGCCATATCTCACGTGCACTAGATCACACTAGGCAAGTATCATGAGCCATACCTCACAGGCACCGACCATCTTGGGCGAGTATCACATGCACTAGATCACGTTAGGAAAGTATCATGAACCATATTACGCACGGACCGACCATCTAAAGCGAGTATCGCATGCACTATATCACACTAGGCAAGGTTCCAAGGTATACCCCGCGCGCAACAGTCACAACACAACACGTGAACATAATAAGAACAATTACACACTTTCCCACACATGGTCACACCTTTTAATGATTCTTCCAAGCCAACACTTACCATAGACACATAAGTATTATCACCCTCATATACATATTCATAACTCCTAATGCATTCATAAACTCAAGCAAGAATATAGAAGGTGTTGAACTGTATTGAGCACTAATTCCCCATTGAGTACATACACATAGGCAATTTTTAGCACATTTATGGAATTAATCCATATCATTACTCACACCCAACCTAACACCCATAATCACAAACAAGCCCCACTATGCCCATAGTGGTATTCTCACCACTCAAGAATGATGAGTCGACATTAAAATTGTTGAAGGGCGAGTTAACCAATTGAAAAGATAATTGAAGTCCAATAGATAAGCAAAATGAAGAGATTCAATTGCAATAGAGAAGAATCAGTCAAAAGTTCATTTTCCATCTGTCGACAGATCGCCCAAATACACAACATCAGTCGACAGATTACACCACATCTGTCAACCGACAGATTACCAACAACTGATAGATAGCATAATTCAAGCAAACAGTCGACAAACCAAGCTAAGTGGTCGACAGACAACAATGAAGGAGACTCCCAACAAGCCCAAATACATGCAAAATACAACAAACTCTTGCATGATCTCAACCCTAGCCAACAAAGCCTTATTCCCAAGAAATATAGGGTGACTCAAGATCTTATTTGAGACTCAAAAGGAGTTTAACCCGAAACAAGAGAGATTTACAAACTTTTTAGGTAACCAACAAACACAAGCCCCTTACAGCAAAATGAGGACTTCTTTCCTTAAATCTCACAAATAGAGATATCTTAGGATTATGGCAAGGCAGAGAGACAAGAACTTACATCCGCCAAAAGGTATAAAATATAGGGTTTTGCCTCTTAAAAGAATAGAGGAAAGGGAACTTGCATACACAAAAGAGAAGAACGAAAGGAACTTGTTATATAAAGAGAGAAAAAGCAAAGGAGCAAAAGGAGCGCTTTCTTTTAATCGATCCAACTTGCGAATCCAACCGAAAAATAGGGCCTAGAAAAGAAGAAGATAGCCGAACCAGAAGTCCACTTCCATCCCCTCTTGAGGTCTTCAAGCAACTCAAAGCAAAGAAAGAGAAGAAGAAGAAAGAAAGGAAAAAGAGAAGGAGAGAAGAAGAAAAAGAAGGAAACCCACCCCTTTTCGGCTCTCTCTAGCCTTCTACAAGCTTCCACCGACTTTCTCTCCCCCCTAACCCTCTTGAATTTATACATCAAATGACCTAGAAAATTGTGCCCATCCATAATTGGTTGATAGTTTTGAAGGCAATTGTCGACTATTAGAACCCATCCTCCCCAATCTATCGATAGACCCGCTCTCATCTGTCAACATATTCCTTCTTTACACTAAACGGTCAACAGCTTAACCTCCATCTGTCGACAACCAACAACCATATCCTCCTTGATTTTAATTACCCAACATGTATTTTAGCTTCTTCAACCATCAAGCACCCAATGTGGCCTTCCACCTAGCCCACAATTAGCTAGCAAGCCGTAATTAAATCGACATAAAACTAGCTGGCTTATTCCTTCCCATTTACTCATTTCCCCAAAATACTGGGTCGTTACATATCTAGATTCAACTCTTTCTTCTCTTATCTCTTCTTTCTTTTCTTCTCTTCAAGGCTCAGTCATCGACCACCCCCGTCACTGCTATCACAACCGCAAGCTGTCACCGATTGCCATCTTTCTTCTTACGGTGGTCGGTAGTAAGAGGTGAGGTGGAGAAAGGCAAGGCAACAATAAGAGGAGAGGCAGCGAGAAGCAAGGCGGTGGTGAGAAGCGAGGCAGTGGCGATGGCAACAATGATGAAAGGAATGCGGGAACGAAATAGGACTGGAGAAGAAGAGGCAGCAGTGAGAGGCGAGGCGATGACGACAATGAAAGGAATGCAGCGAAGGGAAAAGAACTGGAAAGAGAGTAACATATGGCCAAGGAAGGGAATGAGAGAGGAAGAGAACAAATGGGTGGGTTTCTTGGGGGGAGGGAATGGATTTCTACATAGAGAGGATTAGAGATAGAGAGAAAAGTGGGGAAAAAGTAATAATAATAATATGTATAATATATAATATATAATTTAATAAATGATATAATAATAATAGGTATATATGTATGTATGTTGAATAATATATTTATAAAATATATATTATTATATCTAATCGCAAACTTCTTATCGAGCCTGCTCACGAACCTCTAATTGAGCCAACTTGCAAGCTAATAAGCCAAACTTTACTAAGGTTAAGCCCAACTTTGTTTACAAATCGAGTTTCAAGTTTGACTATTTTTTGCTAATTTAATTTATTTATTTATTTGTATTTTATTCTTGTAATAGGAAAAAATGTTGCAAGATTCACCAACTTTAAAATATATATATATTTATTAATAATATATTAATAATAAATAGTTCTAATTTATTGAATAATCAAATTTATTGAATAAAATATCATTAAAAAATTATTCTCAAAATTTAAAAAAAAAACGCATTTTTTAGTTTTCTGTTATGAGAAACAATTTTTTAGAATGACAAATAGAATACGTTTTTAATTTTTTGAAAACGGACTATTAAAATAGAAAATTAAAAATAAATTCAAAAGTCAAAATTAAAAATTAAAACGCAAAGAGAACATACCTTTAATTTTTGAAAGGTTATCTATTCTCATCCAATTTTGTGAGATGTTTCTAGTTTCTTGAAAAGGATCTGAGTTTTGTAAGAGAATTCTTTTTTTTTTTTCTTTCAATATTAGCAAATTAACTAGCTAGATTTGATGTATACTCAACTTGACATATATCTTTTTGGAATATCTTCAACTGATCCCTTCCCTTGCAAAGATTGTATGGGACAGTGTCTTACGTGGGAGAAAATCGTGATGTGACCCCACTTGTTCGAATTTAAGGTCAATCCGTCATGTGACAATCTACATGTTCAGCTCAGCAGTAATGGGCCTATCGAAGTTGATGAAAGGAAGCAACTTTAACAGAGTACGTAACATATCCATGGCGGGCATCAGGGTTTCAGAGAACAAAACCCACATCTGTTACATACAATGGATCATTCCCTTTGGCGTTGGTGGAAACATCTGCAAAGTGGAAGTCGAGCCTTACAAAAGGAGAGGGCAAAATATGGAAGCAAGGAGTAAAAGAAAGCGGCTTTAGACAGCATGAGGCCACCTTTCATGATTCAACAGAAGAAAATACTTCCTTTCTCTGAATTACATTTTCTCATCATATGGGATGCATGTTCTAAAGGTATCATCATTGAATTATTTCAACCACATAATTTCTGAAAAAAGAAACTTTATAAAATCATTGACTTTGATCAGTGTTTTAAGTCATAAAACCAGAGAACATATGACATCATTAAAACAATTTAATTATGCAGGAAGAAAATCATATTCTTATTAAATATTTAGAAAAATATATTGTATCTAATGTGATATTTTTATGATTGTGGTTCACTCTACCAATTTTCTTATGATTCTTAACGCAGATATTAAGTGAGACAAATGCTTCTGTTGGGAAGGTAAAGGTGAAAGCATGAAAGCTTGGATCGGCGGGGATATGGCGGTGGAGGTGTAATAATAATAATAATAATAATAGACAGTAGTAGTAGTAGCAGCAGCAATAATGGAAACAATCATAATTGTGGATTGCGAGTATATACAACAATAATGAGACATCCAAATTCCATATTCACTTTCCATGGCATAATGATAGCCATTCGATTATTTGGCCATAATAGATATTATGTTCATTTTAAACCGACCAAATTAATTGGCCTGCACTGTCCTGCCTTTTCGCAATGGGTAGTGATATTTCTAGTGAAGGAGCGTGTCTGTTGATTGTGCCAAAAGGTATCACATGGCTACAAAGAAAGTCCCTAAAAAGAAATTTACTTGACGCATCGAGTTAATCATCCTTTTGAAAGCTTTGCAAGGCGGGAAGGACGCTTTTATCAAGCTATATATATAGAGAGAGAGAGTATTGAGAGGATTTTGATTTTTTAAATGATGTTACTTAATTTATATTAATAATTATATTTATTATATGGGGTGAATTTTACATAATAATTATATTTAAATTTTTACATCAACGTTACTTAGATTAAAATAAGAAATTTTATTTAAAAAATTAAAATTCATATATATATTTTTTTTTTTAGATTAAGCCTCATTACTGGCATCCTCAGCCTTCCTACCCTTAGAGTTACACTGAGGAGGTAAATCGTAGGATGTGCTCGAGTGATCAGGGTGGTAGACCTTATCACCACTGATGTCACTCCAAGGTCCTCCCCTAGAAAAAAAACATTATGTTTCTCCTAGAAATCGAATTCACACTGAGAGCCCTAGACAAGTTTTCAATTTACCCTTTTGTCACTCGACTATGTCGCGGGATTATATTTATATTTTCTGTGTAAACAATGCGGAGGACTTAAACAAACAAAAAAAGTATATTTATATTTTCTGTGTAAACAATGCGGAGGACTTAAACAAACAAAAAAAGACTTAAGAGCCTCTGAGAGGGGAGGTCTAGGCCTCGCCCATTAGGCTCTTAGTCTGGACTAATTCCATCAAACGAAGCCCAATTCAAAGAAGACCTATTTTATTATTTTTTATAGGTAGACTACATTGTTATTGTTATTATTTTTATACCCAAAATGACCTCTGGATAATAAGAGCAAATTATCTCATTCCAGTGGCAATTTTGACATATAACCCATATTTTTTTTTTAATACCTCCACATTTTAATTATGTTGCGCAGCATCTGTTTACTGATAAAAGTATCTGGTACAACTTTCAAATTTATAGGAAGCTAGTCTAATTACTACAAAATGAAGGTTACCATCTATATTATCTAGATCAAAACTTCAATGAAATCAGTATAAATTATTGAAAATAAAATGTTAAGGCCATAACAATTTCAAAAATATAAACCACTTTAATGGCTTATTTATTTTAAGTAATAAAATTCAAAACTGTAATATTTTTTATTATAAAATTTTAATTAATTTTATATGAAAAAATGTCACTTTTGGTGCATGAACTTGTATAATTTGGTCAATTTCATATAATATACTTAAATTTACTACTACACTAAATCTAATATTGTGGCAATCCCGCTCCCAAAGATCTTGCCACTAGAAATCTAAAAGGAAGCGCCAAAAATATTGATATAGATATAAACTTACATAAAATATTTTCAAAACTTTTCTCATTCAACAGCAAAAGTAAAATAAATAATGATTAAATCACAACTTATCTAATCATTCACATTCGGCTTTAACCACCTATCATCCTCAGAAAATGCCATAAATCTGAGATAACAAAACAAAATTGCTTCCTTCTGCACTCTAAGTAAAAAGTAAAAGAAAACGTGCCTAAAATATCTCTCAATTACGACGACTCTATACACAAATCTACCCCATCAAGAATCAAGCTCTACTGGGATCGCCTTTATTCATAGCTTTCCCTTTACCTAGAATGATGCAAAAGCAAGTATGAGACACAAGGCTCAACAAGTATAATTTAAAAGAAACGTAAAGCAATAAAAATCAAGGAAATGTGAAGCAATAAGAATCAATTCAATATAAAATTACTCATTACATCACATGCACCCATGTTATGCTTCACCACGTCATACAAAGATATATCAATGCATATATGCCCACATACGACTCATAGGCCCACATAAGTATTTGGCAACATAACCATCAATTTGCGGACCAAAGTCCTTCCTTATGTTAAACTTGCGTCTACTAAGCTTCCAGAATAAAATTCATAACATCTGAGCCAAAGCTACCTCACGTTAGGCAAATGCTTACCAAGTTTCAAAGTACCCCTCAGACATAGTCTACCGCACAAAATAATTATCGTGCACACATAAGCATCTCAAAGCATATTCATGATTATATGCATACACAACCATACTCTTAAAAATATTCCCACACACATGCTCATACATGGCTATGAAATAAACTCGTCACCATGCTCATGAATGTACTTTTATCCCTAATAATGATTAACCATTACATACAAATAATGAATGATCACTTTAATACCCACATGAACCTGCAACATGGACAACAGGCACACGGAACAACATATATACAAGAAAACCAAAGTCTTGCATGGAACATAGACACGTGAAAAACATTATGTGCATTGGCCAACTGACAAGGCAAGGCTAATCGGTAGGCTAAAGATCATACTCGCTCCAATATCTCAAAACGTCTTATATAACGAGGATTGAGCTTCCTAGAAACTCCAAATCTTCGCACGCCATTCATTGGCATTACCCTCAACAAAACATGGTCCCCAACAGCAAACTCTAGGTTGCACCGCCACTTATCAGCATAACTTGTTTGCTTGTCTTGGGCCATCTCCATTCAAGCTCTAATGGTGTAAATCTTCTCTGATGTTTGTTCAATGATCTTAGGCCCTAATAGTGCTTTGTCTCCAACCTCCTCAAATAGGTGATTTATAAGGTCTACCATAAAGTGCCTCATAAGGTGGCATTCTAATACTAGAATGATAATTGTTATTGTAGGCAAATTCTACTAAAGGTAAATGATAATCCCAGTTGTCATGAAAATCCAGCACGCAAGCCCTCAACATATTCTTTAAAGTTTGAATAGTTCGCTTTGTTTGTCCATCAATTTGCGAATGAAACGCAATGCTAAACTTCAACTTAGTCCTCAGAGCATCATGCAAAGCATCCCAAAAATGAGAAGTAAACCTGGGATCGTGATCAAATACTATGCTTGACCAAATTCCATGCAATCTCACTATTTTCTCAATATACATCTTAGCCAAGCAATTCAGGGGAAGAATTTTCTTAATTGGCAAAAAGTGTGTTGATTTTGTCAATCTGTCAATTATAACCCATATTGTATCATAACCCTCAGATATTTTAAGCAAGCTTGTAACAAAATCCATGGAGATATTGTAACGCCCCACTTTTCAATTACACGATAACGTAATAAGATATTCATTATATGCTAATAATGACCTCGGGAGTTATTGGAAATCCTTTATCAACAGAAGCAAGGATCGAACCTGAGTAGCTAAATATCTAGGATTTCCATAATGTCACCTTAAGTCAAGTCCATAGAAAAAATACACGCACACGCGTCCTCATAACAGCTATCCTGTCTTTCACAAATTCCAAACATACATCTCACACCCTTACAGAGTTACAAAAGCTTCACACATACATCCATACATTTTGTAATCTAAGTGTTTTAACCGCTATTTACAATACAACAGTCGTGCTACAACATCATATAAAATGTTTAAAGGAGGCTTAAACAAAACATCCACCACCTCCTTGCCACTTGCTCGAGCTTGCACCTATAGCACCTGGCACTTTTGTTATACCTAGGATGTTGAATATCCAAGGGGTATGAAACACCCGAGTTAGATAATTACATCTAAGTAAGTGGTACAAGAAATGACACTATGCATGCAAGAACAATATGCAGTTATACCAGGAAAGATGCAAAAATAAGTATGAAATCTCCTAAGATCATGTCAATACAAACCTTCCATGTGGTAGCAAGGTCGGGGGGGTTGCAATCACCCTCGCAGTCATCATGGTAGCTCACCGTAAGAGCACGAGATCCTCTATGATGTCCCGCAATCATCATGGTAGCTCACCGTAAGAGCACGAGATCCCCTGCAATCATCGAGATGCGTATAAAATAGGCCAAATATGTTCAAAAGCAATAAAACATGATATGTAAGCCACCAACCATGACATGTTGTATGGAAAAGCAGAAGGAATATGATATGCAACCACAAGCCACTCACGAAAGTTGTCAAGGTCAAACCCGATGTAACAAAGTAGAAAGGATATGCTCAAAACAAAGGGAACATAAGATGTAAGCAACAAACTATCGACAATGAACCCAAGAGTCATCAAGAGGAAGTAAGAAGCATGCACAAGAACCACTCACCTTGAAGGTTTACCCTAAGAAGCACTGTTTACGACGAGCGGGAATGGTTTTCTCGTGGTTTTTACGTAGTTTGGCACGACCTATGGTGGCAGCCCAAACTTTCCGACAAGGTCTTTCCTCCTTCATTCTTAGCTGACTTTTCTTCCTTCTTTTGGCAGTATTCTCCCCTTTCTCCCAAGAACAAGATCCTCCATTTTCATTCCCTCAATTTGGCATAAATTCACCTCTAACTTACTTCGAATGGTTTGTGATCAACCTAGCCCCTATTTATAGAATTTTCTAACCAACCACATGTCGCCACCTCAAGGGTCATCATGATGCTTCAAATCCTATCTCCAAGTGGCTAATGAATGCTTGCCACATGTCCTTAAGGATAAGGTTTGGAGACTTTGGAGGCTAAGTAATCTTGGAGGCTAAGCAAAAGACTTGGAGAAGACTTAGGGAAGACTTTGAGAAGACTTGGACTTTAAGCAAAGACTTGGACTTGGACTTTAAAACAATCCAAAGCTACATTTGATTGAAGTTTGAAATCCAAAGATATTTTAAAATTCTTATCTTTTACACTAATTTCCAAGATTTTTGGTCAATTGCACTTGTACCCGAACTTCCATAATTACGACTTTACCCCTAGCTTAGAAAAAGAACTTTTATCTCAGGCTTCAATAATCCCTTGAAAGGACATATTTCCCCAAGTATCAGAACCTAATAGTCTCAGGCATTACATCATATTTGATTTCTAAAAAATCTCGGGTATTACAAATATTATCCAACTTCCACTTCGAGATCGGTAATGATTGTAGTAAGCTTGCTAGTTATCGATGTTCCACTTTCACCTGCTGGCACACTAAACACCTTGAGACAAATTGTGCCACATCTTTCTTCATTTCATCCCACCAAAACTAGCTCCGTAGATTCTTATACATTTTTGTGGTACCTAGATGAATAGTGTAACGTGCTTTATAGGCCTAAGTTAAAATCTCTTGTCTTATCTCTTTGTTGTCTGGCACACAAATTCATCCATGATACATCAATAAACCATCACTTCCTTGACTGTACCCCAGGGAAACAAATTTCTCTACATCTGTTAATACTTTTATCAATTTCACATCGTTATTCTACTATACTTGAATCTAATCAATCAAGTCCGATTACACTTTCATATAGGCATAGTACACAACATGTCATTCCTTAGAAATAATGATAGTTAGCTTGCTCATCTTCTCCAATAACATCCATTCATGTGCCATCATTGATGCAATAGATGTTCCACGCTGACTCAAAGCATAAGCCACCACATTGGCCTTCCTCGGGTAATATAAAATTTCACAATCATAATTCTTAAATAATTCCACCCATCGTCATTGTCTCATATTCAACTCCTTTGTGAGAAAAGGTACTTTAGGCTCTTGTGATCAGTATAAATCTCCACCTTCTCACCATACAATCGTATCTCAAAATCATAAGTGCAAACACTACGATTGCCAACTCCAAATCATGCGTAGGATAACTTATCTCATGTTTCTTTAATTGCCTAGAGGCATAGGCATTGGCGCCTCCATCCTGCATCAATACATAACCCAATCCCGTATAAAAAGTATCGTTGTATATCATGAAGTTTTATCCACTCATAAGAATAGCCAAAATAGGAGCTGTACTCAACCTCTACTTTAATTCTTGGGAACAATTCTCACGTGCTTCATTCCAATCAAATTTTGCTCCCTTCCATGTCAACTTAGTCATTGGTGAAGATAGATAAGAAAAACCTTCTATGAATCTCCGATAATAGCCTGCAAATCTAAGAAAACTTCGAATCTCAATCACCGTAGTAGGCCTCGGCTAGTCAACTACGGCCTTAAGCTTCTCAGAGTCAACTGAAATACCCTCTCCAGACACTGCGTGTCTAAGAAAACCCACATGTTTCTGCCAGAACTCGCACTTACTGAATTTTGCATATAATTATTTTTATCTAAATCTTTGTAAAACCATCCTGAGATGTGTCTCATGCTCTTCTAGACTAGGCGAATAGACCAAGATATCATCAATGAATACAATGACAAAGCAGTCTAGATATTCCCTGAAGACCCAGTTCATCAAGTCCATGAAAACATCTAAGGCATTTGTTAATCCAAATGACATTACTACGAACTCAAAGTGTCCATAGTTGGTACGAAAAGCTATTTTCGGAACATTCTCTTCTCTAACTTGTACATGGTAATAACCAGACTTCAAATCAATTTTAGAAAAGACCAAAACTCCTCGAAGTTGATCTAATAAATCATCCACAAGCGAAAGTGGATATTTGTTCATCATTGTCACCTAATTTAGTTTATGCACAATCTCATTGATCCATCATTCTTCCATACAAACAATACCGAAACACTCCAAGGCAATGCACTAGGTCGGATAAAACCCTTATTTATTAATTCTTACAACTGAGTCTTAAACTCCTTTAATTCATTTGGGGTCATCTTGTAAAGAGCTTTAGAAATAGGTTGGGTACCCGGCATTAGTTCAATAGAGATGTCAATCTCTTTCTGAGGCGGTAACTCTTGCAATTCATCCAGAAACACATCAGGAAAATCTCGAACCATTGAAATCTCATATAACTCTACCTTGTGATTAGCGGTCAATTTTGCATAATTTCGTTATAATTATAACCCCTATTTTGATTTTAAATTGATTTAATTGAAAAGAATTTGCAATATTTATATAAATATATATTTAATATATCCATATATAATACATGCATGCATGCCATATAAATATATATAATATAATATAATCTAACACATATACTTACCTCTAGCGTGAAGCCCAGCTATTCGAATATATATGAAGAGAAAAAAAAGCTAAGCCCATTCGAATATTGCCAAACTCATTTGAATGCATTGAAGGAATCAAAGAGCAAGATTAGAAATTCATTCGAATATGATTACTATTGCATTCAAATGACTGAGGGAAATCAACACATAAATGAACAGAAAAAGGAAATTCATTCGAATGAGCCTTGCACTCATTCGAATGATGCAAGCAACTAAAGGAAATCAAGCCGGTCATTCGAATGTCTCCTCCCACTCATTCGAATGATTACCCTGAGGAAAGCCTTCAAACGCGCAAATGAACACGGTGGCACAAGCGGTAAATTCAACCAACTTTTTAAGCAACTTTTCACCAAGCAGTCCTTCTCCTCCATGCGCGACAAGGATTATCTTCCTCAAAATCAAGACAGCACGTGAAATTTAGCAGAGAACGGACAAAAGTAATATGCAGAATGTTTCAGAGGATTGTCGGGAGATTTGAGAGTTTATGTTACCAGTGGCTTATAAATAGACTAGACTATCAAGAAGAATGGGAAAGTCCCCATTCGCCATTTAACTCGAATAAGGAGAAAAGAGCATTGTTCTGTACCTTTCTTTTTGTTCTTAAACTCTAGTAGTTTTCGTTAGTTTTCGTTTCTTTGTGTTGTTCCAACATTCTTCGTTGCAGTTAGTTACATTTTGTAATTTTCATTTTCGTTCTTTACATTCTACAACTTTAATTCACTGTTCATCTACATTTCTCTAATTTCAATTTCAGTATTTACATTACAGCACTTTAATTCTTGTCTCTTTAATTTTTCTTTGGAGATGTGTGGCTAAGGTTAAACTTGGGCCAATGTGAGGATAGTGTCCAATGCCATAGATTTCCCAAGATAGTCGAACTTCAAATGCATTACCAGAAACCTGATTTAATTTGAGTATTACGCGTGCATTGAATCTTTGAATTTGGAGTAGAGCATAAGCCTAACTTAGAGTCTTCATGTCATGTATGGAGGTTACTTAAACTGGAGATGCTATCATACCCAAATCCAAATGAGTTATATGATTATTGCATATTAACTACATTTTAATATATGGTAGTTGCTTAACTTAGAATCTCTCATGCCATGCATAGAGATTGTTAGACCAAGAACTATCATCATCCCAAAATGCATTTTAATAGCAGAACCTCAAATTAATTCAGATTGATGTTTCTAGTACCTATCTATCAGTTGGGAAGTTATGGGATTGGCACTGAAATTGCCTTGACTCAAGACTTCTTACAGTTATAGTTTGCTTCATTCTTGCTCACTTAAAATCAAATGAATTGGCCTAATAACCCAATTTATATCGCAGATTTATTTTCGTTTTATTAACGATCTCCTAATGAATCGACCTGGACTTTCCCAAAAAATTAAATTGTGCTACAGCGCACACTCGTACACTGGCAAGTATAAACGCCTTGTGCCTGCATGCTTGTTTCTTCTTTGTTTATTTTGTATGTGTTTTTTTGAAATAAATGTACAAGGTTAAGCAAAGCCACCTTGTTCTCCATGCCAGTTGTCACAAAAGCGAGGTATGCCACACAACCATGGCGTATCAATCTCTCTGCCTTCATCACCAAAATCATTAGAGTCGAACCCATCGGCTTGATACCCCGATACACAATGGTTGACTGTTGGGGTAGTTCAAAATGGATCACCTTCCATCGACAATCGACCTTAGCATAATGTTGACACAACCAATCCATACCTAAGATGAGGTTAAAGTCCTTTATATCAAGCACTACTAAATCGCCAGGTAGTTCCCTATCACGCACCTTAATCTCGCAATTTTTTAATACTTCATTATCCATCAATACCATATCTCTCAGTGTAGTCACATATAAATATTACGGTAATGAAATCCTATGGATAAAAATATAACATACAATATGTGGTGCAATAAAAGAATGCGTAGAACTTGTATCAAAGAGCACACGAACATCAATACTATATAAAGAGAGAATACCTTGAATAGTATCATTCCTTCTTTTTGCATTAGTTGCTGACAGAGTAAACACCATTCCCCGGACATGTGGTTTGTTAGTGGTAGTAGGGCTTTGTGCCTATGGCAATGCCATCTATGGAGTTGCTCCGTACATCTTGGGCACTACAAGCCTCTGATTAGGTCTCTAACGTTGTCTTCCTGGCCTATGTCATCCACACTAGGGTGGTTGTGTACAATAATTCGCTTTATGCCCCTTTCATCCACATCGAAAACAAGTCACCTCCTGGTAGGTGTCACATCAAGGTTACGAGGGTAGTCCCTCCGAGAATGGCCCGTCTACCCCCAAAGATAACAAGCTCCCTTACAAAATGACATGGGTCCTTATGCCTCTTGCCACAAATATTACATAGAGGGATTCCCCCTATATTTCTAATTGGACCAACTTCCCACTTCCTCTTCTTGTCATTATTATGGCCCTAAGAAGAACTCGTTCCTTTTAAAATTGTTTTCCCAATCTTCAACTCATTCTTGTCTCGTTCTATTATGTATGCTCTTTGCACTACTATAAGATAGTCCATAATCCTAGCACCAGCTAGTGCATGTCAAATGTCCACTCGTAAAGCCCTTTGAAATTTTGCAACTTTCTTAGCCTTTATCAATACCAACTCCAGGGGAAATCGATCAAAAGAAATAAACTCAGCTTCGTATTAACTCACGATCTTGCTCTCTTGCACTAATTCAATAACTCGTAAGTCTTCTACTCATGGATCTAGTCTGGAAAATAGTTCTCATTGAATGCTTCTTGAAACTCTACCCATAATGGTTTGTTGGTCCCTTGACACACACAATGGCCACTCAAGAAGGGGGGTGAATTGAGTGATTAAAAACTTATTGAATCGATTCTTTCCTTTTTAAAACTCTTAAGATTTTCTTATACACAAAATACACTTGTTATAAATATATATGTTGTTTGGAAATGATAGCAATATAAATACACAAACAACCACAATATAGACACAAGATATATAGTGGTTTGGTGTATCCAACACCTACTCCACTCTCTCAAGGTCAAACCAACACTTAAGGTTCCACTAAAACCACCACTAGGTTTCCACACAAGAACACCTAGCAAACTTGTACACCCCGAGGTTTCCCCTTAGCTCACCCCGGAAACTATTACAACACAATAATACACCTAGATTACTTGGGCTCTAGGATGCCACTCACAATCCACAATCTAATACAAATAAATCAATCCTATGTCCAACACACTTGAACTACAATGGATATCAATACACAAACAATATACAAGGCAAAATGAAATGATACAAGTTACCAATAAGAAGAAAACTTCTTCTTTGCCTTGAGGCTCCAATGGATAGATCTTTGAAGTTCCTTGGGCCTTGGATTGCTTTGATTGAGTGCTTGAGATCTTGGGTGTGCTTTAGGAAGATAGGAAATGGTAGAGCATTAGCCTTCTCAAGATTTCTCCTTTTGATATTTATATTGGGCTCCCAAAATGACCTGTAACGGCTCCAAAAATCCGATCGTTGGAGTCTGACAGTTGACTACTCTAATTGACAGTCAACTCCGCGACACCCACAGTCGACTCTCACTGCCGACAGTCGACTCTCATTGGCCTACAGTCGACTCGACAGTCGACTGGCCAAAACCCACTCTCAGCTACCTCGACTCTGCATAAACAATGCTTGGCTATATCAACTGATGCACATCCACAATCGACTGCCATTGACTTACAGTCGACTATCCCTCACCGGGAGTCGACTCTCAGTCCAGATTTTAGAAAAATAAGATTTGTTTTGATAATATAATACATAACATAAATTCATTACAAGATATTTACATTTTCTTTTATTTATATTTTACCTTCCATTCACTTTAATACATAAATGTAAATAACAAAGTACCCCCCATTTGGATTCAATAAAAATATCTAAAAAATCAAAATCCAAATAGATAAGAAAGTAGACTTTGGGTTTTAGAACAAATTCCGGTTTTAACGATTTTAGCACTTCCAAAAACATACTTTCCATTACTTCAAAAATTCACTAAAAATCATTTTCACAATAATGAATACTAACTATGAAAATACCGAGAGTTAGTTTTCCAAAAGGAAAACATTTTCTTATATGTTCCCTTATAGTGCTAATATTCTACTTAGAATCAAATAGCATTTCTTGGTTCATTTTGATACACAAAATACTATAATACTTAACACATATCAAAAATCCATTAGGGGTTTTAAACATACTAAAATAGTTTTACTAAAATTATGTTTTGTTAAACATCAAAATACACAATAGGTTGATTGGAGCAACTTGGCTCAACATGGTTCCCTATCAGTGTACCTCTATCTGGCGATTTCCCACCATCTTTCTGCATCACCCCTCATTAGGAAAGTCGTCAATTGCACCATTTGTGTATCATTGCATCCCATAGACTGAAGGTGCTTCTCCACTGATAGCATCCAGTTCTCTATAGTTGAGACATCTACCCCTCCATAAAACTCGAGAGGTCGAAGTGCCATAAAGTTCTTTAACATTGACCTCCAGCATTACCATCCACTTCAACATTACCACCTGCTCCTTGAGCCATAGGATTAGAAGTCTGACCATCATTGTTCTCAATTGGATTACTCTCAGTTTCTCGTTGTGCTGGGTCCTACCTCAACTAATTTGCAGTGAGAATATCCACTGCACATAATATTCCTACCAAGGTCCCTCGTATCTCAATTACCTCCTGGCGTAAATCTCCATTAAACTCCTCTGGTGTGACTAATGCAGGTGTTGGAACAACCTGACCATTACCTTGGCCTCAAGCCGGTGGTCATCCTCGGCGAGTACTCATTTTCCTGCACAACCAAAACATTTAGAATATAGATCCTTATCTAAACTCATGTCCAACTATTAAGCATAACCCTAACTCTACCCAACATTTCTATGTGTACAAAGACTCATCCAAACCTTTGGCTATGATACCAAACTAAGATGACCCCGCTCCTGAAGATCTCGCCACCAGGAATTTGAGAGGAAGCGCTAAAAAGGTTGATACAGATATAAGCTTAAATAAAACATTCCCAAAACTTTTCTCATTCAACAGCAAAAGTAAAATAAATAATAATTAAATCACAACTCATCTAATCATTCACATTCGGGTTTAACAACCCATCATCCTATGGAAATGCCATAAAATCTGGCATAACAAAACAAAATTATTTTATTCTGCACTCTAAGTAAATAGAAAAAGAAAAGGTCCCCCAAAGATCTCTTAGTCACGAAGGCTCTAAACACAAAGATCCACTGGGCTCGCCCTCATCCATAGCTTTCCCCTTACCTAAAATGATGCAAAAGCAAGTATAAGCTATAAGGCTCATCAAGTATAATTTGAAAGGAACGTGAAGTAATAAGAATCAAGGAAACGTGAAGCAATAGAAGTCAATGCAATATATAATTACTCATTACATCACCTACACCCATGCTATGCTTCACCACATCATATAAAGATATATCCACGCATATATGCCCACATATAACCCATAGGAGCACACAAGTATCTGTTAATGTAGCCATCAATCTATGGATTAAAGTCCATCCTCATGTCAGACTTGCACCTACCGATCTTCAGGCATAAATTGTAACACCCCTGATTTCCCAGGTGTGTTATAACTTAGGATTTTAGGAATATAATTTTTTTTTTCATACCACAATCATGGACATACATCACACAAATTCCCATAAACCCTAATTTTCACCTTCTCATCCTATCAAACTTAAATAGGTAAGACAGGTGTTATAATTACAAATGTGGAAGATAGATCAAACCAATATGATACATAACCATAATACTTTATTTATCATATGAGAAATCGTTCAAGATGTTTACAAAACAAATTACATAGATATCATCTCTCGAAAGCGATAACCGAACGCCTCAAACATAACCGAATACATACTAAGGTTTGCATCAACTGAATTTCTCATACATACGTAAAGACATGCTACAAAAAACAAAATGAGTTTATTCTTCAACTATCTTCTTTCCCTTAGAGTCACTTGTCAAACCTGAAATGTTTGAATATTCCAGGGACACAATCCAATTAGAAGATGAATCTTCTAGTGAGAACTCCAAAATAGTTTATATACATGCATGAACAGATATAAAACGTATGAGGAAACAACAAGGACTATTCCGAAGTGCCTCGTGAATATGTTAGCCTCCTCCAATGAGAACTTTCTCAATGGCGCAGGCATAGTGCCTCTCAGGAGGTCCCTAACCATGTCACATCAGCCCGACCTCATAAAACTCATGCAAACACCACATCCGTTATCCCTTAGACTCGCAATCTTCTCCACGAGAGCTTTCTCGATGGCGAATGCATAACGCTTCTCGGGGGATATCCAAACTTTTACCTTTGGGCAACAACAGATAGGTACAACAATATAGACACATGGATTTTATAAATGCGACAGTTGAAAGCTAACAACATATATTTTCTAAGAAAACACAGTTCATATGTGCAACATGATTTTATGCAAGAGAATAACAAGAGTTCGCGTACAGGATTCTCACAAAACAAGTTTCCATGCAGTAGGAACTTTATAAAAAAAAATAGGAGTTTGAGTACCAGAGTCTCACCTTGAACTTAATTCAGGATTTCTCAAAATGTTGCCTGACCCCGATTCTCGTGCCAGGCATACTATTGCTCAACTTCAAGCCTCAACGATCCCTAGCCATCATATTTGTTCAAAGGAATATCAATATCTATTTTTCCTAATTTTCCTCTATTTTCTTCAAATTTTCTCCTCAAAAATTCCAAAATAAATACCTCTTCAAAGTTTTTCCCAAATTTTTCTCCACCATAAATCATAAATTATTTTCTAAAAATTTTAAAATCAAAATCAAAAAAATATACCTTGGCACATGCCCTTGTGCACTAGCGCGTGGACTATGTGCGTGGAACTGCACGAAACTGCGCGTGTAGACCATGCACTGCTTTTCCTCAGGCAAGCTGCTCTCCGCCGGCGACTAAAAAAATTGTCCAACCTCACCAAGTCAATCCAAGGGGTATCCTCCTTGGCTCGAAACCACTACTGGTGGTGCCCTGAAATGGCCAAAAATAATCCGACTTTTGACGAGATTCGCGATTCTGGCCACCCCTTGAAACAGCTTCAAATCAACACGAAAATGTCCAAAAATTTCCAAAAATCATCTTCTCAACACAAGGAACAAAAGCCTCTTAACCATTTCCTTCAAATCACTCTTAAACACGAGAAATTTGAGTGAGAAACCTCATCCAAAACCCTCGCTATTTATAGTCAACCCTGGCCATTCTTCGACTAATCAAAGGCCATTGCTTCACCCATATGCCACCTTAGCCCCTGCTCGGCCATGCCCTGGCGAAATACGGCCATCCCATCCTCAGATTTGGCCCCACCATATGCGATGGAAAATTGGCCATGCTGTTGTGTTCGCACGAAAATTTCAAAAATTACACTTTTGACCCCAAACTTCTTGTAATGTTCTTTTTGGCCCTCACCTTGAAGCACCTGAATTATCCAATAATTTCATTAAGACCCATAGGTTCTAAAAGCCTTCATTTCATCCCCAAAGATTTAGAAAAACCATCGTTTTGACCACCCTCGACCAAAATTAATAATTTACACTAAGGCTATAATATATGTTTCGACCATAAACCCTTTTATTTCATCCCCAAAACACTTAAGGGTTGTTCTAATCACAAAATTAGAGCCTTTACAGGGTTTTTTTGACTTCCTGGAAGCCCTTACCATCATTTGATTTTCCAGGCCATAACTTAGCTATACCAAAAACCGTCCTAAATTTAATTTCTCTCAGCATCATAAATCCCATCTCGAGATGCTCATCAATATCATACCCTTATCTTTAGACATCTATGTCCCAAGGCATTCCCTACCGTCGATTTAGCGATTTATTTTACTATCAAACCAATTTTTTGGTATTTTAAACTCATCTAAAATACATGGCAACCTCACGAAAAATGTGGGGTATTACATAAAAGCCATAACATCTAACCAAAGTTCTCTTGTGTCAGGAAAATGCCTACCGAGCTTCAGGGTACCCCCTAGACATAGTCGGGTGCGCAAAATAATAATTGGGCAAAATAATTATCGTGCACACATAAGCATCTCAAATCATATTCATGATTGTATGCATACACGACCATACTCTTAAAAATATTCCCATACACATGCTCATGGATGTACTTTTACCCCCAATAATAATTAACAATAACATACAAATAATGAATGATCACTTTAACACCCACATGAACCTACAACGTGGATAATACGCACACAGAACAACATACAAACACGATAACCAAAGTCTTACATGGAACTAATCAAGAAAGCACTATTCCTTAGGAAATATAAGGTGAACCAAAAACCCTATTGAAGCCTTTAACGAGTTTCATCAAGGATCTGAGAAGAACAATAAGATTAAACACGATAGCATAGACAAGAACCATAATATCAAACATAGAAAGCGCAGCCAACACAAAAAGGAATCGAATAAGCTAAATTCCATATTACAAGGGGTGAATTCAATAACCTGTCTTAGGCTCATAACTTGGCCAAATACTACGAACAATATGGCTAGATTGAAGCTTAGAATCTCTAGTTTTTAAAACAATAAGTGGATTGCAAATCGAATATAACCACAAAAAGTTATAGCCAAAAAATTGAATCAAGGTCAGTTAACCAAGAAACAACAAAATTCCAGATTTAGGTAGTGATTCATAGGGCTATTACGGGCTCAAAACTTAGCCAAATAATTCAAGTAATATGTCCAAAATAAATATTATGATGTCTAGTTTCCTGAACAAAAAGTGAATTTCAAATCGGATATAACCACCAGAAGTTATACCCCAAAGAGTACAACATGGTCAATCTATCCGAAAATAAGAGTTCCCAAATACAAATATTCTGGAATGAAGTGAATGAATTTCTGACATTGAAAAGAGGTTTAGGAATTTGCATCAAAAGTAAAAAGATATAAAACTTGCACATGAAAGGAAAAGGAGAAGTAAGAACTTGCCTTTGATGGATATAAATACCACAAACCGAACCAAGATGTGAGCGGATTAAGAAAGAAGATGGCGGAACCGAGCTGCTAGGAAAAGAAACAGAAATGCTGGAACTTGCACCACCTCCAAGGGCTTCGAAAACTAGAGAGAATGAGAGAAAACTCCAATGCCCTATGGCTTATAGCCTTACTCTTCTTATAGCCTTCGAAAACTAGACCAAGCATTACACATTTTCACATCAAGACTCCTAACGTACTTTTCCTTTTCTATTTATACCTTTGCATATATATATATATATATATCATGAAATAACCCCTTTTTATTAATATAATATATCATATATCATATATGTATACATATGCATACACAGCAGCCCCTTTTCCTTCAACTCCCAATTCAATTTTGACTTTTCAACATAAATCGTAATCCCTTCTTTCTTTGACGTTTCAACATAAATCATAAGTCACACCGTCTCCTATTCGTATAGCTTTTCTATCTATCCTAGGTTGCCTTCATTCGGGCCCTAATAATTCAAATTTTCTCTTATGTTTGTTTAATTACCTATGACCCTAATAATGCTCGATCTCCAACCTCTTCCCAGCATACAAGCGATCTACTCGGCCTGCCATAAAGTGCCTTATAAGAAAGCATCCCAATGCTAGAATGATAACTATTGTTGTAGGCAAAATCCACCAATGGAAAATGATCATCCCAGCTACCATGAAAATCTAGTACACATACCCTTAACATATCTTCCAATGTTTGGATAGTCCTCTATGTTTGCCTATCAGTCTGCAAGTTAAATGCAGTACTGAATCTCAATCTAGTCCTCAATGCATCATGCAACGCTTCCCAAAAGTGAGAAGTAAATCAGGGATCTCTATCCAATATAATACAAGATGGAATGCCATGCAGCCTCACAATCTTTTCGATGTACATCTTTGCCAAGCGATTCAGAAGGAAAGTCTTCTTGATTGGAAAAAAGTGAGTTGTTCTCATCAACCTATCAACTATCACATAAATTGCATCATGGCCCTTTACCGTTCTAGGTAGACCAGTCACAAAATCCATAGAAATATGCTCCCATTTCCACTCTGGGATCGGCAATGATTGCAACAAGCCAACTAGCTTTTGATGCTCCGCCTTTACTTACTGACACACCAAACAACATGAAACATATTTTACCACATCTCTCTTCATGCCAACCCACCAAAACTGACGTTAGAGATTCAGATACATCTTTGTCATGCTCGGATGAATAGTGTAGTGTGCCTTATGAGCTTCAGATAAAATTTCTTGCCTTATCCCTTCATGGTCTAGCACACAAATCCTCCCTTGAAACAACAACAAGCCATCACCCCTCTGATTATATCCCAAGGGAATAAACTTTTCAACGTCTACTAAGACTTGAGTTAGCTTCATATCATTTTGCTGCTGGCTCTAATTTGATCAATTAATTCTGATTATACTATCATGTACGCACAATATACAACAGGTCTCTCCTCGAAGGTAGAAATAGACAACTCACCCATTTGCTCCAGTAATAACCACTCCTGAACCATCATAGCAGTCATTGAAGCTGCACGTCGGCTCAATGCATCGACCACCACATTTGCCTTCCCTGGGTGATATAAAATCTCACAATCATAATCCTTAAATAATTTAATCCATCGTCGCTACCTCATGTTTAACTCCTTCTAAGAGAAAATGTATTTCAAACTCTTATGATCTGTGTAAATTTCTATATTCTCACCATACAAATAATGCCTCTAAATTTTGAGAGCAAACACCACTACCGCTAACTCCAAGTTATGAGTAGGGTAGTTCATCTCTTATTTCTTCAACTATCTCAAGGCATAGGCATTTACATGCCCATCTTGCATCAACATACAGCCCGAACCTGTATGTGAAGCATCACTATAAATGGTGAACTTCTCCCCACTCCTTGGAATAGCCAGCACCGAAGTTGTAGTTAGCCTCCTCTTCAATTCTAGGATACAATTTTCGCATGCCTCATTCTACTCAAACTTAACTCCTTTCCATGTCAACTTGGTTATGGGTGAGAATAAACAGAGAAACCCTCAATAAATGTCCAATAATATCCAACTTAACGGCCTTCTTGGATGAATTTCCCCTTCCCAAGACTAAAATCAAAACTCTAATCATCAATTGCACTTAACAACAATTTATTTGAAGAATGGGGAGAAGAACACAAGCATTTTGAAAAGCAAGGGTTGAAAACAAGGCAGGACCAGTCGATAGTCACCAAGAAACAGGCGATCATTTAAGTGCTTTGGAAGGAAACAGTCGATAGGAATCAAAAAGCGATCGACAACCTCATCACAACTGTCGACAGCCAAACACATTTCTCCAAAACGATCACCTATGCATATTATTGACTTCCCGATACCAAGAAGCAACATGAAGACCGCAACCAAGACGAGAAAATGCATACGAGAACAGCAATCTTGCATTGCTCTAACCCTAACCAAAAAAAAAAAAAATGCATCATTCCTTTAAAGAAAAAGGGTGAAACAAAACCCTATTGAGACTTTGAATGAGGACCATCAAAAATCCAAGAAGACTCGTAAAGCTTACAAACCAAGGAAGGAAACCCACCAAGTCCAAAAATAGATTTCAAGAACACAACCCCAAGGAGAAAATGAACGAACCCTTGACCCATGAACTAAAAGAGGATTTAAAATCCTCATCTAGGAGAGAAAATCAAGGAAGTAACTTGCATTTTGAAATGAAGAAAAGGAAGAGAACTTGCTTTGATGATTGAACCGAAAAGGAAAAAGCAAACCTATTGAAAAAAATCTGAAAATCCCACCACTTGAAGCTCCAAGCCAAGAAGAAAATGGGAGAAGAAGAAAAGCAATTGAGTAGGGACAAGAAGGAGAGGAAAGAAAAGATGAAGTATGGGGAGGAGAGGGAGGAGGATTGGCCTGCCGCCACTTTCCAATAACTCCCACACCTTCCTTTTTCCCATTTTACCCCTCCATTTTATTCAATAATACATACATATCCCCTCTTATATACACACACATATACATATGTATATATATACGGCAGCCCATTTCATTTTCTATTCATCCCCCAATAAATTTTGACTTTTCAACCCTTGGCTTTTTGACTTTTTCAGACACATTTCTTTGACTTTTCAACTATCATTTAAATTCCCTTTTCATTTACTTAAACTTTTAATCACACACCTATTTCATTTATTTTGGGCTTTTCACATTTATTTCTTCTAAGCACCGAATACAATGTATCAAAACATTTCACATACAAAAATGACGATCAAATAATCTAGACCCACTAACGAGTTGTTACAGATTATCTAATGATTTTTTTCTATCACAATCCTCAAGCCAATTCTTAATCTTGGAATTTGTCTCATCATCCTTTTCCTGAGTTGGTTTGAGGATATCTCTAGTGACAATACGCCAAAGTTTTGATAGGCCCCCGGTCTATTGGACATACAAAAGATAATCCAAGAGGTAGGGATAGGAGAGTAAATTGCCTAGCTAGCATAACACCCAGCCATGTGCAAAAGTGTAGAGTTGGAAATCGTTGGTAAAGTTGTAACAAACCAGCATGTACGAATCCAAATTCGATTAGAGGATGAGGAGAAGAAAATATAAAGATAGAGAAAATTGTAAGAGAGTAGGTTGATTTTGGGATTTAGTTCTTCTGGACAGTTAAGGGCCTCTCGAATGCCCAATTTTCTTTTGTAATTTCGATTGGAATTGGTGAATTGACTCAAAGTTTTAGTGATTTTCTTTCTGGTACCCATCAATTTGGTATTAAAGCACCACCAACCCTAATGGTGAACCTAATGGATCGAGTAGGCGAATTGGAAATAAGGATGGAAGGAATGCAACGGGGAGTTGATGCCATGAGGGGTGAGGTTCAATCAGTGGAGAAGAATGTCGCAAACATGATGGAGTAGTTCGCATGGATGAGAACAAGGTAGGAAGAACATGAATGAGAGAGAAAGAATAAGGAGAAGATAGGAAATCAGCCACCAAAATTCGCTCGAGATTTCAAGGCAATGATGGAAATAGAAGGATAGCATGCTAAAGCAGGGGGTTCTGAAGGAGTTTGGCGACCAAAAATCTGTGGTCATCGATTAGAGATGCTCCTCTTCGAAAGTGAAGATCTGGATGGTTGGATATTTCGAGTTGAATGGTACTTTGCAGTGAACGAGTTGACTGATGATGAGAAGTTGGATACAGCAGCACTATGTTTGAAGTGTGTTGCACTTTCGTTGTTTCAAAGGGAAGAAAAGCAATGAAGGATGAGGAATTGGGAGGACTTCAAATTGCTACTGAGGAGTCATTTTTTACCCACCCAAGAAGGCTTCGTAAATGTGCAATTTCTAGCCCTTTGATAAAAAGGAACCATCATGGAGTACCGCTAATGCTTCGAGACATTGGCATCACCCATTGAGAACCTTCCAGAAGCCATGTTGGAAAGGCATTTCATAAATAGTTTAAAGCCTAATATTAAGGCTGAGTTGAGGGTGTTGAGGCCGAGGGGCTTGGAGTAGATGATGGATTTGGCTCAACATATAGAGGAACAAAATCAGGTGGTTCGTGGAGGTGCAATCGGATCAAGTTTGAATAAGGACAAGCCATTCCCAACCCAATTCTAACGTATCAGAGAAGGGGGATTTTTCCACACTCACAGCAGCCCGCCAAACCAATGACAGTCAGTCCTACCAACCCATATCGATCACAAGCCAATGGGAGATGGAGCAACCCTCCCTTCAAACAGCTTAGCAAGGAAGAGTGGAAGGCAAAAAGGGATAAGGGCCTATGTTTTGGCTGTGATGAGAAATATATTATAGGCCACAAGTGTAAAAATAAAGAGTTGCAAGTGATGATTATATATGATGAAGAGGTAGAAGAGGAAAGAGTTGAGGGAGAAACGTTGGAAAATGGAGAAGGAGAGCCAGGGCAAGGGGGTGAGGTCATTGAGCTCTCAATAAACTCTATAGTTGGATTGACTATGCCACAAACTATGAAGCTAAAGGGGGACATAAAGGGGCATCTAGTAGTGGTGCTTAATGATGGAGGAGCAATGCATAATTTTATAACAACCGAGATGGTACAGTAATTGGGTTTACCCAGGGCGGAAACAGTAGGATATGGGGTAATTATGGGAACGAGAATTGCAGTGCAAGGGGCTAGAATTTGCAAAGGAGTGAAGCTTAATCTCCAAAATCTGCAAAATTGTGGAGGATATTTTACCTCTAGAATTGGGGAGCTCGGATGTAATTTTGTGAATGAAGTGGCTAGCATCCGTTTGAAAGATGAATGTGAATTTGAAGACCCTCATGATGAAATTTTAGATAGGAGGCATAGTTGCAACATTGCAGTGGGGGGCTAGCTTGAGCAAGACCTTAGTGTCCTTGAAGGCTATGGTGAAAGCCTTTAAGGAAAATGGGGAGAGAATATTGTTGGAATTGGGAACCCTGGCAACTAAAATTAAAAAAGATCAGAAGGAAGTTCCAGTGATGCTGAGAGGGGTGTTGGTCAAGTTTGAGAGGGTTTTTTCTACACCAGAAGGGCTACCACCTTGCGGAGGAAAGATCATGCCACAAATCTGGTTTCGGGAACCACACCGATTAATGTAAGGCCCTGTTGTTACCCTTATTTACAAAAAAATAAAATTGAGAAGTTGGTGGGAGAGATGTTTGTTGTTGGAATTGTTCAGCCTAGTTCTAGCCAATTTTCTAGTCCAATGTTGTTGGTAAGGAAGAATGATGGAGGGTTGCATTTTTGTGTGGACTATAGGGCTTTAAACAAGGTTACTGTTCCTGACAAATTTTCCATTCCCATGATAGAAGAGTTACTTGATGAGTTGCACGGTACCATAGTCTTCTCCAACCTTGATTTGAAATCTAGTTACCATCAGATTAGAGTTAAGTCTAAGGATGTCCCTAAGACCGCTTTCAGGACTCATGAAGGGCATTACAAGTTCCTAGTAATGCCATTCGGGCTGACGAATGTGCCAGCCACCTTTCAATCATTGATGAATGATATTTTTAGAGAATATTTGAGGCGTTTTGTGTTGGTATTTTTTGATGCCATATTG
The DNA here is from genome assembly GCF_014633365.1 of Diospyros lotus. Classification (NCBI taxonomy): domain Eukaryota; kingdom Viridiplantae; phylum Streptophyta; class Magnoliopsida; order Ericales; family Ebenaceae; genus Diospyros; species Diospyros lotus. The sequence continues at coordinate 22,538,470 of NC_068345.1, forward strand.
GTGTATAGTAGGAATTTTGAACAGCACACACAACATTTACATTGTTTTTTAAAGGTACTAGCTATAACAACCTGCCCTTCCAAAGCGTGTCACTATTCTGGGATTTATATATATATATATATTTCTTGCAATACCATCTCAAAATTCTCAAAATATCATATTTAAAAATCCATAAACATAGATATTTAGCATTCCAAATGGCAAGCTAAAGAATGGTAAATTAAATACTTGCGAAAGCAGAATCGAAACCTGATGTGATATTGCAATCGCAAAGGAAAACAAATGGCACAATATTGTTCTTAATAACGTAAAAATTACAATATCCAGCAAATAAAACAATAGCCATAACATGCCACATTATTATCAAGATTCTCAAAACTTGTCCTATCACGAGTGTAGGACCATTACATGACTACCAATACAATTGTAACGCCCCGCTCCCACTTACGGGTGTTACTCGTGAACAATTACCCGAATTGTCCACCTGCCCGGGCAGAGATGAAGGGCGGACTATGTTTCAAGAAGAAACGCCCTAGGTGGGAACTAGGCTCGTCCTTCCCTTCCCTTCCCTTAAACCCCAAGATTTTCTAGTAGGATTGGGCTTTAAACCACACCGCGTTTGGTTAAAAAGAAATCTCGCGAAAACGCCCAATCATTATTTTCTCATTTGAATTTAATTCTTTTTCGACCAAGAATTTTACCGGGCTCCAAAAATCACCATTTAAACCAATCCATTGATGGATCACCAATTTTGGAGGAAAAACTCATCATTTTCAAATTTCCAAAATTTTGGTATTTTTTTCAAAATGCCCGAAAAATCCCTTTACTTTGAAAATTCCTTCGGGACCCAAATTCAATTAAAAAACGCCCCAAATTTCTCAATTTTTTTAAAAAATTTGGCCGGCAGGGCCCACGGCACGCCCCGGGGCCCACTCGGGGCCCTGCTGGCACTGGTCGCGCCTGCCCGAGCGCGGCCGCCTGCGCGCGCGGCCGCCTGCTCGCGTGCGGCAACAGCCTGCTGCTGCTGGCTGCCCCTTTTGCTGCTTCTGCATTTTTTTTTTTTTTCTTGGGCATTTAAACCCAAACTTTCCAGAAAAATAAATTGAATAAAATGCCTCACTTTCATCCAAATTTTGCCTTTAATTCTCCATAATTAAGGCCTAAACAATATACTTGATATCTCCACAACATACATCAAACACCCACTATTTTCCAACCATAAATCATAGGATTTAACTTCTTAGTGCTTCCCACCATACACGCCATATGAGACCTCACTCGACCTAGGCACCAACGTGCCATAAGCCACTATCTCATTGTATAAATACAACATACACTTCAACTAACAACAAATTTACATTACACAAATCAAACACATAAGTTTCCACAAGCCAAAATATACACTTGAATCTTCTTCCATGCTTTCCCATGCCATTTCACCTTGTCTTGACTTTACCATGCTTTCACAACCTACATATGAGGGTAAAAACCTCATGAGCCATTAAGCTCAATAAGGGTGCTTATGCAATAAGTATGAACATAAACATAAATCATGTAATGGCATGTGCATGCAAATGTAGTTAGGTCTTCCATGCTCTCACAACCTCTCAAGGTTTGAAGCCTTAACCTACCCTTTCCACCATGTATCTTAACAATCCCTATGGTCATAGCTATTATGTACATGAGGAGCATGCTTAATACAACATGAAAAGTTTATAAACATACTTACAACCATGCAAGGCCACCATCCCATGGGGCCATCCCTTACCTTTTTCCATTCTTTAAAGTTTCCACATGCTTTAACTTCAAGGCCTTCATTGCTTTCAACCTTTGCTCTTTCTCAAGAAACCCTTAAAAAAAAATAAGGTAGCTAAGCCACCATACAAGAAAGATAAAAGTATTTCTCTTTATTACTATAAGGTAGAAACCTTACCTTTGCATTCTTCATTTCCTTCTTCCTTTCTTCTCCATTCTTTCTTTTCTTCCTCTAAGCATTTGGCCAAAAAGCTTAGCCTTCTTCTCTACCTCCCTTTATATAGCCAAAATTCCCCTTTAACTCACTTATTTTATTTCCATGGCAAGAATAAATCTTAGCCCTAGGATTTCACTTAAGTTGGAAGAATACATCCTAGCCTTCCATAACAAGCACAATCCATGTGCTCTTGTCTTCTTTAATCTCCACCATTAGATTTCTTTTACTTTTGAAGACTAGATCTCAACCATTCAAATCCCTTTACATGTGGCAATCCATGCCGCTTCTCTTGAATCATCTCAACCATTAGATTTTCAAGACTTAATCTCCACCCTTGGATCAAGTCTTCCATGCCAAAATAGCTATTTTTCTCATTTATTTTTAAGGGGACTAATTTCATGCCATCACTTGAAAGACCACTTGAGAGACATAATTCATTTCCATAATGAATTAATTAAATGCCACCATTTTCCAACCATTAATGCATGACTATTTTCTTTTCCTTTTGCATTTTCTTTTTAAGCAACATTATCATTGCCTTCATTAAATGCTAGAATGACTAATATCATTTCTTTTACATTTATTTAACTCTTCATTTAACTTGGACCACCACTTGCCAAGTGTCACTCCATGACACCATTCTTGGCTTCCAAGCTTTAATCTCATCCATCCATGTGGCATCCCCACATTTATTCACCAAATTTAGGGAAAATTAATTATTTTCTCACATAATTCAATATTCACCATTTTCCCTATTTCCATAATTAAATTCCTTTATGGAATTAAATTCCAAATTCCAAAATACCCTTTGTGAATTTATTAATCCCTTAACTCCACATAATTACAAAATTGGGATTTAATTCACCTACTCACCTAATTCCACATAGGAATTATTTCCAATTTACCAAAATACCCTTTTTATTGGATTTCACTATCCAAATTACCAAAATGTCCCTCTCATAGGGCACCCTCAATCTCAAGGATCCAACACCTTCTCAAGGGCATTTTTGGAATTTTTCTCACTTTCTTTCCTATTCTTTTAACACCTGTAACACCGGGTGTTACAACAATCATATCTCAAAACCTCATTTTCTTTCCCTCTGCTCTTCTCACTTGGAATGTTGAATATTCTAGGGACAAAGTCCAAATTAGAAGATGAATCTTCTAAATGAGAGTTTGAAATAATTTTCATGAATGTATGATGCATGGACATAAATCAACCAACACCCTTTTTGTTAGCATTCTAGCCCTAGCACGGAACTCTCGACAATCATCTCAGCAATCACACACGACACGAGATACTTCTACAATCATTCCGAAAAAACTCACTTAGGAAAATACAAGTCACGCTACTAGGGCAACATCCCATCCCACCATGGTCAACATGGATGACACAATTATTGATATGCCAATAATTTCATGTCAAATGCATTATCATAATTACCGAGGCAATACAACATGCACAGATATGACAAGATGCACTTAAATCGCAAATATTTTGGCAACCCTTATGAGATTCACGCTCAATTTGGGTAAACCATTTGATGTGCAAATTTTTAGGATAAATCACACACCTTGATCTAACTGTTTAAGCTTACTCGAAACTCATGCCTTGCCTCAAAACACATACCCTGATATTTTTCCTTTACGTGCCTACACACTCCTGCACCCACGCGGCTTGTGCGTGCTTCCCACGTGCCTTCTTCGATCGTCTTCTTTGATTGCCCTCTCGCCATCGGCCACTGGTTTTTGCTTTTTGTTCTTCCTCTTTCTTACTCTATTCTCCCTTCCGATCACGATGGACCCCCTAATGGCTTGCAAATCTAGCCAAAATCCCCTCGATTTGAAAGATTAATCCTCGGCTCTGGCAAGTACTCGATTTTCTGGTGAGGCTTTGAAACACCCTCAAAACTACCTCAAAATTCCTCAAACTCTCTAGAAATTCTCTCATTCACTTGGAGAACAAAAGCCCTCTATCCATTTTCCCCAATTTTTCCCCAAATGCTCAGATTTTCAACTAAAAATTTTGATGAAACCCTCGACCAAAAAACCCCTATTTATAGCCAATTCCGGTCATTTTTCTAGCCAATTAGGTGGTCCCTTGCACCAATGACCTTACCTTAGGCCATAATGGCCCTAATCCTTTCCTAGACGTCGATTTGACATCTGTTACTAACAGGCACAGTACGGTTTGCTTGCAATTTGCAGTGTGTTCACATTGCTTATTGCATTTTAGCCCCTTAGCTTTTTCCCTCTTTCACTTTAGCCCCTTGCCCTCAAGTCCTTAGGTTTCAAAAATTACACTTAGTCCCCATAACTTTGAGAAATTACACTTTTGCCCCTAATAACTTTGAAAAAATACACTTTTACCCCCACAATAAAAATTACACCTAAGTACAAAACTTTTTGGGTATTACACTAACGAACAACCAATTCTTTGCCAATAGGAAGAAGTATGTGCTTGGACAACTGGAAATTGAATATTTAGGCCATATTATATCTCAACAAAAGGTTTTAGCCGATCAAAATAAGGTACAAGCTATGTTAAATTGGCCTACTCCTACAATGGTAAAGGAATTGAGAGGGTTTATTAGCCTTACGGGGTATTATAGACATCTTGTGAAAGATTATGGCAAGTTGGCAAGGCCTCTAATGGAGAGATTAAGGAAGAACAATTTCTTTTGCGATGTGGTAGCCAAGCAGGCCTTCCAACAACTTAAGGCTAAAATGGTATCCCTACCTATTTTAGCCTTGTTGAACTTTAGGAAGCATTTCATCATTGAATCTGATGCCTTGAGACAAGGAATGGGGGTTGTATTAATGCAAGAACAAAGGCCTATTGCTTATTTCAATCATGCTTTTAGTTAGTTAGGGAGGAAAAAATCTATTTATGAGAGGGAACTGATGTCCATAGTGTTTGTTGTGAAAAAATTGAGATACTACTTATTAGGCAGGAAGTTTGTGGTTCGAACTAATCAAAAGAGTCTCAAATACTTGATGGAATAGCAGGCGATGAGTCCAAAATACTTGAAATGGATGGTGACATTGATGGGGTTCCAATTTGAGATTCAATATCGGCCAGGTTTGGAGAATAAGGTTGTTGATGGGCTGTCAAGAATCTACCACCCAGTAATAATAATGGCATTAACAGTGCCCAAGGTGGTCCAAATTGATCAATTAGCCTGTGAGATAGAAGCAGGTGAAAGATTGCAAGGAATTATCAAAGATCTCCAAGTTGATCCTTCTTCATAACCTAACTTCTAGCTGGTAAACAACCATCTCCTTTACAAGGGAAGGTCGTATTTACCAAAGGGATCCACTCTTATTCCGTTGTTACTTCATGAGGGGCATGATGAAAGTATAGGACATTCAGGGTTCTTAAAAACTTACAAGATGGTGGCAGCAAATGCTTGTTGGCAAGGAATGAAGAGGGACATATATTGGTATGTAAGTGATTGTTCGATTTTCCAACAAAATAAATACATGGCCTTAGCACCGAGGGGACTCTTGCAACCCCTTCCTATCCCAAACCAAATTTGGGACAACATTGCTATGAACTTCATTGAGGGATTGCCCAAGTCTGGCAAGATAGACTCAATTTTGGTGATGATGGATAGACTTAGTAAGTATAGGCATTTCATTAGCCTTAAAACACCCATTTACAACTGGGGAGGTGGCAGGAATTTTTATTAAAGAAGTGGTGCGGCTTCATGGAATGCCAAGATCCATTGTTTCGGATAGAGAAAAAACTTTGGGAAGAGATGTTCCGACTACAAGGCACCAAACTCAATAGAAGCATAGCCTATCACCCTCAAACAGATGGGCAAACGGAGGTACTTAATCGGACTTTGGAAACATACCTACGCTGTTTTGCTTCCTCAAAACTGAAGGCATGGTACATATCCTTGGGCTAAATTATGGTATAATACCTCTTATCACACAGCTGCTAGGGTGATTCCATTTCAAGCAGTATATGGGTGAGAACCACCACCTTTATTGAGTCTAAGAAGGGACTACCCCTGTTTCAATGGTGGAGCAGCAGTTGATTGAAAGAGATTAATCCTTGAGGAATTGAAGGCACAGATGATGAGAGCACAAGCGGTGATGAAGAAATGAGCAAATATGAAAAAATGGAGGTGAAGTACAAAGAAGAAGACTTGGTTTATTTGAAATTAAGGACATATCATTAGAAATCATTGGCAACTCGTGCAAATGAAAAGTTAGTTGCCCGATATTATGGTCCATTTAAAATTGAGAAGGAAGTAGGCCTAGTAGCCTATAAGCTAATACTGCCACCTCATTGCCCTATCCATCCCGTATTCCACGTATCCCAACTATAGGAGACAAGAGGGGAATTGAAAGCTAATGTGGAGATTCCCCGACAATTTAATGAAAACCTTGAGATGCTGGTAGAACTTAAGGTAGTGCTTGGAGTTCGGCTGAGGACTAGAAAGAACTTACAAGGATTAAAGGTGCTCATACAATGGAATGAGCTATCACCTTTAAAAGCTAATTGGGAGCCTTACCTCTTGATCCAACAGTAATTCCCATTTTTCCACCTTGAGGACAAGGTGAAAGTTGGGGGAGGGGGGAGTAATGATAGGCTCCCAGTCCACTAGACGTACCAAAGACAATCCAAGGGGCAGGGATAAAAGACCAAATTGGTTGGCTAGCATAACAGCCAACCATGTGCGGAGGGGTAGACTTGCATGTTTGTGTAACAAACTCACAGGTGGGAATCCAAATTCGGTTAGAGGAGAAGGAAAAGAAAATATAAGAAGAAGAGAAAATTATAGGAGAATAGGTTGGTTTTGGGATGTAGTTCTTTGGAGAGTTAAGGGTCTCTTGAATGTCCAATTTTCTTTTGTAATTTCAATTAGAGTTCGTGAATTGACTCAAAGTTTCACTCAAAGTTTCAGTAATTTTCTTAGTAATTTTCTTTCTGATGCACCTAATCAAAAATCTTTTCATACCTTGAACCCGAAGCTGTAGTTGGAACCGTCCGTTCAAAACAGTGGCGGTAATAGGCTTGGAAACTTCAAATTTCTCCATTTCAGGTGGCAGATTCGATGACGTGGCAGGGATTAAGATTCAGGGTGGGCAGGAGCAGTGTGAAACCGTGGGCTCAATTTGAAAAGACAAGCGGGCTGAATCTGGTTTGGGTCCTGCGCGCCACGTGTCACAAGCTCAGGTGGTTGAACTGGGGCCTGAGAGAAGAGGAAGAGAAAGGCGGTGGTGGTGAGGGGGAGGATGAAGGATTGTGTTGGCCATAAACAGAGAATTAAGCAAAAATAAAGGGAGCTTCTCAATTTATGCATGTATGAGAAAGAGCTCAGAAAAAGGAAAAATAATCAAAAATCCGAAATCAATTCTAAAATCATGTCTACAATCAAGCCTTGGAGCCTATAGCTGTACAATTAATTGCTATAATTTAGGGTCAATCCCTTAAATATGCCAGCACATAGGATACAATATGATTCGTGACACAAAAATTAGGCCTTTCAAATATATCTCAATTTCACAAGTATCATTAGAAGTTTTAGATTTTGCTTCAATTTTAGAATTTAATTTTGACAGGTAAGAGGTTGCGGAAATCTAACAAGGATGGAGGAGAAAAAGGCGAGTCATTTCCAAAATACTACTAGTGTTTTGAGATTTTAGAAACTTAGGGAAACAAAATAACAGACCAATTTTAGAAATTTCAGAAGCAATAATTCTAACAAAAAAAAAGAAGAGGATATTTATAGTAACTAAATAATATTAGATTAAAAAAAATTGGTAGCTAAGTTTTGGGCTATCTGTTCCTCTTGTCTCTCCCTCTTTTTATCTTCTCTATTTTGTCCTAGCTCCAGCAAGAGCTTATTTCTATCCCACATGACAACAATGCCTTTGAACTCCTATTTGTTGGTTAACAATGAAAACTATATATATTTATTGAAGTGTTTAATAGATGAAAAGGTCTAGCAATCAACAAAAAAACAAAAGTATGCATATGTTGTTTTATAACTGAAAATGAAGTCCCAAAAATATCTTCAAGAGGATTATAGAAAAGAATGGAGTCCAAGTTGATTATACAAAATATTATTGAAGATATGTACACGACAAGGTATCAAGTTAGTCTTAATCTCATTAGCTGGAGTCAAAATCACCAATCATCCTTGTCTACATATTTATGCAATGCAAGTAGCATCATTATTGATATTCTTTTACCTTCCAACTCTCCAATCCATAAATGGGGGCAATAAAGTCAGAAAGTTATTGACCATTTAGAGAAAACTCAGTTCTATGGAGGAATCAGCCAAGCTTCTTCCCAAGTCATTCATTCAAGTAGTAACCGCACTAAACATTAAAATGCCTAACTGGTATATGGTCATATTGTTAGATCAAACAGGTAAAAATAAAGAGCTCGCAAGCAATATTCATAAAGTGGTGCTCAACCAGCCTACATAACAGAACAAATCCATACACAAAGGATAATGCTTTACTCCAGTCCTCAAGAATAGGCAAAATCTCAAGATATCCAATAAGAGCATGGAGAAGAACCCAGAATGATTCTGCCTCGTCAAAACTAAAGAGGGAAAGACACAAAGAGCAAAATCCTGGTTTTTGCAACACATGCAGTACCCTAAGCAAGAAACCACTTACAATAAAATAAGTATGTAATAGAAAATGAACTAAAGAAACTTAAAAGAGTTACAAAAGGCTGATTGCCAATTTATTACTACCGAATACAATTGATATCCAATAACTTCCCTCCTGACATTAACATGTTTAATACAGTGCTAAATTCGCCCCTAGTACAACAACTTGGCTGGATAATGCCAACAGGAAAAGAATTCAATGAAGCTTGTTTCAACTCCAATTTAATACTAGTACCAAAAGGGCAGGCCAAACACAAACCTAATCTCTGGAAATATTTGTGCAATTGACTGCCTAGAACTCAATTTGCGTTCTGGCACATACTTTCTGGATCATATTGCTCCAATTTCCTACTTCCCTCCAAAATCACTGAAACAATCTCAGAAGATGTTTTAATATAATTAACTTTCATCCGCCAAGGAGTACGAAAGCGTAGAAGTGGATACTAAACATAGATGCTTTTACAGCAAATTGGGTAACTAGGGATTCAGGGTGACTTTACCTGAGAACATAAATTAGAAGTAATCCCAAGACAACCTAACACAAGTTACAGAACAATTAAACAGGTCTCTTGATACAAAACCAAAGAAATCCTGTTTTGCCATTAATTATTCATAAAGAGAGCATAGAGGAAGCACAAGCATGAAATATCCAATAGTGTCCGAAAAGAAAAGAAACAGGCCATAACAAAGAATAACTATAGTAATAACTACAGAAATGCATATAGAATTAACATCTCATTAGACTTTCACAGCGTCCTATTACATATAGACCTCAAAGCCAGTATACTTCGGGGTCTGACACAATGGGCAGATACCAAGCTTACCCTCGCATTCTTTACACAGGCAAAGATGCTTACAAGGTAACAAAAGCATGCAAGCTTCATTAACTCTACAAACCTTACAAGTAATCAAACCCTTCCTTGCGTTATTCTCCTTGCGAAGAAGGTGGAAATCAATAGCACGGACATTGCAGCAAGAGGCTGTATCATCAACCTCACTGTCACCACACCCTTCCTTACTTTCTTTATTCTGAGCATAGACTTGCTGAAGATTGAATGTAAGGGTGTTAATCATGTTTTCATTGTATTTGGCCCGTTCTTGCCAAGCACCTGCTTCCATAGCCAACTGCTCCATTTGCAATTCAAGCTCCATATTTTTCTTATTGATGTTTTCCACCTCTGCTTCTTTCTCACGGAGCTTTTGGATGACTTTATCTTCTACATATGAAAGAACTTGAAGCTGGTTTGCCTGAACCTTCTCTAGGACTTCTTGTTTCAACCGGTCACCCTTTTTCAACCACAAAAAGTAAGTTAAAATTTAATGAACAATACCATAAATAATGATAAGGATAAATAGTAGCTAATATCTATAAATTAATCTAAGACTCATTGCCATCAATAAAAATATGCTTCCCAAGTTAACATTTTTGCATCATTTAACGTCATATGAAATCGCCAATCAGGGGCTTGATCTCCCAGTTCAATTAATTTATCATCACTATCTGTCAATCTATAAAATATACACGTTGCATGGGAATTAAATTAGGGGCATGTAGAAAATTCACTTTAAGTGCAAAGTGCAGCATGCTGGAGACTCTTTCTGTGTGAAGCTCGGCAAATTTAGCTGAGCGTGATTAAAGCACCCTTAAGTGGCACTTTCACTTGTGGTTCAAAGCAAGCACTATACAGCGCACATTAAAAAAACACTTGGGTTTTTTTTTTATCAAACAATATAAATGATTGGATTTGTTTAAATTTTTGAAATTTTAGCAATGTTGTAACTGCTTGTATGGAATCCTTACCCAAAAAAGCTATTACTAGATCTTAGAAAGACCTAAACAAGTTCATATATACATTAAAAAAAAAAAAGAAAAAAGAAGATCCAGCTGTATCTACTGATCAAGAAATATTGAAGTGTCAGATCCAGATCTTGGATCTGACAATGGTTATTTCAGTAAAATTGAAAGTAGAGAGGGAGAGTGGAGAAGGAAATTGAGAAAGAAAATGAGAGAGAATCAGGAAAGAGGGAAAGATTCAATCTTCAATTGTCTGAATGCCTCCCCATCCCTTACAACTAGCCTTTTATAGGCATTACCAGGTTGTTCTTTAGTTATTGCAACTGAAGCTCAACAAACACAGCAACAGCCAGGGCATCTAACCTACTTACAACAGTATGATCTAACCGAATTACAACCATATGCAACCCAATTACAGTATTACCCTTCTACTATCGTAGGGTCGTGACATGAAGGAAACATGTGTCACAATCCAAGTGCAATTTTGAATTTTTTGTTGTTAAGGCAGCAGCCACGTGTATTAGTTAGTTGCTGCTTTGTTGATTGTACCCCTAGAGTTATGCTGTTAGCTGGTGCGAAGAGCCTATGTAAGGCTATGACGTAAGAGGATGGGAGTTCATGTTGAGAAATAACATAATTATTTCCCTCCTGTTTCTCTTCTGTTAGCAAACCTCTAGTGTACCATCGGTCTACACATGAAAAATTCAGAAATTAAATTCTGAATTAGGTATCATTAATTAATTATTGTATTTTATGTTAAGTTAGTGTTTATTTTGAATTTATTTGCTGATTAGTTATTATGTTGCAGTTGAGGAGGTTACTCCTCCACTTTTCCTGTATTCCTTGTTTTAGGAGGTAGTTACCCCCACCAAGCTTGTATTTAGAGATTTGACTTATTCAATGGAATTATCAGAAAAATTTATGCCTAGTTTCTGAAGACTTATCTCAGGAGATTGCAGGTTCTCTACGAGGAATCAGCATCATTGGTAGACACAGGAAAACACCTTTCCCAACCCCTTCTTCTAATTTTGAAACCACAATATTTCGTCCCATCACCAGATTTATCTCTAGGGACCGTAACATCTTCCCTCTCAATTCTCTCTTTCAAATTCTCCCTCCAAAACTCTCTTCTCTCCCTCGATCACTATCTAATTTCTGCTCTGCTCGAGTCTTACCTTAGAGACTTGACAACATGTAATTAGATGTAAATAAAGGGTTGCTAATCTATTCCTAATTGCAAGACAATAGGAATTGATGATTGACTCCAAATTGTTGTAAATTAGGGATTGTTGGTTTATTGTAAATTAGAGATTGATTGATTGGGGATGGCTGTAAATCAGGAATTGATTAATTAGAAATTGTTGTAAATTAGGGATAACTTTTTTCCTTATTCTTCTATGCAATCCTCTGTCTAATGAAATAGAATGGTTTTTTGCCAAACTTTTACAAAAAAACAAAAGACTCAGCAAAATCAAAAATAAAAAAGAATAAAAAAAAAACTAAAAAAGAAGCCTTAGCATATTTAGGTCCTTTCAACCGAGAGTTCAAACCAGATTGTCTTCAAATTCCATCAGGACTAGTAGCCAACTAGTTTGTATCTTTTTATATGTCCCCTATGTTTTTGCGCCTGTCACATGAACTTGTAAACGGGTATAAAATATAAATGAAAAATGGTATCTCATTTTTTCTTTTTTAATTTGCGGCCTTCCTTCTTGTTTATTTTGTTAATGATTGCTTTTTTAATAGTTATAGCTTATATGCTTATAAAAGTTTATATTATATTTTATTTATACGCACTTCACTTCACTTAAGTGTGCACTTTGCACTTAAGTGCAGTTAGCACCTTTAAAAAACAATGTTAGACCCTTGTACTTTGATGCTAAATACCAATAAAAAAGGGCAGAGGGGATAACTATTTAAAGTTTTTGAAACTAATCTCATGAAGACAATTTCAGAATGAAATAATGCCATAGGAGAGGCCACGGTAACAGCTGATCTGATTGACATTGAATGGATATGATTTCAGAAAGTGATGCCCTGAACAATCCTAGAATTCTACATCAAATGCAACACTTAATTAATATAAGAATACAACTGTAGAAAATATTTAGGAGAAAGGAAATTCACTGCTTCTGCATTCGTGCATGATATAGAAGTCCATTCTATTTACAAGATATCTAAGTTAATTTAAAATACAAACTAGCTATCTCTAAATTTTAGAAATATAATTTAAACTGAATTATCCTTTATCTCTAACTTCCCTAAGATTTTGAATCCTAATCTTGCACCATTCTTGGCCTGCTAGCCTCTCGATCTCTTAATTCCACTCCCCCCTCAAGCTGGACTGAATATGTTATTTAGGCCAAGTTTGCATCTTAACTCATCAAATATTCTTCTTGGTAAAGTCTTAGTGAGAATGTCAGCTACTTGACTGTTAGGAGTGTAGCTTAACTTGAATGCCCCTTCTTCTATCTTCTATTTGATGAAATGCCCATCAATCACCACATGTTTTGTCCGGTCATGATGAACCGGATTTTTTGCAATACTAATAGCTGATTAGTTATCACACGATACTTGTACTGGCTCAGTCCTAGGTATTTGTAATTCTTGAAGTAGCCTTCTTAGCTATATTCCTTCACAAAATCCTTAAGTCATAGCTCTAAGCTCAACCTCCGCACTACTCCTAGAGACAACAGATTGTTTCTTGCTGCGCCAAATAACTAGATTTCCTCATACAAAAGAACAATATCTAGAGGTTGATTTTCTATCTAGGATTGACCCAACCCAATCAGCATCACCATAGATTTTTATCCCCCAGTCTGCCTTTTTCCTAAACATTAATCTCTTGCCTGAAGTTAATTTTAAGTACCTTAAGATGTGATAAACTGCTCCAAATGCTCTTCTTTGGAATTATTCATGAATTGACTTACAATGCTCGCAGAAAAGCCTATATCCGGTCTAGTATGTGACAAATAAATGAGTTTTCCCACCAACCTTTAATATCTCCCTTTGTCAACTGGCGTGCTTTCTTTGTCACTGTCTAATTTTGTCATAGATTCCATAGGAGTATCTACCGGTTTGCAATCCAACATCCCTGTCTTATTTAAGAGATCTAGGATATACTTTCTTTGGAAGACTGAAATCTCTTCTTTGGACCTTGCAACTTCTATGCCTAAGAAGTATCTTAGACTTCCGAGATCCTTAATCTCAAATTCCCTTGCAAGTATTTCTTCAAGATTTTTTATTTCAGTAATATCATTTCCCATAACAATGACATCATCCACGTATACAAAAAAAAATAGATATTTTACCTTCCAAGGAGTGCTTGATGAATAAGGTGTGGTCTGTTTGGCATTGATTATATCCATGCTTCTTGATTGCCCTTGTTTAAGTCCATAGAGTGATCTCCTTAGCTTGCATACTTTGTTTCTTGTAAGCTTAGTTTCAAACCCATGGGAAATTTTCATGTAGACTTCCTCTTCTAGATCTCCATTTAGGAATACATTCTTTACATCTAACTGATGCAAAGGCCAATCCAAATTTGCTGCTAGAGACAACAACACTCTAATGGTATTTAGCTTTGTCACAGGGGCAAATATTTCTTGATATTCGATACCATAGGATTGGGTGAATCCCTTTGCCACTAGTCTAGCTTTAAACCTGTCAATCCTTCCATCCTGCCTGTATTTTACTGTAAAAACCCATTTGCAGCCCACAAGATTCTTTCCAAGAGGTAAATCAATGATATCCCATGTCTCAGTTTTTTCCAAAGCTTTGATTTCCTCAAGGACAGCTTCCCTCCACATAGGATGTTGAAAAGCCTCTTGAATAGTGTTGGGAACCTGCACTTTATCCACATTTAAAACAAATGTGCTAAATTTGGGTGAGAGACCCATGTATGAGATATAGTTTTGTATAGGATGTTGTCTGCATTGTCATGATCCTAGGGCTTATCCTAGGATCAGTTTGGGAATCGGAAGAATCTAATTCAGCTGCGACCAAAAACAGAAGGAAATTAAGGAGGAATTGGAAGAATGAGGGAGAGATTAGAAGAAGTGTTGGGGGGATTAGAAGAATAGAATAGAGGGAGATGAAGATCAAGAAAGGAGAGAGAATTTGGAAGAGGAGAAAAACAAATTTCAATTCATTAATTTCTTGGATAAGGAAACAAACCATTACAGCAACCTTTTATAGGCATATTTGCCTTCTAACAGCCTAGCACATGCTCCCATGTGCTTCTAACCACTTGCTAAAATATCCCTAGCAAGCTATTCTATCCTATTACAATAATACTCTTTTATTGCTCATAGGGTCATGACAATTCCCCCCTCCTTAAGAGAGTTCTTGTCCCCAAGAACTTGCCCCGAGTAGCCGTTGCTCTTCATCCAATTCCAACCTTCTCCATGCGGATCATCCTCCTTTCTTTCTTTCTACTTCTAGGTCTCTTCTTCTTCATTCTTAGATTTTCAAGATTAATTCCAAGTATAAATTGGCCCACAATTTCATTAGGGAAAACTCCATTACCCTCCCCCATTCAACCCACAGCCATGCTCTGCTGCAAAAATATCAACAGCAGCCTTCAAATGCAGCAATGGGGACTTGTAGATTTGCCTTGAATGCTCATACCAAGGCTGTTTGTGAGCATTAACATTAGGAGCTACTGCAATCTCAATTCCAGCCAACAATTTCTCAATGATTGACACTTCGCAAGTGTCTCAGCACTAGTAAGAGTGCTTGAGAGGTTGTCAATTGATTGAGTGCCTTCCTCCAATTCATTTTCCTCACTTTTTTCTTCCTCCTCCTCTTCTTCTTCTTCCCCTTCTTCCTTAAAGTTGGCTGCTCTTGTTGCAGAATCGCAAAAACATCACCATCGAGAACTTCTTTTCCCTTTTGTTGGCTGCAATTCCCCTCTATTTGGACTTCTTTTTCAGCAATATCAAATGATCCCTCTGCATTGAATGCCCTATCAATATGTTCATTACAGGTTCCCTTTGAAGGATGTAATCCATCACCAATATCCTCTTTGATGCTGCCAACATCCTTCTTGATATTGCTACCTAATTCAAAATACCCAAGCACATACTCGGAAGTCAATGATGAATCAGTTTCCCACCTTCTTGTCTTTTCCTTCGACTTCTCCATTTTAAAAAACTCCTCTTTGTTAAAACTTCCATAATAGTCATCAAAGTATTCGGCGGGAAAACTGTAATGATACTCCTTAGATAGTATCATTGCAAACTCTTGTAGCTTTTCACGTATCATTTGGCCTAATTCTTTGCTCGATTCATATACTACACTTCTTGTTTCCTTGTCAACTTGGCTAATCTCCTTCTCAAGATCCTTTCCCCATGTTTGATGCTTCTGGTCAACTGAAAATGCAGCCTTCTTTGGCCACTATAGAGACTCCATTCCAACTGAAAATGAGGCATTCTGCTTCATGTATGTGTTGTCGCCCCTAGCTTCACGAATAGGATACCCCACTAAAAATGTAGCACTAGTCCGCTGCAATGGAGTCTGCTCTCTTGCTTGAAAATTAACCACTGAAAATGCAGCATCATTCGGTTGCAATTGAGACCCCTTTTGTTTCAGGTGTGCCCTGCTTCCCTTAGCTGATTTTTCACAATCAGCATACTTTGAATATGAAGGAATATGAGTTCTATACATTCTGGATCTAACCCCTCCGCGAGCTAATCGGTTCTAAATTTGAATTGCCTCAAACAACACAGAATTACCATCGGAAGCACTGGGCCTGCTCCTATTCAAGAATTGAACTGAAATTCAGATCAGCCGACCCGTTACAGTCAGGAGAATAACTTCGCTCTGTGATGCTTGCAACACCTCCCAATTACGAACTGAGGGTGCTCGCTTGCTTGGAGATTAACACCTCCCAACGCCTAACCACCTTCCAGATGTCCAGAGTCGCTGGAACACTGCCCAGCCAAGTCGCCTTCTAGTCTTCTCAACCTGAACCTAATCACTGAGACAGATTTTCCTACCTTCAACTCGAATTGAAACCACAGACATGCAGCTACTACCCAATCATCGACCAACACCACCATCTCTGCTGTTGCTGGCCAGAATCAGCTCTGCTCGCGATTGCTGCGGATTCAACAATCTTCTCCAGCCGAATCCTTCTCACCCAATCACCAACCACAACTTGAGGACACTAACTCCCCTTCAAAATTTAATTTGAGAGATGCTCACCCGCTCCGATCTGCTTCCGGATCACAAAATGCCATGTGGTCGCCTTCCTGAACCACGTCTACAATAGCCAAAATCCCAAATTTTGTCGCGGCAAGGGAAGTTCGCTGGATTGGTGGACTCGCCATGAATCCTTCCTCCGGTTCTGCCTACACACTGATTGCGTTTGATAATGGCCCCCACACCTTCCTCGCCCGCGTCGCTAACTACAACGGAGCTCTCATGCCAACCTTCCACTCTGGTAGCAAGTCTCCTGGCCGTCCACGTTAATACCAATGGACTCGTTATCTCCTTGGAACTTCTACCTATTCACGAACGCTTGGGTTCCTCGCCTTCCTTAATCGGTTTTGTTACTTAGTCAGTGCCACTCTAATACGTTAATCGACTCTAGCGCAACCTTCGTTGGTTGAATTTTGCAACCAATAATCAACAGCTGCTTGGTCTTCAAAACTTTGTGACTCACTGCTGTGGTTTGTGGAAATTAGTTGACACCATTGATTTCGCACCTTCAAGTCACTCGGATTTCTACACAAAGATCACTTCTATAATCGACTACCTCCGTCGCTACTCCATCTTTCAGTTTCGAACTGCTTAGGATTAATTGATGCACTTGGTGAGAACTGCTTTGCTCTCTCGTTCACTATCAATCTTAATATCCTCCGAATCAAATTGGAAACAATCGCCTATCAACAGCCGATAATCACCCTCAGAACTTGAATCAAAACCACAGCCAAGGATGGCCATGCTCTGATACCATTTGTCATGATCCTAGGGCTTATCCTAGAATCAGCTTGGGAATCAGAAGAATCCGATTCAACTACAGCCAAAAACAAAAAGAAATTAAGGAGGAATTGGAAGAATGAGGGAGAGATTAGAAGAAGTGTTGGGAGGATTAGAAGAACAGAAAAGAGGGAGATGAAGATCAAGAAAGGGAGAGAGAATTTGGAAGAGGAGAAAAACAAATTTCAATTCATTAATTTCTTGGATAAGGAAACAAACCATTACAGCAACCTTTTATAGGCATATTTGCCTTCTAACAGCCTAGCACATGCTTCCATGTGCTTTTAACCATTTGCTAAAATATCCCTAACAAACTATTCTATCCTATTACAATAATACCCTTTTATTACTTATAGGATCATGACATGCATGATCTTAATCCTTTTCTCAAGGCAATGGGCCAATGCAAATCCTCGTTATCAATAGAAGTAGTATTAGAATCCTCACTAATGGTTGTATTCCTTCCCCTTATTATCACTGGATCTGAATTTGGGTTAGCTTCTCGATCAGTCCTAGGGCATATTTGGTCCTCACTTTCCTTATTTTTAGACTATCATTGAGAATAAACTTGAAATTCCTTAGTAGGAGAAGGAGAATGGTTGATTTTGGAATTAGAGTTTGGTTCCTCAGGCTGCTAGTTACTAGCAGGGAGCTTATCAGTAAGGAGAGGTAGAATATCCCAAAACTAGTATTCTGAAGTGTTATTTTGATTGTTTTGAGTAGTCTCCCCCTAAATATCAAATTTGGGATAATATGGTTGATGTTCAAAAAAGGTTACATCCATAAAGGTGAAGAATTTCTTAAGCTCGGGAGAGTAGCATTTGTAACATTTTTGATGAGGAGAGTAGCCTAGGAAGATGCATTTGATGGACTTAGAATCAAGTTTGCTTCTAAGGTGGATGTGAACATGAACAAATGCACAACAACCAAAAATTTTTAGAGGAATTTGTGAAAGAATCCGAGTGTGAGGAAAGGATTTGAGGAGAAGTTGACTAGGAGTTTGATCCTTTAGGAAGCGCGAGGGTATTCTATTTATAAGGTATGAGGTCGTAAGAATGGCCTCACCCCAAAAATGTTTGGGAAAATTAGTAGAACAATGAAGATCTTGCCACTTCTAAGAAGTATCGTTCTACCATTCAACAAACCCCATTTTGTTGGGGGGTATCGACACATGAGCTTTGATGTATAACGCCTTGTTGGGAGAGATAATAACCAAGAATAGAATTGAAGTATTCTTTGCCATTATTGATCCTTAGGATCTAAATTTTGGTATTAAATTGATATTGTACCATTGAATGAAAGCTTTTGAAAATAGGACCAGCTTTAGATTATCTTTCAGAAGAAACACCCGAGTTAAACGAGAATGATCATCAATAAAGGATATGAACCAATGAGCCTCAATAATGTTTTTAACCCTCAAAGGCCCCCACACATCACTATGAATCAAAGAAAAAGGATAAGATGGAATATAGGTCTGACTTGGATAAGTGTTTCAAATATGTTTAGAGAATTGATAGATTTCACATTGCAACATATGTGGATCTTGATTCTCAAATAATGAGGGAAAGAGTTTTTGGAGGTAAACAAAATTAGGATGTCCTAGTCTATAGTGCCATAACATAATTGCACTATTATTGGTAGAATGAAAATTAGACAGACAAACAGAGGGTTTAATGGAGGAACCATTGCTGAAATGAGCAAGCTTATTGCTAGAAGTAGTCCCTTGAAGGATGTAGTCCCGAACATGCCTCAACACTGCCAATCGTCTTCTCCGAAATCCAATCCTGAAATTCACACTTATTTTGTGAGAATTTAATCACACAATCATGATCAACAGACAACTTACTAACTGATAATAGGTTGCAGTCTAGATTTGGCACCAAAAGTACAGAATTTAAGGTAAGGTTTGTAGATGGAGCCACTGAACCTATTCCAGCCACCTTTGACAGTGAGCCATCAACAATTCTTACCATCCAATCTTACTTGCATGGTTGAAATCTAGTTAGTAGATTAGTATCTCTAGTCATGTGATCTGAAGCCCCTAAATCAACAACCCATATAGCAGAAAAATTACTCTTAGCAGTCAAGGCATAGAAGTTGTTACCTTTATGGGCTATAGAACCGGATGTTAATGTAGGAGACTGAGAAATTTGTGTCTTGCCAAACATATTTTGAAGCCATTCCATTTGTTCTTTGCTAAATAGGTTGGGTGATGGGGCTGTTGTGGTTTCCTCTATGGAGGCTAGGGTACCTCTACTCTTCCTTTCATAGGTCGGCTTCCAATCAGGTGGCTTCCCATGGATTTCCTAGCAAGTATCCTTAGTGTGGTCTGTCTTGTGACAATGGTCACACCAAGGACGCCCCTTCTTTTGTTTAGTTGAAGTTTGATGGCTTCCTCAGGGTGATTAAGGCTGATTGCTCCAAAGGTCGGGTTTGTATGCTTCAGCATGACTTTCATCTGACTTTCCTCCCTTCGAACTTCCGCAAACGCTTCTCTAAGACTTGGCAGAGGCTTTATACCAAGGATTCTCCCTCTTACTCCATCTACGTTTTTGTTCAAACCTATGAGAAACTTGTATAGTCTCTTCTTTTCCACAATCTACTTATATCTTGCTGAATCATCTGTACACTTTCATTGGATAGTATCATACTTATACAATTGAAGCCAATACTTGTTTAGGGAGTTAAAATACTGTGTAACATGAGAATCTCCTTGCTTTAGATCATCAAGCATGCTCTCTATCTCAAATAATTTAGAGGTATTCTCAATATGTGAATAGGCTTCCCTAGCAGCCACCCAAATCTCTTGTGCGGAGTCAAAAAGAAGAAAATTCTCACCTATTTCATTTGTCATAGAGTTGATGAGCCAAGACATCACCATATTATTTTCGGACTTCCAAGCTTTGAATCCTGGTTCTGCTTATCCCGATTTGGTTATGGCTCCTGTTAAGTAATCATCTTTTCCCTTGCCCATATATAAACATCAACACTGATTGTGACCATTAAAGATAGTTCTGACCATTTAGTTTGTGCCCCGTAATGGTGAACATCATGTTGTTGTCAATGCTTCCAAGGTTGCTATTTGGTAGGGGAATGATCCTTAGAGGATTGGTTGCTTTTGCCAGCCATTGTAAATCACGGCAAGACTGGAAGATACGGGTAAAAGGAGGCTACATTATGCGGCGGCTAATCCCTTAGGGTTTGATAACAAGAAAAAATCCTGCTCTGATATCATGTAAAAAATATTTAGGAGAAAGGAAATTCACTGCTTCTGCATTTGTGCATGGGATGTATGTATATGCATAAGACATCTACCTCCTATAGAAGTTTATTCTATTTACAAGATATCTAAGTTAATTTAAAATACAAACTAGCTATCTCTAAATTTTAGGAATATAATTTAAACTGAATTATCCTTTATCTCTAACTTCCCTAAGATTTCATATCCTTATCTTGCACCATTATCAAGCTACTAGCCTCTCGATCTCTTAATTCCACAACAACACAAGCTAACAATATTATTCTTTGGATGATGTTGCACATATTAGAACATGAAATGCATATGATAAGTTGTACAACATTAGGGGCAAAGAAAGACAAATAGCATCATCTAAATGTAGACACGGGGGGTTCAATTTTGGCAGCACACCGCTAATTGATCTCTTGAAGAAGGGAAACTTCAAATGGGGTAAAGAGGCTGATGAAGCTTTTCAAAAGCTTAAGGAAGCAATGAGTACAGTGCCAACTTTAGGATTGCCAAACTTCATTGAACCCTTTGTATTGGAGACTAACACTTGTGGGGTAGTCATAGGGGTAGTCCTAGTGCAAAAAGGGAGGCCACTGGCATTCTTGAGCCAAGCCTTAAGTACAAGGCACTTGGGGTTGAGCATCTATGAGAAAGAATTCCTAGTAGTGTTAACGGCTGTGGAGAAGTGGCAGGCATTATTTAGGAGGTAGATTTATCGTTAAAACAGATCATGAAAGTCTCAAGTTCTTACTACAACAGAAGTTACAAACTCAATTGCAAAAAAAGGGTATGGCCAGGTTGATGGGACTTGATTATTCAATACAATATAGGTGAGGCAAGGAAAATGTAGCTACCAATGCACTATCAAGGTGCCAAGAGGAAGGTAGTGTGGCAGCCATTACTACTGTGGTGCTTGAGTGGTGTCAGGAAGTTATTGATAGCTATGCCAACAATGAACAAATAAGGGAGCTACTGGAAAGGCTAGTGGTGGAGTCTAACGAGGCTGGAGGCTACACTCTAACAGAGGGGATGTTGAGGTTCAAGGGCAGGATTGTCATAAGGGGTAAAAGGGACCTTAAGCAAAAAAATCTTACAGTCCTTGCATGAGTCACCGGTGGGGGGAAATTCGAGTATCCAAAACACCTATCTCAGGGTTAAACAATTATTCTATTGGCCCAAGATGAAAATGGATGTAAAGAACTTTGTGCTAGCATGTGACATATGCAAGAGGTGTAAGCATGAGAATGTGGCTTACCCCGGTCTCTTACAGCCCCTACCAATACCTGACCGAGCTTGGGTTAGTGTGACCATGGATTTTATCTAAGGACTGCCCAAGTCATAAAAAAATGACAGTATTATGGTTGTGGTGGACAGGTTCACAAAGTTTGATCAGTTTATAGGGTTGTTGGCTCACCCTTGCACATCCAAGGAGGTAGGGTATTTATGGACAAGGTAGTGTCACAACATGGGGTGCCGGGAACCATTGTATCAAACCATGACAAGGTGTTTACAAGTCATTTTTGGAAGGAGCTTATGGGATCTATGAGAATTAAGCTCAACATGTCAACAGCCTATCACCCCCAAACGGATGGGCAAACTGAGAAGGTTAACCAAGTGTTGGAAACCTACCTAAGGTGCATGTGTATCTAGTAGCCCAAGAACTGGCATAGGTGGCTAGCCTTGGCACAATGGTGGTATAATTCTACTTACCACACATCCCTAAAAATGTCCCCATTTGAGGCACTGTATGGATACAAACCCCACTATTACCTGCCATAGAAGGGCATACTACGACAATGACAGTGGAAGAATACCTACAGCAAAGGAGGGTAGTTTTGTTACAATTAAAACAGGTGTTGGCCTCAGCCTGGAATCAGATGAAGCAATACGCAGACAAGAAGAGAAGTGACCAAGAATTTGAGGTGGGAGAAAAAGTGTATCCAAGGCTAAGGTATCCACACTTGAAGACCATCAATTAGGGTTCAGTGTCCAAGTTAAGTCCCTAGTATTTTGGTCCATTCATCATAACAGGCAAAGTAGGCAAGGTGGCTTACCGGCTCCAATTACCCGAAGGCACCCACATACATCCGATTTTTCACGTGTCCCTTTTAAAGAGGTCAACTAGAACCGAGCAAGTCAACCTAGCTCTACCTACACTACTTAAGGAGAAGGATAGCTAGATGGAGCCAGAAGGTATTATGGACAAGAGAGTTGTATACAATCAGGGGATTCCCCTCATCCAAGTATTGGTGAAATGGGAGCATGGGGACACCAAGGGCAACACCTGGGAGTATCTACCGAGCCTACTCCAACGTTTTCCAAGGGTTGCGAATCTCCTTAGCATTTCTTGAGGACAAGAAATGTTTCCAAGGGAGGGGAAATTGTCACAGCTATGGCTATTTAAATTTTTTGCCTTGATATTCAGTCTTTATTTTGTTTCCTTGTTATGTTGTAATTCCTTTATTTCAATTATTGTACTTAATTTCCAGTTGTCAATTCTGTTAGCGTAGGAGGGCCACGTGTGAGGCCATAGAAAAGGACAAAAGAAGTTGTTCTAACCGCTAGTAAGGGGGGTGATCTGCTGCATCCGCACCCATGCCAAGCGAGTATATTTACCCTCCCTACTCTATCAGAGAGGTTATGCAAAATCAAATACAGAACAACTCAATTTCTCTCCCTCTACACTCTCTTGTCGCACTCTTTTCTCTTTGTTCTTCCTTTGCTCTCTCTGATTTTCCCTGTTACGATCCCTTGAATCTCACCGAATCAAGGGAAACTCTATTGTTTCTGCCAAGGGAAGTGACAGCGTGCACTTTGCACTTAAGTGCAGTTAGCACCTTTAAAAAACAATGTTAGACCCTTGTACTTTGATGCTAATTACCAATACAAAGGGGCAGAGGGGATAACTATTTAAAGTTTTTGAAACTAATCTCATGAAGACAATTTCAGAATGAAATAATGCCATAGGAGAGGCCATGGTAACAGCTGATCTGATTTGACATTGAATGGATATGATTTCAGAAAGTGATGCCCTGAGCAATCCTAGAATTCTACATCAAATGCAACACTTAATTAATATAAGAATACAACACAAGCTAACAATATTATTCTTTGGATGATGCCACACATCTTAGAACATGAAATGCATATGATAAGCTGTACAACATTAAGGGCAAAGAAAGACCGATGACATCATCCAAATGTCTACAGGGGGTTCAATTTTGGCAGCACACCATCACTTCCAATCAACCTAGAGCTAAAAAGGGATACCATGTTCTCCGATACACGTATGCTTAAAATCATTTGTCCAATTCAAATAAAGGAAACACGGTCAATCCAATTTTGGCAGGAGAACCTCTAACCCATAAACCTGAAATGTAAATAAAGATACATTCTATTCCAAAGATACGTTTACAAGGTGTCCAAACCTTTGCCAGATACAATACAATAACATTGCATTGCAAATACTACAACATTAGCAAATACAATAACATGAGAAGCAACATTAGCAACCTAAATCAAAAACTGTAAAATACTATGTAATCAATAAATCCATTCAGATAATCATAAAGAACATTCAATAAATCAACTGAAAAAAGGCAAGGTAACAAATATGAGGGAAACCATGGGGGAAACGGCATAAGAAATAAAGTCAATGCTCACACGGATGAAACAATATCCATGTAAGTATATGCCAAATCCAGACCTGAACTTTGAGAAATCTAGCAATCTCAGCATCCTGGCGCTGTAACTCGAGATCAATGTCATCTCCGAAAAGGCCGGGAAAAGGCGAGTCGCCTGACGAAGCCAAGCGACCATTGTCCAGTGACAAGCCCAAACCTGTGGAGACCGATCGGGCCTGAAAGAAGTCCACGGACGAAATCTGTGAATTGTTCTCCAAGAAATCCTGCTCTTTCAACCTCTTCTTCACTGGTTCCAAGACATAGTTCCATTGCAATTCGAGTCCACCGTCACTGCCGTCTGCGGCAGGGCCCGGACCGGGCGCGAACCCAGCCACGTGAACTGGAATCCACAAAGAATCAAAGCCAGATCAGCGAAGTTTGTCCAATTACAGTGAAAAGAACTAGGGTTAAAGAAAGGACAGAGAAAGGGAAGATACAAGGAGGGATATACGGAGGATGGTCCTGGGACTGATCGGGAAGATTGTGGCCGCTGAAGTACGCCACCGGCGGCGAAATCTGGCTGTCAACGTTGTACAAATTTCTGGAACCAAAAGAAAAATGTTGAATACAGATGAAAGGGAAAACTTGTTTGAAATAGATAGGGTTTTGGACGATTGGTATTAGGCGTGGCTTACCTGAAGGGTTTAGATTGCAGCTGTTGTTGGAAAAGGTGATTCTGAGGCATAGCCATTGCCGGAGGGGGAGAGAGGGGGTTTCTGCAAGTAGCTGCGGAGATAGTATACGATGCCCGATGGGAAGAGATTCTTTCAAATTATGTTGCTGACCCTTTGATAAATATCGAAAATTTCTAGGGAAGTCCTACAACTTCCATTAATTCTAGATAATGGCCCATTCGAGTCGATTCCGTGGTACCCTTCTCGTCTTCAAATACTTTTAACTCGAAACAGATCGATAGATCTAGAATTAAGTTTAAGTTTGGATCCATTTATCTTTGGACCAGATCTGGATCTTGTCAATATATATTTATATTTTCTTCTGGGCAAATTACTAAAACATTCAGATATATTTGTTAATGATCAATCTGAATGTTTGCTATTTGAGTGAAATCTTTCTAATCTAATATCGATTTTGATGATGCGGAGCCGATCACCTTCTTCTGTCTTGAACCAAGTACCTGCAAAAAGGGTGGGGACTTGCTCCCCGTGATCCCTCCGACGCTCAAGTCAGTTCATAGGGTTTTTGAGGAGTATAATAACAGTAATGAAGGATAATCAAAGAGTCCCTTCGGAGTCCGCCCCCATACCTGTAGAGCCTGTCCTCTATTTATAGATGTCCCGTGGCCTTTCCCTTAGGAGATAAGATATATTTCAAAAGGAGAGGTTGATCCCCTTTCCATGGGGAGAAAAGATAATCTTCCCTAATAGAGATAATTCTTGAGATATTTAAAGATATCATTGGTTGACTTAATCTTCTTCTTTATCTCTTTCCAATTCAAAATCATAATAAAGATTATAAAGATAAGCGGAACTCCTAAGTCTTGACACGTGGCGATCGCCCATTGGCCTTTACTAGCACACGTGGCTCCAAGTTAATAGTAACCTCTAGGGGTAGCACAGTAAAATTGCCCCCCTATAAATATTCCCTCATCAGATTTCTTGTGGGATTGAATCAGGCATTGTAAATAAATGACATGGAATGGAAGGAAGGAAAGATGTCTAGGCTTTATAAGTCGGTAAGAAAGTTCGAGCAACTATGACTTCCTCTTAGAGTTGAAATTTTTTTATTTTTTAACCTTTTTTAAAGATATTACAAAACATTTTGATTCATGTTACCTTTAATTAGATTTTATTTAACGTAGCTAACGTCAAAACTTAACAAAAGGGGTAACGTGACAATATAGGAAAACTGTAAAGACTTGTTCAACTTAAAAGACATCACAGGGGTTCTTGAGCAAAAGGTCCAAACCACGTATATGTGGGAGCAATTAAATCTATTGTAAAGTTGAAATTGAACACAAAATTGATATAGAAATAAAAAAAACAAATTAATTTTAAGATTAAAAGTTTTTCTTTCTCATCTCTTATCACACTTTCTTGTTACTCTCTCATTTTAAAAAATAAAAATAATGGTTATTACTATTACTTGAATACAACAATAATATTTAGAGTCTCGAGAAATATATTTTTGAACTTATAAAACCCTATAACGAAGAATACCGTCAAAGGACGCAGAGCGATCCTTACGCAAAACTCTGATGCTTTATGTCAGTAGATGATAGATTGCTAAAAAAATTCACAAAATGCTTGATATCAGTAAGAATGACTTACCTAAGAGATATGGATCATCTTCTATTTGTAGGAATGATTTCTCAAAAAATGTAGGATTTCTTGTTATTGTGGGATAAGGATTGCTAATAGATAAGTCTTATTTGTTGAGATATTTTCGAATTGAACATCTAAGGTAAGCTACATGTTTCTTTGTGGATGCCCCGCAACTGGTCAAATAGGAGACTCAATCAAGGAAGGCATTTGTAATTCTCTTATGAGGCTTCTTAGAGGTCGACACAAAAGGGTCTCCCAAAGACTTTCCCTTATTTGGGAGATTATGTCGGATCCCTTGACTTGGCCTGGTCTTCGAGTCTCTTGGAGAAAAAAATAGTTTTTCATGCCGGATGACTCTCCCAAGAAAGTCTCTTGGATGAATGATCTTGATGTACATGAAGACTTATTTCTTTCATTTTGCTAGTGTACTAGTCCTTATCATGGGGTATCTTCCATTGGAAGACTTTTTCTTCTAATTTTTTATCTATTGCCATATTCTAATTAGACAATCGGAATTAGTAGACTTTTATTCTCCCATTTTCCTCTATAAATGGGGCTTGATTATTTATTCATTTTACCTTTTCACCATCTATTTACTCCATGCGATTTTTTATTAGCATTTAGAAGACTTTTCGATTTCATGTGTGGACCAAGTGACTCTTGTGATCTCCTAAAAGAGTCATTTAGATTTCGTATTTTCCCAATAGACTCTCATTCTACCTAAAAGACTTTCTTGAATCTTACTTTTAAAACTTTGGCAAGTTTCTTCTTTGTGATGGCTATAATAAGGCATCCTAGTCGAAAGGTAACTTTTCATCTTTTGAGAGTTATGAAAGATCATCCAAGAGGAGGTGAATTGAATGTTTTGGGAACTTTTGTGATATTTAAAAATAATTATGCATTAAACAAAATTTGAAATATACTTCTTATAAAATAAAAATGTTGCAGCAACTCAATAAGAAATATATGGATTAAAATATTTTTATGCAAATTAGTTCAAACTATGTATGAATGAAAAAATATCATTTTAGGATGAGAATGAGAAAACTAGCAATGTTGTAAAAAAAAAAAAAAGGTTTTATTTGATTAACTTTCAAAACATATGCATATTTGAAAAGCTCACATGCAAGAAGAAATATTTTGAATTTGAAAGATCACCTAAGAGATGAGTGAATTAAGTGTTTTGGAGACTTTTAAAATTATATGAAATATCATGTAGTAAAGTTATTTGAAAATGACATTTTCTTAAACTATAAATAATTGTTGTTAGTGTTGTATACCTTAGTGCTAGATTTGGATGACATCTAATGGGTGTATAATTAGTCACATTTATTGTATCTTTGTATATATTTATAAAAGACAAGTTTTCATCATTCATAAACTCTTTAGTTTATCACATGAATGAATCCCTGGATATTCTATCTATTTGATAGTCTTATTCTCAAGGTGTTGAGACTGTGTGACATATTTCTCTGGTAACAAGATGTCTTAAACAATTCCTAATGCTTAGATTCTTTGGATGGGGACTTCGATTAGTTGAATATGGACTAGCACAGTGATTACTACCTCGTTCAATATGAGTTACTAATGGGAGGGTGGTATATTACACGCCATATGACATAGGGATGTCGTTAATATACTTGTGGATGATTGTTAGGGAACAACCAGCCAAAAGTGTCGCCGATGACATACCACATGGCATGGTGGATAATGGTTTTTGTCGTCAAACTACAATGGGGTGTTGATCATTGGACTTAAACCAACACGGTTGTTTTGTATATTGGTGTGCAAGATTTGTTAATGAGCCGAAGCATCCAATCGGGAGGTGGAGAGGTTTATTTATGTGGTTTCGTATTGTTGATTTATGGAGATAGGTGTTGGGAATATGATTTGTTGCCCTTGTCAATAATTGATGGAATGAACATCCTATGTGATCTATTGTTAGTGTGATAAGACAATCCCTAGCTAGGGCAGATTGAATATCAAGGAAAGAGTTTCCTAATGTGTTCTCTAGTTACATTGAGAAGGTCAAATACATAGTTAATGAGTTTGTGAGTTTATCATTTCATGACTCTCACTTAGTCAGGATGTTAAGTGATGGAAGAATTATAGCATATAGTAATCGTTAGTCATAATAAGTTCACTTGAAGTGAGATTTCACTACCACTTATACTGCCTTAAACCGTAACTAGGCGCTATTTAAGAACTCTCGGATCATCATTGGGATATGGAGAGATTTCAATGATGGGTCAAGAAGTTAACCGGTACCAAAAGAGGTTTTAGTGATATCTGATTGCTAACGGGTAATGAACTCACACACTATATAGTGTCACGTTTGGTAACCACATCTTGTGCCTTAAGCGTCTCAGGGGTTGACAAATCAAACATTGACTTACTAGCTAGAGAGCTAACTTTCCTATGGTGGATGTCAACTTTCGGGGCAACGAAAGTCGACTTCCACTAAGGAAAAAGTTGATTTTCAGTCACCAAAGTACCGCTCTAATTAAGTGCCACGTGTTGGCCGATCAAAAGAGGGCGTGGGTGAGGCGGTGGATGTTTCTAGGGCAGGATTAAATTGGAGAAGCAGAGAGTTTACTACTTGACTCTTGCGTCTTTTTCTTCTGTTTCCTCTATTATTCTACTAACATAAAAATTAACACGTGTGACGGTCACGCAAGGAAAATTTGAGACGCAGGTACAGGGGCAACCCTTGTGTCTAGCTCGGGAAGGGAAAACCAGAATGGTACCGAACAATGTGTTAGGTGTGGACCGACTATGACCACCACAACATGAGATGGAACGATCTCAATATAGAAATAGTTTATGTACCAACCCTACATTAGGCTACAAGTATGTGTATATTTATATTCATGAGATGAATATATATGTTGTTTAAATACCCAATCTACATGTATGGCATGCATGTATATATTCCGCTCTGCATATCTGATGTGCATAAAATTTTAAAATTCTATATGTGACCATACACGGATTTTCAGTCAGTTGTAGCCACTTAGCCGATAATATATATACAAGTATAAATGTGCCATAAAATATTTTTCATAAAAACTATGTTAAGAAACTTTAATCATTTGATATATATGAATAAATTGATATATGAATGTATGCATTTGAAGAAGAAATTTAAAAAGCCTTTTCTCATCAAGAACAATCAATTTGAAACATATGAAATTAAATGTATGCATTGAGAAATAAGTATGGTACTTGAGAGATTCATAAAGCTTTTGTTTATGTAATGAAAACTGATGTTTACAAAACTTTTATGCAAGCAATGAGAATCATTACAAAAATACTTGATAATGATTGAGATAAATGATAATACATTGTATAAAAATGAATGAATGTTTTATGAAAACCAAATTCAAGTTTTAAGTCATAGAAAATATATGTAATGATGAAATGTAACATTTGAAAATAAGAATGAGCAAACTAGTTATGAAGATATAAAATGGTTATGCTGATTTTCCTAAATCTTAATCTTTAATTTTCATAAAAAATTTATGCATTTAAGAAGAATACATGCAAGTGGAAAATAAGTTCTTTATACTAAAAATAGATATTGAAACAAATATATATTTTTAAGATGATTCCAACAAGAAAGCATTTAAATGATGGCTAAAAAGACAAAACAATGTGCTGTTATTAGGTAAGAAATCATTTGTATGTTAAAGGAAAAATGATACTATTAAAACATAAATATTAGAAGCAAACACCATAAACACAACAGATTTAGAGTAGTTCGACCAACATGCTTAGCCCACTACTTTAACTTCTCACTAAAAATTTGAAAACATTTACTATAAAATTTTAGTTTTTAGAGCTCAACTATTGGCTGCACTCTCACCCTGCAATTAAAATACAAAACAAAACATAATAAAAATTTTATATTTTTTTTTCTTTATTTTGGTGAGAGGTTTATACTCATCAGTGTACAAGTGTAATTGTAGTTCAAATTTAAATTTATATTTTCTAGATGAGTCCAGGTCGTCCACTGAGAGATTTATTTATAATAAAAGAAAAAGAATGTCATACACACGCACACGCATTTGGACAAATTGGCAACAAGATTTTTTCTATGAATTTTTAGATAACAGATACTATGAAATAAAGCAAGACAAAGTTGAAATAAACGCTAAATGTGAGAATATGAAATTGGATAGCACTTGAGTTAAGACAATTTCAGCACCAACCCATTGATTCTAAAATTTTAGCATAAAAGATTAGCAACATTAATTTAATTTCAAATATGAGGGTTTGTTATTAAATACAATTAGAGATGATGATAGTTCTACTTTAAGCAATCCCCATACATGATATGCAGGATTCTAATTTAAGCAACTACTATAAATTCAATTGTAATTAATACACAAACACAATTAAATTAATTATCCAGGTTTGGGTATAATAGCGTTTCCAGTTCTAGTAACTCCTATGCATGGCATGGAAGCTCTAAATTAGGCTTACGCTCCAATCCAAATCTAGTGATTTCTCAATAATTAATACACACTCATACTGAAATTTAAATTAATATTACTCATTTAAAACACAGCTTTCTTTGGGAATCATTGGTGTTGGACACTGTCATTGCCTTAACCCAAAATTGGATTTAGCTACTCATTTTCATTTAAAAGTTAATTGACAGGAATTTAAATGGCGTAATTTAAATAATAGAATTTAAATTACAGGAATTAAAATAGTATAAATTAAATGTACATTTAGGCAGTGGATAATAAAATGACAGGAATTAAAATTAGAGAAATTTAAAAGTAGAAATTAACCGACCATTTAGGTGGTGGATAATAAAGTAACAATAAATGTCATAAGAATTCAATAGAAGAAAGAAAGAAAGTAAGATTACAAGAGAAAACAATAAAGAAAATAAGAAAGAACAAAAATAATTCTCAAAGAGAATATCTAAGAAAACAATTAAGTTTTGATTCAAGAATAATAATCTCCCTTACAATTGCAATCAAGTGAGTTATTTATAGCCCACAAAATGCAATACAAACCACACAATTTTAATTATTCAACTAGACATAATTATATCTAATGGACACTCACACACTTAAAGTTAAATGGATTTTAGCTATAATACACACCTAAAGTTAAATGAATTTTAGCTAAAATACATACCTAATAAAATACTCATAAAAAATATTAAAAAAATAAAAATAGATTTCTACAATTGGGTTTTTGATTTTCATTAGGATTAAAAATAATACTTGGGCTTTCTCCAAATGATGTCTTCCATGGGCTTGCTCAAGTTGGGCCTTAAGTATGTGCATGTATTGGGCTTTAATTGTTCATTCTTTAATCCAATTTGAGTCTCCAAGCCCATCTTCTTCATGCCTAAAAACAAATAATTGAGTGTTATTAAATTATATATTATGTATATATTTATATGATATATTATATGGTATATTATATACTTATATATTATATAGATGCTCCATGCATGCACTCCATTGAGTATATGTATTATGTTATAATATATATATATATATATTACACATAACTATTCAATTAAACCAATTTAAAATCAAAACACGGGTTATAATTATAACAAAATTTTCCACTAATCATACCCCCCAACTTAAACATTGCTAGTTCCTTAGCAATCAGACTACACATTTGCCAAGATTTATTCACAATAACTGTATGAATGTAAAAATTTCAAATTCGAAACCTAAATGTATAAAATCGAATAAGTAATTTAGCATTCTAAACAGATTTTTGGTTAAAGGTCATACAATCTCAGGAATGACAATTAGGATAACCAACACACAGACTTACTCCCTCGAAGTTTTGACTTTAAACCTTACTATGGATTTTTCCTCCAATAAAAAGGATTCCTCAGGTATACACACAAGGGGGTGCACCGTTATAAAAGTAAATACAGAACAAGTTCAAAACTCGGTGTCATCCCAAATACAAGGAACATATTTTCATGAAAGAATAGGGAAAATGACATAGCTTCATGACTGGAATAATGCTCTAGATGAATAACTTCCGAATTTAAACATAATTCCCTATTCCAAACTCGAATTCTGAGATCACATGATTTATAGCATCAAGAGAGACCAGACCAGGTTGTAATGGGGCTATGAGGTTAATACGGGTTGTCAAAGAAAAGGTAAAGTATGCAAAGGGTGTGTCGGGAATTTTTTTTTCCAGCATTTATTTTGAAACAATTATGCTGAATAGTTAAGAGAATTCCTTTTTTTTTTTTCACTTTTTTTTCTTTTTTTTCTTTGTTCTTTTTTTTTTAAATATGAAAATAGCTAGACAGACTAATTCCCAAAATCACACCAGTTGGACAAAATTCATATGGTTATGGGTTAAACGAGGGTAACGAAAAAAGTTGTACTACAATTAGCTCAAATAGGCTAGCAAGGGAGGTTAATGTAAATAAAGAAAAAGGTTAATAGGCCCAAAATGAAAGAAATTGATCCCCCTATCATGCTTATATAAAACGATGTTACTTAGTCATCTAATTTGGAATTTGAAACTAGTCAAATTCATCCGCTATCATACTAGACATTCAAAGCAAATTGATTTTTTGAAGCCATTGAAAAGATAAGATAAACAATAAAGCATATTTAGAGTAAGTGTTATTTCACTCAAAATTAACAATTATTAGGCTCAAAAACTCACTTGGGTAATAGTCTCCACTTTTATTGAGGGATCATACAGTGTACTAATCAGTTAATTACTGTTACCTTTGACTTTATGACCGATAATCAATTTTTAAATTTTGAATACCCGATGAATGCAAATTACTTATTCTAATGCATATACGTTTTCAAATAAGAAATCAATGTATTCATGTTTCGTATTACAAACTTAACCGGCTATTAGTGCATAACTCCAAAACTTTAGGAATAACATTATTTAAAACACACAATTTTTTTTTTTTTAATAAGAGCAGATACTGATAATCAATTCACACAAGACTATTAGCTAGCAATAGTAAACTCACAGTTAAACATGAACCAGATAATTCATAACTAGACCTTACACCCTCTAACATGAATTATAGTAATAAAATAGGGTTGTTAGAAATACTTGTAACTCCACAAGTCCATAGATTTACTGTGAACTGTTAAAACTCAAACAAACAAATGAGCATATCATATAGATATATATTTATATTTTCACACCAAAATAAAATTTTCATGCAAGTCATAAGATAAACAAAATGCGTCTCAAGAGTACAAAAAGTACTCCTTACTCAGCCATCTTATCATAGACTTGCCTAATAGCATTTCACAGTTTTTTTTTTTGTTAATTAATTTTTTTTTTTAGGAACACAACTAAGAAAAATCCTCCAAGTTGTACAATAATTATATGCGTCTCAAGAGTATAAAAAATACTCCTTACTCAGCCATCTTAACAAAGAGCACTCTTCACAGTGATAGATCTAAATTAATCAGACCCATTTAGCGCTTGTTACTGATTGCCTTAGTCCAGTCTATCCGAGACTCATGAGGATCGTTCTGTGGAACATAAGCGTATAATTTCTCTATCAGCTCCTCAATGGTGGATGCAGAAATGAGAATCTTTCTTGCTGAAGAGAAATGAACTTTTGGTCCACAACCTGATCAAGAAAATAGAGTAACCCATCGAAAAAATGGTTAACATTTAAAAGTCCAATGAGTTTGGTATAGAGATTACTCTTAGCCTAGGAGATTATACAAAAGATTTCTTCAAGTGTTTCAAAACCTCCTAGTAAATCAATGAAGGCGTCTAACTGATAAATCTTACAAGCCATACACTCAGACATAAAAGTCGTTTCTATAAGTTGACCGCATGTAATCCCGAAAATATGTGGTTCAACCAAAGGAATTGGCATTACACCTGCCACAGATGATTTTTCAAGATGTGCAGCTTGTGAAATATAATCATTCAATCCACGAATTTCCCCTCTATATACCAAATTAATTTTTTTCTCTCCCAATTTTTTGCCAAGTTCGCTCGCTGTAAGTGCGTAACAAATATCGCTCCCAAGTTGAGAGCCACAAAGTACACATATGGTATTGATTCGACGAACTAACTAGCCTTCCATGTTTGTTCCTTTTGTATGCCCTGGAAAGAGGTTTGGCGATCAAAAGTAGCTATTCAAAAATTCAACAAGAAATAAATACAAACAAAAATCATACGTATGTACAAGTAGTTGTGATTGTGGCTTATATCTTCCTCTAGTTTTACGTCCAGAAATGGCTTAAACACTTTCTATGAAGTGGGGATAGGCTTCCCATCCAATTTTCTTATAGATTGGCAAATATATTCATTTTTAGTCAGATTCCCAAGACTATAGCATTGGTGGTCACTTTTAAACTGGGTCCATAAAGCAAGAAATTCTCTTTGCACTATTCTACATGGATGCATCTCAAGAGTCAATCGGATATCATCCAAAGACTTCTTACTCAATCCATCCTTTATGAAACTAATTTTATCTTCTCGATTTATAGACATAAACCCCACAGATTTGCATTGTGTGTTACAGGTCCATCGAGCACATTTGTAACAACCATTCACTCTTTTCACTCTTCGTTTCTTCGCAAAACTACTCTTCCTTAAGCCTGGAAAGTGCTTAAAACTAGGTGAAGTTTCGCCAGCTAATCAAACTTTTGCTTCGATTAGCTAACGAATATCTTCAGGGATGTTATTACACGTCAACAGCCTAAGTCTTTCACACCTAGCGGCATCAATTTTTTTCAAATCATTCATTGGGAGAGATGTATAGTACTTGCGAATTTTTGAGAGTTAAAGATCCATTTTTTTTTAAATAACTATAATGAAAAGAAAGTAAAGAATTATAAACCTTACAAAATGGATGAGAGTACCTGATCGGAGAATAACACAAATGAGAGAAGACTGAGCTCAAAGAAGTGTAGCTTGCCTCATATAGATATGGAGTCTCTTATAGAGCAATGAGCATCACTATTCTACACTCGGCTCGAGGCATGCCATAATTGCACCGTCAGGCTTGGCATCGTCTAGCGTCTCATTTTTCAACATTTGACAGTGTGCCTCTTTCTTTATAGGGCAGTGTGATTGCACTGCCCGAGAAAAATGGCTACCACCAGCGTCAATTATGTCTCCCTCTTTTCTCTATCTTTTTTTTTGTATATATATATATATTTATTTTTTTAAAAAATATTTTTATTATATATTTTTATTATTTTTCTTAGAGTTTTTCTTTTCTTTTCTTCTAGTTAAGGATCAAATGAGTGGTTGTCCACCTAATCGTATAATAAATCCCATTCATTACACCACTTTTAAAGTTATTTTCAAAATTATGTAAATTGATTTTTCTCATGAATGCACATACATATTTTGAAAATATATCATCCGAAGGTGTTGGTTTTATTACATCAGAGTACGACACATTAATTCGTACAAACACCTCATACATGTTTGGTTTAATTTGATCCCCAATAATATAGACTAGCCTAAAAGATAGAAATTTAGGCTTAAATGTGGATAAACCTATGACATCTTCATATTTTGGCTCTCGAATTTTATCCTCTTCTTCCTCCCAGGTTTCTTCTTTTCTCACATCATTTTGGTCCAATTTTTCTTTTATGATTACTTGTATCATCCTAGGTTCATCAAGACTCTCAATTGGCTTATCATTCATAGGGATGGATGTAAATTGGATCAACTGTTGACCTATGGGTGCATTAAGTAACGATTTTTCCCCTTCGAAATTTTGATTGGGTTGGTTTGAAAACTCGCCAGGCTCACTCACGCTTGAGGTCTGTGTAAACTCAATCATTTGTTCTAAAATGTCACCTATGGCCCTAGTGGTTTGTTCTTGAAATTCGGCCACTTGTATATTAAAACTCATTTGACCTTGCATAAACTCCTAAAGGGTGTCCTCTAAAAAAATTTCATCTTGAAGTTGATAAGTATCAGTTCTAACCCCTTGTTCTAACTTGAATTGGTGAGATACTAGAGAGAAAAGTTCATAAGATTGGAACAAAGAGTCATCGTTCCAAGGATAATTCCAATGGTCATAGGAACTGGGGTAATCAGTATAAAGATCCGGGTCGTAGCTCGACAGATAAGAATTCTCCTTCTAACTCTAGTTAAAAGAAAACCTCCCCTCACTGGGATCGGGATGGCCAAATGCATTAGAAGACACATAAATGCTAAAATATTGAGACATAAAAAATATGAAAATGACAATTCAACAACAGATAATGATGCTAATGAATCAATTAATGTTTTAATAATCATACCTGACCGTAGTCTCTTTGCCGAGGCCAAAATTTGGCTGTTCTATCACCCTGCAATTAAAACACAAAACAAAACACAATAAAAATTTTATATATTTTTTTCCCTTTATTTTGGTGAGAGGTTTATACTCATCACTG
Source organism: Diospyros lotus (assembly GCF_014633365.1). NCBI lineage: Eukaryota > Viridiplantae > Streptophyta > Magnoliopsida > Ericales > Ebenaceae > Diospyros > Diospyros lotus. Next base: position 22,575,474 of record NC_068345.1, read on the forward strand.
TATGAGTACAGTTGTAGTCCAAATTTAAATTTATATCTTCTAGATGAGTCTAGATCATCCACTAAGAGATTTATTTATAGCAAAAGAAAAAGAATGTGACACACACACACACGCATTTGGACAAATTGACAACAAGATTTTTTTATGGATTTTTAGATAACAGATACTAGGAAATAAAGCAAGGCAGAAGTTGAAATAAATGCTAAAAGTGAGAATATGAAATTGGATAGCACTTGAGTTAAGACAATTTCAGCACCAACCCGTTGATTCCCAAATTTTAGCATAAAAGATTAGTAATATTAATTTAATTTTAGATATGAGGGTTTGTTATTAAATACAATTAGAGATGATGATAATTTTAGTTTAAGCAATCCCCATACATGATATGCAGGATTCTAATTTAAGCAACTACCATAAATCCAATTGCAATTAATACACAAACACAACTAAATTAATCATCTAGATTTGGGTATGATAGTGTTTCCAATTCTAGTAACTCCTATACATGGCATGGAAGCTCTAAGTTAGGCTTACGCTCCAATCCAAATCTATTGATTTCTCAATAATTAATACACACTCATACTGAAATTTAAATTAATGTTACTCATTTAAAACGCAATTTTCTTTGGGAATCATTGGCGTTGGACACTGTCCTTACCTTAACCCAAAATTGGATTTAGCTACTCATCTCCATTTAAAAGTTAATTGACAGAAATTTAAATGGCGTAATTTAAATAACAGAATTTAAATGACAGGAATTAAAATAGCAAAAATTAACTGACCATTTAGGCGGTGGATAATAAAGTAACAATAAATGGCATAAAAATTCAAGAGAAGAAAGTAAGATTATAAGAGAAAACAATAAAGAAAAAAAGAAAGAGCAAGAACAATTCTCAAAGATAATATCTAAGAAAACAATTAAGGTTTGATTCAAGAATAATAATTTCCCTTACAAATGCAATTAAGTGAGTTATTTATAGCCTACAAGATGCAATACAAACCACACAATTTCAATTATTCAACTAGACATAATTATATCTAATGGGCACTCACACACTTAAAGTTAAATGAATTTTAGCTATAATACACACCTAAAGTTAAATGGATTTTAGCTATAATACACACTTAAAGTTAAATGGATTTTAGCTAAAATACATACCTAATAAAGCACTCATAAAACAAATATTAAAAAAAATAAAAATAGATTTCTACAATTGGGTTGTTGATCTTCATTAGAATTAAAAATAATATTTGGGCCTTCTCCAAATGATGTCTTCCATGGGTTTACTCAAGTTGGGCCTTAAGCATGTGTTGGGCCTTGGGCCTTCAATTTAATGGGCATGTGTTGGACTTTAATTCTTTATTCTTCAATCCAATTTGAATCTCCAAGTCCACCTTCTTTATGCCTACAAACAAGCAATTGAGTGTTATTAAATTATATATTATTTATATATTTATATGATATATTATATAGTATATTATATTCTTATATATTATATAGATGCTCCACGTATGCACTCCATTGAGTATTTGTATTATGTTATAATATATATATATATATTACACATAACTATTCAATTAAACCAATTTAAAATCAAAACAGGGGTTATAATTATAACAAAATTTTACAAAATTTTCCACTAATCAACTATAACCTATATATAGTTTTTACAAGTTCACCTATAATCTCCACTTTTAATAGGTTAAGTAGGAACTTCAACTTTTACAGGAGTAGCCATAACCTTTACATGAGACTTTTTCATACTTGGCTCAGTCACAACCAAGACACTGCCTTTCAAGGTGCAGGCATAACCTTTTACAGGTTTTACAAAACATGTGAAAGGATTTCTTCATGAGAAAAATATATGATAATACAATGATAACAAGTATTCTCTTGAACAAAAGAGAGTTGGAAAAATAAATGAATGAAGCACTCAACTGTTTTATATAAAATCTGGTTTAGAAAAATATACATGAATTCTCACCAGATAATTTTTTGAAGTGAAAGAGGATGAATCATGAAAAAATTCACTTCAAGCATTTATTATAGGTCTAAAAAAGAATTAGGTTTGCAATGCTTAGGTTGGCTTTTTGTTGATCGATCAGCAGTTGTAATATGTATTAATCGTAGCCATACCATCAACAACAATCTCTTTGAAGCACTTGGCCTTTTATAGAAGCTTGAGACTTAGATTTTGCATTAATACCTACACACACACTCACAGCTTCTTTTGATTTGACTGATAGCAATCAAATTTGTTAAAATCATATGCATAATATATCGATAAATCATTTAGCACTCCATGCATTACCATATTTATCATTTTTTTATAAGAAAACATAGTTAGACTTCATGGAATAAAGAATTAAATCTCTAACTGTAAAAAATGTCATCTTTTTGCTTTCTGAGTAATGACTATAAATTTGAAAATTAGGCACCAATTACTCAACTAACTCATAGTCTTACTCGACTAATATAGAGGCATACTCGATTGGATATCTTAAGTAGTCGATCGTATATAAGTCTCATTCCGGTATGACCAAGTCATAACTCGACTAACTCAGAAGCCACAAATACTTTGCATTAAGCACTTGACTATAGAACTAAGCTTACTTGACTAACAAAAACATTTACCCAAGTATAAATATTAGTTATTCGATTACATTTAAGATTAGAGACTGAGTCAGATTCAATCCAATTTTTACTCGACTAACAGTTATAGATACTCGATTAGCAAAATACCTTAGTTGATTGATGAGAAAAATATACTCAATTAAGAAGATATTTGGAATTTTGATACCAAAAAGATATTCAATTGAAAATAGCTCCTTACTCGACTGATTTTATAAATACAGAGAGCTTGTAAAAATAACTCGAGTAAAAAACCTTAATAGTAAATTGAAAATAGATTTTACTAAAACATATGATCGACTAGTTTGAAAAACACACAAAGCATTACTCGATTAAAAACATAAGCTTAGATTTCAATACTCGATTTTCTTAAAAAACTTACTCGAGTGGTGAAGAAATAATACTCGATTATACAAATTACCATACTCGATTATAGATTTAAGAAACATAGCTTTTATAAGAATATACTTGATTAGTGATCAATTTTGTAAAAATTTTATTATAATTTCACCCTTATTTTGATCTTAAAATGGTTTAAATTGAATATTATTATGCATTTTGTAATTTTGTGCATGTTTAAAAATATTAATATAAAAATATATAAAATATAAAAAAATTAAATATAATATATATAATAATATAATATATATATACTAATATAAATATGGAAAGCCCAGGCCCAAGCCCAACACATGGAAAGCCCAGGCCCAAGCCCAACACAAGGAAGGCCCAAGCCCAAGCCCAACACAAGGAAGGCCCAAGTCCAACACAAGGAAGGCCCAAGCCCAAAAATATGAAAAGCCCAAGTCCCACAAATTGATGACATCATCGCTTACATCATGGGTTGGAGTGACATAATTGCTTATATCATGAGTTGGAATGACATCATTGCTTACATCATGTGTTAGATATTTTATTTATCTTTGTAATTTTAAATTAGTTATTTTATTTTTCTTTAGATATTTTGTATTATTAAATTATATAATTGAGTGGTCTCTATTGCATCTTTTACCCTATAAATAGAGCACTTAGGGTGCATTTGTAACCATTCAATTTTCTTATAATGAAAGTATAGTTATGTTCTTGAGATTTCTCTCTCAAAATTTTCACTTTAGTTTCAATATGATTTCGTTCTTAGAATTTCTCTCTTAAATCTTCAACCTTTGTTTCCATATAGTTGTATTATGTTATTCATATTATCTTTTTATTATATACGGCCTATATGGTCGGTTGAATATTGTCTTTAAATATTGTCTTTTCATTATAAACTGCCTATATGGTCGGTTAAAAAAATAGTCTTTCAATTCTTGTCTTTTCATTATAAACCGCCTATATGGTCGGTTAAAAAATAGTCTTTCAATTCTTGTCTTTTCATTATAAACCGCCTATATGGTCGGTTAAAAAAATAGTCTTTCAATTCTTGTCTTTTCATTATAAACCGCCTATATGGTCGGTTAAAAAAATAGTCTTTCAATTCTTGTCTTTTCATTATAAACCGCCTATATGGTCGGTTAAAAAATAGTCTTTCAATTCTTGTCTTTTCATTATAAACCGCCTATATGGTCGGTTAAAAAATAGTCTTTTAATTCTTGTCTTTTCATTATAAACCGCCTATATGGTCGGTTAAAAAATAGTCTTTTAAATACTGTCTTTTAATTCCCGTCATTTAAATTCCTGCCAATTTATTTTAAAAATGAAGATGAGTAGCTAAATCCGATCTTGGGTTAAGGCAAGGACAGTGTCCAACGCCAATGATTCCCAAAGAAAGCTGCGCTTCAATTGTGTAATATTAATCTGATTTAATTTGAGCAGTGTGCGTATAGTGTATCTTTGAGTTTGGATTGGAGCATAAGCCTAACTTAGAGTTTCCATGCCACGTATGGAGATTGCTAGACCTGGAAATGTTTTCATACCCAAGCCCAAATGATTAATCTGTACCTATAAATTCTATCTGTGGGATATAATTCAATTTATGATAATTGCTTGACTTAGAATTTCCATGCCATGTATGGAGATTGCTTAAACAAGAATTATCATTATCTTGAATTAAAATTACTCATAGATCTGCAAAACTTAATTCAGATGAATATTATTGATCTTTTCTATTAAGTTGGGAATTAATTGGTTTTGACACTAAAATTGTCTTGACCCAAGCTACTTAAACTCATTGTTAATTTAGTTTTAATCATTTCCTTTAGATTATCTTAATCACCTCTTAAAATCAAATATTCAGTGATTTCTGTTTTCATCCAAAATAATTTCCCTGTGAACCGACTCGGACTCACCGAATTATAAATTTAAAATTGTACTACACGCACACTCACACACTGGCGAGTATAATCGCCCTATACCTGCTTTAACAAAAGGATTAATGTTTGATAAATTTGGTTGTTGTTTTGATAAATAAATGTGCAGGGTAGCATAGCAGTCAATACTCAAGTAAGTTTTTATGATAGTCGATTGAAACGTATCAATTCACTCGATTATTTTGAAAACATACTCAATTATTTTGAAAGCAATACTTGATTGAATCAAAAGTTGTTTTATATTGAAAATAAATGTAGAAGTTTTAAAAGAATATTTAAATACTTTGCCTTCAAAATCTTTATAGATATATTACTTTTGACCAAAAGTCTTTTATACTTAGCGATTTTTCATGAAGATTTTTAGTATATTCAAAACATATTTAGCTATTTTGAAATATACATATATAAGTATGAAATTCTCCAATTTAAGAAAAATATTTTCATAAGCTTCATACTCTTTGATCACTTGAAAGATTACCCAAGATGGGGGTGAATTGGGTGTTTTGATTATAATGAAAATATCTTGAAAATTATGATGCAATAAAGTTATTTGAAGAAAATAATTTTTGTAAACTACAAATAGATGCAGCAATGGATAAGATAAACATGTAGCATACAAGATTTTCATAAACATAATTTGAGAAAACTTTAGACATTTGATAAATTTTATATGAAAATATTCATATGAGAATGTATGTATTTTAGAGAAATGTTTTAGGAAACATTTTTGAATAAAGAAGAATGTAAGAGGTATTTTGGGATGATAGATATTAGTATGAAATACATGAGTAGTTAGTAAAGATTTTTGTATATATGCAATGAAACAATGTTCGAAAAGACTGTTATGCATAAATGATATATTTTCTGAAAAATGAGTGCCATTTAGAGAAGAATGTATGCTAATGAATAGAAACACTTTATGCATAAATGAAAGTTGACACTAAATAAGATGATTCCAACCAAGAAACACATTTAAATGACAGTGATGAAAGTAATGCAATATGCATATTTATGAATGAAGAAATGATCCATAGCAAATAAAGATTAATACTGTTAATATGAAGATGATAAAAAGAAAGTAACATGAATACAACAATTTAGAGTGGTTCGGTCAACTGCCTAGTCCACTACCTTAGTTCTTCACTAAGAATGGTAGTTTTTACAAGTTCAACTATAACCTCCACTTTTAACGAGTTAAATAGGAACCCTTACTTTTACAGGTCAAACAATAATCTCTACTTTTAACAGACGAAGTAAGAATTTTCTTTTTTACAAGTTAAGCAGTAACCTCCACTTTTATAGGCTAAGTGGGAATCTCCACTTTTAATAGGCTAAGTAGGAACCTTTACATGAGATTTTTTTGTTTTAGGCTAAGCCACAACCACTACCTTTAAAAGGATAATATGTAACCTTTACATGAGGTTTTTTCATTCTAAACTAAGCAATAACCATTATCTTTTAAAATATAAGGTGTAACTTTTACAAGTTCACAATACATATGAAAGGATTTCTCGAGAGAAAAATATAAGATGTACAAAAACACCACTTTTCTCTCGGACAAACGAGAGTTCGAAAGAATAAAGGAATAAGCAGTCAACTCTTGTATACAATCTGGTTTAGAATGATATTCAAATAATCTCACCAGATATTTTCTTAAAATGAATAAGGATAAGTGTGAAGAACTATCACTTAAGCATTGGCAGCTTGTTGTATTAAGGTTAGCTCTATGTCACTTTAACATCAGCACATATGGCTATGGTAGCACCATGCACTCTCTTTTTGGTGGCTCAACAACAGCTTGATCGATCGCACACTTTGGCCTTTTATAAAAGCTTGATAGATGGATTCAGCATTGAGAATTGGCCAATTCACATTTTCTTTGATTTGACCATTAATGGTCAAATTCATTAGAATCATATGCAATTTATATAAATAAGCAGTAAACACACTTGCATAAATATATTATAACATTCTTTTATAAGAGAACACAATTAGATGCATTGGAAAAGGTAAATAAAGTTCTAACGGTCAAAACTGTCAGTTTTTAGCTTTATGAGTAACGGTTATAAAATTTGAAATCAAATACCAGCTACTTGACTGAGTCCTAGAAATACTCGACTAATATATGAGCATACTCGATTGAAAATATCAAGTAATCGATTATGGATAAATCTCACTCGAGTATGACAAAGCAATACTTGACTAACTCAAAAGACACAAAGATTTTGCATTAAACACTCGACTACTTGGCTAGACTTACTTGACTAACATAAGTATATACTCGAGTGCAAATAACTGATACTCGATTAAAATTAAGCACAAAGACTTAGCCACATTCTATCCAATCTTTACTCGATTAAAACATATAGATAATCTGTTGAGCCAACTTGCTCATATTAATTAAGTTTTGATGATTAACAAAAATATTTTTATGATATAAATATTTTCTCATACTCATGCGAAAAGTAAATTTATTTTGAATTAAAAGATAATTGCTTTTAGACATATTTTCTTGTTTTAATCATTTATATCTCAAATGTTTATATTTGAATTTTTAAATTTTGAATTAAAGGATAATTATTTTTAGACATGTTTTCTCTTACTCATACAAAAGTAAATTTATTTTGAATTAAATAAGATTGCTTTTAGACATGTTTTATTGTTTTAATCATTTATGTCTTAAAAGCTTATATTTGAATTTTTAAATTTTGAATTAAAGGAGAATTATTTTTAAACATGTTTTCTCTTACTCATACAAAAAGTAAATTTATTTTGAATTAAATGAGATTGCTTTTAGATATGTTTTCTTGTTTTAATCATTTATGTCTCAAAAGCTTATATTTGAATTTTCAAATCTTGATTTCTCATGCAAAAAATAAATTATTTTGAATTAAAGATGAGACATATTTTCTTATTGTTTAAGAAAACTTAAACATTTTTTGACTTTCAAACTTCATATTAACCCTTTCTTTAATGGATAGTGTGTTTGGAAGATGTATATATATAGGGTAAGTATGGAGGTTTAAGGTAGAACAAACTTGATAGAGCATTCAAACAAGAGTGAGAAGGTTTAAAGTGCTAAAAGTGTGCTGACTGGTGGAATTCTCAACCGTTGGTGACTTGTTTGTAATTGTCTATGGTTGTAAGTTTGTTATTTTTACTCACTTGTTATGTGAGGGGATTATTTTACTCACTTATTGTGTGAGGAGATTATATTTACTAGTAGTATGTTAGTGGTTCTTGCATAGGCAATGGATTGTATGTTGGTTCTAACTCCAATTAAAAGCTAGTATTGATTCTCCCTAGTAGAACCTCAAGCTAAGTCTTAAGAGAAAAGATTAGGCTCTTTAGAGCCAAACCTTTATAAATTTCTTTTGTTTCTTGTGGTTGTGTGATTTTATTGTTATTAATCCTACTGCAATCACTACATATTAAAATAAAAAATTTAAGAGTTTTTAAAAGAGTTAAAATTATTAATTTCTTTTAAAAACCCAATTCACCCCTCACTTCGGTATTTCTCTACGCAACAATTGGTATCAGAGCATCTTTTAAAATATTTGTGTTTCAAATCTCAAATCTTAGGAAAAGATCATAAAATGGCCTCATATCTACCTCATGAATCATGTTGTAAATTAGCTTCTTGGAAACCAGAAAACGAAATATTTTCTTTTAGGATGTGTCCAAAATTATCTGTAAAGCTTGGATCGAGTTTTGGAATAGAGTTTGAATTAGTTTCTGGGTGAAACCAATTTTGAATATTTTGAGAGTTTACACAAGAGTCTACAAACTCCTTCAAAAAGGCTAGATAAACTTGTATATTGTTACCTAAAAATCACACATAATTAGCAAATTAAGTCTAGAAATTCAAAAAGATGAATTGGTATATAAAAATTCTTTTTCCTTAAAATTATTTTGATAAAAAGAGATGTCTATGAAGTCCACAGCTTCGTTAAACCTCAAGACCTTGAAATGACACGATGAGGTATCAATCGTATAAAGATAATCTCGTCTTAACAATGGAGAAAACAAGATTGAAAAATATGAAATCTTTTTCAATGAAAGGTTAAATATATGAATAAAGTGAGAAATATAAAAATGCTTAAAAAGATAAATAAACAAAGAACACAAGTACAAGAGAACACAAAATTTATTGTGGTTCATCATACCTACTGTTGGAAGGCAAAAATTTCGGATACACAATCATAAATGGGATCTTGAAGCCTAACTTGAGCTTCATATGAGAGTGTAATGACAACCGCATAACAATCACTTACCGGAAGGTTGACCAGGAGATTGGAGGCATTTCTGACACTAAAAATAATGTGGATTGCTACAAAAGAAGTAGGTCCTTGTTCATGGTTAAAGTAAGGAGCAAAAACACACCCTTGGATACATCTTCTTCTCAAGAATCTGTAGGTACCGCATCGAGAACCATATGCTGAAGTTATGGCTAGAGTTGCAATCGGGGCAGTAAAGAAGGTTAAGGGAGCAACATTGACAACAGTAGCGTTGGTGGCCATGTTAGATTTTGCTCTCTAATGAATAGTAAAAAACGAGCAATATATGATCTCTGGTGAACAGTGGAATGACTGAAGGAAAATAGAAGAGAGAGAGAGACTCTCTAATTTCGTCTAAATCTTCTTATAGATGGACGGAGTTTAATTATATAACCAAACTCGACTCAACATGGAGACAGACACTCCGCGAAACCAGCCTCAAAATCTGCAGAAAATTCGTGAGACATGCTGGAGAGAAACACGCGGAGGAAAATTAGAAAGGCTGCTGGGACCTTACGACAGCATTTGAACGCACACAGAAATTCTAGAAAGCTGTTGGAACATGCACCGGACGCGTGGAGAGAAATTCGAAAAGTTGTTTCGAATAAAAAATATAATAATAATAATAATAATAATAATAATAATATATGTAATAAAATAAAATATAAATAATTTAAATTATTGCCTCAAATTAATATTTAAAAAAATGTAATTATATAATAAATCTGTTTTGAATAAAAGAGAACATTTTTCTATGTGTTGAATGTCTAAATGTGTTCTCATATATATGAAAGATAAATATGTGCTAAATGCGAAAATATTTTACGAAAAATATTATTATCAAATAACTTTATACTGCATCATAATTTTAAAATTATTTTCATGCAGTAATATTTTTCATGATGGATATGTTGTATTGTTTTTAATACTTAACGTTACATCTATATTGTCAGTACTTTCTATTTATCATCCATCATATTGTTTATGTGGATTATATTTGGTAAATGTCTCTCTAGACTATATTGTTTATATATGTATTCTCCTTACTAACAATGTCTTTTTGATTATGACAAAAATGGGGAGAAAAATGAGATGTTATGAGATGAGAGATTGTATGTATGAGAGTGTGTTATAATTTTATTTTTGTATGGGGGAGAAAAATATATTATGATATTTTTTCGTGTATGTGAGGAAATAGTATATATGAGAGACAAGACATCAAGCAGGTGCAATCAAGACAATCAGATTTGGCAATCAGGTTTAGTCTTTAACACTCTTAAAAATTATTTTATCTATTAAGCTATATCCAAATACTTTTATATTATTAGTATTTTTGAAAGGGGGAGTAGTATAAAATTAAGGGAGAATTCAAAAATATTTTATCAAATTAATAATCTCATAAATAATTTCTTTTGTCATCATCAAAAATGGGGGAGAATGTTGAGCCAACTTGCTCATATTAATTAAGTTTTGATGATTAACAAAAATATTTTTATGATATAAATATTTTCTCTTACTCATGCAGAAAGTGAATTTATTTTGAATTAAATGAGATTATTTTTTGACATATTTTCTTGTTTTAATCATTTATGTCTCAAAAGCTTATATTTTAATTTTCAAATCTTGATTTCTCATATAAAAGTAAATTTATTTTGAATTAAAGGTGAGACATGTTTTCTTATTGTTTGAGAAAACCTAAATATTTTTTGAATTTCAAACTTCATATTAACCATTTTTTTAATTGCTAGTGTGTTTGGAAGATGTATATATATATAAGATAAGTATGGAGGCTTAAAGTAGAACAAACTTGATAGTGTTGAGTTCTAACCTAGTCAAGAGGGGGGGTGAATTGACACCTTTTAAAACTTTAATGCAAAACTTATGCACGTATATATATGAGAAAACAAATTTAATATAAACCAAAATTGTAGTTGAGAGTACGGGAGCACTTAAATACTAGATGGATAATATGATATCCGCCAGCTGTGCTAGTATGTGCTTAGATCCAATATACTCTTCAAATTACAACTTGGTGAAAAACATGTGATTTGAATGCACACAATAACAAGACTTTAAATAAACCAAATGGAATATTGAATGAGTACAAAGAATGATCAATTAAAGCAAATCAGAATATAATAGCCAACAAGAATGTAGGCCTTAGGATTTGGCCACACAAAAACAAAAACAAACAAGTATAATCAAGCAAGAATAAGTAAAGAGTGAAGAGAAGAAGGACACAACGATTTATAGTGGTTCGGCCCTTATGGCTTACATCCACTACCTAAGGATTCCCTTCCTTAGGATTTTCAATCAAATCCACTATATGAAACTTTTCTTACAACCACCAAAGCCTTCACTTGGCTTCACCACCACCAAACTATTTCTGGAGTCTCACACTCACTAGCTTGGATTTTGTACGCTCTTTACAAGATAGTAGAGATTGAAAAATAGGGTTCTCTCAAAAATAATACAATGAAGTGTAGAGAACTCTTTTAGTTTTCTCTTAAGAAGATAGAGGAAAAGAAAGACTTAGAGAGAATGAAAATCTTGGCCAATGATGTAGAGAATAATAGGGCTTCAAAAAGTTGTTCTAAAGGCTTCAAGAGATCCTTTTATATAGTGTTAGAGTTGGCTTTCCTTGATCAATCTCAGCCCTCCATGTGTCAAGTCTTCAAGCCAATCTTAGCCCTTCGTTTTGAATTTTTGATTTACCTTCCATAATCAGCTAACTTGATTGATCTTCAAGACCTTTGACTTTTGTAGATCTCCAATCAGCCTTGAATGAGCAAATCAATTCCAATAATGCATGGCTGATTTCAAGGATTAAAAATATCATCCAAACCCTTCATAATTCTTGCAAAATCGAAATTAAATAACAAATGATCAATTCTGACTTCTAGTTGATCTTCAAACTCCTTTGATTGTGCAATTGGCCCCTTAGCTTCCATAACAAGCATAGCTAATTTGAAATTTGAATTTAAACCTCCAAATGGTGTAAAATCCTTCCAAATATTCTCAGATAATGAAGCAAATTTGTCCAATAATGAAGATATCAATTATAACTTCAAAAGCCCTTAATTGATCAAGTTTCCATACTAAAAAATGTTGACAACAAGAAGAGAATCAATTTGTGTAGCTGAATATATGCAAGATATCCTTAGAATATTCTCCCATAATGAAGATATCAATTAGCTATAATGAGGATATCAATTAGTCATAATAAGTAGGATAATTGATTCCATGATTTGAGTAGAGGATCCTTTTAATGAGATAGAATCAGCAATAAAGGAAAGTAATATCAATCAAGGTTTAACTTTCAAACCTTAATTTCCTCCATTAATGTTGAATAATAGGGCTGAATCTTTAACTTCTCCACTTGAATGCAATTAAAAAATTCTTCCATATTTAACTAAGTAAAGAAGCTTCTAAGAACCTTTAAATTTACTCCATGATTCTCTTACCATATTTAGACCAACGAGAAGATGTAACCTTGATGAGTGTGCTCCACGTGGCTGCCATGTCATCAAAATGCCACATTAACAATGCCATGTCGCCAAGTTACATATATGGCAACTCCATATAGTGGACTACTCCAATCTCCTCAAAAACTTCCATATATATCTTTTGAACTTCCCATATATGAACAAGGATTCAATATATCTTCTAGACTTTCCATTCTAAGAAGAACTTTCCATTCATAGCTCAAATACTCAAATTTCTAGAAAGCTCTCTAAAAACTTGTTTCCATATATAATGAAATCTCTATATAAGTATAAGAAGTTTCCATATATAACCTGTGTCATGAAATCACTAAAGAATAGCTTTGTAAGCCTTATGAAGGCTTCATGCTTTGTTAGAACATAAAATATAAATTCACATTCACACATGCCAATCATCAATCATCAAAATCTACACTCAACAGATAGAACATTCAAACAAGAGTGAGAAGGTTCGAAGTGTTGGAAGTGTGCTAACTGGTGGAATTCTCAACCGTTTGTGACTTGTTTGTAATTGTCTCCAGTTGTAAGTTTGCTATTTTTACTCACTTGTTATGTGAGAGAATTATTTTACTCACTTGTTGTATGAGGGGATTATATTTACAAGTAGTATGCTAGTGATTCTTGCATAAACAAGAGATTGTATGTTGGTTCTAACTCTAATTAAAAGTTAGTGTTGATTCTCCATAGTGGAATCTCAAACTAAGTTTTGAGAGCCTCAAGTTAAGTTTTGAGATAGAAGATTAGGCTCTTTAAAGCCGAACCTTTATAAATTTCTCTTATTTCTTATGGTTGTGTGATTTTATTGTTATTAATCCTACTGCAATCACCACATATTAAAATAACAAATTTAAGAGTTTTTAAAAGAGTTAAAATTATTAATTTCTTTTAAAAACCCAATGCACCCCATTTTTGGGTATTTCTCTGGCTAACATAATCGATTATGAAAATACATTAGTCGATTGAGAGAAAGATATACTTGATAAAAGAGATACTTGGAGTTTTGATACTAGAAAAATATTCGATTGAAACATTCCTTACTCGACTGATTTTGGAAATACAGAGAATTTGTAAAAAACTTATTCGAGTAGGAAATCTTAATAGTCGATTGAAAGAAATTAAGTTTTGCTAAAACATATAATCAACTGATTTTAAAGTAATTAAAAAAATATGCTAAGATGTCAATAGCAATAAAGATACTTGATTATACAAATTCCATACTTGATTGAATACTTGAATATACTGAGCAATATTTGTTTGATAAAGCTATTTTTTATTAAAAGCAGATGAAGAAGGTTTAAAAGAATGTTTTAATACTTTGAATTCAAAAACTTTAAAAATACATATACTTAGTGTAAAAATAGGACTTTTATACTTAGCCAATTTTCAAAGAGCTTTTATAGAGGAAAGCTTTGGAATTTACATATATATATATATATATATATATGGAGATCTGAAGTTATCTAATTTAAAGAAAAATATATTTATAAGTGTAGTACTCCTTTATCAACCAAAAGCAATACTTAATTGTTTTCAAAGACATAAATATATGAGTACGAGGTCTTCATAAAATGATTTATATAAAATATTTTGGAAATCATTATTAGATCAAATTTACTAAAAATATATTTTTTAATATTATTTTCTCCATAAATCAAAGTACAAATTTCTCAACAATCTCTCATTTTTTTATTTATGAGCCCATTTGATGATGACAAAACATTTTAATTCAAAGGGATTTTAGAAAATATATGAGGAGAAATTTTAAAGAATTATATTTGAAAAATATAGATTTTTAAGAAAATATGGAGTTTTAAGAAAACAAGAAAACTCCCTCTAGCATTTTACCTATAAGGAGAAAAGTTCCCCATGAAACTATTATCCTTATTTCTCTCCCATTTGAGATATACTTTATTTTTATCTCCCTTTTTTGTCACAAATAAAAAAGGTTCAAAAAGGGCTTTTGAAAAACATTTTGTAAAGAGTTTTAAGGACAAAAACATATGAGAATATAGAAAATAAGATAGGATAAGATGATAATTAAACGATAATTACAACTCCTTCTAAAACACTGATTTATATCATATAAGGAAAACTCCCCCTAACTTAGAGAGTATGATACCCGTAACACTCTATTTTCTCAGGTGTGTTATAACTTAGAAAATTTTGAGCTATACACTGTTTTCAATAATCAATCTCATCATAACACATACTCCCAAAATTTTCATCTACCCTGTTAGCATGGGCTTCATACATCATATAAGTTAGGCTAGGTACTTAATTGATAGCGGAAGACAATAATTGAACCTTAACATTAACCATAAATAAGATTGTACATCACCATGCTTCAAAACGTTCAGAATTCAAAGTAGCAGAAATTAAATACATAGATTGCATAAACATATAGCCAATATGACATGCACTCTTGCTAAGTGCCATTGCATGCTTCTTCCATGCTCGCTTATACTATAATCGTCATCTGGAACGTTTGAATATTTCAGAGACAAAGTCCAATTAAATGCTGAATCATCTAAGTAAGGGTACAAAATTCATATTTAGTGCATGTATGCAAAATGCAAAATATTCTCATTCTTTTTATTTGAACCAACAAGGCATTAACCAAACTTTAATGCTATTCCCTATTTTACAACCTCCTTACCAGACCGAGGTGTTGTACAACACTCGTAGTAAAGCAGTGATGCTTATCCATACTTTCAAACATATGCGATGCATGATTAACAATATCATTATGAACATATGCATATTTTATCATCATGACATGTGAATGCAACTACATGATGTATACATATCAAGGCATGTCAATATGTCAAACTGATGGTGGAGCGTACTTGCATATACGAATCATACTGATTTATAAAATAGGCTAAGTTTGTGTAATACCCTGGAAATTATTAAGAGTATATATGGTATTTAATGAAGGGTATAACTGAAATTATTGAAAGAATAAGGCTATAGGACACACTAACGCAGCTTTGGATGACCGAATTAGTCGGAGGGAGTACCCTGGACCCTAGAAGATTAAGGAAAATGGTATAGTATCGACGAGTGATTTAAAATATGATTTTTAGTGATGAAAGAAATTAGATCGGGAACAATTTTCGGTACAACTATCGATCGAGTTGAGAAAATCGAATCGACATAGGAGACGTTCAGAAGGTCAATGGAGCAGGTCAAGGACTAGTATTTAATGTGTAGAACAACCCTTAAACGATTTCGGGTTGAAACAAATGGATTTAAGGTCAAATTAATCAGTCGGGCCTAAGTGTAATTTTCTAAATTTGCCCGAGAGAGGTCAAAACGGTAGTTTTTCAGAAGTTTCAAGGTTCAAATGAGAAGTACAAATATTGTAGGCCTTGGTGGTATAGTTGGATAGATTAGGGGTATAATGAAAAAGGCCAAAATGAGAGTTGAAGAAATCAGGGGGTGAAAGTGCAATAAAACAAAGTTATAGTGTGAACATAGTGAAGGGAAATTGGCTGCCGCAAATCTTCGCACGTGGGGGGCCGAATCCGGCGATGGGACGGTCAAGGGCGACCTGGGAGAGGTGGTAGCCGGCGTGAGGATGCTTGGTGACCAAGCCATGGCCGGTGATTGGCCGGAGAAAGGTCAATTTTTCGGGTATAAAAGGGGCCGAGGGTTTCGATTTTTGAAGCATGAAATCGACCTCGTTTTTGGGTGATTTTGAGGGAATGGTTAAGGGGCTTTAGATCCTTGCATTCAGGAGAGTCATTCTGGAGTTTTTGGTGGGTTTTCGAGTGAGTTTAATGGCTGATTGAGGCTTGGCCGAAGTCGGGTGGCGGACCGCCGCGAGCCGCCTACAACTGCCATTTTCGACCGTTTTTCGATGGCCTTTTGGCCTAAAACCGGTACCACATGGATCGATTCCTCATGGGCTTCAAGGGGTACCCTTTTCGTGGTTATCGGAACACCTGTCGGTAGCCAAAATTTTGGAGAAGATGGTGGCGCGTGAGCTGCACGCTCCACACATTGCTTGCACTCATGTGCCGGCGTGTGAAGGCGCGTGAGAAGGGGCATTTTGGTAATTCTTTTCCCAGTATTTTTATTGATTTATTTTAGGATTTATCATGTGGAAAAATTGGGAAAAATGTTTAAGGAAATAATTATTTTGGAATTATTAAGGTGAAAAAAATGGGAGAAAATAGAGGAAATTATGGAAAAATTAAGGAAAATAGATTTTAATGTTTCCTTAATTTAATATGGTGTTTAGGGAATATTGTGGCTCGAGGTTGAGCATAAGTTCAAGTATTTGGGATTCGGCATGCAAATCGAGATAGTGAACGAGGATCGAGGCGATCCGAATATGTCCGAGGTGAGTGGTTTGACTCTAGTTTTACCTTTGTTTGGATGTCTTGGTGTGAGTTCAGGTGAACGAGTGACACGGTAGGGCACTCGAGACTAAAACTCGGTATGCTATGTTTATGCGTTTTATTCATGTATATATGGTATCATTTACATATTAATCATGTGGTATATTGCATCAACTATTTTTACTTTCAAAAGAGTCAGTGCATGGCGTGTGATTTTCATATCGTCGGGGTATTGATTTTCGTGTCGTTATTGGGTCCATATGGGACGGGATGGGGTCTTATTGAGAATGGGACAAAGTTAATCTTGATGAACGAGTGACACGGTAGGGCACTCGAGAGATTAAGTATGTCGCGGCAAGGTCATCCCCAACGGTGTGTGGAATCAATTTTCCATGGGAGGTTGAGTATGTCATGGAGATTTCTCAAGGTAGACATGTTTGCATGTGTCGTTTGTCTGTGTATGCCATGCTCGTATGTTTTTCATGCATTATGTAAACTGTTTCATATCGTCACTTAGATGTTTTGTCATCTAACCTGGGTTATACCCCTGGAACATTCAATGTTCCAGTCAGGGACTATTGCGAGGACAAGGACATGGCCGGTTGAAGGTCAACGGTGCTTAGATTGATAGTTGTTGTAAACTGTGGGGTTTTGGTATGTATTCCAGCGTGCGTATAAATAATTGTACGATAACATTGTTATCATTTGGTTATCTGTAATATGTATTTCGTTATGAAAATGTTATGTAAGAATCACGGTGTTTGATGTTAATGTATCCGCTGCATTATGATATCTCTCGTATAGTTGTTAAGATTATTAATCTTGTTAGTTAAACGGGCAAGACTGGGATTTTCGGGATCTTGTGTGTGCATGTGAAGGTTGTTCATGAAGCACTTTGCGTAATGATGTTATTAAAAAAAAAAAAAAGATTCTCGAAAATACCCTTATAGTAACACGCTCGGTGAGGCGGGGTCTTACAGTTTGGATAGAACCACTTATCTTGACTTAGTCTGTCAGGCTTTCTCGATATGTGTGCCTTGACCTCCAAATGCGTGGTTGGATAATTTCCTAGTTTCGGGCATATTCTTCTAGCTCCAAATTAATTTTTAGAATTTTTTGAAATTTTTCGAAAGCTTTTCCCATTTTTTTTCTCATTTTTTTTTATTTTTTCTTTTTTTCTTTTTCTCCTGCCTCTTCGTCTTGTAACACATTGCCACTAGCTGTCGCATGCAACATCTCCAACCACCTCCGCGCGTGCCATTATCGCCTGCTGAACCACTGTCGCAGGCCACCACAACCACCATCGCAGCTATAGCCAGCCATCCACGTGCCACCCCTAGCCATCACCCACTACTACGCTGCCATAGCCGTCGCTGCTTACTGTTCCAACCTTGGCTGCATCTTTTTCTACCATTTCCACTTCCGATTTATTCTTTTCCTTTGCCTCCTATCCTATTTATAGCCATTCCATCGCCTCATTGCCTTGGCCATCACTTTTGCAACAATTTTGGCCATGAAGTTTCATTGCAGTAGCTTGGCCACCACATAGGTATGTATATATATATTATATCTCTATAATATACTATGTAATATAATAATTACACATTAAATCCCTAAATTTCTTTTACTTTTCGCTTGGGTATTTTTTAATTGCATTACACTCTCAAACATTGAATTAATAATCATCGAGATACTTAAAATCCAAGATTAACAACTCAAAATTATTCAATAAGTATGTTTTTACCCCCGGTGTCCTCACAGGATCTTTGTTTCATCTCGAAATCACTTATGGGTTGATTCTTACATAAAATTGGATCCCTCTCAAGGTTCCGTTGACTTTCTGAAAGTCCCTTATGATTGTTCGATTTCCCAAGTTATATTTTAACTATACCGAAAGTTGTTCCTGTCCTGATTACTTTTATCGCCATAAATCTCATCTTGAGATATTTGTCAATCTCATATCTTTTTTCTTAGATATCTAAGTTACAGGGCAATCCTTGCAGTTGATTCGGTCACTCATAATTCTAAAAAATTTTACTTTAATCTCAAAGATTTGAAAAATTCCACTTACGCCCCAAGATAAATTACACTTGACTTCTTTAGAAATTCTCTAGTATTACAATACCACTAATGAGTATTTAAACAAATTCTAGGAATTTTTAAGAGGAAGAGTTAACTTACCCTAATTCAAAGCCTACATAATATTAGAGAGACTATTTAAAAATATGTTGTATAGGCATAAACAGAATATATTATAAAACAAAGGAAATTTGAGACATACTCATAGGAAGATAATGTAAGAAAGCATAGCAAGATACATTTTATGAAATACAAAGAATTTGTAGGTGCGCAATAGATATTCTGCCTTTTAAAATAGATCATCATTCACAAGATATGTACCACATTAAAAGAAATTCAAGTTTGTACTTCCTATTATAGTGGTACGAGCATCCATAAAAATTTATCATAATTACATATTTTCAAAAAGATAGTTTGCTAGAAGAAATCCTAGAGACTACATGAGATATTATCCTAGTCCTAGTCATTTTCTTCTTTACTATGGACTTAATCTTCTTCAGCTTTCTCTTTTCCTTTTTTCCTTGATCCACGGTCTGCCTATGCTTGATCTTCTCCTGATCCCTCTGGTTGTCTTTGAACATCTTGTGCACTAGCCTCAACTCCTCCTTCTTCTATTCATCTCATTCTCAATTCTGCTTTTCCTCGTTTTTCTTGTCTCTGTTCCCTTACCGTCCTTTCTTCTACATCTTCCACCGTAGTTCTTTAGGACCTTTGTGCTGCAGACTTGAATCTACCAGAGGCATGTATAACCTTATTCCTGCTATCCCTTTTTCCATTTGTGACTCAGAAACAATTAGTCTTAATTCATATTGGTCCATCCTTTTAACAAAGCATTTTGATTGGAGAGAATTGAATTTATTGAATCAGAAATTCATTCAGGGGCAATTGAGATACTTTTTTAGATGATAGTTGACGAGAATAAAATTTTTGAAGAAGAGGCTGGAGCTGGAGGAGCATTTAACTGATCGGGTTGCTGATTGGGATCGTGAGATGAAGGAGGAAGAGAAGTGTCATCTTCAAGTTAAGGAGGCACTATTTCCTCAGGATGATCAAGGTGTTATTTCTTGGATGTCATCTTCCAAACCTCATTTAAAAAAAAAAAAAAAAATCCCATTCTTTTTAAGGTAGAAAGAGAGTAGGTATCATACCGAAGGAGAGGAACAAATTTTCTAGACAGAGAGCCATGAGAATTTTAGAGAATTAGGGTGACTAGCATTCCAAATGGAAATTTTTTCTTTATTTTGACAATGACTGCTTCATACACCCAGAAGAAGATGAGTAAGGGA
This sequence comes from Diospyros lotus, assembly GCF_014633365.1. NCBI lineage: Eukaryota > Viridiplantae > Streptophyta > Magnoliopsida > Ericales > Ebenaceae > Diospyros > Diospyros lotus. The sequence continues at coordinate 22,595,903 of NC_068345.1, forward strand.
ACATTAAATTTGATGTTTTTAATACCACACCACATTAGGGCTAAGTCTAGAAAAGAAACAAAGTGATAGGAGGCTGATCTAATATTGAGTGGGTAATAAAGTGTTGAAGAACTCAGTGTTCTGGTTCGAGAAAATCACGAGCTACAGGATGATTATTGGACGTGAAGGATTTCTTTTTCCCAGTTAGCTCAAACCATAAATGATCATAATCAAACTCTAGGTCATCTATGTGTGTCTTACAATCGTTGAGATCTAGCATGGCTACAAATTAGTCATCTGTTAAGTTATATTCTTTTCCACCAAATCTGAATTTTAAGACTATCTAGAGGCTATACTTCTTTCTTATTTGGTTCAAGAGATTTTGGAAGACTTGAGTAGAATTCTTCTAGAGCTTTTGGGTAAACTGGTACTTGATTGAGTCACCTTAATACTCGATTATTTTGAAAAGAAATACTCAATTGATATCAAAAACTTATTTAGATTAAAAATATTTTCAAAAGCTTTTACTTGATTACTTTGCTTTCAAAAGCCTTATAAATATTCAACTATTATGAGCAAATATTTGATTTAGATATATCAAAAACCTTTTTCTTATATAGCCAATTTTTCATAAAGGTTTTTGGCATGCTTGACTAGTATAGAAACATACTCAACTATTTTGAAATATATATATATATATATATATAAACCTGAAGTTCTTAAATTTAAAAAAAAATTATATAAAATATTTTATAGATCATCAATAAACTAAATTTACTAAAAATATATTTTTTAAAATTATTTTATTTCATAAATTAAAATACAAATTTCTCAACAAGTTAGTTTAGGAAGTTTGTCCTGTCTTACTAAAGAGGACCTTGCGAAGTTACCTTGTCATTTTCAAGTGGATTATGAGATTAGTCTCCCCGGTGTTCAGAATACGCGCACTGCTCACCTGAGTGAGGTTCTAGTAAACATCATTGTAGCTAGATGGGGTTTACTAGTCAAAGAGATGCAAGCCTCAAGTGACGTCCCAGCCTTACCAATGGAGAAGGGCTTCCTAATCCATTCTCTAGTGACGTCCCAGACTCAACTAGCGATTCTTTCCAAAGTTTGCCCTCCAGTTTTTCTCCAGCAAATGATTCTTCTCCTGATGATGTATGGAGGGAGAGGAGAAGTGAAATGAGAGAGAAGGGTCCCTTGCACACTTCTACATCCCCACAAGAGGTCATTAATGAGCAAGATAAGGGAGAGTTAATTGAAATTCGAAATGATTTTCGGATCAAGATATGGAATGATCAAAATAAAATTGAGAAGCATTTTAAAATTTTTATCAAACTGTTTGTTAAATTTTTTAAAATGCACTAGATGATACAAATGTCATTTTTTTATTTATTTATAAAGACTAAGATATGCTTATCTTGAGGGGAGGAGAGATAAACATATCTTGAAAAATCAAGATAAGAGGTAATTAATGATTTTTTCAAGAATTGTCAAATAAGCTTAACAAATATGTTGGAAATGATAGAAGTTTGGAATGTATCTCATATCTTGACTTTTCCAACTCATATATTGATTAACAAATGCCCCTAAGGATATTTTTCTTTTTTTTATTTTGCTTCTTCTTCTTTTTTATGTGTTCTTCATACTATTCTAATCTATTTTTTCAAGATGTGTCAATTTGGAAGCATATATAGCCTTTTTGCGGTTTGAGGTGGATGAAGCAAAGGCAGCCTAAGCTTTTAAACGGTCCAAGATCATAAAGGACAAGGCAGGCCCCTCTTCTCACATGGGGGCAACTGCTACTCTTATTGTTGCTATTGTTATTACTCCTCTACTGCCTACCACAACTTCGATGCCATTGCCATCGTCACCTTTTACTCAAGTTGTAGTAAATCTCTCTTTTCCATCTCCGCCTCCTTCTATTCGGGTGCTCCCGTCAAGGGCAGTCGTTTGCAAAGAGCTCTTGTCATGGCCTTTCTACTTTTCCTGGCCACGAAGAGAATGAGGAGGTAACTTCTGTAATCTTAATGAGCATCATAGTCATGGTCAAATGGAGTGCAATCTCCTAGTGATAACAAAACCTCATTCTCTGATTACATAGGGAGAATGAGGACCTCAATATGTGGTTAAAGGAGGGCGATAGCGCTTATGTAATGTAGATGGGTTCAGTACAAGAGAAAGTTCGCAACATGAAAAGGACGAGTAGGGATTTGAAGAGAGAGATCAAGGAACTGAAGTCTTCTTATTTAGACCTTATTTAAGAAAGGGATCAACAGGCTAAGAAGTTATCTTCTGAAAGCACTCATGTCATGAAGCTTCAAGAACATTTAAAGGCGGCTAAGCAGTAGAGGGATGAGGACTTTTCGGCCACATGAGCCAAGGCGGTGCACGACTATAGGCTTTCCCTAGACTATTTTGATCGAAAGGAGCGCTATGCTACAGGGTTCATCAAATATGGTTTTTGCCTCTCGTGATCCTTCCTTGAGTTGAAGCATCCTAGGGGAATCATTTGGCGAGCTTGTTTACATTTAGGAGGTTGCCAGTTTTGACATCCCACACTGGCATTGCTACAACCCATACTTGATGAGTCCTAATACTTATCTAGAGTCTTACTTAACAACCTAGAAAATCTGACCAACCCTTAGGAGCCATATATTTCTAGTCAGACAGACCCAGAGATGATTGACACTCTCGTGGATTTAGATGAGGCAACACCTAATGTGTTTGAGGAGCCAATGCCTTCTGCTCATGATCCACTCACAACTTCCCTAAAGAATATAGAGCTACTACCATCTACTGTTGGGGCTCACGATGTGTCGTTCGTTGTACCCCGTGTGAATAACCCAATGTCACCAACATATGTGTGTGTGTAACAACAATGCAACATACTTAGCACTAACACATCCCATGAGACATATGTTATGTAATAATAAAATGGGGGTCAAGGATGAGTTGGCAAGCTAAATACCCTCAAATCAGTTAGCTAACCCTTAAACTCACATTAAACACAATGAAAAACACATAAGCTATTTTCCTTCACATTAATAACCAACTATAACTCAAAACCCAACCAAAATTCCTTTTTTTTTACCTTAGTAAGAAAAGACTCAAATTAGTGGTCAAACTCTAAAACTCTTCAAACTTCTTCCTTACGTCACTTTCTCAACTAACAAGAAAATAAGTGGAGAAAACCTGGCTTTTGCTCTTATATGGCAACCCAATAGCCATTTTAACCTTCATTTCCACCTTCAAGTCAAAATATCTAAGCATATATATGTATTTGGTGCCAAAGAGATTTGTCTCAAGCCTTTTCTAGACTTGGGAAGGGATTTTATCCCTTTTTGCAGTTGAGCAGATTTCGCAGGGTCCTCATTGACATTTCAAGTTTTGCTTTTAACTTTCCTACTCTTCATCATCAAATACACCAAGCCTTCCATTCATGAAAATGGTCTCCCTTGGGTTAGGTTTTAACCCCATGTTAGTGAGTTTAACTCACTTTGGTCATTAAGTTTTTTATCCCTAATGCTTAATCATGTGTTTTTATGAACTTAGTCACTTGATCCAAATTTTTTCCCTCAATTAATCAATTCATTTCAATCCAACTCCACTAGCATGTTGGTAATGTTTTAAGAGAGCTATATTTTAAATTTCATAGCCAAATCCCAAGAAACGGGCCTCCACTCATATTTTTGGTTGAACTATCTCACTAACAAAATTTTTAGTTTTTGGGGATCATGTTTCAAAGCTTGCCCCTTTAGTTTGCAAACTACCCATTCCATAAAGTCTTATTTCAACACTTTAATCCTTGGTTACGAAACTTGCCTTCATCCCACCTTACTAACTCTTTAGTTTTGAAAATTTTGTATCTAGTTTTGAAACTTTTGGCCTTTACCTTTGAAATTTTGGTTTCTTAGGCCTAATATTACTCCAAAATTTCACTTCTAACCTTTTTTACTCAACATGACCAACCAAAGTCACTTCCTTAACTCACAATTAATCTATTAGATCTTTTTTTTTTTTTTTTTACATCTTTTAATCCAAATTACAAGAATTTTACTACCACTACAAGAAAAACGGGTTTTAATGACGGAAAAATCAGTGGTTGAAAGTTGATTTTCGGTTGTTAAAAAGTTTTAACGACGGGAATTTTTCTGTCGTCAGTCGTCGTTATTGCCTCCGAGAATAAAAGTCTTTAACGACGGGAATGATAAACCCGTCGTTAATTGTATTAGCGATCGTATGATTCCTGTCGTTAAAAATAATTATTAACTACCAAATTATAACTCAATAACGACAATATTTTTTGTCGTTAATAGTCTAAATAATTAGCGACCGTATGATTCCCGTCGTTAAAAATAATTATTAACTACCAAATTATAACTCAATAACGACAATATTTTCCGTCGTTAATAGTCTAAACAATTAGCAACCGTATGATTCTTGTCGTTAAAAATAACTTTTTAGTTATCAAAACACAAACCAATAAAGGCAATATTTCCTCTCGTTAATAATGTGAACAATTAGTGACGGTATGATTCTTATCGTTAAAAAAATATATTTTTTATTTTTTTAATTTTTTTAATAGCATGAAAACAATTGCTAGTCATCAATGACAAAAAATCCTGTTTTGATATAAACCACCAAACCTATATATTATTATCCATATCAAATTGAAATAAAACTCATAAAATTAAACATGTCATTCAAATAATACTAAAGTAATCATTATCCATTAGCATTTACATACCAAAAGTAATATATATATATATATATGTGTGTGTGTGTGTTAATTGCCAACAAATTACACCAAAAAATATGTTCAACTAAAAATAATACTTTGACAATTGTATATATTATTCAAAAATGTACAACAAAAAAGATATTCAACTAAAAGTAACACTTTAATAATCATATATACTATTCAAAAATGTACAACAAAACACTATATATAGTCATAAAACTGTTCATGGACTCTAAAGAAACAGTTGCTTCCTTTAGAGTCTTGTTGTCTCATTGACTTACAAAAAAAAAAAAAAAAGAAATATGAAATTAGAGTCAAAGAAGTGTTCATGTTTTCTTTATAAAATGTTAGAAATAGAATTAACAAAACCCAAAACGTCTCAATCACAAACTACATAATGTACAATCACTAAAATGTAGCAAAACATAGAAACCCTTAAATATAGAGTAGATTGAGATGTAGATTAACAAAAACACCAAGCCTTAGTTCTATGAAATGGGGCCACCTATATGAATTCTAATTTATGAATTATCTTTATCCATGACCATATCTTCTATAAGATCATTAGTCTTATGACCCAACATAAAATATTTGGAAGATGGCAAGTATATTATTTTTTGCATTCATGGCTAATCTCACAAATCAAAAAGCCACTTTCTCTTCGTGCAACAACTTTCAAACATAAAATCTCCTTCCAACAATCCATGAATCCATATTGGAAGGATTCAGATCCTATATTTCAAAATTCTCTTTTTTTTTTTTTTTCCAGCATTAGAAATCACTAAATCAGATCCTATATTAAAATTTTAAAGGCTTTTTAGATTTTATATAGATATACATGTATGAATCATGATTGATACATTAATTCTATCTCTACGAAGACTCAAAATCTGCTCATATGTTAGCTTCCCTAGCATCTATATAATAGCCTTTGTAAGAAAGCAGAGGAAACATCCAATAGCCACTAAGCATGGACATTCCAAAATAGATGTTGTAAATGTATTCAACACGAATGCCCATGTGACATGCTAAATATGCGTTTTACAAACACAAGCTGACATTGTATATAAATATCAAATACACAGTATAGCTATTGTTTTATATAAATAAGTGTTAATGGTATTACTTGCGGCTTCTTCCAGCTTCAGTTTCAGGAATGTGCAAGTGAGGATTGCTCTATTACATTCGCAATTCTTCAGAAAACATTATTAATATCTCCCAACTTTGTGCTGATAGGTATAAGAGCCTCTATTCCCATATCTTGACTTACCTAGGGAGTAAAAATTTTGTGTCACTGGTTTTGATCAATTTATATTTAGCTTTCTTGAAAATTCTTACAAATTAGGGAGATTTTGTGAAATTGGTAAAATTTTATTCTAGAAGTTTTGGTGAATTTGTTCCATTTTTCCTAACAGTTGTGACTGTTGTGTATCTCTATCACAAATTCAACAAAACTAGCTCTATTTGGCGCTGCAATTCTAAACGACCTTCCATTGTCTGCAACCACCCATTTTTTGCATTCATGGCAATTCTAAATTTCTCTTGGTTTAAAAAGGAAAATAAAGATTTCTAAAAATTAATTTAATTTCATGCCTGATAAGTCAACAATAGAAGCTATACTTGCAAAAATCTAAAAAAAGGTTAGGGGGATAAACATAATTATTTATATATGATGTTTATAGGCATGGAAAAAAAAAAAACCTATAACAAAATCTTTAAAGGAATCTTATGAAATTTTTTAGAAAAGAATGGAGCATGAGTTGTTTATTAAAGACATACCCTATCTCCATTGCTCTCTCTCAATGTCTACTGGACCCACTTGATTTCTCTCCTCATCTGTGGTGTACACGTCGTAGTATTTTGCGCTATTTAATCTCTTATTCACCCATAACTTACTTTTGGCATCTAACAAGCCCACATACAACACACTATATAAAAATATAATTAACATCTAAGGCTCACTAGACGAGTCGTTACATATTAAATCTTATCACTCATAGGATACATATAGTATTGAGCATTAAAAATTTTAAAAAATAGGTGATCACCTACCACCCGGAGGGAGTGATTAAATCCTATCACTCACAGGATACATATAGTACTAAGCATTCAAAATTTTAAAAAATGGGTGATCACCCACCACCCGGAGGGAGTGATTAAATCCTATCACTCACATGATACATATAGTACTAAGCATTCAAAATTTAAAAAAATGGGTGATCACCCACCACCTGGAGGGAGTGATTAAATCCTATCAGTCACAGGATACATACCTCGAACTATGTTGGTATCACAAATAATTATCAACTCCATAACATAATGGTCTGAAAGTCTTATCATCTAATTGCATCCAATTCTTATCCATCGTACTAATATAACAAAAATTGATAGTATTAGAGGTAGATTAAATTACAGAACACGAGAATATAGGATAAAAGCACTACCAGTATTCATGTACATATATATATACATATACATATATATCTATCAACCTAAAAGAAACAAAACTCTTATATTAGTATTCTTTACATATATATTAATAATTCAAAAAAAGTTAAAACTTTTGGCACACGCATGGCATTGTTGGTCCCTTGACACACATAATGGCCACTCAAGAGGGGGGTGAATTGAGTGATTAAAAACTTATTGAATCGATTCTTTCCTTTTTGAAACTCTTGAGATTTTCTTATACACAAAATACACTTGTTATAAATATATATGTTGTTTGGAAATGATAACAATATAAATACACAAACAATCACAATATAAACACAAGATATATTGTAGTTCGGTGTATCCAACACCTACTCCACTCTCTCAAGGTCAAACTAACACTTGAGGTTCCATTAAAACCACCACTAGGTTTCCACACAAGATCATCTAGCAAACTTGTATACCTCGAGGTTTCCCCTTAGCTTACCCCAGAAACTATTACAACACAATAATACACCTAGATTACTTAGGCTCTAGGATGCCACTCACAATTCACAATCTAATACAAATAAATCAATCCTATGTCCAACACACTTGGACTACAATGGATATCAATATAAGAACAATATACAAGGCAAAATGAAATTATACAAGTTACCAATAAGAAGAAAACTTCTTCTTTGCCTTGAGGCTCCAATGGATAGATCTTTGAAGCTCATTGGGCCTTGAATTGCTTTGATTGAGTGCTTGGGTGTGCTTTAGGAAGATAGGAAATGGTAGTGCATTAGCCTTCTCAAGATTTCTCCCTTTGATATTTATAATGGGGCTCCCAAAATGACCTGCAACAGCTCCAAAAATCCGACCGTTGGAGTTTGGCAGTCGACTGCTCTAACTGACAGTCAACTCCGCGACACCCACAGTCGACTCTTGCTGCCGACAATCAACTCTCGCTCAACCCACAATCGACTTTCTCACAGACAGTCGACTCTCATTGGCCTACAGTTGACTCGACAGTCGACTGGCCAAAACCCACTCTCGGCTACCTCGACTCTACATAAACAAGGCTCGGCTATATCAACTGATGCACATTGACCGGCTGTCGAACCACTCCATAATTAGAGATCTATGTTTGTATCTCTTCTCTAGTTTGCAGCAAAGTGCACCCTAGGTCATCTCTCACAAGAAGCCTCACTTTCTTCTACCAACAAAGAGAACCAATTATAAAGAACAGTTTGTTTAGGGGGGGTTTCGACAGAAAACTAATTAACAAAACAGAAAGACAAGGATGGATGAAAAATCAGTAAAAGAAATGCAACCGGTTGTGTATTTGTCCCCTCTATGAAATCTTCCTCATCCACTCTATAAATCTTAGCTTGTTAGATGTTTTAATCTCTGGATATCAAACTTAAAGCATCCCCAACAACCGTCCAAGGATTAGAATGATTGGAATAACAAAATGAATATAGAAACCTCTTATAAACAAAATGCAACCATCCACTCTCTATTCAACCTATCCGGACCTATGCAAGAACAACCGTTCAAGCACATAATATTCATTTCCGAGATGTTATACCAACCGGCTATAACATTCTGTTCTCTTAAGCATTTAACAGAAAATGAAACCATGCAAATTCACACAAACCTGCCATGAACTCCATGCATTCACAAATCTGCTCAAACTAAACCAAATGGAAATGAATAAGAAACAAACAACAAACCAGGTTTTTGTAGCTCATCCGGGACTCAGATTCCACATAGATTCAAGATACACAACCGGTTACAAATGCTCTAGCCTATCATTACAGCAAGGAAGACAAAATGGAACAAAATGAAGAAAACAGAAAAAATGCTAGAACAACAAAAACGGCTAGAGAATCCTCTCTCTTTTCTCCTCCTCTTCCCATGAAATAAGTGCTAAGAGGCCTTAAATACATGGCTAAGAAATGAAGAGCTAGGAAGGCTAGGGTTGGGCCTAGCCCAACAGAAAATAAGTGAGCCCAAAAACAGCAAAATTGAGCAGCCCAAGTCTGCTCCTTGAAAGTGAGCCCAAGCTCCTTTAGTTGAGCCACTTCTCTAGCCCATCCAATATTCCCTAAAGCCTGGATCCATAGAAGTAAGATAGAAAATAGTGTAAGGATTGTTTGAAGTATAATAAAATAGAAACAATGAAAGATTAGCAAAAATTACTTCAAATGGTGTAATAAGATTGAGGTGAAATGCCAAAATATAGCATAAATATGCATGCTATCACACATACACAGTCGACTGCCATTGACTTACAGTCGACTGTCCTTCACCGAGAGTCGACTCTCAGTCCAAATTTCAGAAAAATAAGATTTGTTTTGATAATACAATACATAGCATAAATTCATTACAAGATATTTACATTCATAAAAAAAAGTACAATACTATAATATTTAACAATATTGTATTATAAGATACAATACATAAATGTAAATAACAAAGTACCCCCCATTTGGATTCAATAAAAATATCTAAAAAATCAAAATCCAAATAGATAAGAAAGTAGATTTTGGGTTTTAGAACAAATTCCGATTTTGACAAATTTAGCACTTCCAAAAACATACTTTCCATTACTTGAAAAATTCACTAAAAATCATTTTCACAATAATGAATACTAGCTATGAAAATACCGGGAGTTAGTTTTCCAAAAGGAAAACATTTTCTTATATGTTCCCTTATAGTGTGCTAATATTCTACTTAGAATCAAATATCATTTCTTGGTTCGTTTCGATACACAAAATACTATAATACTTAACAAGTATCAAAAATCCATTAGGGGTTTTAAACATACTAAAAATAGTTTTACTAAAATTATGTTTTGTTAAACATCAAAATACACAATAGGTTAATTGGAGCAACTTGGCTCAACAGGCATGACTCAACTGTTATACAAACTTGGTATGATCAATACTAACTTGATTACTTAATCTATAGCTAACTTGGTATGATCAATACTAAGTTGTTAACCTAAAGCTTAAAAACATGTGGGAATTTGATAGTTAGATGTCTTTGCTAGAAGTTTTGGATTATTTATAGTATATTTATGGAGGTCGTTAAATCTTGAATGTGGTTAATTCTGGTTAGCCCTACTATCACAGAAATATGTGGCTTAAGTTATTAATGAATTTTCTTTAAGAGAAAGAATGTTAACTTTTTAGTTGTTAACATAGTAGTAGTGCTCATTCTGTTTCCCTTTCATAATTGATATATAATTTGTTACACGTAGCTTGTAGTTAGATTTGTATGGCTTATGTTTTCAGTGTGTATATAACCAATCCCTTCCCATTTGTTAATATTGCAATCTAGTGAAAACATAACCATTTTATTTCTTAAGAGATAGTTTGATTAAGTGTGGAAATACTCAACCAAATGTAAATAATTAATTTTAGCTTAGAGTTTCTGCCACCACTAATAAACATATGGCTTAGTGTAGCATGCTGCACACTAAGCCGTATGTTAACTGGTTAGCATGCTACAAGGACAGATTGAATGTTCAGTTGCAACTGTTTAGGATTTTTCTTGGGTTAACCGTGCGTTGGGATTGCAGAATGTAGTGTCCTAAAAAATTTAACTTTAGGAGTGTAAATGTATGAGATGATAGATCTTGAGCTTATAGGACAGAGTTAAGGAGATCAACTTTTCTTGAATTGAATGAAGCAGAGCGCTTGTATTTCCTCGTTCTGTTGTTAGGAGCTTCATGAACCCTATCAGTAGTAGAATTATCTAAAGCATCAAAAGAATCTTGTTTTATCACATATAATATAGTTGCAAAGAATATAGATGGTTATAACAAATACCCAAGACTAGTATCTAAGAAGACACATAGACAAGACCGTAAACAAACAATAGAATAACGCAGCTCCTGATAAGACAAAGAACTAAATTGATTGTTAAGAGAAAAAACCAAAAAGTTATGTAAGATGAGCTGCTTAAGCAGTCTGTTTATTTTTTTCTTCTTCTTCTTCTTTATTTCACATAACTATTTATAAAATTCAAGATCACTTAATAGCAGATTGTTGTTGCTATCTATAACAACCAAACCACCTAAGCAACAGCCTAACTAACAAACCATTGCATATAGCAATACAACAACAATATATAAACATTACAATTATCAACATCATAACATAAGAAACCTCAAGCATTATGTTCTTCCAGAAACTTAAACAACATTTACCAAACATTATGCAATGGAACATACCATAGTGCTGGATCCAATATCAGAATCATATGGAAGATCAAATGGGTTGGTAGATTTGCTGTTAGATGCTTTTAATTGTGCTCCTACATGCTTGAAAAGTAAAGAAAATGTCTATTGGAAAAGAGAACTAAAATTAACCAAAAATAAAACCAAGGAGAAAATACAAACTGCAGAGGGAATTGCAGATGGATCATACGATGATCCATTAAAATATAACGGTATAATAGGGGCAAGAGGGCTAGTATCCACAGCATCTCTTAATATCCCGTCATTAAAGTTCTACACAGTTAAAAATCCAAGAATGAGTGAAAGAAAAAGCAAAACATTCTTCAAGATTGCCAGACCAATCCACTCACTTTTTGATAATCTTACTGTAAATACTAATTTACAGTAGTAGAAGGTGCACTAGTAACTAGTTTGCCACTTTGTTGAATGTTCCCAGTAGCTACATTTAGAGTGTCATCTTCAAATGCATTCCATGACTGCTCCAAATAGATTCAAGTTTTTATTTTAACCACTTGATCTTAATTTTTAACTATTTAATGTATGCCAGGTATGTGATGAACCACCATGCACCAGGTGAAGTATATCCTTGTAGATCTCAATACCCTGAGAAAATATACAACTAACCTAAATCGGTAATATACAAGTATATAAATATTACACAAAATATACAAAAACATCCAGAACAAGAAAAGAACCTGTTTCGAACATCAACGGCGTCCTTGTGAGGAAAAAGCTGGGGGAGTTCTTCGTAAACGTGATTGGCCCCACCGTCGATGCAGACACAAAGATATGCTACTCTACACCGACAACAGCAACAAGAACAACGAGATGGTGACACCAGACAACCAAATCGCACGAACACGAAAAAATTGAATGAAGCAAGAGAGAAGAAGGACGTACCGTACTTCCACAGTAGATGAGTGAATCAGGGGGAGGCGTTGGTTGAGCAAGACGAGGGCGTAGGTCCGGGGGTGTCCGTTGTCGGAGGGAATCGAGGGGAGGAGGAAGGTGGATGGATTAGTCGTTGTGAGAGGGAGATTTAGCGGCGGTGAGGAGGCGACGACGAGGAGGCCGCGATGGAGTTGGAGGCGGTGGCAGCGTTGAGCAGGCGGCGACGTTGAGGCAACTTTAAGGCGGTAGAGGCGTTGAGGCAGCGGAGTCGAATGAGGGAGATGGCCTTCAGAGGCTGTGATTTGGGGAATTAGGGATTGGAAAATTCTGATTTGGGAATTAGGGGGGCAAAAGGCTGGCAGCTCCCGCCAAACATTTTGTTTGTTTTTTATTTTTTAAAATATTTTATTGTTAATTAAAAAAATTAAAATAATTTATAAAAATAATATTAATTATTATTTAATTGATAAAAATAAAATAATTTAATATTATGATAATTGATAAAATAATTTAAATTATTACATCAAATTAATAATTATTTAAAAATAAAAATATATTTTAAATAAATCTAATAATTATAATAAATTAATTTGATATATTGTATTATCAATAAATAACTAATGCTCAATTATCGTAGTTTAATAATTATATTTGTGCATTTATAGAAAATATAATTATATTAAGAATTGCTTATATAAGTGTTAGTTAAATTTTAATAATTTTTTTTATTATTTTATGGTTTGAATTAAAAATTTTAGTCATTAACGACGGGAAAATGATATATTAACGATGATTTATTTTGGCTGTCGTTAAAAGTTATCTTATAACGACGGAATTTATATTTAGTCGTTAATTGTACTATATTAACGACCAAAACTAATGTCGTCGCTAATTTTTGATCGTTAATGCATGTTTTTGTTGTAGTGTACCCCAAACTATTTTTCTCTCAATGTAAACAATTCTCCATATTTAAAATAAATCTTCCAAATTGGGAGAGGTAAAATGATGGCCTTTTACATATTTCCTTCTTGAAAAGAAACTTTTCTTTAATTCGAAGTAAGTCCCATGAAAGAGACTATTAGGGTGTGTTTGATAGTATTTAGGTGAAAATGAAAGTGTTTTCCAACTTACATGGAAAACAAAAATTATCTCTCCCCTAGATGGAATTTTCCATGAAAAAGAGCAAAAAATAAACTTTAATGGTTATATCATGGAATTCAATTCCATAAAAAATATAGTGTGTCAAACACCTAAGATGGAATTCAATTCCTTAGATGAAATATTTTTCATACATTTTTCATACTATCAAACACACCCTTAGATTAGGAGGGAAAGGTGAATTAAGTTCACACTAAATTTAAAATTTGCTTAAAGTAAAGAAATTAAAGAATGTAGAACATAGTATTTATAGTAGTTCAACCCCATTGCCTGCATACACTATCTTAACTTTTCATTAAAAAATTTTCAAATCACTTATTATTTAGCTTTTAGAAAGCTAAATTAGAACTTCTTTATACAACTTTTACAAAGATCAACTGAAACCTTTACAAGTGTTTTTTCAAGGCTCAAGCACAAATCACAATAACTCAAAACAAGCTAAGTTTGAACACTCAAATAAGCTTACTATAAAGCACTCAATCAATAAAAGGCTTCTCACAAATAATAGGGAAAGGATGTGAACAAGTAAGAACAGTTTCCCTGATTTACAGTAAAACAAAAGATGTATGCTTTTATGTGCTATTTGGCTCGAGAATGAAGTTCAGGATGTTCAGATCAATTCTCGCTTCATTTCTTGAATCTCCATAGCTTTTTATATCTTATCCATCTTAAATGCTTTTAGCTTTTTATCCAATGGATAATGGCATAAACCCGTCATCTAAAGAAAAAACATTATCTCGCATAAAAAACATTATCTCTATCCAACAATTAGTATTAAGGATTTGAAATTGAAATTGAAATTTATTCCTTTTACATGAGAGAAGCATCAGATCACATTAAATGCATTGGTGAGGTGGGGCAAGAGTAAAGATGATGTTGACCGCAACTTCCTAAGTTACTAGGTGAGAGAGGAAACGATGGCAATGGCGAGCAAGCAAAAGGGCACACAATGACAATGGTAAGTAGTGACAATGGTAAGTAGTGGTTGGTCAATAACTCGAATACTTTTGCAAATGAGATGATGGGGAAGGGCCAAATGGATAATAGAGGTCGGAGGTAGACGACATCGACAGAGGTCAAATAGGCAACTAGGTGAGGTTTGTTTTTTTTTTTTTTTTTTCTATTTTATAGATTGAAGTCTCTTGTTCTTTATTACACTTAGGGTTTTGGCTATGTAATTTAGTGTCGGTAGGTGTAAGGTGTAGTGTGGTGCAGGTGTAAGGCAACTTACATGCTTCAACATATTTGGTCAGTTTTATCATTAAGAGACTAGTTAGTTTTCGATCCTAAACTAGTCTCGAACTAGACCAAAATTAAAATCGATTGGTGCCTCTTAGTGGACTAAGAATTAGATCGCTTAACGACCGATCATATTTGAATTAGAATTTAAATAGTACTCTTAAGTTGTGAATGTTCTGTAATATCAATCATGAATCTTAATTATATGTTGAATAAGAGCATTGCATGCTTAGATTATATTTAAATTAAATTTTCACATGTAGAACATAAAAAGCTCACATTCACTCAAGTAAAGTATGTAAAAGGAGTATATATGGAAAAAGATTTCATGATTTGCGAAGGTTTTTTGAACTTGATGAGTGGGAAAATAATCAATAGCTTATAACCTGATTATGCCCAACTAATAGCTTCAACAAATGTTCTCTCAAAAATATTTGTTGCTATAAAAGGTAATATTTTTATTATAATATAAGCAAACACTATGTTTGGTGTTATGAAATCTTGTCAACAAAATATTTTTTCTAAAATATCTTCCATATTCTTGCTTAAAAAATTAAATTCATTAACTAGATTTAAACTCTTAACATTTAAACAATAATTAATTTTTAAATAATTTTACCACTACACCAAAAATTATTTTATCTCAAAAAATAAAAATAAATTAGTACTATCAAATAATTTTACCAAGAATAACTTTCACCACACAGATCGCCCTCCAATGTATTTAATGTAACTAAACAGTACAGTGGGTAAGAACCCAGGAGGTTCTCTTCGTGGAGCAGTTGGGAGACGGTAAAAAAGGTCTAAACCGTCTTAAACAGAGTAGCTGACAACTTAAAAGCAAAGCACCGCTATTTGAGGCTGACAATGGGGACACCCCCAGCTGTACTCCAAACGCCGATTAGCCTCATCCTCCTGCTGCTCCAGCATGTGACTTTCCCTTTGTCTCTCCCTTTCTCTCTCTCTAAAACTAAAACACCTCCTCTCTTTACTACTAGTCTTCTTCACCTGGTTAGTGTAAGGTCCTCGATCCCATCCATGGCGCCTCCATCTCCATCTCCATCTCCCCGAGCTCCGTTCTGGATCCTCCTAGCATTTCTCCTCTTCTCCGGCGTATACTCTCAGATGGACCAGACCAGCCTCCAGTTCATCTCCGACGCGCTCGAATGGCCCGCCACAATGTCCCTCCACGGCGATATCGGCTCCATCGAAGAAGACCTCGACGGGATCGAGCGGAGGTCGCTCTACTGGCGCGGCCACTACTACATTTCCTACGGCGCCCTGTCGGCGAACAGGATCCCCTGTCCGGCCCGCTCCGGCCGTTCCTACTACACCCACAACTGCTTCCACGCTACCGGCCCAGTTCGCCCCTACAGCCGCGGCTGCTCCGCCATCACCCGCTGCCGGCGATAGATCATACTCTTCCGTGTATTTTATCAACTGATTTTGTGGATGTTATTGTGTTTTTGTGGCGCAGTGTATTTGTTGGTGAAGTGTTTGATGATTTGTTGAGATCTGTGGTGGGTTTGTGGGTTTAGGGTCTGTGATTTGGTATGGAATGAAGATTTATGGATTATTATTATTATTATTATTATTATTAGTGGAGAGAAATGAATGTATTAATGTTAATGCTTAAGCGGATGGTTTTCCTTTCGCTGGTTTTCCTCTCTGGTTCTTCTCCTTGAACCCAAACCCAATTCAATTATTACTTCAATTTGGGGAAAGGTGTTTTTGGGGCAAATTTTGGATGGAAAATACCATTAGTATTTGGTGGGTTATATAACGGAGTTAAAATATTTAAAATATTTTTTTATCTGAGGTGATGAAATGAGATGGAAAGACAATGTGAATCGAAGAAACACAAAAATATTTTTGTTATTTATAATAATTGTGCAGTTCGTTCATAACGTATCCCATAAAATACTAATAGTATGGTTGATTATAATCTATCAATCCTTTTCCTTTGGCGGTTTCTTCGAGGTTCAAAATAAATTTGACAAATACATTACACGGATTCACTTTGGACCCCTCGTGATCCGCCATCTGTCACGCGTGCCTGACACCTCTCTCTCTCTCTCTCTCTCTCTCTCTCTCTTCCCCTTCAATGCGGTGACGCTCTAGGTTTAGGTGGCAATCATAAATACTGCAAGCTATCAGATCTGAATCGCGGTTTCGGTCGGCACTGATTTATGCTCACAGTTGAGATTGATTTTAATGCAAACGTGTAATTTACGAGCTTTTTTTAGGGGTGGGAGAGAATTTAAATTTAATTTGAATATTTTGATGTATTAATTGAGTTTAAGTGTTTTATTAAATAATTAACTTAGCTTATTAGATATTTTAACATAATTAAATTTATTTTACCTCATCTTAATCACAAGCAGGTCTCAAGGATTGAGAAATGTCGGGTTGCATTTGATATTTGGAAATTTAAAAATTATTAATTAATTAACTCATTTATGTAATTACTAGTGTTACGTGGCATTTTAAAATAAATTTTAAAGGAATATGTTTATAGTGATTTTAGTGCACCACAATTGCCCCAGAAGCCTAGGAGTTTAATTTCGAGAAATAAAATAATGGATGAAGGAGGAGCCTTAAAATTAAAATTTTAGAGCTTCCTAACGACATGCTTGGCATGAAAGAGATATTAAGCCCATGCACAGGGGAGTGAGAGTACTAGCTCATTAGCAATGGTTGGTTCGTTGGAGTTTCACTTAATATTGATTGTAAATAATGTAATTGGGCGATTTGTAATTTGGAGTTTCTTTAATTGTATTCTATTTATTCATGTGTACTTCGATTTGTGATGTATTGGCATTCATAAAAAGTTTTCTTTTTTGAATTTAATATTATAGAAAATAAAAATATATTTTTACAATTTTTTTTCTGTCAGCCAAATTATATTTTATTTTTAGATGATTAAAAATTGTTATTGGCTAAATACAATAATAAATTTATAGATACGAAAAAATATTTATCTTGAGTTTCTAGTTTTAAAGAGATTTGTAAAACAAAAAATAATCAAGAATGGCTGTCTCTTGTGTGGGGTAAGCCTCTAATATTTAAGTTAGTCTTCCAGAGTAAAAATATAATTTGAGTGGAGTTTTGATCATATCTCAACTAAAGGAGACTGTTAGGAGGATGGACATTCGAGTCTTTTAAGACTGATTGCCACTATCTTCAAATGAATATCTCAGAGGCTTTAACATAAATTTAGAAGAGACTCCCAAAAAAGTCTCCCAGAGTACTTGAGATAAGTTCCTATTTTAAGAACATTTTGTCTCACGAGTTTCCCTCTTTAAGCATCCTTCTTTTGAGTTTATCTCAGTCTTAGATTCACTTTATTGAAAAACTTTATTGATTGATCTGTAAGTAACATATTTATTTATTTATTTTTGGTTTCATTAACATGTTTATTTACTATATATAAAACAAGATAAACTAAAATTCCTCACACTGGTCATGATATCTATCATGATTATGTCTTTTTGCCGGTGTAATAGGTAAAAAGGTTAAACTACTGATTTTATGAGAAACTATAAGAAGTCTCTGGTCTAAAAGTATTTATAAAAAATTATGAAAATGAGTTTTTTTTTTTTTTTTATACTAAATGAATTAATGAGGTTAATTACAGTTTTTTTTTTTTTTTTGGGTCAAAGTTCCTGCTTGTTAGTAATCAAGTAATCTGCTCTAGGAAATTCAAGGAAAGCCCATTAGGATTAAATCGGCCCAAAAATGGCAAGGGACTACATGGCCCAACAAAGTCCGTTTTGTACCTATGACCCAAAAAACTAGAAGAGCAAAATTGGGCTTCCATAAGCCCAAAGAATTAAAAGTTGAGAACTGGGCGTAGGTGGGCCCAAAGTTGTCTTGAGAAAATGAATAATGTGCATTGGAAATTAACAAAGGAAATGGGGAAGTATTGAATGTAATTGTGATATAATATTATCATATTGATATAATATCACAATGCAATTACATAGTGTTATTTGTTTAGATCGTGAATATATAACTATTAGTATTTTTGATAAATTTTAAAAATTAAAATAAAATTTATTATTGCACACTTTTCATGTTTTCACAATTTAAGTATATGGTAATATAAATTATTATAAATACTATATTAACTCACCCACTCGTTATCAAAGTGATAGTAGTGCGAGGATCCACACCAACAAGAATGGTGTCGAATCAAGCGCCGGCCTCTAGACTGCAATGGGTACGGTGGTTGCTTAGTAGTGGCGGAGGCGGGGGTGGGAACTGGGATGAGAGGGAAGGAGTAAACTAGGATTTTAAGATTGAGCACACGTTCTTTGAGCGTGGGTTATGACTATATGTGGGTGGCAGCCAGGTACATATTTGCCAGATAATTTATAGCAAGGATACCTTTCTTCCTTTTTGGAAGAATAGTTAATATCAACTAATTTAAATTTCGTGCCACTGGTCCCTGTTGGATTTGTGATTTGTAATTTTAGATCTTGTTCGCTTGAAGATTAAAAATGTCGACTTGTTTGGGTCCAGGGTGCCATATGGGGTCCTAGAAGTGGGTCACCGACTAATCTTGTAATTTAGTCAAAGGGTTAAGAGTGAGGGTGTGTTATAAAAGGAAATAAAGGTTAGAGCTAGGGAGTCCATCTATATGAACTGCATATAAAAATTGTTGATACATCGTGTTAAAAATACCACGAAAAAGAATTGAAAAAAAGAAAAAATAAATAAAATAAAGAGAAAAGACAGGTCGATCCAATAAGAGATGGGTCAACCTGGAGAAGTGGGCAGAAACCCAACTAGCAGCAGCATCAAGGGTGGGAGACCCTAGGTCTCTTGTCTCTGCCGGCGGAAGAAGCACGGGCAACGGGCAAGAGTGGTCTCCTGCCCCTCGACGGCCACGACCAAGCAGGTGGGAGACTAGGGGTGGAGACCCTATAGGTGAAAGACCCCCGGTCTCTTGTCCCCCTTCTGCAACGAAAGTACTCTCCCATCCCCCTTCTGTAACAGAAGTACGGGTGTCGGCCACAATCGTGTGGGCGGGAGTAAGGGTCTTCTGTCCCCCTCAGGTGGCGACTGCATGGATGGGAGACCCCCCGCCGACCATGACCATGTGGGCAGGAGACCCTTGGTCTTCAGCCCCCCGTAGGCGGCAACAGCACAGGCGGGAGACCTCGAGTCTCCTGCCCTAGCAAGGAAGACTTACCATCAGAACCATTCCCCTAGTACTGTAGAGGTCTTATGTAACGCAAATTAAGATAATTTTAATATTTAAAAATTTCTCTAAGCACCACAGGTAAGAGATGAGTATCATCTACGAGAATCTTAATTCTAATAAACTTAAGATTATTCCATATTATTGTATTATATTTTTTGATATATGAGAAAATGTATTTGATGAAAAATCAATCTTAGAATAAAAAAATCTTTATGAGAATCTCATATTTTGAAATAAGTTTTTTCATATTTCGAAATAAGCATGATTAGTGTTTTGGCGCGAATGTTCAAATATTTAAAAAACTCAAAATTCATGCATCATGTTTCGAAACTTACTTTCCATGTTTCGAAACATCATTCTGCCATGTTCCTATACATGTTTTGAAATGTATTTTAATAAGATTTCAATATTTGCTAAGTTTATATGCTATATTTCGAAACTTGTTTGAAAACTAAGCATATGTTTCGAAATTTATATAGTATGTTTCAAAATCTCTGTCATTTTTGGCAGTAGAGTATTTAAAAACTATGTTTAACATGTTTTGAAATATGTTTTTGAAGTATGTTTTGAAACCTTCATAGCATGTTTCGAAACATCTGACTCTGTCAGCAGAATATTTGAAAAACCGACATGCTTTTGCATTTTAATTTAGAAGCTATTTTAAAAGTCGCATTTTGACTTAATCTCCACACCCTGATGTTTTAATTTCAAATATTTTGTAAGTGAAGAATAAAACAAAATAATTTTGTTTTAAAATCAATTGTCTCTTACTCATTCTGTCTCTAAGTGCATAACTAGTTATAAAGGCTAGATATTTCAAAACATGTGATGTATGTTTCGAAACTTCTGTGTAAAAGTGTGTTGTTTTGAAACCTAAAAAGTGTGTTTTGAAACCTACTTTAACATCTTGTCTCTAACGGTTATAGTTATCCAAAATTCTATTTCTTGATATATATATATATATATATATATTAGTTTTTTGAAGACAAGAAGTACCTAATTACAAGCATACACACTTACAAGAGATATTGCCATATACACAAGTACAAGTGAATGAAACTCTTTCAACAAGCTCTTAAAAAAGATCATTTCAATTAATCCTTGGTGTGTATTGTGGTGTGAAAATGAGAAGCAAATTGAAATTGACTCTTTCATCCTTTCATGTTCTACTCACTCCATATCAATAGGTTTGTAACAACTATTTGGTAAGGTATTTCATTACATTCAAACTGTTGGGTTGTAAAAGATAAGTTTTATTTATCTTGTTGTAAGGTTTGAGTTAAATCCGTAAAAACTCATTGTGTACGGTTTTAGGGTGAACCGTGATAAAATCCTTGGTGTGGTTGATCACTAGTGAAAGTAATTGTGTTTGAAAATCCTTCAAATGGGTAAGCTTTTAGGTAGTGGAGTAGGCAGGTACTGAACCACTATAAATCTCGTGTGCAAATTGTTTTACTATTTTATTTACTTAATCTCATTGTTCATACTTTCAAAAGAAACGTTTTCAAAAGCTAAAAGTTTTAAAATAAGCAAAACAGAGAGGAAAGTTTCGAAACATATTCTCTTAGGTTTCGAAACATACTTAACAGAAAGGTTGGTTTCGAAATATACACACTTAGGTTTCGAAACATTTCGAAATATACACACTTAGGTTTTGAAACATACTAAATAGAAAGATTGATTTCGAAACAAACTCCTTGATATTTCGAAATATTGTGTTATATCATTAATAAGTCTTTAATCTATCGAAAAATTTACCCAAATCTCAATTCACCTTCCTTCTTGTGATATATTTGCTATCATTTGAAACTAACACATACTACACTATAAATAAGTAGGTCTTCATTCTAGAAAAGGTATGTAATGCCCCACAATTTTTTTTCAACTTTTATTTACAATAACAAAAACAATTTAATTATAATTACACATCTCAGGGGTTTATTATACACAACAAATCATCATCTAATCAAATTATAGGGGCTTTTTCATACACCACAAAGCATCCAATCAAATCTAACAAAACATAACGCTTGACCCTGTGCTTACAACTTATTCCTAAAGATCTTCTCGGTCGGGATTGCTTTGTACACATAACCATCTAAGCTCGACGCGTTATAAGCCCATCATTGACATCAGTTCTCACACTTGGAATGATGTCAAAAACAAGATAAGCCACAAGACTTAGCAAATATATTAGAAATAAAAAGGGTACAGTATGAAATCGAAGAGGGATGGAACTATACTACCCCCTACATGAGCAACGACTATACTATGACTTACAACACCACATGCTCATGTTATACCCACCGATATCATGCAACCAAGTACATCATGCACAATCATGCCATGTTATGCCACATTATGCCTCCATGTCATGTTTCATGTCAAATCATACATAATGCTATGCCTTTTCACACTTGGCACATTAACTGTGATATATGCTTTTACCCATGCACCAATGCTCATATTACGTGCACACAAGTCAAATGTATATAAACAGATATGCCATAACACAATCACTTGCTCACAAGCCACATGCCATGTTTATATATAGATACCAGAACACAATCACTTGCTCACACCACATGCATTAATGTGTACGCCACATGCTAAATATGTATACACAAAGATGCTATGTCATAATTATTTATTCACATAACATGCATTAATGTGTTCTCTACATACCAAATTTATATATATATAGATGCCATGACAGTGTTATGGACCATTGTTCACCCTCATCCTGGCTCCAATCCAGGTGACTCTAGCAAGCCGTAGTTCCCTCGATTACTCATTAAGTATTCCTCATCTTGGCTTCTACCCAAATGAGTATGGCGAGCCGTACCTCCCTCGGTTATCCACCAAGTATACAAAAAGTTAGATATCCACGTCTTGCAATCACATTGCCATGCAAAATAATAGGTGCCCTAACACATGATGATTTGACTAAACACATTTCTCGTTCACATAACTTATCATGTTGTGTATCCCATGTCATGGCTTACTTCTTGTATGAGACTCGTTTATGCTCATGAAATGCAAATGGAGGATAGAAGAAGAATAGAGGAGTCGTCTCCCCTAGTGCCTACAATGCCCAGAAAGTTTTGCCAATTACTTTCACCCTTTCATCCCCCTCAATTCTAATTGATAAATTATTATTATATAATTTATATATATATCTCAATATAATATATCATATGACTACCACCACAATAGCAACTTTAAAAATATGCATGCACCTGCCTCAGGCATTTCGGCAGCCCTCTGATTCTATTTCCATTAGTTTCTTTGCTTTCAATTTCCTTACTTACATAACAGAATATACACCTTAGTCAAGCCTTACGTTCACAATTAACACTAACTAGATTTAACCTATAAATGTATTTATTCATATAATAAATTTATATACACTCATAGCATTGCAATTTCAATGGTTGCAATGGTTTTAAAGCCGTGGAGACTTAAGTCTCCCAATTTCCTTCCCCGATGCACAATTATAAGCCCTGCCATCTCTCTTCCACTTTTTTTCTTCTTAATCAAATTCTGGCAGCACTTATTGACTTTAAACCACACGTATAGATACATAAATAATATTGCATGATTTAAGAAATTAATATAATATTATATATTACACATAATTTACATACATTAAATTATAAGCTTTTGGAAGAGAATAGAGGAGGGGGGACGGACACTCAAGGAGGGGACGCGCACCACACCACCGTCTTCTACAAGCTTCTTTTCTACTAGCTTCTCCACTTTCATCCTATATCGTATAGTTTAATCCTATAATATATATATTCCCTGCATATATTTTACCCTATTGCATAACATATATATATATATATCTAACCTGTTGTATGCAAATGGCAGCACATGGGAAGGTCCTACTAGCTGCCTTTCCCTTCTTATTCCTTGAATATTAATATAATTTTTGCTAACATAGTCCATGTATCTTATATATAGGCAACGCACGGCCACCCCACACGTTGCTTTAGTCTTGGCTTCTTTCAACGTCATGCAGGCACACCAAATTTTATAATATGATTCTATCCACCTCTAGCACCACCTAGCCCACTAAATTTCTCAAGCCCACAAAATTTTAATAAATCATAAATTCCTTCAAATATCAAAATTTATAATTATTATTTATTTATGAAATATCGAGATGTTACAAAGTATGTCTTTGATATTAGTGTAAATACTGCTCTCAGACTTTCAACACCTTGACTTAAGCATCAAAGTATTTGAACGGAAAATTTCTCGCGCCCTTTGACTATTTTTTTCCTTATAAGCTTGAACAGTTTGACAATGATGTTTTCATTCCATAAATTCATTGTTGTGTTCAAGCAATAATAATTGGCGCTGATTGTGGGAAATGAACGAAAAACCAATATGAGTCAGTCTAAAATGGCTCGAACAAGAAACGATACCTGCTAATGGAGTCAAGAAGAAGTGGAGATCCAGTCCTCGAGGCACCCACTCAGGATGCGAGATGGCCTTCCCCGCTCTACAAGACCCTACCACAGGGAAATCCTCTCCATGTTACTCGAGACACCCAACCTTAGGCTTGATGGGAGGCTCACTCTCGAGTTTGAAGGGGAACTCACTCTTAGGATGGGCTGGAGACTCACTCTTAGGATAGGATGGAGACTCAGTCTTAGGACGGGATGGAGGCTTACTTCTATGACCAACTCATTCTTAGGACTAGCTGGAGACTTGCTCTCAAAGTTGGCGAGAGATCCATCCCGAAAGCCACACAAAACAAGCTTTCTCCATGGTACCATGTGCTAAGTCTGAGGCCTTGTAGGGCCAACATGAAGAAGGAATGTAGGCACTTCAAGAAGTGGCAGGTTTATTGCAAAACATTACCCCACGTGTGAAATTGCCATTGACCTTGAAAAGGTTTGTGTTGGCTCAATCCCACTCTAAGAAATATAGGAAGAAAGCTTTGAGACCACATTGAAATCATGAAGGATGCAATCATAGTCAACACCCCATAGAAAGACTCACGTGCAAGGCTTTCCTCCTTGTTGGATTCAAGATTAAGGGGAAAGCTTGGAAAAGGCTAAAAAACACTCAAAAGGATCCTTAGAAGGAGAAGTATCTCAAGATTGTATGAAGCATGTCCACTGATGAGGATCAGATTCCATTACCAAGGGGTTTTATAAAAAAGATCAATTAAGTTGAGGATAGGTCGCCGTTCAACACTCAAAGATAGTGGATATGAAAAGGATAATTGAGGAAGTCTTGGAGCAGAAAAAGTTGTTAACTACATCAAAAGACCAGCCTCGAAGGAGAGTCCCTTTTACCCTATCCATTATGGAGAAATCTTTGCCAAAGAAGTTCAAAATGCCCCAAATATTTGCATACTCGGGTAAGTGTGACCCTTACGATGATATTTAGAACTACGAATCCCTCATTGTGTTACATGGATGGGAAGATGAAATCCTGTGTAGAGCTTTTCCTTTGACCTTAATAGATTATGCTCGAGCATGGTACAATAGATTATCCTAGGCTTTCATATCCCCTTTTGAACAACTGAGATTTGAATTCATTAAAACATTTGTTATCAACAGTCAAAGAAAAAATGATGCAACTTATCTTCTCAATATGAAGCAAAATAATAACCCTTTGGTAATACATAGATTGATTTCGAAATGAAACTCTAGAAGTACGAGACTTCCAAGTAGGAGTATCGGTAACAGCCATGTTGCAAGGGACCAAGTCCACCTCTACAAGAATCTTTGGCCTTAGACCAAGACAACTACCCTGGATGACCTATTTATGAGAACCTACACATACATACCCCAATTAGAAGCAATGAGAATTGTTGGAACAAATGAGGATAGCGACAAGAAGAGGAAGGAATGAGAATATGGCGATCGTGAAGACAAGAAAGAAGACAAATTTAAAAGGAATAATGGTTCCCTGAAGTTGCAATAGAAGAATTACACTAAGATGTTTGAGCCCCGATCCCACATCTTAGAGGCCATTGAAAGATTGGATATATTGAAATTCCCTAAAAGAACATATCGACCCATGGGGAGAGATAGAAACGCTTATTGTAGGTTCCACAAGATATATGGGTGCCGTGATTTAATGAATCAAATTGAGTCACTAATCATGAATGGAAGGCTTCAAAGATATGTTCGAATATACGAAAGGGATAGTATGAGACATGAAGAGGATGTGGAGAGAAGGGATAGGCACATAGACGAAAGGCGACATGATGATAGGAGAAGAGATGAAAGACAAGATCCCCTACTAGACAATTAGCCACCTAACCAAGTTATCTATGTGATATTGGGGGGAGAAACCATGGCTAGCCACACCTCGTCGTCTAGGAAAGCCTATGCACGATAGGCTTATTAGGTTAACTCCGTGATGCCTATACAAGACAGTGAGAAGGCTATCACTTTTACGCCCATCGATTAAGAGGAAATTAGAATGTTGCACGATGACTCTTTGGTTATCTCAATTGCGATTGCTAAACACCTGATTGGGTGGATACTTATAGACAAACAACAACATGGTCAATTTGATATATTGGAATTTCTTCAAAAGAATGAATATTTCCATGGATCGCTTGAAAACTATCCGCTCTCCTTTGTTTAGCTTTATGGGAGAATCGGTCCTTATTATTAGTGTATGCCTTACAGCTTAAGTGTTAAGTTGTACTTGATACATTAAGATGTAATATATTTGTTGAGTAATATATTTAGTTGTTTCATGTTCATGTTATCTATTGGCAAGCTTTGTCTTTTATATTTATTTATTCATTTAGCAATTACTTATATATAAGATGCCTAACGACAAAGTCTCTAGGTTTACTCTATGTAGAAAGGAATTGAGGTGTGACTTCAATTGTAAGGTCCTTGATACACCTAAGAGTAGAACCTTAAACATGTCCTTGGTTAAAAGTGTCATCGAGACGGGACATCAATGACACAAAGAGATCATTGTGTGCTATGCTGTCACCTTTACCAGTGAGGGCAAGGGGTCAAAGTGTTAAAAAAGGAAAGAGGAAGGACCAAATAGCAAATGGCAGTGCGAAACCTACCATGGCCATTATGGCCGCTGGCCATCGGGTTAAATGGCCGGCTAGGGAAGAGGATAAGGCCATCATGGCCTAGGGTAGGCCTTAAGGTGCAAGGCGAGGCTGGTATTGGCCGAAAAGGCCATCGAAAATGGCTATATATAGCCAGAGTTGTGTCGAGGTTTCCTTAAAAATTAATTCATGAAATTCGATTAGTTTGGGAAGAATTGAGAGGCATGGATAAGGGGATTTTGTTCTAGGGGTGTGAGGGATCGTTTATGAAAATTTTGGAGAGTTTTCGTGTCGATTTGAGGGTGCTATGAAGCTTGGCTAAAAAATTGAAGCTTTGCGGGAGACAGACTGTAATCGGTCGATTTGGGTTGCCTCGGCTGGTTGTTTCGATCTAAGGGTTGTACCGTGATGTTCGGAAGGTCGAATAGGCCAAGAAGAAGGAGAGAATCCAAGGAAAATAGGTCAGACCAGTCGTTGACGGCGAGAAAGTAGCTAGAGAAGAAGACCAGAGCTTCGGGCATGTGGGAGCACGTGCCAAGCAAGTGCTGCGGGTGTATGACAGATGCGTGAAAGGTGAGGAAATATGGAAAAAAATAGGAAAAAAGGAAAAAAATATGAAAAAATTGTGGAAAAATTCTAAAAACTTCTAGAAAAATAGAAAAATATGTTTTATTAATTTTCCTAAAAATTTGGCTAGGAAATTATCTGAACATGCATTTCGAGATCAAGACATGCATACCATGGAAGCCTAATAGGCTAAGTCAAGGTGAGTGATTTTCTCATAAATTTATACGTGATACGTTTTACCTAAATTGACCATAAGGGTTGCCAAATTATAAGCAATTTATTTGCATCTTATCATATCTGTACATGTTTTATTACATTGATAGTATTCATATTTCATTTGGCATGATATTGTTGGCATACTTGTGATTGGGTGGGATGTTGTCCTGGTAGTGTAGTCACATTTCCCCAAAGCGAAGTTTGTCTGAATAACCAGAGGTCTCGTATGCTGGGAATGGATTTCCCCAAAGCGATGTTTGCCGGGAGGACTTTTTAGGGTTCTGTGCCAGTGTTAGAATGCCGGTGAAAGCTACACTAGGGTTTCTATTTATTCATGTCTTTACATCATTTATTCATGAAATTTATTTTAACCCTCACTTAGAATATTCATCTTCTAACTTGGACTTTTGTCCTTGGAATATTTAATGTTTTAGGCGAGACGAGCAGGCAAAAATGTAAAGGGATTGCTGAAGTCTGATCGTGTTGGTAGTCGTGTGATAGGTCATACGCTAGGGCTATTGTGAGAGCTATGATAGATTGCATGTTTAGCTATTTTATATTGGATATTGTAATATTATGGTTATTGACCAATTTTGCATGGATTTACTTTTTTGGCAATTACAATATTCCACTAGGTTTCAATTCTAGCTTCCACAAGTATTTGGTTTACCATTCCTTAGCTTATCATTTGGAATGTTAAACATTTGTATGTTGGGGATTTTTAAATACGATGCTCGTGGTGTTAAAGAGATGGATTTTATATTGAGGAAATTGTGATGTACATTGAGGAAATCATTTGTGATGAAAGAAAAAGAAAAATCCCAGCAGATTGACATGCCTTTGGAAGAGCGGGGTGTTACAAGAAGAGTTTACCTACTAAACTCACAAGTGCTCAAAATATTTATTGTGCTTAAACTTTTTATTCTCTTGTAAAGGCTTGCATTATATTGTTATATTTCTTCAAGTCTTGTTTCTCTTTGTGAGAGAATCTGTATCTAAGAGGAAAAAACTTTTAAAATCTCTCTTTTCATATTTCCTATATTTCCTAGCAAGAGCTAAAGGGTCTACTTTGTGTAGGAGGATTATATACCTAGTTTTTGGACTAGAGGACCTACTTGATTTAAGTAGGGGGAATTTTTTTTTAGTAGATTGATTTCAAAATCCTTACTGAGAAACTAAAGTAGTGGACTAGGTTTTGTTAAGTCGAACCACTATATATATGTGTGTTCTCTTGTGGATGTTCAATTCCACAAAACTGACATATGGAGTTCTGCTATATTGATTCATCAGTGGCTTTGGGCACCGTCTTTGCCTTAACCCAAGAATCGAATTAGCCACACATCTTCATAGGAAGTGTATGACTAAAACTAATCTCAACGGATGAATACGAGATTCGCAAAGAAAATAAATTGAGAGAAACGATAAGAATTGAATAAACTACTGCTGTATTAATTACTGAAACGAACTACAACTTGAAACAGAAATTAAGATGGACTTGTAATACAAAGCTCAGAACTAGCAAGAACAACTAGAGTAACTGAAGTGCTATTCGCAAAAAAAAAAGAAATACAGACAAGAACAAAAACGAGAGAAACAGACAAAAGAAAAAAAAAATCTCTCCTTTCCAATGATCTTTGTCTTTTTTTGTGTTGTTTTTCTTAGTATCCTCTGCTCTCACCAACCTTTGATTCCAAAGAATGTTGGTTCCTTTTTAAGCTTACGGCGCATGGAAGTGGGGACCACTTGTTGAAAAGTTGTTTAAAAAGTTGTTGAATTTACCTCAGAGCCACTGCGTTTATTTACGCATGTCAGATTTTTGTTCGGATGCTCATTCGAATATATTAGTAGAGATATTCGAATGTGCACTGAGTTTCTTTTGGCTGCTCGGGTCATTCGAATGAATTTTAATCCTATTCGAATGAATTTCACGCTTTACTGTTCCTTACATGGCGATTTTCTCAGTCATTCGAATGCAACAGTACTTTTATTCGAATGAATTTCTAATTTTTCTCTTGACTTCTTCATTGCATTCGGATGACTTGGGAAGTATTCGAATCTGGAATTCCTTGAGTTGCTTCTTATTCGAATTACTCAGCCTTCATTCGAATAGATTTCCTTTCTTTTTCAATTACATTCGAATGACTTGGACTTTATTCGGATATATCTTCACTGCTTCCAAACGATGTGCTTATCCGAATTTCTTCTCATGCTCGGCTCATTTGAATGACTTGGGAAGTATTCGAATATGCACAATCTTACCTGGAGATCTTGATTTTTGCTACTTCTTATTCGAATTAGGCTAAGATTATCCGCATACATACCCGATATCTTGCATATTCGAATGTAAGAATGATCTATTCGAATGATTGAGTAGCTTTCTTCTAATTTGCTCCATATTTGAATATCTTTGAAGACTCATTCGAATGGCTTTGACTTTTATTAGAACACCTTCATTTCTTAGCTTTTTCTTCCTCTTTCAATCATACCTTTGGAGAGTATGAGTCATTCTTTCATCTCTTTTCCTTCTTTTGGTCTACAACAAGCAATTCTGGAGATTTTAAGTCGATCAAATGGATTAGGAGGTAATAAAAACATAACAAATTTTGCATTTTTTTAACATCAATTAACAACCCAAACTCAAACACCTACCATCCAAATTCTAGGAACCACCCAAATTTCTCTTGGAGAAATGACTCAGCACCTTAGCCACACCAACCATTTCCCTCACAACCACAGCCACAACCTCAGCCACAGCCCTACTAGTCTAACCAAGGACCATCTGGTTCATATCAGCCACCACATAAGAGATCCCTAGAGGATACTCTATAACAATTTATGCAAGGGCAGATGGGGAACAATGCTTAGGTAGCAAAATTCCAAGAGCAAACAAATAGGGAAATTGAGGATATGAGGAGTCAGCTAACCAAGCTAACTTAAACTTTGACTGTGAGAGAACCTGGGAAATTCCCTTCTCAACCAAATCCCAACCCCGTGAGGGAAACAAATCAAGTGGAATCATCAAATAGTGGGAACAATAATCATGAGCAGGTGCAAGCAGTTACTGTCCTTAGGAATGGAAAAATAATTGACAAACTAGATGATCCTAGGACAAGCCAACCTAATGCACAAGAAGAAGAACAAAATGAAAATATAAAAAATGACAATGCTCCAACTTTGGAGGAAAAACTTGAAAACAAAAAAAAGGAAGCTAAAGAAAAAAATAAGGTGGAAGAATTCAAGAGCAACCCTGCACCACCATTCCCTCAAAGACTTACTCAAACAAAGAGGGAAAAACAAAATGCTGATATTTATGAAGTGTTCAAGCAGGTGAGGATTAACATTCCTCTCCTTGATGCAATCAAACAGACACCATCTTATGCAAAGTTCTTAAAAGACTTGTGTACTGTTAAAAGAAAGATCAACATGCATGAGAAAACATTATAACTGAACAGGTGAGTTCCGTCCTGCAACTTAAAACACCTCCTAAGTACAAAGACCCTGGTAGCCCAACCATTTCTTGCATAATTGGAAGCCAGAGGGTGGACCAAGCACTCTTAGATCTAGGAGTAAGTGTCAACTTGCTTCCTTATAGTGTATATCAGCAACTGGGCTTAGGAGAACTCAAGCCAACAAGAGTTACCCTACATCTTGCTGATAGGTCAATCAAAGTTCCTAGGAGGATGGTGGAGGATGTATTAGTGCAGGTGGACAAATTTTACTTCCCTGTTGATTTTATAGTCTTGGACACACAACCCCATTAAGGCCCTCAACCCCCTGTTCCAGTCATTCTTGGTAGACCATTCCTAGCAACTTCAAATGCCATAATTAATTATAGAAATGGAATACTTAAGTTATCATTTGGAAACATGATTGTAGAGATGAATATCTTTAGAGTTTCCAAACAACACATAGTTGAGAATGAGGTGGAGGAAGTAGATTTGGTTCAAACATTAGCTGAGGACTATTTTGCAAAAGAATTTTTGAACAAATCTATGGAAGAAGATCAAGAAGAGAGAGAGTTAAAAGAATTGGAGAACACTAGGGAGCAAGAAGCAATGCCTGTGGCTCAATGGATTCCCAAATCAGAACCATTGGGTTCTTTGAACAATGAGGAGTCACAATCTGATAATACCTCACCCATACCTGAAATGAAACCTTTGCCAGGTGAGTTAAAATATGCATTTCTAGGTGATGAGAACACACTCCCCGTAGTCATCTCTTCAAGTTTGACATCCCAACAGGAAATTCAACTGATAAACATTCTGAGAGCTCATAAAAAAGCCTTAGGTTGGACCATCTCAGACTTGCATGGAATTAGCCCTTTGACTTGCACTCATAGGATATTTCTAGAGGAGGATGCTAAACCTGTTAGGCAAATGCAGAGGAGACTCAATCCTAACATGAAAGAGGTGGTTAGGAAAGAAGTGCTAAAGTTGCTGGATGCGGGTATTATATACCCCATCTCGGATTCAAAGTGGGTCAGCCCCACTCAAGTGGTCCCAAAAAGGTCTGGAGTCACAGTGGTGAGAAATGAAAAGAATGAATTGATCCCTACTCGCATCCAAATCGGATGGAGAGTGTGCATCGATTACAAAAAACTCAATGCAATGACTAGAAAAGACCATTTTCCATTGCCATTCTTGGACCAAGTCCTTGAAAGAATAGCTGGGCAAGCATTCTATTGTTTCCTTGATGGTTATTCAGGATATAACCAGATTGACATTGCCCTAGAGGACCAGGAAAAGACCACTTTCACATGTCCATTTGGGACATTTGCCTATAGACGTATGCCTTTTGGACTATGCAATGCCCCTGCCACCTTCCAAAGGTGTGTGATGAGTATTTTTAGTGAGATGATAGAACACATTGTGGAGATTTTATGGATTATTTCTCTGTTTATGGAGCTAGTTTTGAGGCATGTTTAGAGAATTTAGAGAGAGTTCTTGCTCGTTGTGAAGAAACCCACCTTGTGCTTAACTGGGAAAAATGTCATTTCATGGTCAAACAACGTATAGTCCTAGGGCATATTGTCTCTGCTAAGGGAATGGAGGTGGACAAAGTCAAAGTAGAAGCCATCCAAAAACTACCAGTCCCTAAGAGTGTTAAGGACATCAGGTCTTTCCTGGGGCATGCTAGGTTCTATAGGAGATTCATAGCATCTTTTAGCAGCATAGATCGGCCTCTGTGTAATTTGCTCTCCCAGAATGTCCCATTTGAGTGGACGTCATCTTGTTAAACCTCTTTTGAGAGGTTAAGAAATGCTCTCATCTCAGCCCCCATCATTCAACCACCAGATTGGTCATTGCCCTTTGAACTCATGTGTGATGCAAGTGATTATGCTGTAGGAGCAGTTCTAGGGAAAATTAAAGATAAAAAACCTTATGTCATCTACTATGCCAGTAAAACCCTCAATGAAGCCCAAAAAAATTACACAACAACTGAGAAGGAACTATTGGCAATAGTTTTTGCATTAGAGAAGTTCAGATCATATCTAGTGGGGTCATTGGTCATTGTTTTCACTGACCATGCTACTTTGAAATACTTGCTCACCAAACAAGATGCCAAACCACGTCTTATTAGGTGGATTTTGTTACTCCAAGAATTCAACATAGAAATCAAAGATAAAAAGGGAGTAGAAAATGTGGTGGCAGACCATTTGTCTAGACTTCCATGCCAAGACCTTAATCTAGACAAAGAACCAATCAGGGACACCTTTTCAGATGAACAACTCTTCCTTATCAATGATACCTCAACCTCTGTTACACCATGGTACGCAGATCTGGCCAACTATCTAGCCACCGGTCTAATTCCAAATCATTGGACCAAGCTAGATAAACAAAAATTCTTTAGGAAGGTTAGGACTTATTTCTGGGATGACCCTTACTTGTACAAGTATTGTACTGACCAAATTTTAAGAAGGTGTATCCCCGAGCATGAGCAACAGAGTGTTTTGAATTTTTGTCATACTCTTGCTTGTGGAGGTCATTTCTCCACAAGAAAAACATTGGCCTAGATCTTACAAAGTGGATTCTTTTGGCCTACCATGTTTAGAGATGTGCATCAGTTCAGTAGCTCATGTGATAGATGCCAAAGGCTAGGAAGCCTAACCAAGAGGAATATGATGCCCTTGTAACCCATTCAGGTGTTAGAAATTTTTGATTGTTGGGGGATAGACTTCATGGGACCATTTGTTAATTCAGGTGGACACGAGTACATCTTGTTAGCTGTTGACTATGTGTCCAAGTGGGTAGAAGCAATCCCAACAAGAACAAACGATCATCGGGTTGTAATGAAGTTTTTGAAAGAAAATATTTTTAGTAGGTTTGGAATGCCTAGGTCCATCATAAGTGATGGAGGTTCTCATTTCTGCAACAAACCAGTGGCTGAATTAATGAGAAAATATGGAGTAGTCCGCAAGGTTGCAACCCCATATCACCCTCAAACCAATGGCCAAGCTGAATTGACCAATAGGGAGATAAAAAGGATTTTAGAGAAAATAGTCAATTCTAACCACAAGGATTGGTCTTTGAGGTTGATTGATGCACTTTGGGCCTATAGAACTGCATACAAGACCATTCTAGGCATGTCTCCCTATAGGTTGGTATATGGCAAGCCATGTCATCTGCCAGTTGAAATAGAGCACAAAGCCTACTGGGCCATTAGGAAGATTAATGAGGAATCAACAGAAGTGAGCCTCAATAGGAAATTGCAACTTAATGAACTTGAAGAACTTAGGGATGAGGCATTTGAAAATGCCAAATTATCTAAGTTACATATGAAAAAGTTGCATGACCAACACATCAACAGAAAAAATTTTCATGTTGGTCAGCAGGTGCTTCTCTACAACTCAAGGCTTCATTTGTTCCCAGGGAAGTTGAGATCAAAATGGACAGGACCCTATACAATCAAGACCATATCTGAATATGGGGCAATAGAAATTGAAATCAAAGAGTTTGGACAATGTTTTAAAGTGAATGGTCAAAGGCTGAAACCATATCTAGGCATAGTTGAGAAAGATTTTGTTGAAGGAAATGACGAGATGGTGGAGTTGGGTGATCCACCGTCAATAGTTAAGTGACCTTTAGGAGCACATTCGTCTGGGAATCTGACGTTAAAAGACCACATTTCCATTTAGGTTAAATGGATGTCTTTGGAATTCGGATATAAAAAAAAATAAAAAAAAACTAAAAAAACTAAAATATATATATATATAATATGTTTATTGTTCCTTTTTGTATTACTTAACTAACTTTGACTCAAATAGTGTTTCTCTGTGTGCAGTCTAAATAAAATATTTGCATACTAATTCATGCATTGAAGACCGCCAGGTATGCCCATCTTCTATTCTTTTATTGCCGATTGAGGACAATGCGCAATTCAAGTTGGGGGGTAAGGTGTACTTAGAAATTTATTGGTGTTTGAATTTGATCTGTTGTGCAAATGTCTGACTCGATAATATTGCTTTGTGTGGTATATATGATTTTATTAGGCCCCTAAAAAAAAAAAATTAATTAACCCAAAAATATATATATATATAAAAACAAAAAAAAAAAAAAATTTGAATTGAGAGAGACAGAATTGGCGCTGGTGGTAGCCATTTTTCTCGGGCAGTGCAATCACACTGTCCTATAAAGGAATAGGCACACTGCCAAATGTTGAAAAAGGAGGCACCAAGAGTTGAAAAAAGAGACGCGCCTGACCCTACAATTATGGCGTGCCTCGAGCCGAGTGTAGAATAGTGATACCCATTGCTCTATAAGAGACTCCATATCTGTATGAGGTAAGCCACACTTCTGCAAGCAAGCTCAGTCTCCTCTCCTTCGTGTTGTTCTTCGATCAGGTATTCTCGTTCATTTTGTAAGATTTATATTTTCTACTTTTCTCTTATTATAGTTGTCTTTTAATTAAAAAAAAAAAGGATCTTTAACTCTCAAAAATCCGCAAGTACTATCCATCTCTCCCAATGAATGATTTGAAAAAAATTTATACTGGTAGGTGTGAAAGACTTAGGATATTGATGTATTATAGCATCCCTGAAGATATTCGTTGGTTGATCGAAGCAAAAGTTCAATTAGCAGGTGAAACTTCACCTAGCTTTAAGCATTTCCCAGGCTTAGGGAAGAGTAGTTTTGCGAAGAAATGAAGAGCTAAAAGAGTGAATGGTTGTCACAAGTGTGCTCGTTGGACCTGTAACACTCGATGCAAATCTGTGGGGTTTACGTCCATAAATCGAGAAGATAAAATTAGTTTCATAAAGGATGGACTAAGTAAGGAGTCATTGGATGATATTCGATTGACTCTTGAGACGCATCCATGTGGAATAGTGCAAAGAGAACTTCTTGCTTTATGGACCCAGTTCATAAGTGACCACCAACGCTATAGTCTTGGGAATCTGACTAAAAACGACCCTGTTTTCCAATCTATAAGAAAATTGGATGGGAAGCCTATCCCCACTTCATAGAAAGTGTTTAAGCCATTTCTGGACGTAAAACTAGAGGAAGATGTGAGCCACAATCACAACTACTTGTACTTACGCATGATTTCTGTTTGTATTTATTTCTTATTGAATTGTTGTATAACTACTTTTGATCGCCAAACCTCTTTCCAGGGCAGACAAAAGGAACAAATATGGAAAGCCAGTTAGTTCGTTGAATCAAAACCATATGTGTACTTTGTGGCTCTCAACTTGGGAGCGACAGTAGTTACGCACTTGCAGCAAGCGAACTAGGCCTAAAATTGGGAGAAAGAAAAATTAATTTGGTATATGGAGGGGGAAGTTGTGGATTGAATGGTTGTGTTTCGCAAGCTGCACATCTTGAAAAATCATATGTGGTAGGTGTAATGCCAATCCCTTTTGCTGAACCACATATTTCTGGGATTACACGCGGTCAACTTATAGAAACGACTTCTATGTCTGAGCGCATGGCTTGTAAGATTTATCAGTTAGACGCCT
Source organism: Diospyros lotus (assembly GCF_014633365.1). Classification (NCBI taxonomy): domain Eukaryota; kingdom Viridiplantae; phylum Streptophyta; class Magnoliopsida; order Ericales; family Ebenaceae; genus Diospyros; species Diospyros lotus. The sequence continues at coordinate 22,632,574 of NC_068345.1, forward strand.
TCATTGCTTTACCAGGAAGTTTTGGAACACTTGAAGAAATCTTTTGTATAATCTCCTGGGCCAAGAGTAATCTCCATACCAAACCCATTGGACTTTTAAATGTTAATCATTTTTTCGATGGGTTGCTCTCTTTTCTTGATCAGGCTGTGGATAAAAGTTCATTTCTCTTTCAGCAAGAAAGATTCTCATTTCCGCATCCACCAATGACGAGCTACTAGAGAAATTACATACTTATGTTCCACAATACGATTTTTATGAGCCACGGATAGATTGGTCTAAGGTAACCAGAAACAAGCGCCAAAGGGGTCCGATTAATTTAGATTTATCCCTGTAAGACAAGTCTATGATAAGATGGCTGAGTAAGGAGTACTTTTTATACTCTTGAGACGCATCTCCTATGACTTGTACAAAATTTCTTTTCTTGTGTTCTTAAAAAAAAAAAAAAATTGTGGAATGTTGTTAGGCGAGTCTATGATAAGATGGCTAAGTAAGGAGTACTTTGTACTCTTGAGATGCATTTTGTTTATCTTATGACTTGCATGAAATTTTTATTTTGGTGTGAAAATATAAAAATATATATATATGGTATGCTCATTTGTTTGTTTGAGTTTTAGCAGTTCACAGTAAATCTATGGACTTATGGAGTTACAGGTATTCCTAACAACCCTATTTTATTACTGCAATTCAAGTTGCGGGGAGTAAGGTATATTTATGAATTATCTGGTCTATGTTTGACTGTGAATTTGCAATTGCATGCTTGTAGTTTTTGTGTGAATTAAAAAAAAAATGTGTGTGCTTTAAATAATGCTATCCCTAAAGCTTTGGAATTATACACTGATAGCCAGTTGAATTTGCAATATGAATCATGAATGCATTAATTTCTTATTTGAAAACGTATATGTATGAAATTAGAATAGATGATTTGCATGCATCGGGTGTTCAATAATTAGAAATTGGTTTATCGGTCATAAAGTCAAAGGCAATGGTAATTAGTTGATTAGCACACTGCATGATCCCTCAACAGAAGTAGAGACTATTACCCGAGTGAGTGTTTGAGCCTAATAATCGTTACTTCTGAGTGAAATAACACTTACTCTAAATATGCTTTATTGTTTATCTCATCTTTTCAATAGCTTCAAAACATCAATTTGCTTTGAATGTCTAGTATGATAGCGGATAAATTTGGCTGGTTTCAAACTCTGAATTAGTTGACTGAGCAACATTGTTTTGTAGAAGTATGATAGGGGGATCAATTACTTTCAATTTGGGCCTATTAACCTTTTTCTGTGTTTACATTAGCCTCACTAGCTAGCCAATTTGAGCTGTTCTTAGCACAATTTCTTTCCTTGCCTTCGTTTAAACTTGTAACCATATGAAGTTTATCTAACCTAGTGTGTTTCTAGGAATCAGTCTATCTCGGTATTTTCATATAAAAAAAGAAAAAAAAAGAAGAAGAGAAGTTCTCTTAGTTATTCAGCATAAGTGTTTCAAAATAAATGCTGAAGAAAACATTATATCCAGTTTGAGATTAGTGTCAAAAAAAGAAAAAAAAAAAATCCTGACACACCATTTGCACACTTTACCCTTTTCTTTGACAATCCGTATTAACCTCATAGCCCCATTACAACCCAGTTTGGTCCCTCTTGATGCTATAAATCATGTGATCTCAGGATTCGAGTTCGGAGCAAAGAATTATGTTTAAATTCAAAAGTTATTTATCTATGGCATTATTCCAGTCATGAAGCTATGTTAATTTCCTTGTTCTTTCATGAAAATACGTTCTTTGTATTTGGGATGACACCGAGTTTGAACTTGTTTTACATTTACTCTTATAACGATGCACCCTCTTGTGTGTACACCTGATGAATCGTTTTATTAGAGGGAAAATCCACAGTAAGGTTTAAAGTCAAAACTTCGAGGGAGTAAATCTGTGTATTGATCATCCTGATTGCCATTCCTAAGATTGTATGACCTTTAACCATAAATCTAATTTTGAATGTTCGACTTATTTTGAATGTTCTACTCTACGCATTTTGGTTTCGAATTTGAAATTTTTATATTCATGCAAGTATTGCGATTAGATCATGGCTGGTGTATAATCCGATTGCTAAGGGACTAGCAATATTCAAGTTGGGGGGTGTGATGAGGGGTTAATATTTCCTATATCCTAATGAATTATATTGTAATACCCAGCATTACATGGTGTTGAAAATAAATAATTTTTGATTATTTTGAAAGGATCTTGAGTGGTCCGGGAAGCCCAAGAGTTAAATTTGAGTAATTAATTAATATAAATTGTCGAATTGGCAGCAGGGAGTGCCTCAGGACTTGGATGTCCAGGGAAGAAGGCAAGGGATTGGTGAGCATCTCGAGATGATGATAGTGACGCTGTTGACGGTCCGACCGGGAATAATTTTTGGAATAAATTCCGTATAAGCCCGAGTGGGTGCAAATACCGAATGATTGCAGGGGACCTCCTGGAAGCTGAGGGGACCTTAGGGGTGGTTCGATTTTCTGAGTAAGGCAACTCTTAAGTGCTTTCGGGTCGAATAAAGGTCCCGTGCAGGCGCAGGGACGAGGTTGGTATTTTCGAGTAGCGGTCGGCTATTAAATTTTGATAAATCGAGATGTGGTGTGGCTTGATGATAATTTAATTAAGCCTTGGAGGGTCAAAGTGTTATTATTAAAAGTCTCAAGTGTAATTAAAATTCTTTAAGTGGTATTAATGTGATTAATGGGGGTTAAATGTGTAATTTTAATTCACATATATATATATATATAGGCGCGTGGATCGGGCGGAAGTTTGCTGAGATTTTAAAAAATTTTAAATTGCAATGGTCAAAATCAGAGAGGGTGAATTGTGTAATTGTGTTCATATATATATATATACACGCGTGAGCTTGGTCAAAATCAGAGAGGGTGAATTGTGTAATTGTGTTCATATATATATATATATACACGCGTGAGCTTGGGGAGCAAGCTTGCTATAGTGCCCTTTTATTTGAAGATTAAACTCGCAGAGAGCAGGAGAGGGAGGAAGCGAACAGAGAGAGAACAGAGGAGAGTGAGAGCCTTCGCGAGGGAGAGATCAGAGAGCTGGCCGTGGCTCGCGAGATCGGAGAAGAGCGAGAGAGAAAAAGAGCAGTGCGAGATCGAGGGAGCCGGAGGCTAGCCGCGACCAGCTGCAACGCTGGAAGCTGCCATGGCCGATAGCGGCAGCAACTTCAGGGGAGCTGGAGCATCAGCGAGGGTTGGCTTCGATGGCTGGTCGAGGTCGCGTCGGCATGGAGGGGCCAATAGCAGTGCTTGCAATGACCAACAGGCGTCGACGAAGGTCGGTTGCAGCGGCCATGGCGGACGCTGAGGTTGCAGCGCACAGGTAGTGTGCGCTCGGGAGGAGGATCCAGCCGCGGTGGTGGCGTTCGGCCAATGGCCGTGAGCAGCCGGTGGTGGCTGCGAGTGGCGGCAGGCGTCGGGCCAAGCGAAGGCGACTGGAGGAGCTGGTGCAGGCGCGCGCAGGGCAGCCACGCCAGGAAGATGAAGGAGGCACAGTGCGCGCGGGAAGAAAGAAAATGAAGAATAAAAGAAAAAGAAAAAAAAAATAATAAGGAAATTCTGAAAAATCTGGAAAAATAGGGGAAAAATCCCGAAAAATTTTAGAAAATTGGGGAAAAGTCCTGGAAATTATATTGAGGCTCGTAGAGCATACTGGAAGCTCGAGAATGGGATTTCGGGCATGTGATGGTAGCTCGGGAAGCAACGTCGGCGTGGGCGATTGGCCGATTTTTCCTTCCAATTGAATGAGATAATTAATTATTTATTTTGAATTAATTGAGGTAAATTAATTTAATTATTTTCATTATGTGAGATAATGAATTATGTAGTATTAGTTGGATTAAACCCTATGTGGGGGTTATTTGAAATTAGTTAATGGATGATTTTGGTGATGTGCGGCGTAGTTGAGGGCATTGGTTTAATGCCGGAGGTTAATGGAGTTGGGATTTTTGTGTGATTGGTATTTAGGTTCAACCGGGGAGGCGGTGATCCTAGAAGAGCTCGGAGTTCGGGTTGGCGTTCTCACCGAGGCAGGAATGAGGCTCGAGCCAGGTAAGGGATAGCCCCATGTGGAGGTGGCTTTGCAAGTCGGTAAATACGTTTGATAATGTTTTTATGTTGCATTGGCATGTAGTGGTTATATCTTGTGTGATGCAAGACCTAGTGGACCAATGGCCATATGGAGGACTAGTGTGGTGGGGGCTGATAGGTTGATGCCTCAAACCTTAGTGGGTTGTGAGGATATGTGAGCCTAGCCTCATTTGCATGCATTGGCATACATAAACATGATTATATTCATATTTACATGCATTGCACCCTTACTGAGTCTTTATGACTCATGATGTTTTACCTCATGTGTAGATGATGCAAGTCCGGATGCAAGCAGGGATGGCGCCGGGAGGCCATTGTGGCAACTAGCTGAGTTACCCGAGTTATGTATTTTTAATATTGCTTGTATGTAGCCAGGGGGCGTGGTGTATGTATACCCTTGTGGGTAAATGTCTGTGTTGTTGAGCCTAAATGTATTTAATTGTTGTAATCATCATAGTGCGATAGATGATTGTGAGATTGCTTGTTGAATGTGACATAGTCGGTAAAGCCAAGTTTCGGACCGAGTCAAGATCAGCAAGGTATATTCTCATAAATCCCCAATACTCAGCGAAGTGTTTGTATGCTAGCTTTGTGCCTGGGTCACCTCTGGCTTGCTATGGGGTTAGCCGAAGAGAGGTGAAGCTCACTCGGGTTTCAGGTCTTGGTCCGCTGGATTGTTCTTATTTGAGTTGGGATCGATTCCTGAGTGGAGCGAAGGGAAGGACGAAGCCTAGTTCCCACCTAGGGCATTTCCTGTAGAAACATAGTCCAACCCTTCAGTTGTGGTTGTCGGGTGAGTAATCCGGTCGATTATTTACCAGTGGCGCCCGTAAGTGGGAGCGGGTCGTTACATATATCCCTATTTTGGATTTATATTTATGCTTAAAGTAAATAATTATTCGTATTACATATTATTTCAGGATGAAGCAAGGAAGTTGGCTTCTACAATTAATTAGGGGCATAATCGAAAACATTGGATTACCCATTTTTTATTGCTCAAATTCAAAGGCCAATTATGGAGTCTAGAGGATGTTTCAAGTGCACTTGGCCCAACTATCAAATGGAATCCAACCAAAGGCCCAAGACCAATCAAAGGCCCAACAAAGCCCAATTTGTAGAAGACTTTTCTTTGTTTTGTATTTTTTTTTTATAAGTGATTTACCACCTAAAGTCTTTTGTATTCTTATGAGAAGTCCACCACCTAAAGTCTTTTGTATTCTTATGAGAATTCCACCACACAAAGTCTTTTGTATTTTTTGTCTTTTACCTAATTTTCTTCCACTAGTTAGGTGAATGTTTTGTTGAATAATTGTGTGGCTTGTATTGCGTCTTGTGAGCTATAAATAGCTCACTTTGGTGCATTTGTGGGGAGGTTGTTATTACTTGAATCAAATTTTAGTTTTGTTCTTAGAGTTTCTCTAAGAAAATTGCTCTTATTCTCTCTCTTGTTTTCTCTTACTTCATTTCTTTCTTCTTTTAAAATCTTATCTCATTTATTGTTACTTTATTATCCACCGCCTAAATGGCCGGTCAATTTCTGCCTTTAAATTTCTGCAATTTTAATTCTTGTCTTTTAATTATCCACTGCCTAAATGGCCGGTTAGTTTTTGCCATTTAATTCTTATCATTTAAATTCTGTTATTTAAATTACGTCATTTAAATTCTTGTCAATTAACTTTTAAATGAAAATAAGTAGCTAAATCTAATCTTGGGTTAAGGCGAGGACAGTGTCCAATGTTCTTGAATCTCAAGATAAGCCAAACCTCGATGAATGCAAGATTTATCTGAGTTAAACTCGAGTTGAGTGTGTAAATGGTTTTGTGAGTTTGGATTGGGTCATCATCCTAACTTAGAACTCTCATGCCATATATGAGAGTTGCTAGAATTAGAGATGAGATATACCCAAGCTCAGATGATCAAATCATAGTCTGTCGTATAATACAATTTACAGTGACATCTTAACCTAGAACCCTCATATCATGTATGAGGGTTGCTTAGCTGAGAATCATTCGTATCTTGAATTATAACTACCAAACGATCCTTTGTTTATTTCAGATTAATGTTGCTGTTTAAATTGCTATAAGAGATTTATTAGGCATTGGTTCTGAACTCGCCTCAACCCAAGACCTTTTTAATATTCCAAAAAACCTTTTCACAATCAAGAAAACTTAGCTCTCTTTGGATAAATCAACCCGAATGAACAATTCTTTTGTTAAATAAACCTCCCAGTGAATCGACCCGGACTTGTCCCGAATTTATATTTGTGCTACAACTGCACTCACACATTGGTTAGTTTAAACCTCCTCACCATTTCAACACTGAACATCCAAACTGATTAAGGCTATCTAAATTGTAGGGTGAGGAGTGCAGCCACCATGGTAAGGGAGTTAGCTTTTGGTGGCAGAGTCGGTATGGTGTATAGGTAGTCCCGTCAATCCCTGTCAACTCTGATGGTTGAGTAGGGTTTACTCTATCATTTTTACTGTGTCAGGACGTTTCTCGAGTCTCGTGTATGTTGGCACAGGAGTCTGTGTTTATTTATTTATCATGTGACCGCTGTGATAGCAGGGTACCCGTAGTGCATGCATGTGTTTAGCTTCGTTTTCGCTGTTCTTATTTTTGTGTATGCATGCCAGGGTAGTTTTTGTCTCGTGTTTTATTCTTTCTCCTCCCGTAGGCACTCCCGTTCGAGTAGTCCGGGTGGTTGGGGATATCCGGGCGGGGGTGCTTACAACTTACTATATTCTCAATAATGGAAAGGAATCTCTAGGAAAGTTTGATGCTTAAAGTGATGAAGGTATATTTTTAGGATACTCATCCCAAAGTAAAGGTTATAGGGTATTCAAAAAAAGAACCCTAGTAGTAGAGGAAACAATTCAAGTAATAGTTGATGATATAAGCATTGAAGTTCCAAAACTTAGGGAAGATAGTGAAAATGAAGTAACCCAAAATTTTGAAAAGCTTTCAATAGAGCAAAATGAATCTAATACTCAAGAGAATGATCTGTTTGAAGGAGAACAAGAGCATCAAGTAGAAAAAGAACCAACATTTCCAAGAGAAAGGAAATATGTCAAAGAGAGTGAAATCATAGGAGATCCATCCAAAGGCATTAGAACTAGATCATCCATTAGAAATGAATACCAATATGCTGCCTTCCTATCTCAAATAGAACCTAAAAATGTCAAAGAAGCTTTAGAGGATGAAAATTGGATTATAGCTATGCAAGAAGAATTAAATCAATTTGAAAGAAATGGAGTTTGGAAACTAGTGCCAAGACCAAAAGATTATCTAGTAATAGGCACAAAATGGGTATTTAGAAATAAGATGGATGAAAATGAAGTTGTAACTAGAAACAAAGCAAGGCTAGTGGCTCAAGGTTATAGCCAAGAAGAAGGTATTGACTATGATGAAACTTATGCCCCTGTTGCTAGGTTAGAAGCCATAAGAATGTTGTTAGCTTTTGCTTGTTACAAAAACTTCAAGTTATATCAAATGGATGTTAAGAGTGCTTTCTTAAATGAGTATATTAATGAAGAAGTTTATGTAGAACTACCCCCTGGCTTTGAAGATCACAAGCATGAAGATCATGTGTTCAAATTGTCTAAAGCTTTATATGGTCTAAAATAAGCCCCTAGAGCATGGTATGAGAGACTTAGTAAGTTTCTTTTAGATAAAGGATTTAAAAGAGGCCAAATAGATACAACCTTATTTATAAGAAGCCATAATAAGGACATCTTATTAGTTCAAATATATGTAGATGATATCATATTTGGATCTACAAATAAATCTCTATGTGATCAATTTGCAAATCTTATACAAGGAGAATTTGAGATGAGCATGATGGGTGAGCTTAAATACTTTTTAGGATTACAAATAAAATAAGAAAATGAGGGAATTTTTATTTCTCAACAAAAATACATAAGAGACCTTAAGAGATTTGATGTTCAAGAGTGCAAACCTATGGCTACACCTATGAGTAGTTCTCAAAGCCTAGATAAAGATGAGTTAGGCAAGGCTATAGACAACAAGCTTTATAGAAGCATGATTGGTTCTTTACTTTATTTAATAGCCAGTAGACCTGACATTGTGTTTAGTGTGTGTTTATGTGCTAGGTTTCAATCTAATCCAAAAGAATCACACTTGAAAGTAGTTAAAAGGATTTTAAGATATCTAAAAGGAACTGCAAATCTATAACTATTTTATGCTAAATCAAACAATTTTGATCTAATAGCATACATTGATGCAGATTATGATGGATGTAAAATAGATAGAAAAAGTACAAGTGGTTCATGTCAATTGTTAGGAAATTGTTTGGTATCTTGGTCAAGTAGGAAGCAAAACACAGTGGCTTTATGATCTACTGAGGATGAATATGTAGCAGCTGGAAATTGTTGTGCTCAAATATTATGGATGAAATACCAAGTAGAAGACTATGGCATAAGACTTCAAAATATCCCAATAAAATGTGACAATACTAGTGCTATAGCTTTAATAAGAAATCCAGTGTTTCATGCAAGAACTAAACACATAGAAGTAAAAAATCACTTCATTAGAGACCATGTTCAAAAAGGAGACATAAGTCTTGAGACATAAGTCTTGAATTCATAGATACTAATCATCAAATAGCAGATATTTTTACAAACCCCTTGATAGAGAAAAATTTGAATATTTTAGGAGTGAACTGGGATTAATTATAACATGAGTAAGTATGTGGTATTTGAATTTTTGATTTACAAATTCCTATTTATATATTTGATAAAGCCAAGCTTTCAATCTGTCAAATAAATTAAACAATCTATTGACAGAATGCATTAGGGCCAAAATTTATAAGTGGTGATTGGGCACATCTATGATAATCAAATTTTTCCTCTTCAAGTATAGTCAATAGAATTCATGTCTTTGTCGACTAAAGAGTCAAATATTTACAAGGATAGTCGACAAAATCATTCATCTATCGACAGCATCTAGACTCTAGTCGACTACATGCTTTATTTAAATTAAACTTAGTCGATAGCAACATTGCGTCTGTCGACTATTCCTCCGTTTTTCTCTAGAATAGTCGACTATGCCCCTCGAGTCTGTTGACTATTAGGGGCTGTCTATTTAAAGATTGGGCAACTATCATTGTTCATTATAAACCCTAACCTTCATTTTGTGGCCGAGTGCTCTTTCTCTCTCACCTTCTCCTCTTCGTTTCTCTTTATGTCTTTAAGTTTCGAACCCTCATCTCTCATTTTCCTCTATATACTTGATCAATATCCAATTATCCCTCCTTCTTGCTCTCTCAGTTTCATCTCTGAACATCATTTCCTATGGCACGAACAAAGAACTCGGACAAGGGTAAGGGAAAAGGAAAGGAAACGGCCTTTTCAAGCCGTCCACCGTCTCAACCATGGCCTCAAATCCAACTTTTCAATTCTGAGGGACAACAAGAAAGGTACTCCATTCACTTTGAGTCTCGAGAAGTCCTAGAAGGTCGTTATTTGGACTTAACGTTTCTAGAAACCATTGGTTTTTCCTATATTCAAACGTTTAAGGATTTTGGTTGGTGGGACTTCTTAACAATTCATCAATGCATATATGAAGATGTTGTTAGGGCTTTTTATTCAAATGCTGATAATACATATCACAAGAGGAAGTCAGATAAGAAGTTTAAATCCAACATTGGGGATTCTCATATGGAAGTCACCTTGATGTTGATCCATAATCGATTTGGAATTCCTTTAGATGGTGAGGATTATGCCTCTTGGACTCAAGATTATGTTCAGGCTAGTAAAGAAGTCATAGGAGATGACTCTCTTACATCTAAAATCACTGACACAACACATATGGATTTGAACACTAGAATTTTTCATCTCATTTGTTATCAGATGATTTACCCTAGGAGTGGCAGTTTTTCTCTTGTTACTAGACTTGATTTGTGGCTACTTCAATGTATTAAGGCTAATAGAAGGCCAAATCTATGTCTACTGATGATCAACTTGATGATAGACTCCTTTTCAACAAAGACTAGGTCACTTCCCTATGGCATGATAGTAAGAAAATTACTGGATAGTTTAGTGGGAAACATGGAAAGTGCTAGAAAAGTCTATCTCAGCCCCTCTCAGCATATAAATGACAAGATAGCCATTAGAATTGGCTAGGCAAATAAGGTTGGGGAATGGGTTAAGGTTGACAAACCTGAGAATCCTAGGAAAAAGAGAAGATCAGAAGGGCCATCTTCATCTCAACTTGAGTCTCCTGATGACAGAGTGGTTCAAGGGATGGAAGACTTAAAATTAGACATATCAAGAGTTGAAGCCAGTTTGACAGAGTTTAGAGAAGAAGTCAGATTAGATTTGCGGAGTCTCCATCAACAGCAAGAAGATCTTTCATCTCAAATGGGACACCTTATTCAGATGCTCTCTTCTCAGTTCCCTGCTCTTGCTGCATCTCCATCTATACCATTAGCTTCTTCTCCTTCTCTAGCTCAGTCTTCTCCTTCCTCCATCTCTCCAGATGTTTGGATGTTGCCCTCATCATACATTCTACTTTAATTTTCCTTATGTATGCTTACTTTGGAAGATTTAACTGTTGCTCTTATCATGTGTTTTGTTGAACTATATTATCACTTTATGAATGAATGATTAAGTCTTGACATTTTACTCTTAACATATGTTTAAATCTAACTGCATGTTTCAATAGTTGATCAATTTATGTGCTGCTTAGTTTAAGGGGGAGTATTCATCTTTTTGATATTGACAAAAAGGGGGAGATAAAGTGAGTGAATTGATTTTCATGTTTGTTTTGTCATTAATCAAAAATGGGGAGATTGATATTTTACTCTTAGTAATAAAATGGTTTTGATAATGACTATATGAAAATCAATCTCTTCTATATGGATTATATGAATAAGAAAAGAAAATCAATCTTTAATAAATAAGTTTGAAGCAAGGTATGAAAATCTATAGAAGAATTGTTGAGTATGGTTGAGTGTGGTTAAATTCAAAATGAATATATTTTTGATAATGTCAACTTGCTTTCAAAAGAATCAAAATGAGGATATGTTAAGTTTTCATGAATAGTCAACTATGTGGTTTAGTTCTGTCAACTGTACCTGTCAATAGTTGACTATGCTTGTATAATCTGTCGACTATATATGACTTCTATTGACTATTTTTCATTCTGTAGACTATCATGTAAGGATAGTCGACTATGGTTTTTCTTTTGTCGATTATGTTTGTATATGATTTTTAAAATCTTCTTCATATTTTTGTATCTGTCGACTATGTGAATGCGTTTATCGACTATGGTAATTTGTGTTAGAAGATAGTTGACTATGCTTTCTTATCTGTCGACTATGCCTAGTCTTATTTGAAGAAATAGTCGACTAACCTATTTTGTCTGTCGACTGTTTGTTTCTCTGAAACTTATAACGACTAGTTTTTGGCGCAATTAATGCTCGTCCAACCACCCACAACGGTCCAAAATTCAAATTTATCCACCATCAACTATAAATAAGTGGTTGAAGACGCATTGAAGGCGGTTGAACACATTAAATATTTTGATTTACTAAGCTTTCACTATTACATCGAGCTTTAAATTTTACTCTCTATATTTTCATTTATGAGGCTTGTGTATCTCACTGTTACATTTATTTTAAGCCTCAATTCTTCATTTAAAGAGAGAGAACTTGTAACTAAAAGTTGTTCTCTTAGATTTTCATTCTCACAATTTTTGTAGTTTTTCCTAGCATAAGTTAGAGGGCCCATTTGATTGGGAGGATTGTATATTTCCTAGTCTCGGACTAGTGGACCTACTTGGGTTTTGAGTAGGGGGTTGATAGTAAACGTATTTCAAAATCCTTAGTGGGTAGCTAAGGTAGTGGACTAGGGTTGGAAAGCCGAACCACTATAAATCGTTGTCTCCTGTGCTTTCTATTCTGTTGTTTTGTTAGCATTTTTATCTTACTTAATTCGTTTATTCATTCACAAGATTTCGTATTTATTTTTCACCAAACAAGAGTGTCTCTGTTTCTTAAAAGAAATTTTAAATACACCTATTCACCCCCCTCTTGGTGTGTGCCACATCATTTCAGTTCTATCATGAAGGGTTCAAGTGATTTATTTAAAATTCCTAAGTGGAGTAAAGAAAGTCCTCAAGATAAGAAATTGAAGGGTTAAGTGTGCAATTATACATGTATATATATATGTGTGTGTGTGTGTGTATTGGGTGTAAGCTTCCTGGAAGCTTCCCAAGTGTATTACTCTCTAAAATTTGAATTGAAGGGAGCTTGAGAGATCGGCCGAGGATTGCGAGAGAATGAGAAAGAGAGCTTGTTAGAGGGAGAGGATAGATCGCGATAGAGATGCGATGGCCGGAGGCAGTAACAGCGACAGCTTGAGGAAGCAGCAGTGATCGGCCATGGCAACAATGTTTTGAAGCAATGAGGTAGGTGACCATGGTTGCGGTGGCTGAAGGCAGTGCAGGGTGGAGCTAGCTAGTGGTGGCGCACGAGGCGATTGGGAGCTTCAGAAGGCGGCGATGGCTGAAGCGGCAGGGGCTTTGCGCGTGGGAGGCTGGTTCATAGTGGTGGCTTGCGGTGGAAGCGTCGGTGGCGGCAAGGGCGTGGCAGCCTGCGGTGTCGGCCGGCGATTGCGACGGAGCCAGCAGCAGCAGTTGGTCGAGTTGGGGAGAAGGCGCGCGCGCGAGAGGTGGAAGAAGATGAAGTGAAGGAGAAGAAAGAGAAAAAAATAGAAGAGAAAGAAAATGGAAGAAAGGAAAAAGAAATAAAAATAAAGGAAATTCTTGAAAATAGGAGAAAAATGGAAAAAAAGCCACAAAAACCCAGAAAATTTGAGAAAATTCTAAAAATAAATTTAGAGCTCGAGGAGCATGTCAGAAGCTCAAAAATGAAAATTTGAGTACAAGGTGGCGGCGCCGATATGGGCATTTTTTTGAATTTCTCCCTAGATGAGTCGAGATAAATTAATATTTTCTTCCCAAGTTATTTGCATTAAGCAAGTTAATGTAATATAATTATTCGTTGGATTAAACCCTAGGTCGGGGTTGTTTGAAAATTCATTGATGGATGGTTTTTGCGTTGAATGGAAAAAACATAGGCCTTAGTATAATGTCTGATGTTAATGGAGTTGCGTTTTGTATGGTTGCATCTAGGGTCGACCCGGGAGACAGTGATCATAGGAGAGCTCGGAGTTCAGGCTGGCATTCTCACTCGAGGTGGAGATGAGGTTTTGAACCAGGTAAGGGATGACCCAAGTGGTGGGGGGTCTTTCTTGCATTTGTAAGTGCTTCTTTATGAGTTGCATGTAGTGGTAAACATTTGCATGATATGTGTTTTAGTGTACCTATGGCCATATGGAGGACTAGTGATGGGAAGGGTTGGTTGATGCCTTAACCTATGGAGGTTATGAGGGCATGAAAGACCACCCATTTGCATTACATTTTGCATTACATGCTCTCTTATGCTTCATTTACTTATGCATTACACCCTTATTGAGTCTTTATGACTCATGAGGTTTTACCTCATGTTGTAGATGTTGCAAGTCTTAGATGCCAGCGGTGATGATGTTGGGAGATTGAGGTGGCGACTAGCATTGTTGCTCGAGTTTGTGAATTGTATTATCTCTTGTATATATTCATGTGGTAGTATGTGTATATACCCTTGTGTGTGAATGTATATGTTGTTAGGCTCGAGATGGTATTTAGTTATTGTAATCATCATAGCGTGATAGGTGCTGGTGAGTTTGCTGGTTGTATATGGCTTGGTTAGTGGAGCTGTGTTCGGATCAGGTAAGGACCAAAAAGGTATGTTCTCATAGATCCCCAATACTCAACGAAGTGTTTGTTATGCTAGCTTTGTGCATGGGTTACCTTTGGCTCGCTGTGAGCCGAGTTGGAGAAAGGTGAAACTCACTTGGGTTTCGGGTCCCATTCCGCTGTGTTTCTTATCTGTGTTTGGGACTGATTCCTCTAGTGGAGCAAAGGGAAGGACGAAGCCTAGTGCCACCTAGGGAGTTTCCTATTGAAACATAGTCTAACCGTTCAATTGTTAAGTTGTCGTGTGAGTAATCCGGTTGATTATTCACTGGTAGTGCCTGTAGGTGGGAGCGGGTCGTTACATGCTGTACGCATTTCAGTTTCGAATTTGAAATTTTTATATTCATATGATTATTTTGAATAAATACTGGCTAGTGTAAAGTTTAATTGCTATGAGACTAGCAATGTTTAAGTTCAGGGGTGTGATTAGTAGTTAATTTTGTAAAAATTTTATTATAATTTCACTCTTATTTTGATCTTAAAATTAGTTTAAATTGAATATTAATATGCATTTTGTGATTGCATGCAGGTTTAAAAATATTAATATAAATATATATATAAAATAAAAAAAAGAATATAATACGTCATGCTTCACACAAGGAAGGCCCAAGCACAAAACAAGGAAATCCCAAGCCCAAAATTAAAGGCCCAAGTTGTGGAAGCTTCTTAGATATTTTGTATTATTAAATTAGATAATTGTGTGGTCTCCATTGCATCTTGTGAGCTATAAATAACTCACTTGGTTGTACTTGTAACTATCTAATTTTCCTATAATGAAAGCATAGTTGTGTTCTTTGAATTTTTCTCTCAAATTTTCAACTTTAGTTTCTATATAGTTGTGTTTTTAGAATTTCTCTCTCAAATTTTCAACTTTAGTTTCTATATAGTTGTGTTTTGTTATTTTTTCCGTTTCTTTATTATCCATCGCCTATATGGTCGGTTAAATATTATCTTTTAAATACTGTGTTTTAATTTCTGCAATTTTAATTCCCATCTCTTTATTATCCACCGCCTATATGGTCGATTAAATATTGTCTTTTAATACCCATCATTTAATTATCCACCGCTTATATGGTCGGTTAAATATTGTCTTTTAAATATTGTCTTTTAATTCTCGTCATTTAAATTCCTGTCAATTTATTTTCAAATGAAGATGAGTAGCTAAATCCAATCTTGGGTTAAAGCAAGGACAATGTCCAACGCCAATGATTCCCAAAGAAAGCTGAGCTTCAAATTTGTAATATTAGTCTGATTTAATTTAAGTAGTGTGCGTATAGTGTATCTTTGAGTTTGGATTGGAGCAAAACTAAATTAGAATTTCCATGCCACGTATGGAGATTGCTAGACTTGAAAATGTTTTCATACCCAAGCCTAAATGATTAATCTGTATCTATAAATTCTGTCTATGGAATATAATTCAATTTATGGTAATTGCTTAACTTAGAATTTCCATGCCATGTATGGAGATTGCTTAAACAAGAATTATCATTATCTTGAACTAAAATTACTGACAGATCTGCAAAACTTAATTAAGATGAATATTACTGATATTTTCTATTAAATTGGGGATTAATTGGTTTTGACACTGAAATTGTCTTGACCCAAGCTGCTTAAATTTAGTGTTATTTTAGTTTTAATTATTGCCTTTAGATCATCTTAATCACCTTCTAAAATCAAATATTATGTGATTTTTTTTGTTTTCATTCATAAATAATCTCCCTTTGAACCGACTCGGACTCACCGAAATATAAATTTAAAATTGTACTATACGCACACTAGCTAGTATAATCGACCTATACCTACTTTAATAAGAGGATTAATGTTTGACGAATTTGGTTATTGTTTTGATAAATAAATGTGCAGGGTAGCGTAGTAGTCAGAGCACCCTGATCATCCAGAAGGAAATATGCCTCCACATCAAAAAGAAGGAACTGGAAGAGAAGAGGAAGAAGAAACAACAGGACGAGGAGCACAAGGACAAGAAAAGAGGACGATAGAAGAACAAGAAACAGAAAAAGAGAAAGAAGCATAAAAAGGACAAGAATAAAAAGAAAAAGACCTGGAGTAGAATGACCATATCTATAGTATCTAGGATTTCTGTACTTGGTGATATGTTTGAACTATAACGTTTTGGAAACAGTTGTAATTATTTAAGTCATATTTTGATGCATATCTACTCTTCATGTGGTATATATTCTATAAATTCTATGATTCATGCTTTGATATGCTTGATAGAATTACAATGCATCATACTTTTATGTCATTATCCTTTTTCCATCATATCTCAAGTATGCCTACTTTTCCTTAGTACTTATATATTCTATGAGTCAAGGGGAGTATTTTTCTTAAATCCCTTGTGAGCTAATTTTTGATTTCTGACAAAAAGGAGGAGAAAAATAGGGATATTAGTTTCACGGGGGAGTCTACTTATCTTATTCCTTATAATATTTTCTGAAAATATATCCTTACATATTTTTCTTAAAGCTCCTAAGTTCAAAGGGTTTTGTCATCATCAAATAAGCTCATAAATAAAAAAGGGGGAGATTGTTGAGAAATTTGTATTTTGATTTATGGAGAAAATAATTTAGAAAAATATATTCTTAGTAAATTTGGTTTATTGATGATTTTCAACACATTTTATAAATTCTCTTAAATTGGAGAACTTCATGCTCATATACTTATATCTTTCAAAATAACCAAGTGTATTTTGTATAAGTATAGTATAAAGCTTGTGAGAAATTTCTTTTGAAAATAAGTCAAGTATGAAAAAACCTTTCGATATAATTAATCAAGTATATGTTCATATTAGTCGAGTATTCTATAAAGTTTTTGAAGGCAAAGTAATCAAGTAATCCTTGTGATAATTGAGTAAAGCTTTTGACAATATTTTTTATTTAAGTAAATTTTTTCTTCAATCAAGTATTTGCTTAGCATGCTTTCAAAATAATCGAGTATTGAAATGATTTAATTGACTATTAAGAATCCCTACTCGAGTATGTTTTTACAAAGTTCTATGTCCTGAAAGCTAAGTTGAGTATGGTACTTTTATAATTGAGTAATGATCATTCCCACTCAAGTAAGCTTTTGAGAAAATCAAGTATATCTATAACATTGAAATCTAAGCATATTTTCATTTGAGTAAATGCTTTGTATGCTTTTCAAAACAATCAATTATATGCTTTAGCAAACTCATTTTTCAATCAACTATTAATGTCCTCATACTCGAGTACTTAGTGCACTCCTCTGTTATTTTATATTTAATCGAGTATTAGTATTTTATACTCGAGTAAATCCTTATGATAATCGAGTATTTTTTTTTATCAAAAGTTCTAAGCACATTTTCGATCGAGTAAAACTTATTTTTAATTGACTAATGTATTTTTTCAATTGAGTAAATATATGAGTTAGTCGAGTGAAGAAAGATTGGTCTCTGGCTAAGTCTCTGGTCTTGAAATTAATTGAGTATCAAATATTGGTACTCGAGTGAATGCTTCTATTAGTCAAGTAAGCTTAGCCCAATAATCGAGTAAGAAATGCATAGTCTCTGTGGCTACGGAGTTAGTCGAGTAATGATTTGATCCTGCTCGAGTAAGCCTTATAGATTATTGATTGCTTGAAATGTCTAATCAAGTAAGCACTATATTAGTCGAGTATCCTTAAAGTTAGTCGAGTAACTGGTGTAGGATTTTGAAAAATATAGTCATTACTTAGAGAAGAAAAAGAGAATAGTTTTGACCATTAGAGGTTTATCTCTTTATTTTATGAAGTCTAACTATGTTCTCTTATAAAAGAATGATAAATATGTTTATGCATGGTGTGCAAAATGATATATCTATATAATATGCATATGGTTTTAACTAATTTGTCTGTTATCAGTAAAATCAAAGAAGTTGTGAGTATGTGCAAGTATCAAGGCAATTTTCAAGTCTCAAGCTTTTATAAAAGGCTAAGTGTTGTGAAGGAATGGGGGTCGTTATTGCTGTTGCTATGACCATGGTTGCTGATGTTCAAGCAACATGGAGCCAATCTAAACACAGCAAGCCAACTTCCCTTTGGCAAATGTGCACTGCTTATGTGACAAGTCTTTCATGTTCATTCCTTCTTCACTCTAAGCGATTATCTAGTAAAGTTTTCATGTAGATATTCTTAACTCAGATATTAGTTATAAGAGAGTTAAGTGCTTCATTTATTAACATTCTTATAACTCTCTTATTGTTCAAGAGAATGTTTGAAATCATTGTATTATCTGATATTTTTCTCTTGAGAAATCCTTTCACAAATCTTTTGTGAAACTCTTGTGAAGGTTATCCTTGATCCTTTAAAAGGTAGTGGTTGTGGCTGAGTTTAGTTATGAAAAAGTCTCATGTAAAGGTTACAACTGCTCCTGTAAAGGCTAAGGTTTCTTCTTAGCCCGTTAAAAGTGGAGGTTATAGTTGAACATGTAAAAATTATGTATGGGTTATAGTTGAACCCTAAAAAACTAAAATCCCATAGTGGATGTTTTCAAAATCTTTAGTAAGGAGCTAAGGTAGTAGATTAGGCTTGTTGGATGAACCACTTAAAAATTGTTGTGTTCATGTGGTTTGCTTCTTATGTTTTGATAGAATTATTTTTCATTTGTCATGCAAATGTTTTCGTATTTGATTTCAGCTAATGGTTTTCAAAGCATATTAATTTCAACCTTCATTGAATCCATAAAGAGTTTTTAATATTAATTTCTTCTTGAATTCATTCTTTTCAAATGCACATATTTTCCACGAGAATTGAAGATTAAAATTTATAAGTGTTGGCAGAATCCTCTCTCTATTCATAACTGTTGAGCTTATTCTTATTCTCAAATGCTGCACTTCATCTTTACATAAATAATCTATGATTGAAACATGTTTGAATTTGATTTTTGTAAAACATATTTTCTCATTTTATCTCAATCATCATTAAGCATTCCTGTATGAGTTTTTATTGCATGTATAAAAGTTTTCCAAACCTCACTAATTTCGTGTATTGATTCATAAGTGTCATCTTTCGTCGAAAAGTGAGCAAAATGATATTTTCATCATAATAACTATTTTCTTATACTTAGATTCAAATACTAGTTCCTTTATGTATATATTTTATGAATAAAATATGGTACAAAAAATCCTTGCAAAAAATCTCTTAGGAGCACATGTATTTGCATCAATTTGCTACAACATTTTTATGTTATGAAAAGTTTCTTTCAAAATAGATTTGATACATAATATTTTTAATATCTCTCAAAAAGACTCAAAACATCCAATTCACCTCTCTCTTTGATGATCTTTCAACAATAAAGAGACTCTTCGACAATATGTGGACAAGTTTTGCAATGCAACTCTAGAAATACGAGACCTACAAGTTGGAATAGTAGTGGCAGCCATGCTTCAATGAAAGAGGTCCATTTCTCTACAAAAATATTTAGCCTTTGACCAGTCAACTACCCTCACAGACTTGTTTGCCTGAGCGAACAAATACATTTTACAGTCTGAAGTAATGCAAATAGTCAGAAGAAATGAAAAAAGAGACTGAAAAATAAAAGAAAAAGACTTCAATGGAGAGATAAGCTAGAGGGAAGAGAATGCCAAATGACACAAGGATACTCTTTGACTCTAATTTACAAATGATGGGTGTCGAATTCAACAAATAATAAATCCTTACTCTTAAAAATATGAATTGTGATAGTGATGAGCAAGGTTGTATCCACAGGGATTGGTTAGATCTATTCCTTTGAAAAATTAGAATAAATAGGAGAAACGATTGGGGGGTTTGTATTTTGAAATTTAAACAATTAAAAATAAAATATTATTCTAAATTAATAAGACAAATCAAAATGTAACAAAATTAAAGTAATCAATAGAAATGCTTCCGGTAGAAGGGATTGGTCCACCAATGGTTATAACACTGATCATTGATGCCAAAGTCACTAATTTTCCTTGAATACTTGACCTTAGATAGAACAACAAGCTCTATTCATTCAATGTTTCTCATACTTCTTAATTAATTAAAACAAACTCTTCAATTAACCCTTACCTTCAAACAACCCTAGAACAAGCTCTCTAGAATTTAATTCAATGGCAGCATTAAACTTTGTGGAAACAAGACCAAATCTGAACAATAAACAAACAAGCTTAGTTTATTTAATTCAACACATGTACTCCCTAGGAATTGAATGAAAACTTTTCCATAATCATCAACCCTAGTTGCTACTTATGCAAGAAAGACCAAACAATTACGGATTTGCTATTTAAGGTAGCAATAGATCATGCATCAAGAATTGAATAGCAGCCGTTTATGCAATCAAAACACACAATCATAAACATTAAAATCATAAGATACATGAATATTCAAGAGAAAATCAGATTGCAAATAAACTCAAAAAGATCTCACAGTGTTCTTCACCATGGCTTCAAAATATCATTCTACCGAAAAACAAAAGTTTAGCCACATAATGAGAGAAAGAACACAAAAAGAAGAGAAAAATATGAAAAGGATGTTTCTTCCCCCTCTTGGATGTGCTTCTCTGCCTCTTTTTCTTCTTGGACATCCCCCTTCTCGAGCTTGGATCAAGACTTTAAATATCCCCCAACAAAGAATCCAAATTAGCCAAGGAATTAGGGCTCCTAGACTCTCGTGACTTAAAATCCCGTTTTGGGTCGGATAAAGAGCGTTTTGGGCTTCGGTCCCTTATTAATAATTGTATTTAATAATTTTTAGATTAATTTAGGCTTTTGAATCACTCGATTTGGACATCAGAAGCTCAAGTTATGGCCTTTTAAAGATTCCATGTTTGTGCAGAATTCTAATCCAATTAGGATTTGGCCCAACTTTTCGGCCCTAACTTGAAGCAATGTTTGGAGGCCTAAACGAACTCGGATTTGGACAAATCATACTATTATGGAAAGCCCAAGAAGTCCTATACAAAATATCTGAAGACCTTATTCATGTTATTGAAATCTAACATGTTAAAAAATCTGTAAGAAGCCCAAAAGGTCAAAATATTAAAAAGCTGAAATTTTGTAAGTAAAAGCCCAATTTATTCTAACCTATCCAAAATTGCCTTAACCATAAAAATAAGTATAAATCAACACAATAAGGCATAAAGATCACCTAAGAGACCATATGTAAGGGAAATAAATATATGGAATTATGCACTCATCAACACAATATACTCATCTCACACTGTCACGCTCTAATATCTTAGTAGCCATTGAAGGAACGAGCCTCGTTTAATTCCCCAAGGCCAAAAAGACAATGAGGAGGAAAAGGGATGTATTCTTCTAATTCCAAAATACTTAAGGCTATTCCACTAACAAATGCCAAGACTTGAAGAATCAAATAAAGGCACTAGTTAGGGACGGGGAACTGGTATAATTTGTGGACACAAGAGCCTAGAGGAAAGAACATACTAATTGCCATGGAGGCCAAGCAAAGAGGGCACAAGAGGTCCTTTTGAGAAATCCAAGAAACTTGTTTCATCACTTGAAGTTCAAAAGCTCAGAAAGGAATTTAGACTCTATATGCTTTATCTTAAGAAAGTGTCATAGACAGGATTAATGTATATATGTCATTTAGTGATGCATGAATAAAATAAATTTCATCTTGTGATAGTTCCATTTTGTGTATTTTGTTCTTCAGGACTATGAACACATTGAAATAGGGGAAAAACTCTAGTAAACAAATTAAGCCTATAACTGAAGTGCAAATCCATGAGAATGGTCCAAAAATTGAAGTGCAAAAGTATGAGAACGGTCTAAAAACAAGAGAGTAAAAATGCGAGAACAGTCTAAAAACTTAAGCGTGAAAGTGTGAGAATGGTTCAAAAATCTGAAGTGCAAAGGTTCGAGAACAATTCAAAAATCTAAAGCACAAATGCGCAAGAATAGTCCAAAAATAGAAGCGCAAAGGTGCAAGAATGGTTCAAAAATTTGAAGCGTGAAGGCGCGAGAATAGTCCAAAAACTAAAGCTCGAAGATGTGAGGATGCTTTAAGAAATCAAAGAAAAACCAAGAATGGCTAGAATGATAAAGGGAAACCTAGAATCAAAGGTGCAGAATGCGTGAAATCAGATTATGGGTTGTAATAACCCGTTAGGGGGTCTAAGCGTTTTCGAGTATTTTATAATGGGCTCAAAATTTTTGCTTTAATTAATTGAAGATTGTTTTATGGAATAAAGTGTAAGTGGAAATAAGAATTTGGTAGCCCATCCAATGGGATTCAAAAATGTGAGAAAAGTTCAAATGAAATGGGCCATGGAGATGTGTTTAGAATTTTAATTATATTATGAATGGATCTAGGTGTTTTATTACTTATTGGCAATTTAATGGCATTTTAAATGTGGGTCTAAGTATTTAAATATTTAATGATAAATTGCTCTGATGGCATAGAAATTGTTGTACCCCAGTAATCGGAAGGAAGAAAAGGCTGAGTATTAAGCAGAGTAAGTTAGTTTCTTCGGAAGGGTCCTTTGAAAGGACCCTTCGAAAATGCATAGAAATGGTCCTTCAGAAGGAAGTTACCGTTACTGAAGAAAACCAATTGTAAACCAACTCCTTCGGAAGGAATGGCATGTGTCCTCGAAGCTCGAGCCCTATAAAAGCCAACTACAGTCCTCAAAAAAGGGATCCAAACATCGGTACATCACTTTCACTTTCCTTCAGAAACTTAGCCTATTTTCTTTTCCGCAAGATTATTTTCCTTCCGTTACTAACTTAAGCATCGGAGGGTCTTCACAGGAGGAATGTCCCGCAGGCCTTCTCACCTTTGTTTGCTATTCGCAGACCCTTCAGAAGTCTAACATCTGTTCCTTCGGAAGACCCACTTGTAGAAGAAAGAGAAGGCACTCTGGAAGATTTATTTAGTTCCTTCGGAAGGAACTCCCCTTGAGCACAGGTCTCTTTGGAAGGAAAGCTATAGAAGCACTCCAAATTAAAAGAACTCCTCTTGTGCATAGGTCTCTTCGAAAGACAACCCTTGAGTCAGCAAGCAAGGTGCATTTGAAGATCAGGAAGCTTGCTTCGGAAGACCCCTTCGGAAGCATTCCTTCTGAAGGAATCCCTTCGGAAGCTCACTTCTACTTTGTGATTGAACTTCAATCGAGTCCTGAGACAATTGGCATCTACAGGCATCCCACTTCTATAAATTCTAATTGTTGTATTTTGGCAACAACAATTTGGCGTCGTATGTGGAAAACTGCAACAAAACTCCAATCTTAACCCGAGATGTCGAGAGGGACAAGATCAACTGGTTTGACAAACTAGCCTAACCCTACACGGAGAAGCACCTGTACCAGGATAGGAGACCCCATCTAGGTACACCCTATGGTACCTGGACTTTTGAAAGATCACCAAGACAACGAGGTATGCTCGGGAAGCATTCCAATGCTAGAAGGATATCAGACTATAGGATTAGGGGGGTATGGAGCATTCAGAGCAAAGGGAAGTACACGTCGGAATAGGGAGACAAGTGGCGAGGTAAGGAAGGCAAGTCCCAACCATGGTACTAGTAAATCAAGAACAACATTCTCTGGGACAGTCCTCAATTCTAAAAGGGAACCCTGCGATGACTTCAGTACCTGCAGCGCCCTCCAGGATAGTTCTGCCCATGGTCCCGCTATTAGATTACGAGCAGCTACAGAAGAACTTTGAAGAGCTAAATCACCGGAACGATGAGATCAGGATGAACAATGAAGAGAGCATGAGAAGGTTACAGGGGATAACTGCTCTTTTACATGAATTGATGCCGAATATTCACATTCCTCACTCAGGGCAACCAGGTGCAGGAGAAGGGCATTGGAGATCCCAAGACCACCGTCAGAGGGCCCCATGGTAAGGGATAAGGATTGGGACCCCCAGGTCTAATGATTGAATCCCAAAAATGGCTAACCGGGTAGGAGATTATAACAGGAGGCCAAGGAAAGCTCCTACGTATGAAGAGACGGAAAAAAGTACCCACTCCAGAGCTCTTTGCCTCCCGTCTCCTTACAGGAATGAAGTGAAAAAAGAAACACTCAAGGCGTCCAACGTCAAACGCCTCATAGAGGAAGTGTTAGAATAGAAGCAAGTGGTGATGACACCGAGGGAAGCACCCACGAAGGGATTCCCACTATCCGAATAACTCTAGAGACAGCTAGTGCAACCAGGGTTCAAGCTACCACAGTTTTCAGTGTATTTAGGTAAGGAGGACACCTGTAACTCTTCATTGCAATGGTAGTGTTGCATGGGTGGAAAGAGGTCACCAGGTGCAGGGCTTTCCCACTTTCGCTAGTACGACAGGCTCAACAGTGATTTACTGAGTTACCGGCCGGGCATATCTGGTCATTTAAGCAGTTGAAGAAAGGATTTCTGGAAGCATTCTTTGCCTATGTCCCAAAGAAGAAAAGTGTCATGTATTTGATGAGCTTGCAGCAAAGGCCGAATGAATCCCTAAAACAATACGTTGAGTGGTTCAGAGTGGCAACACAAGAAGTGAGGGACCTCCCAGTTGGTTTAGTGGCATCAACCTTACTCAATTGTACCACATACGCCCCTATCAGAAGATCTCTAGCCTTTTCCGAGCCAGATTAAATGACTGAGTTATTTGCCTGGGCATAACAGTTCATTGTCCAAATGGAAATTCTAGAAGCATGGGAAGGAAAAAGAAAAAGAAGAACACATGACGCTGGATCAGACAGGGCAGTAAAGGTGCAGAGAACGGAAGTGCCCCCAAAGATGCAGTTCCGAACCTTCACCCCCCTTACTGAGCCAAGAGTTGCCATCCTTTCCTCCATCACACATATTGGGCTCATTAACTTTCCCCCGTACTCTAACCAGCCGATGGGCAGGAACATGGACTCTTTTTGTAAATTTCACAAGTCCCCAGGGCATACTACAGAACAATGTTTCGAGCTACGAAGCCAGATCGAACAGTTAATCAGAGATGGGAAGCTCGACCGATTCATAATGGATAAGCTAAAAAATCAACAAGGCAGGGGAGAAGGATCCAGGAGAGATTATCATAGGAGGCCTCCTCGCCCAAAGAATGATGCCCCAAATAGAAGGGAAAACCAGTCGCCTCAGCAAAGAGAAGGACAGAGGAACAATCAGATGAGGGAAGAATGGCTGCGCTTAACCTTGTGCATTTATTTCAAACAAACACATACAAAATAAACAAAAAAAAGAAACAAGCATGCAGGCACAAGGCGTTTATACTCGCCAGTGTACACGCACTGTAGCACAATTTAATTTTTTGGGAAAGTCTAGGTCGATTCACTGGGAGATCGTTAATAAAATAAAAATAGAGCCACGATATAAATTGGGTTGTCAGGCCAATTCATTTGATTTTAAGTGAACAAAAATGAAGTACTGTAACTGTAAGAAGTCTTGAGTCAAGGCAATGTTCAGTGCCAATTCCATAACTTCCCAAAAGATAGATAGGTACCAAAAACATATGTCTGAATTAATTTGAGGTTTTGATATTAAAATGCATCTCAAGATGATGATAGTTCTTGGTCTAGCAATCTCCATACATGGCATGAGAGATTCTACATTAAGCAACTACCATAAATTAAAATACAGTTAATATGTAGTAATCAGATAACCCATTTGGATTCAGGTATGATAGCATCTCCAGTTTAAGTAACCTCCATACATGGCATGGAGACTCTAAGTTTGGCTTATGCTCCACTCCAAATTCAAAGATTCATTGAACGTGCAATACTCAAATTAAATCAGGTTTCTGGTAATGCATTTGAAGTTCGGCTATCTTGGGAAATCTATGGCATTGGACACTGTCCTCGCCTTGACCCAAGTTTAAGATTAGCCACACATCTCCAAAGAAGAAATTAAAGAGACAGGAATTAAAGTTCTGGAATGTAAATACTGAAATTAAAATTAGAGAAATGTAGATGAACAATGAATTAAAGTTATAGAATGAAAAGAACAGAAAGGAAAACTGCAGAATGTAAGTAAATGAAATGAAGAACACTGGAACAACATGAAGAAACAAAAAACTACTGGAATTTAAGAACAAAAAGAAAGGAATAGAACAGTGTGCTTTTCCCCTTATTCTGGTTAAAATGGCGGATGTGGGCTCTCTTTTGCTGAAGTCGACGATGGATATATATATGTATATATTCTGCAAATGGCCCTGGTCAAAGAAAAAATTACGTCGCATGCCACCACAGTCATATGGGCGTGCTTTGACAAAATCTTCAAAAAGGGATTCCGATGATGGTGCTTGAAACAGCGTTGAACGGTTTGGAGAGGGCACATCCGGATGAGGGGCAAGTCATTCGAATGAGTTTGATCTTCAAGAGTACTTGGACTTCATCCATCCGAATGGGTTGTGAAGCATCCAAATGAATGTTGGCTTTATCGGATTGAGCTTCACGCATGGCTGCCAAGACATTATAATATGTTATAATATTATATATATTATATGATATATTATATGCTTATTTATTATATTATATATATGCTTCACGCATGCACTTATATGATATATATATGTTTTATATTTATATAGGTATTATATTTATATATATTATGATATATTATATTATATTTATATTATTATTATTATTTATTATATATATATTTTATATATTAATTTCTTAAACCTACATGTAACCACAAATTGCATATAAATATTCAATTAAAACTAATTTTAAGATTAAACTAGAGGTATAAATATAATAAAATTTTGACATTTTTGAGCATCAATCACACCCCCCAACTTAAACATTGCTAGTCCCATAGCAATCAGATTTTATATTAGCCAATTTTTATTCACAACATCAACATTAATGTTTAAATTTCAAATTTGAAACCAAAATTTATAAAACAAGAATAAGCTACTCTAACACGCAATTGACCATTCTTTGTCAGATTTTCGTCATGGGACACTCAATCATAGAAAAAGCAATAAAATAAATTAGCTCACCCGCATTACAACCTCTAAACTTTGACTTCAAACCCTCTCAGGTTTACACTCCAAAAAAAAAAATAATCCCTCAATGCTACTCTTTGGGATGCACCGTAATAAGAGCAAATGCAAAACAAATTCAAATCGGTGTCATCCTAAAATGAAAAATGGACTTTAATGAAAGAAGAGGGATTTTGACATAACTTCATGATCAGAATAATGCATCAATGCACAACTTCAGATATTAAACAAAATTTCAACTCTAAAATTCAAATCTCAAGCTTTCATGTGTCATAGGATCTAGAGTGATTGCATATCGGGTTGTAACGGGGTTTAGGGGTAAATGGGTTAACAAAGAAAGGATAAAGGATTCGAAGGAATGTATCTTGGGAAATAATTCTATTTAAGCAGATTCTCATTTTCATTTTTTTTTCTTTCTATTTTTTTAATTTGAATTTGACAAAAAAAATGAGTCAACACAATGAAAGCATACATCTTCTCATCAGCTTTTTATTGAATAGCTGGGAGTTTTTTTTTTTTTTCATCATTTTGTTTTCTTTTTTTTTTTTCAGTACTAAGATAGACTATTTCCCGAACACATTAGGTAGGGCAAGTATTTACACGGTTTAGGATAAAATAAGGGTAATACGAAAAGAAATAATTTAATTGGCTCAATAGGACTAATAAGGGAAAATAATAGAAAAAAAAATTAGGTTAACAGGCTCAAATTTTCAACAAAAGAATTCCACTATCACCTCCTATGACACACTTTCACTCAATCATCAAATTTAGAATTTGAAACTAGTTTAATTCTTTCATTGACATTTTTGGCATTCAAAGCAAAGTAGTGTAATGAAGCTATTGAAAAACATGAGAGGCAAGGAAAAGTGCAACTAGAGTAAATATTTATTCACTCAGAAAGAACATTTAATAGGCTCAATTTCTCACACTAGGTAAACAGTCTCCACTTAAGTTGAGGAATCATGCAGTGCATTAACCAATTAATTACTATTTCAATAGATTTCATATCCGAGACAAATTTCCAATCAAAGAACAATCTATGCATATAGATCACTCATTCTAAATCCTATACATTCATGTGTTCAAATAAGAAATCATCATACTCATGCCTGAATTGCAAACTCAAATTAGCTAACAGCATAAAAATCTAATGCAATAGAATAAACATCAATGAAAGTATATTAATCCTCAAACAGAAAAAATATATACGTATGCAGGATAATTGTAGGAGTAAAAAGGAACAAAAGAATCCCATTTTTTTTTCTTTTTATTATTTTTTAATTTTTTAATTAATTTTTTATTTTTTTTATTTTATTTTTTTTATTTTTAATTGATGTATTCGGATGCTACAGGAAGCTCTCGAATTGATTCTTCATTTTTTCTCTCTTTTTTAATTTTTTTTAAATTTTTTTATTTGATTTTTTTAATTTTTTAAAGGTTTCATTAGAATGTTACATGAATAACGTTTGAATAAATTTATTAATTTTTTTAATTATTTTTTTTATAAATTTATTTATTTATTTTTTTATTTTTGAAGTAATTTATTTGTTACAGGAATAACATTTGGATTGATTTTTGCAGTTTTTATTTTATTTTATTTTTATTATTATTATTTTTACTTTTAAGTGATGCATTTGATCAAAAATATATTTTTTTAATTTGTATTTTTTTTATTTTTTTAATTTATTTATTTATTATTTTTTTATTAAGATCATTCGAATGAGAACAAAATTTATTCGGATGAATTTTAAACAGTAACTCAATTTGTGAAGGATTTATACAGGTTATTCGAATGCAATAGTGCTATCATTCAAATGAATTTCATGCATATTCGAATGAAAATGAGGTCATTCGAATGGTTTTTCTTTTTCTGTACATTTCCTTCTTGCTTTCATTGAGTCATTCGAATGTAACTGCAACTCATTCGAATGACCTCCAAGACATTCGAATGAGTAATCACACATTCGAATGTCAGCCAATTTTTTTTTTTTAATTTCTTTTTTTATATAACACAAATAGAAAAACACACAAACAAATAAAATTAAACACTCAAATTGAGATACTAAAACACAACAGAAATATTTTTTTTCTTTTTATTTATTATTATATAACACAAACAGAAACTCAAATAGAAACAAAAACACAAATAAAAACTTTCATTGGAATGTTTTTATATAACACAAACAGAAAGTCACACAAACAAAATTAAACAGAAACTATATATATTTTTTAATTATTATTATACATTTTTTTTAAAATAACACGACCACACAATTAAACAAAATCAAAATAGAGTCAAGCATGCTCATGAAATAAGGTCGTAATTTTTTTTTTTGCAGAAACTATCGCAAATTCATCCGAATGCTAGTTGAGGCATTCGAATATGAAGGAAATTCATCCGAATGAATTTGACGCTGGGGTTCAATTTTTTTGAAATTTTGTGAATGGCATTCGAATGCAACAGCGCATCATTCAAATGACTGAAAGGATATTCGAATGGCTAAAAGGTTATTCGAATGTGCGCTGAGAGATTTTTAAGAAATGGACGCCTCATTCGAATGTAAGTAAAATTCATTCGAATGAATTTTAAACAGTAATTTCATTTGTGAAGAGATTTAGCTGGCCATTCGAATGCAACAGTGTTGACATTTTAATGAATTTCATGGACATTCGAATAACTTTGAGGACATTCGAATGGTTTTGGAAAAATGCGCACTGAGTACTTATAAGCCATTTGAATGTGCTAGAGTTCATTCGAATGCTGCAGAGCTCAATTTTTTTTTTTTTTCCAAAAGAATTAGAACTACTGAAGCCTAATTAACAAAGTCACATAATACTAAGAAAAATAAACACATCAAATACCAGCAAATATTTTTTTTTTATCAAAAATAAATCAAACAAACAACCACAATTAAGCATGAATCAATTATACCTCACCCGCCAACTTGGATTGGGTATTGTTCTTAAACACAATAACACATAAAAATTAGGAATACTTGAATGGTGAAATATGATTAGACACAATAAAAAGTTGAGATTAGGAGTACCTGGTGTCTTCAATGCAGAAAAGATCCATATGCTCATTGTGGATGTCAAAAATTGAACTAAAAAAAAGAAGTATAAACTAGTGAATGTTAAAGAGGAATGCCAAACTTACAAAAAACATAATTTCTAACAAAAAAAAAAAAAAAAAACACATTCAAAATCAAAAACAACTACATGAAGGCAGAACTAATAGCCTTTTATTCTTATTATTTTTTCCTATTGCTTTTTCCTCTTTTTCCAGTTAAGGATCAAATAAGTGGTTGCACTTTGAATCACATCAATGATTACATGCTTTAAACCACTTAGAACATTATTTTCAAAATGAATCAACTGGATTTTTCTTATAAAAGCACGACCATCTTTTGAAAATGTTTCATTCAGAGGTGTTGGATCTATTACATCAGAATGTGGCATATCAATTTGCACAAACACCTCACACATGTCTGGTTTAATTTGATCCCTTACATAAACCAACCTAAAGGACAAAAAGTTAGGCTCAAATGTGGATAGACCTATGTCATCTTGACATTTCAACTTCTGGATCTTATCCTCATCCTCCTCCCAGACTTCTTCTTCTAAAATGGTATCACTGGACGAAAGTTCCTCCCAAACACATTGACCTATAGAATCTTGATTAGCTTGGGTTGGAAACTCACCCGGATCACTCATGCTCAAGATCTCTGTCAACAAGGTCAATTGTTCTAAAATGTCACTTGTGGCCCTAATGGTTTGTTCTTGAAGTTCATCCATTTGCTCAAAAACTTTTTGACCTTCCATGAACTCCTGAAGGGTATCCTCTAAAGATTTCTCATATGGAGACTGATAAACATCGGATGCAAACCCTTGCTCTAATTCAAATTGGTGAGGTGATGGAGGAAAAAGTTCATGAGATTGGAACACAGAGTCATTGTTCTTTGGATGATTCAAATGGTTAAAAGGAAACCTGTCCTCACTGTAGTGTGTCTGAAAATCAGATGGTTTCCTATTCAAAAATTTCTTGAGAACAGGTATGGTAGGACAATCATTTGTTTGATGATTTGAAGACTCGCACACCAAACACCTAACCTCACTTAAATTTTGAAAATTCTGAAACTCTAACCACTCCACCTTCCTAGTTAAATAATCCAATGTCGCATTAGGGTCGTCATTAAAATCATGGGGAACAATAGGAAGTGTGGTGTAGGGTGGAGTTGGTTGCCTAGGAAGGTTTGGGTAATCCTCAAAGGGTCTAGAAACAGTTTGCTCAATGGGATCATGATAACCAAAAGAATTTCCAAACACAGACATGTAATCTAAATACTAAGACATGATGGAATCTGAACATGAAAATGCAAATAAGAATTCTAATAATGAATCTTACCTAACCTATGTCTCATGTATTAATAACACAATAACAGAATTAATAGAAACTAAGTTACTGTATTTTTTTTTTCGCAGCACTAATTCCATAACCGATCTCCCCGGAAACGATGCCAAAGTTGGCTGCGCTTAACCTTGTGCATTTATTTCAAACAAACACATACAAAATAAACAAAAAAAAAAAAAAAAAAACAAACATGCAGGCACAAGGCGTTTATACTCGCCAGTGTACGAGTATGCACTGTAGCACAATTTAATTTTCTGGGAAAGTCCAAGTCGATTCACTGGGAGATCGTTAATAAAATGAAAATAGAGCCACGATATAAATTGGGTTGTCAGGCCAATTCATTTGATTTTAAGTGAACAAAATGAAGTACTGTAACTGTATGAAGTCTTGAGTCAAGACAATGTTCAGTGCCAATTCCATAACTTCCCAACAGATAGATAGGTACCAAAAACATATGTCTGAATTAATTTGAGGTTTTGATATTAAAATGCATCTCAAGATGATGATAGTTCTTGGTCTAGCAATCTCCATACATGGCATGAGAGATTCTACATTAAGCAACTACCATAAATTAAAATACAGTTAATATGCAATAATCAGATAACCCATTTGGATTCGGGTATGATAGCATCTCCAGTTTAAGTAACCTCCATACATGGCATGGAGACTCTAAGTTTGGCTTATGCTCCACTCCAAATTCAAAGATTCAATGAAGGCGCAATACTCAAATTAAATCAGGTTTCTGGTAATGCATTTGAAGTTCGGCTATCTTGGGAAATCTATGGCATTGGACATTGTCCTCGCCTTGGCCCAAGTTTAAGCTTAGCCACACATCTCCAAAGAAGAAATTAAAGAGACGTGAATTAAAGTTCTGGAATGTAAATACTGAAATTGAAATTAGAGAAATGTAGATGAACAATGAATTAAAGTTACAGAATGAAAAGAACAGAAAGGAAAACTGCAGAATGTAAGTAAATGAAATGAAGAACACTGGAACAACATGAAGAAACAAAAAACTACTGAAATTTAAGAAGAAAAAGAAAGGAATAGAACAATGTGCTTTTCCCCTTATTCTGGTTAAAATGGCGGATGTGGGCTCTCTTTTGCTGAAGTCGACGATGGATATATATATGTATATATTCTGCAAATGGCCCTGGTCAAAGAAGAAATTACGTCACATTCCACCACGATCATTTGGGCGTGCTCTGACAAAATCTTCAAAAAGGGATTCCGATAATGGTGCTTGAAACAGTGTTGAACGGTTTGGAAAGGGCACATCTGGATGAGGGACGAGTCATTTGAATGAGTTTGATCTTCAATAGTACTTGGACTTCATCCATCCGAATGGGTTGTGAAGCATCCAAATGAATGTTGGCTTTATCGGATTGAGCTTCACGCATGGCTGCCAAGACATTATAATATGTTATAATATTATTTATATTATATGATATATTATATGCTTATTTATTATATTATATATATGCTTCACGCATGCACTTATATGATATATA
Organism: Diospyros lotus; assembly: GCF_014633365.1. Classification (NCBI taxonomy): domain Eukaryota; kingdom Viridiplantae; phylum Streptophyta; class Magnoliopsida; order Ericales; family Ebenaceae; genus Diospyros; species Diospyros lotus. The sequence continues at coordinate 22,665,397 of NC_068345.1, forward strand.
TATGTTTTATATTTATATATATTATGATATATTATATTATATTTATTTTATTATTATTATTTATTATATATATTTTTATATATTAATTTTTTAAACCTACATGTAACCACAAATTGCATATAAATATTCAATTAAAACTAATTTTAAGATTAAACTAGGGGTATAAATATAATAAAATTTTGACATTTTTGAGCATCAATCAAAGAAGCAGGGCCAAGTGTTGGAGAAAATAACAACAAGCCTATCATGGAAAGGATACATGTGATCTCAGGTGGAGAAAACTTGGCAGATGACTCATTTTCTACTAGAAAGGCATATGCACATCAGGCGCTGCATGTGGACTCAGTGGCAAAGGTTCAAGAAGACGAAGATCCTATCATTTTCGCGCTTGAGGACCAAGGGGATGTGTTACTCCCTCACGATGATCCATTAGGTATCTCGATCGTAATTGCCAAGCACCCCATCAAGAGAATATTAGTGGATAGTGGAAGCTCTATTAATCTATTATATTGGTATTGCTTTCAGAAGATTCACATAGCCCATGATCGACTGAAATCAGTCACTTCCCCTCCGTACAGCTTCACGGCAGAGGCGGTGCTAGTGGTTGGATCAGTTTAGTTGCCCATCACGCTCAGGGACTATCCTCAAGTGATCACCTGACAGGTTAACTTTATAGTGGTTAAGACTTTCTTCCCTGCCTACAACGTGATCCTGGGACATTCCCTCATCAATGCTATGAGAGCCACCATTTCTCTCGGGTATTTGGTGATGAAATTCCCCATGCCACAGGGGGTAGGCTAGGTAAGGGGCAATCAGAAACAAGCCTGAGTCTACTATGTGAGCTCCACAAAAGGCACCAAAGGGAAGGAAAAGACAATGACTGAGGAGACCTTAATGATCAATGAGCAAACTCTTGAAGCTAACAAGCCTCAACTAGTCGACTCGCTTGAAGCCATACCTCTAAACCCTGACGATGGTGACAGACAAGTGCATATGGGGAGCCAGTTAGAAAGTTTAGAAAAAGAGGAGGTCATCAGATGCTTGCAGTCTTATGCGAATGTATTCGCTTGGATGCCCATTGACATGCCTGGAATTGATCTAAAGATTATATCCCACTAGTTGAATGTTTGCCCGAAGGCCCGGCCAGTCAAATTGAAGGAAAAACACATCGCCCCAAAGAGATTGAGGCATCTAGAAGAAGAGGTAGATAAACTCCTTAAGGTAGGATTCATCAGGGAAGTCCAATATCCCAAATGGCTAGCGAATGTTGTGATCGTACCTAAGGCCAATGGGAAATGGTGAGTATGCATCGATTTTACCAACTTGAAGAAGGCTTACCCAAAAGACTCCTACCTACTCCCTCAAATAGACAGGATGGTGGGCGATACCTTCGGATATGCTGTGCTGAGCTTCTAAGATGCCTTCTCGGGTTACCACCAGATCAATATGAATCCACCCGACGATGAAAAAATAGCCTTCATCATAGACAAATGGGACGTACTGTTACCAGGTAATGCCCTTTGGCTTAAAGAACTCAGGGGCCACCTATTAGAGGATGGTCAATAAGGTATTCAAAGACTTGATGGGAGAGGTAATGGAAGCTTATGTGGATGACATGATAGTAAAAAGCAAGCAGAGCGAGTCGCACGCCAGACAGCTTGAGAAAGTTTTTGCTGTGTTTAGGAAAAATAATATGCGTTTGAATCTAGAGAAGTGCGCGTTCGGGGTGAAGTCAGGAAAATTCCTAAGATACATGATTACTCACAGAGGGATAGAGGCTAACCCTAAAAAGGTGCAATAAGTAATTGACATGTAGTCCCCCTCCTCAGTAAAGGAGGTTTAAAGGTTAACCAGTCGTCTGAGGGCATTGGGCAGATTTCTCTTGAAATATTCTGAACGTAGCCTCCCTTTCTACAAGGCCTTGAAGGGGGGTAAAAGTTTTCAGTGGAATCCTGAGTGCAAGAAGGCCTTCCAAGAATTGAAAGAGTACCTCAAGGAGATTCCCCTATTGACCCGACCAGAAACTAGGAAAAGCTGTGCTTATATTTAGGAGTTAGTCATCAAGCCATAAGCGTAGTTCTCGTTAGGCAAGTAGGTTAGATTGACAGCCCAGTCTATTATGTGAGTAGAGCATTGCAGGGAGCAGAGCAGCGGTACCCCTACGCTAAAAAAATAGCTTTGGCGCTAGTGACATCAATGAGGAAATTAAGACCCTACTTTTAGGCCTATGTCGTGGCAGTGTTAACTGACCAGCCATTGAGATAGATTCTACAGAAGCTCGAATGTTTAGGAAGACTAACCAAATGGGCGGTTGAACTTAGTGAGTATGATATCAGCTTCAAGTCTTGAAGAGCAATAAAGGGGCAGGCGTTGGCGGACTTTATAGTGGAATGCACTCACTCGCCAACAGCAAAAGAAGCTCATGGGAAAGAATGGATGTTACTTGTGAACAGGGCGTCCAATGCCAAAGGGAGTGGAGCAGGGGTAGTATTAATTTCTCCCGAGAAGGAAGTGTTGGAATACTCTCTATGCTTCACCTTCCCCAGCTCAAACAATGCAGCAGAATACGAGGCTTTATTGGCTAGGATAAAATTTACAGAGAAATTAGAGGTAAAAAGCCTGATAGCCCACAGTGATTCCTAGTGGTAGTGCAACAGTTTCAAGGAACTTTCGAAGTACGAGAGCCGGTCTTGGCCCGTTATCTGCAAAAGGTAAAGGAACTCGCCCATAGGTTTGAGCACTTTGAACTTATCCAGATCAATAGGTCCCTCAACCACCATGCTAATGCGTTGTCCAAATTAGCCTTCGCAAGGGACACCCCGGGCCAGTTGATTCACATGGAGATCTTGCAACAACCAAGCCTAGAAGAAAATGAAGGGGATGTGCACTACATAGCCACGTTTGATGACTAGAGGATGCCTATGCTTAAGTACCTACTTCATCAAGAACTTCCAACAGTGCCTTCGTAGCCAAGAGGTTAAAGACCAGTGCAGCCCGCTTTATTGTTATTGGCTAGGAGCTATACAAGAGGGGGTATTCCATGCCATTGCTCAAATGTTTGGGGCCCCTAGAGGAAGAACAAGCCCTGGAAGGAGTGCATGAAGGGGACTGTGGAGAACATCTCGGAAGGAGAGCATTGGCCTAAAAGATCCTACAGGCTGGTTTCTTTTGGCCCACTCTGAGGCAAGATGCAACTTGAAAAGTGCGAACATGCGATTGATGCCAGAAGCATGCCCCTTTGACAGCACGACCCCCTTCATCAATCCAATCAATATTCCAGCTATCACCGTTTGCGCAGTGGAGGTTAGACATTTTGGAACCGTTTCCAATGGCGTCAGCACAAAGAAAATTCTTATTGGTGGCCATTGATTACTTTACAAAGTGGGTCGAGGCCGAACCTTTAGCAACCATAATCGAGAAGAAGGTGGAAGGGATGGTGTTGAAAGATATAATTTGTCGCTTCAGCGTTCCTTGTATACTCAACATAGACCATGGAACACAGTTCGATTCAGACACATTCATAGCTTTTTGTCAGAGATAGGGAATCAGTTTGAGAATGGCATCAGTGGCATACCCCTAAGCCAATGGGCAGGCAAAGGCAAGCAATAAAATAATCTTGCACGAGTGATGGGTGTCAAATCCAGCAAATAATAAATTCTTGCTCTTAAAAATATGAATTGTGATAGTGATGAGGAATGTCGTATCCACAGGGATTGGTTAGATCTATTCCTTTGAAAAATTAGAATAAATAGAAGAAACGATTGGGGGGTTTGTATTTTGAAATTTAAATAATTAAAAATAAAATATTATTCTAAATTAATAAGACAAATTGTAATGTAACAAAATTAAAGTAATCAATAGAAATGCTTCCGGTAGAAGGGATTGATCCACCAATGGTTATAACACTGATCATTGATGCCAATGTCACTAATTTTCCTTGAATACTTGACCTTAGAAAGAACAACAAGCTCTGTTCATTCAATGTTTCCCATACTTCTTAATTAATTAAAACAAGCTCTTCAATTAACCCTTACCTTCAAACAACCCTAGAATAAGCTCTCTAGAATTTAATTCAATGGCAGCATTAAACTTTGTGGAAATAAGACCAAATTTGAACAATAAACATACAAGCTCAGTTTATTTAATTCAACACATGTACTCCCTAGGAATTGAATGAAAACTCATTCATAATCATCAACCCTAGTTGCTACTTATGCAAGAAAGACCAAACAATTACGGATTTGGTATTCAAGCTAGCAATAGATCATGCTTCAAGAATTGAATAGCGGCCGTCTATGCAATCAAAACACACAATCATAAACATTAAAATCAGAAGATACATAAATATTCAAGAGAAAATCAGATTGCAAATAAAATCAAAAAGATCTCACAGTGTTCTTCACCATGGCTTCAAAATATCCTTCTACCGAAAAATCAAAGTTTAGCCACACAATGAGAGAAAGAACACAAAAAGAAGAGAAAAATATGAAAAGGATGCTTCTTCCTCCTCTTGGATGTGCTTCTCTACCTCCTTTTCTTCCTGGATGTCCCCCCTCTCGAGCTTGGATCAAGACTTTAAATATCCCCCAACAAAGAATCCAAATCAGCCAAGGAATTAGGGCTCCTAGACTCCCATAACTTAAAATCCCATTTTGGGTCCGACAAAGAGCGTTTTGGGCTTCATCCCATGCTTAATAATTGTAGTTCATAATGTTTAGATTAATTTAAGCTTTTGAATCACTCGATTTGGGCTTCAGAAGCTCAAGTTATGGCCTTTTAAAGATTCCATGTTTGTGTAGAATTCTAATCCAATTAGGATTTGGCCCAACTTTTCGGCCCTAACTTCAAGCAATATTTGGAGGCCCAAACGAACTAGGATTTGGACAAATAATACCATTCTGGAAAGAAAAAGAAGTCCTCTACAAAATCTATGAAGACATTATTCATGTTCATGAATTCTAACATGTTCAAAAATCTACAAGAAGCCCAAAAGGTTAAAATATTAAAAAGCTGAAATTTTGTAAGTAAAAGCCCAATTTATTCTAACCTATCCAAAATTGCCTTAACCATAAAAATAAGTATAAATCAACACAATAAGGCATAAAGCTCACCCAAGAGACCATATATAAGGGAAATAAATATATGGAATTATGCACTTATCAAATTCCCCCATACTTAGCTTTTGCTTGCCCTCAAGCAAGACTACGAGACATGACACAATCACATTAATTCCCCCAATGACACCAAAAATATCACATATCATAATCAAAGACAACCCAAAGAATCAAACACTATAACATTTCATGAACTAAAACACTCAACATACTCAAACTAAAATAAACAAGAGATTTTCATTCAAAAAGCAATCAACAAGTATGGTAGACCCTCACACGTCACTCATAATTCACTCAAGTGTTTAAGGGTTGGAAAAATTCACTTAATGTTCAATTCATGCTCAATTACTACCATAAACTTGCTTGTTCATCCAATCTTTGTTGCTGATGTCACATGCCGTACACAAATCCAATGGTCTTTAATAAGGTTGTAATGGGGCTAAGGTAAAGGTAGGATATAAAAGGGAAAAAGGTTAAGACCTAAGAAACTAATAGAGCATTTAGAAACAAGCTAGGTTAATTAGGCATGAAGGACCCAACACCTCAACCAATAATCAAACACTCTTCGTTTCTTCCTTCCTTATTCATTTCTTTAAAAAATCATATATTATGTCCTTGCACCTTTTTTTTTTCTTTTCTTTCCTTTTTTTTTTTCTCTTTTTTTTTCAACATATATTTTTTTCTCTAAGCATTACTTGGCTTTTGACACGAATGTCGACATTTGTGATGAAGACACCCGGTTACTCCCCTAAATAATTGCTTAGGGTGCATATGTCTACTCATATTTTGAACCACCGTTTGACATGAAGGATGATGCAGGAGCATATTGTCAACCCCCAATTACTAATAAGTAGCTCAAAACATAGGAGTAGATAAATAGCAATAATTTTTTTTTTTTTTGCTACAAGGACATAATATCATAAGCATTCCCCAAATACATTCCACTTCATTAATAATATAGCCATAACAAATCAACAATAGCATCTCCACACTCATTCAATTCATAGTCCTTTTCAAAACCCATCGAAGAATTTCAAATGCTCTACTAGTCCAAAGGTGGGTAAACAAAATAAGGATAACAAATGAAAATGGTTTACGACTTATTAACAAGGGTTGTTGAACAAAGAAAAGGACAATAAGCTCAAAATAGGTATACTAAAGTCAATTTTGTAATGTTGGCTTTTTAAGTCAAGTGGTTATAAATCCTATATGCCATTTTCATCTTTATGCATGCACATGAATCTGCAACTTTGACTAGTATTAAAAGCAAGTTTTATAGCAATCTTACATGAATGAACATCACTCCAAAAGAAAACACAAGATTGCCATGTATGTTTCAATCTCAAAGGCTCAAAGGCTCACCCAATAATGGTTTTTTGGTCTACGAACACAAGTTAATACTCTTCAAAATCAAACTCAAGTCAATTCTAGCCTAAGTATGCAAGTATTTTGCTCAATCATGTTATAACATTCTCACCTCAAGTCAATCTAAGTTTATAACATGTGAATCCTTGAATATCATTGGGAAAACATCCTAGACATCCTAAAAACAAATAATAATAAAAATAATAAAAAAAAAATAACATGTTCAAAATGCACTCTCTAAACTCTTTAAATGCAATCACTCCCCCACACTTAAAACTTACACTGTCCCCAATGTAAGGCTAAATGCAAGAAATGGCACATAAAAACAAAATGCATATGAAAAGAAAAGGAAAAGGGATAGAGAAAGAAAATTTGATCATCTTGGGTTGCCTCCCAAGCAGCGCCTTTGTTTAACGTCTTTAGCTCAACATTGCCACTTCTCAATTAGTTTAAGTTGGATCTCTCAATTTCACTTCATCCGCAGTTTGCTCCTGAAAACCTTCATGAAATGGCTTAAGCCTATGCCCATTGACCTTGAACACCTTATTAGTTCCTAGGCTTCGTACCTCAACTGCACCATAAGAACATATGTTAGTAACTTCAAAAAGACCGATCCAATGAGAACGTAACTTACCTGACATTAATTTGAGTCTTAAATTGTAAAGTAAAACTTTTTGTCCAAACACAAATTGCTTTCTAGCAACCATTCTGTCTTGAAATGCCTTTGTCTTGTCCTTTTTCTTATCCTTTGTCCTTACCTTCGTCTTGCCCTCATGTCTTAACTCAAAAGTCTCCTGTACAAAAACATTAACCACATCAATAGAAAATGCAGATTGAAAATCATTAGGGTACCTCATGTTATCAAATATATTAAATTTCACAATCTTCCTATCGAACTCCATGGTAAGGGCACCATCATGAACATCAATCTTTGTCCTTGTTGTTTTTAGAAATGGTCTCCCTAATAAGATTGGTGCTAGATTAAATGAGTCATCTTCTTCCATGTTAAGCACATAAAAATCAACAAGAAAAACCAATTCATTAACTTGCACTAAAACATCCTCAATAACTCCCTCAGGATACACATTAGATCTATCAGCAAGTTGAATAGTCACACCTATTTCTTTCAATGGACCAATATTCAAAGATGAATAAATAGAAAGAGGCATGACATTTATTGAAGCTCCTAGATCTAACATTGCTTTCTCAATCTTGACATTACCTACTTTGCAAGGGATAGTGAACATACCTAGGTCCTTGCATTTGGGAGGTAATTTATTTTGAAGGATGGCTGAAACATTCTCTCCCATACTTACCTTCTCATTACCTTTCAACTTCCTCTTGTTGGTGCACAATTCCTTGAGAAATTTTACATACCTTGGGACTTGCTTAATGGCATCCAATAAAAGAATGTTCACTTCTACCTTTTGAAAAATCTCCAAGATATCTTTCTCTTGATCTTCCTTTTTAGATTTAAATAACCTGCTAGGAAAAGGAAGAGGATGAGGTTTATCAGAATTATGCCCAATTGTTTGAGAGATTACCTTAGAAGAGATTATCGCCTCATTTTTTGCTTGATTTTTTTGAGTCTTCTTAGCCAATTCTATAGGTTTCTGAACAGGGATGTCAAATTCTTTTCCACTTCGCAACGTAATGGCACTTACATTTTCTCGAGGATTTACAACTGTTTGGGAAGGAAATTTCCCAGAACCTTGAGCTTCAAGCCTGCTCACTAATGTTGCTAGTTGACTAATTTGATTCTCTAATTGCTTGATGCTTGTTCTTGTCTCCTGTTGAAATTGTTGTGTGTTAGTTGCAAGTGATTTAACAATTTCTTCTAAAGACATACCTGAACTTGAAGAAGTTTGTTGTGGTGGAATATGTGGTCTAGGCTGGTAATATTGGAATTGTGGTCTTGTTCCATAACTGAAGTTGGGATGATCCCTCCACCCTGGATTGTAAGTATTTGAATATGGATCGTATTTCATTTGTGGTGGGCCTGGGAATCCTCCAACTGCATTGACATGCTCTAAAGAATCTTCTTGAAGTGTAGGGAACATATCCGTTGGATGAGCTACAACACAAATTCCACAAGCTTTGACTTGTTGCAAATTTTCTACAGCCAATTGTTGAACAAGAGAAGTTAGATTGGATATTTGATTTTCAAGGGAAGATATACTTACCTCATTCACCCTTCTCAAAGGGGTGTCTTGTCTAAATCCAAACTGTTGTGAGCTAGCATCCATGATGAAAATCAAATCTTTAGCGGCATTAGGGGTTTTATTCACTATAGCATCTCCACTAGCTGCATCCATCATTTTCCTCTCCATAGGTAGTAGCCCTTCAGAGAAATACTGAATGAGAAGCTGTTCAGAAATTTCATGTTGAGGATAGCTGGCACACAATTTTTTAAATCTTTCCCAATACTTGTGAAGGGTTTCTGTATCTTTCTGCCTTATTACACATATCTCCCTTCTGATGCTAGCAGCTCGTGAAGCAGGGAAAAATTTATCAAGAGACAATCTGACCATCCCTGTCCATGTAGTTATAGAACCTAGAGGTAAGTAAAACAACCAATCCTTTGCTACATCAACCAGTGAGAATGGAAAAGCACGCAATTTGATTTGTTCTTCAGTCATTCCATGTGGTTTCAGGCTTGAACACACCACGTGGAATTCTTTCAAATGCTTATGAGGATCTTCACCTGCAAGACCACGAAAAGTAGGCAACAAATGTATGAGTCTTGATTTTAACTCAAAAGCAGCATCTAAATTAGGGTACTCAATACATAAAGATTGTTGGTTCAAATTAGGAGCAGCCAACTCTAATGTCCTGTTATTAATGGCCATGACTTCCTCTTCTTCTGAATCCCTAGATGGACTAGAAAGAGTGTTCGAAGCTATATTGATGCCTGATGCTATTCCCGAAGCCTGTTCTGTTGAAACTTGCTTAGCTTCTCTTCTCAACCTATGGATAGTTCTATCAATTTCCAAGTCAAATTTTAATTCTCCTTGATGACAAGATCTGATCATAAACTTGAAAACACATAAGGCTCACAAACAAACAAAACAAAAAAAGGAATTCACTAAAGAATAAAAAATAAAAAGAATAAATCTACTTGACACCAATTCCCAGCAACGACGCCAAAAATTTGATGGGTGTCAAATCCAACAAATAATAAATTCTTGCTCTTAAAAATATGAATTGTGATAGTGATGAGCAAGGTCATATCCATAAGGATTGGTTAGATCTATTCCTTTGAAAAATTAGAATAAATAGAAGAAATGATTGGGGGGTTTGTATTTTGAAATTTAAACAATTAAAAATAAAATATTATTGTAAACTAATAAGACAAATCATAATGTAACAAAATTAAAGTAATCAATAGAAACGCTTCCAGTAGAAGTGATTGATCCACCAATGGTTATAACACTGATCATTGATGCCAAAGTCACTAATTTTCCTTGAATACTTGACCTTAGAAAGAACAACAAGCTCTGTTCATTCAATGTTTTCCATACTTCTTAATTAATTAAAACAAGCTCTTCAATTAATCCTTACCTTCAAAAAACCCTAGAAAAAGCTCTCTAGAATTTAATTCAATGGCAGCATTAAACTTTGTGGAAACAAGACCAAATCTGAACAATAAACACACAAGCTCAGTTTATTTAATTCAACACATGTACTCCCTAGGAATTGAAGGAAAACTTATCCATAATCATCAACCCTAGTTGCTACTTATGCAAGAAAGACCAAACAATTACGGATTTGGTATTCAAGCTAGCAATAGATCATGCATCAAGAATGATGTTCTACCCTTGTGTTTAGTTTTGATGATGAAAAACAATACCTTGTTTTATCCTTAAGTCATAAGTCAAGTCTATGGTTTTCAACAAAAATCAATTTCAAATGCTTTGTTAAAATGAAAACCAAAAAGATTTATCATTTTCTATATTAGTTGGAGATTTGCAAAGTCAAGTATTTAGTCTTAAAAGAATATCCTAAAATGATTTTCAAATTAGCTTTGAAGTCGTTGGTCAACATAGAGCTAAAATTGTTCTAAGGCAAAAGACCATCTTTAACATATATGTGTTTGATTAAAATCCAATCTTAAGTATGAAAAATCATTTATGTTAATCTCATACTTCAAAATAAGCTTTCATATTTTGAAACATGCATGAAAGGTTTTGACTTGAAACTTAATCATATGAAAAATCCTTTAGTTCATGCATCATATCTTGAAACTCATTTTGATAACGTTTCAATATTTTTTTGAAGTCTGGAAGACTAGCACCTTATAAGGAGACATATATGAAAATGTTTCCTTTTTAGAAAACTAACTCCCGATAATTCAATAGCTAACATTCATTAGTGATAAAATGATTTTTAACGAATTTTTCAAGAAATAGAAAGTGTATATCTTGGAGGTGGTAAAATTCCAAAATCCTAAGTTCCTACTAAAATCCAAATTCTACTTTTTTATTCTTATGGATTTTGATTTTTTAGATATTTTTATTGAATACAAATGGGGGGTACTTTCTTATTTACATTTATGTATTAAAGTAAATGGAAGGTAAAATATAAATTAAATAAAATGGAAGGTAAATATGTTGTAATATTTTCAAAATTCATTCTGTTGAAAATCTTCCTCATCTGTCGACTATGCATAAGGATAGTCGACTATGCTTGTTCAGTCTGTCGACTATATCTTGCATCTGTCGACTATTTTTGCATCTGTCGACTATGCTATTTCATCTGTCGACTATGTTTGTACATGATATTCAAAATTTTCTTTGTAATTTTTGATCTGTCGACTATGTAAAAGGATCTGTTGACTATGAGAAGTTTTGGTTGAAAAATAGCCGACTATGCTTTCTCATCTGTCGGCTATGCCTAGTTTTATTTGAAGAAATAGTCGACTAACCCATTTGATCTTTCGACTATGTGTTTCACAGAAACTTACAACGGCTAGTTTTTCAATCTTCAACGGCTAGTTTCTCATTCTCCAACGGTCACAAACGGCTTCATTTCTCTTCAATCTTGTGAGAAGCTTATATATACATATCAAGATGACCAAGAGAAGGCTAATGGACGGGAATGAATTAATTTGAGCTTATTGTTACTCTCGTTTGTATTTACAGTGATTGTGCTTCAATTTTTTTCTCTCTTCAAGGCTTTGATTTTAACTTGTATTAATTCATTCAAGCCTTGTTTTTATTGTGAGAGAACTTGTAACTAAGAGTGCCAACTCTTAGCATCTCGTTTACATTTGTATCACTCTTATTTTCCTAGCTTTGTGCTAGAAGACTTGCTCGTTAAAGCAAGTGGCTGTAATTCCTAGCTAGGTGCTAAAGGGCTTGCTTGTATAAGCAAGAGGTTGTAATTCCTAGTCTTGGACTAGAGGACCTACTTGGTTTAAGTAGGGGGTTTTAGTGGATGGTTTGAAAAATCCTTAGTGAGGAGCTAAGGTAGTGGATTGGGCTTGGTTAAGCCGAACCACTATAAATCCTTGTGTTTTCTTATGCTTGTGTTCTTTGATATATTTATCTTTCCAAGAATTTCATTATTCCTCACTCGGTTCTCATATTTATCTTTGTTCATTTGTCATTTTTATGGTTTACGCTTTAAAACTCTAAAACCTTAATCTGTATCAAAAAGTTATTTATTTTAAGTTCCATCAATTAAGTTTTTAAAATAACCAATTCACCCCCCCTCTTGGTGTGTGCCATAGAACCTACCTGTTCTAACAAAGAATTGAATAGCGGCCGTTTATGCAATCAAAACACACAATCATAAACATTAAAATCAGAAGATACATGAATATTCAAGAGAAAATCAGATTGAAAATAAAATCAAAAAGATCTCACAGTGTTCTTCACCATGGCTTCAAAATATCCTTCTACCGAAAAACCAAAGTTTAACCATACATAATGAAAGAAAGAACATAAAAAGAAGAGAAAAATATGAAAAGGATGTTTCTTCCTCCTCTTGGATGTGCTTCTCTGCCTCTTTTGCTTCCTGGACATCCCCCCTCTCGAGCTTGGATCAAGACTTTAAATATCCCCCAACAAAGAATCCAAATCAGCCCAGGAATTAGGGCTCCAAGACTCCCATAACTTAAAAGCCCATTTTGGGTTGGATAAATAGCGTTTTGGGCTTTGAACCCTCTTAATAATTATAGTTCAGAATTTTTAGATGAATGTAGGCTTTTGAATCACTCGATTTGGACTTTAGAAGCTCAAGTTATGGCCTTTTAAAGATTCTATGTTTGTGCAGAATTCTAATCCAATTAGGATTTGGCCTAGCTTTTCGGCCCTAACTTCAAGCAATATTTGGAGGCCCAAACGAACTCGGATTTGGACAAATAATACCATTCTGGAAAGAACAAGAAGTTCTCTACAAAATCTCTGAAGACATTATTCATGTTCTTGAACTCTAACATGTTTGAAAATCTGCAAGAATCTTGAAAGGTCAAAATATTAAAAAGCCAATTTATTCTAACCTATCCAAAATTGCCTTAACCATAAAAATAAGTATAAATCAACACAATAAGGCATAAATCTCACCCAAGAGACCATATGTAAGGGAAATAAATATATGGAATTATGCACTCATCAATGAGTTGGAGACCCGATTAGAAAAAGCTAAAGGCAGATGGGCCGATGAGCTTCCTAGCATTTTATGGGCCTATCATACGACCAATCATGTATCTAGAGGGGAAACGCCTTTCAGTTTGGTATATGGGACAAATACTCTTATTCTAGTGGAGATAGACCTCATCTCGCCCCGAGTCATGGCTTTCAGCAAAGAGGGGAATTCAGATTGTTTGAAAGAGAGCCTGGACTTGTTAGATGAACTGAGGGAGGAGGCAGCTGTACGACTAGCAGCGTATCGGAGAAGGATTGCCAGCTATTACAATGCGAAGGTTCACCCTCGAACATTTTAGAAGGGAGATTTGGTGCTCAGGAAGACAACAATTACCAACGTTTTCAAGGAAGAAGGGAAGGTCAGATCGAATTGGGAAGGGCCCTATAGGATACTAAAGATGCTGGGGCCCAACACTTGCATATTGGAAACATTGCAAGGAGAGGCAATGGGAAAGACTTAGAATACCATGCACCTCAAGAGGTACTTTCCCGCTCCATCGATTGAGGCGAGGTAGGAGAGATGCGAAGCACAGGACATAGAGATGCATTCGTTACAGAAGGCGCGACCTAGCTCCCCTGAGAGCCATAATTCCCTTTAATTTTTCCATGTAATAATTCCCCATGAATAAAAGAATACACCCCCTGTATTCCCATGGAGTAGGTAAAACTATAAGCCGAACCATGTAAAATCCCATGTGTCTCGAGATTTGTATGTACAATAAAATGTGATCCAGGTACAGCCGCTCAGGTTGGTTCTCCGAAGAAGTTGAGGTCACCTGGTGGTGAAAGGGTGTATATGACCACGGGTCGGATTGGGATTGTCGAATGCTCCGACTCCTATGCCCACAGACTCACCCGGATCCCTCGATTGAGTCAGGTGTTATGCCTTCAAGCTAGACCTGACTCCTTGGTTGATTTGGTGTAACACCCCACTTTTCCAAATACACAACAATGTGAAATACAAGCAGACATCACCTAGGGCGTTATGGAAACCCTTGCCAACGGAAGCACTGGATCGAACCTGAAAGCTTAACCAAAACAAAATAAATGTAGTTTCCACTCACTTTTCCTTTACATGTACAAGAAATGCATACAACTTTCAATAAACCCAAAAGACACAACACATGCCCAAGCTAGAGAATAAACCCTCATCATAGCAGCTTCCCCATATAACATTTAAAGTGCATCATGACCACCACAACAGTACCGCATACCCTGTATACCCATTAATTTATGGTATTACAAAGGTACATCTTACTGTACATGTACATAAGAGCAACCGTAGGATACCCATACACACCTCTTACAACCTTGAGTATCCTAGCTGCTATTACAATACCTCACTTAGTTACAAGGGTACATAATGAAATAAAACCCAAAGCTAGCTGCAAAACCCAAAACTAGCCAAGTACCACATTTTTCCCTTGCTCGAACTGGAACCTAGATTACTTGGCACGTCTGATATACCTGGGATGTTGAATGTCGCAGGGGTATGAAACACCCGAGTTAGATAATAATATCTAAGTGAGTGACTCAGAAAAGGAAAGTACATGCGTGCAAATGCAATAATGCCATTATGAAATCCACCCCTATGGTAGCAATGCCAAGGTGTTGCAATCACCCCCATGGTCATCATAGTCACTCATTAGCTCACCGTAAGAGCACGAGATCACCCATGATGTCCCAACAACTTTGCCACAATCACCACAACAAACATGATATATGACAAAGCAAAAGGAATATGCATAACCAAGGAAAAATATGACATGTAAGCCTCAAAGGCATGATATGCAAGTCAACACCCACACCTAATGAAGCAAAAATGATCGAGATGTAGCAAAAGGATGCAAGAAACACTCACAAACAAAACCAAGAATGATCAAGATGAAGCATGCACAAGAACCACTCACCTTGATCGATTACCTTAAGAAGCATGGTTTACAACGAGTGGGATAGGTTTTCTCGCAATTTTTCTTACTATTTGGCACGAACTTCGAAAAAGACCCCATAAGTCCCTCGAGGCTCATTCTCCCTCATTTCTCCCCCGATTTTCTCTCTTCTTTTTGGAAGCGTTTCCTCTCTCAAACTCCCTTCTTTTTTCTCTTTGCTTGGTGCCCAAAATGAATAACCCCAAAGCCCTTATTTATAGGAAACTCCGGCGAACCAAATCGCACCACATGTCGCGTCATCATTCCATCCATGAGCATCCAATCAAAATGTGCCATGTGTCCCTAGAGATTTGTGCCTCCACATGTTTAATTAGATTTTCAACATTCCCATCATTACATCCCACATGGTTAATTGAATTTTTTACAGTTCCCATCATAAGACTTCAAATCCTATCTCCAAGTGGTCAATGAATGCTTGCCACATGTCCTTAAGGATAAGATTTGGAGACTTTAGCAGACTTGGAGGCTAAGTAAGCTTTTCTTGGCCAATCGCGCGATGCCACATCAGGGGGTCATTATGAATCATCATGTGACCTTATCTTATCTTCCAAGTGGTCAATGGTTGATTGCCATGTGTCCTTGAGGATAAGGTTTGGAGACTTTTGGAGATTAAGCCTTGGATTTCAAAATGATCCAACGATGGATTAAATGTTATTTGAGATTCGCAATCACGACTTAACTATATTGGAATAAGTTTGGAATCCCCAATCATTATTCCCAAATGGTTTAGTTAGCTCAATTCATTATTCCAATGATTTAGCTATAGGTCTCAAGAACTACACCTTGGCCCCAACTTTTTGGGTAATTTCCACTTAAGCCCTTGCAACTTGGTCCCTGAGCCATTTTTAATTGCACTTTTTGGGCCCCAAAAAATGGATAAATTACGCTAATATGCCAAGATTTTTAGGTAAATTACACTTTTACCTGAACTTCAATATTTACGATTTTGCCACTGGCTCAGAAACTGAACCTTTGTCTCAAGGCTTCTATAATCCCTTGAAAGGACCTATTTCCTTAAGTATTAGAACCTAATAATTGTTAGAGTTATGCCCCACAAGCCAATTATATTTACATGTAATTGATCATATTTTTCCATTGTGACTCTTTATCTTCAATCAATTATTATTGTAAGGCATTATGTTTTATTTGTCATTGATGGTTGACTTTATTATTTCCACTCTTGACAAAGTCCATAGATCAAATAGGCTCATGGAATATGGTCGTGCATAGAGATGACGATCATGAAACATATTCCTTATAAGCCTTGATCTTAAATGTTCCTAGTCATAGAGTTATTAGGATTGGATACTAATAACTCGGATAGACTAGCATATATGATGCATGCTCAATTAGGAGAATGTCTTGTTTCATAGACATTGGTGTGTGGACACTAGTGCATATATGTGGGTGCTTATTATAAGAATAAGTACACTGAACTGACCCGCTACAAAATTCCTAATGGTAATTGTTTATTGTCGAATTGGAATTTCTGTGTTGCAATAGTGCAGATTGGTCCTTAGACTTGAGACATCATGGTACTCTTATATTTGATTGGTTACGCTTTGGTTCTTTTTTGGATTCTAATGGAGTCATTAACAAATTATCACTGGGCGTAACCTTATCACATATGAAGGCTTGTGGATGTCGAAATAGAATTCATCACTTATCGATAAGATGAGAAGATGTCCTGTGTATTTCGATGATTTCATGACTGAGGAAATCCTTGGCCAAGGTGAGGTGGAAATCAAAAGGTGTTTTGATTTCACCTATCAAGTCATAAATCTGGAATGGATACATAGTTATTGAATAACTAGGGTTTCGTCATAAAACCATACCCTAAATTCAATCGGGACATAGATTGATGAAAAGATTTTACTGTACGGTAATTGCAATTGAAAAGGTCCGTGTTTTTTTTTTTCATCGTTGGCTAGGTATTCATGGCATGTTGCTAGACGTTATCCATGATATGTAGGGTTTTAGAATTAATTTGATTAATTCTAAAACTATTAATTAAAGAGTTTAATTAAGAAACCCATGAGATGAGTTAATTATGAAGCCCACAAGTTTAATTAAAAAGTTTAATTATTCTATTCAGTTGGGCCTTCATATAGCCCAATAGAATTGGCCCTACATCTAGCCCAATGGTGGACCTAAGGGGTCACACACTTAGATTGAGCCCGTTCCACAATTTAAAAGAGAGATTCGGCCCAATATGATTTTGGGGCCGGGCCTAAATTGTTTAGGGGATTTCCATGGCACAACTAGGCTTTTTAACTCTATAAATATGCCACTTATGAAGTTGGAAAATAAGGAAAAATTCGGATTTCTCATTGGAGGCGCCTAGGGTTTGCTAGCACTACTCGAGACGTCGTGGAAAAGGGTCGATCGTGTGGACCGACTTGGAGGAGTTTGCGCTTGCAACTCTACGGATCAAAGAAGGCAGAATCGAAGCTACACGGTTGGCCGGTTCCTAACAATAATCTCAGACATTACATCATATTTGAGTTTGAAAATCTAGGATGTTACATATGGCGGCTAGGTCTCTCGACAAACTCGAACGCCCGGGAAGAATCCCGAGCCGAATCATCGTTTAAAGCTAGATTCACCGGGGAAAGATAGACTCTTGGAAGGGACTATAGGCGATGAAGTCGGCATATGGTAAGATGAAAAATTCCTCACCGCATGAGGCTTAGGTCGCCCAATTTAGATCTGGTGCATATAACCTAAGGTCGGGTCAGGATTATCGGATGCTCTGACGCCTATACCCGCAGACTCACCTAGATCCCTCGATTAAGTTCGGTGCTATGGCCCCATGCTATACCTGACTCCTTGGTTGATTGGTCGGGCTGTCGAACACCGATAGATTAGATGAATAATGATTCGGATTTGCAATAAGGGTGCAACCCAAAGTCATCTCCCAACGAATCTCAAACGGATCTGTCAAAACAAGACTAAACGGGGGGGGTTGATGAAAAACAGAAAACAAAATAAACAAGAACACAGTAAACCGAGATGCAACCAGTTGCAACCTTTCCTCCCTACCCGGGTATCATCATCCACCATATAAAGAACCTATTTATCTTTAATCCCCAGATCTAAAAAAAATGCTTGACAATCGTCGAAGACTAAATCAAAACAAATATTAGAATCACAGAAGATCTTCTTAATCAATATACAAGTTTCAATTTTTTTAGCACACAGATCTGAAATCGACATGAACAATTGCCCACTAAGTTTATGTTGTTTCTTGCAAACCAATACCCCAATCGAGCCTATTAGTCAAATCTGCCCAAGCATCATGCATGCATTCATACGATCGCATAAAATACATACACACTTGAGAAGAAGCAAATAAACAAAACCATGAGATTAAAGATGAAAATAGATATACAAAAACGTCCAAAGATTCAAACCGGATAAAGAGTATGGCATGCAACCGGTTACAAAATCCTTAGCCGTCCATCTTGACAAGAACAATGGAGAAAAGGAAAATTGGCTACTGTTCACGTGAGAAAAGAATAATCCTCCCCTAATGGCCTCTTAATGTGCTTAAATAGAGCTTGGGGAGGAAACCCTAGGTTACCGAAACTTCACAGCTGATTTCGAATAGGATAACGTGCGTTATGGGCTTTGGCCCCTTCATAAAAATTGTATATCAGGAAGAGTAGATTAATTTGGAATTTTTAATCACTTGATTTGGATATTGGACGCCCAAGTTATGGCCTTTTAAAGATTCAGCTTCTGTGTAGCTTTCCTAATTTGACTCAACTTTTTGGCCCCAACTTTGAAGCGATGTTTGGAGGCCCAAACGAACTCGGATTTGGACAAACAATACCATTACAGAAATCCCAATAAGTCCTCTACAATATATCTGAAGACATCATTCACTTTCTAGGATTATAACTTGGTCAAAAATTTGAAAGAAGCACAGAAGGTCAAATTTGTCAGCACACTTTTGCTTCTTTGTCTCCAATCTCCTTGTTTCCCTTCTTGCCATCAAAATTCCTCTTGACCCAGGAAGCCCAAATCTGTCCAAAATAAAATAAAATAGTGTGAAGCTCAATTCCTATAAAATAAAATAAAACAAAATCAAGATGAATAAAATGACACAACTAACGTGCAAAAAGATTAAATATGAGGGCTAAATAATATGAAAATATGCGCTCTATCATTGATTTGGCGCCTAGCTCTCCTGGCAAACTTTGACACCCGAAAATAATCCCGAATCGGATCACTGGCCAAACCCAGATCCCTTGAGGCAGACTAGACCTCAAAATGTGATGGGCAAGAATGTGAAAGACAGGATTCTGCCTTTAAGGGTTTTGATCACCTCGCTCTATTGTAGCACCTATGGCCATGGACCAGCTTGGGATCATCGGATTCTCCAACGCTTATGCCCATAGACTCACTTAGATCTCTTGATCGAGTCCGGTGCAATGCCCCTGAGCTAGACCTGACTCCTTGGTTGATCTGGCGCCTAGGTTTACCAGCAAACTCGTACGCCCGGGGTGGATCCTGTGTTGAATCTTTGGCTCGATCTAGATTTCTTGGGGCAGACGAACCCAAAGGAAAATGATAGGCACCATCGAAGAAGTGTCCCCACTGCACGAGCCTACCAAGGAAGCAGTAAGGCAATCTTCAATTTAGACCAAAGATGGAGGCTCAATGAATGTTACATGAGTCTCGAGATCATGCCAATGACACAAGACCCATCCTGAGTTTCCCATGGCCAGAGAGCATACAAAAGGAAACGCATACATACACAGACGAAAAGATTAAATCCCTGAGATTAATAAATAAAACTTAAAAGGGCATGAATGTAAATTACATAACTAACGAGCAAATGGAAAAAATGGAATAAGATTGCGCAGCCACAAAAATGAGGCAATTACATGAGGCACGTCGGAACGACTGCAGGAGCTTCATTCATCCAAAAATGAAAAAATAAAATGGAACAACTAAGGAAATATATTAGAAATTCCAGAGAAAATGCTTTGAGATGAAATTGTTGAAATGATCGTTCCTTACAACCCAGCTAAAAAACAATATAAACCATGAAGTTTATACTAATCTTAGGCTGGGGATGATCCGCATGACCTGAACTTTCTCCCGGGAGCAGACTCTGAGAGGTGTCAGCAGCAAGGTCTAAATCTAGGCCCCTCTCGATCATCTGAACGATGCTAGTTAAGCTGGTACCCACTTCACCTTCCTCAAACTTGAGAGCATAAGGGCTCCACGGACCTTCCAAGTTATTGAGGTCATCCTCCAGGGCCTGCCTTATGCATTCCTCAGGTCGAGGATCATTTAGCTTGTACTTCCTTCAGTTAAGTGGGGTTTCGACAGACATAGCATTGTCAAAAGTTACCTTTGAGAAAGAGTCCCCTGGATGCTTGGATTCCATGAAGTTGCGACAGAGGTAGAAGCCAAACTTAAAGAAGCAGTTGGCGTAACTATCCTTACGATGGACACAATCCCTTGAAAGGCGGTATTGTTTTACGACATATCTCGTTGCCTCTTCAATCTCTCGTCGCCTATTCTCTTGTATCTTGTCCATCTCTAGTCGCCAATTCTCTTGCATTTAATCCATCTCTAGTTGAGCACGAGTGGCCATTTGAAGTGACGCTATTACCTTTTCCTCAGCACAAGCCAAGTCACCTTTTAGGTGGGACACCTCCCCCTAGGCCTCCGCTAGCAAGGATACCTTTTCAGCATAGGCCTGGTTCCAAGCCTCCAGCTCCTCCTCTGCCACCTGGCAGTTAAGGGAAAGATCTTGAAGCTAAGCTTGAAGGCTGGTCTTATCCGATTCTAGATGTCGGATCGTCATGTTTAGGACCTTCTCATCCTCTTTCCATCGTGAGTACTTCTGTGTCCAGTCATAAATTTGTGGCTCTTTGCGGGCTAGCCGCGCACAATTCACAGCATTAGTCACTACGACGCCCTGAGCACCCTGTGGAGGGAGAACATGAGAAGGTTTAAATAATAAATAATAATATGATGAATGAAATGCATGAAGGAAATAACTAAGAAAGCTATTGAGAAAAGGAAAATAGTTGGAAAGGCAAGAAAACTTATGATTACAAGGTGGCGTTCCAATTCATCCATGTATTTGAGAGAATTTTGAAAATACCGACCTTCATCGCGCGGGAGAATGGAGTAAAGGATACGGGCACCAACCCCGGGCATGTCAATCGTGTCTGTGTCTAAAACCCTGGGTTGCAAGTCAAAACACTCCCCACGGACCCAATAGTTATTATCCAACTATATGGCCCCCTGACGAGGAACAACTAAGGTAGGCAAGATCGGGGCCAATCCTTTGGTAGTAGACCCCGCCTCCATTTGTAAAACAAAACAATCACCGCGTTGGGGATTGATCACAACACGGCGATACAATCCCCGGCCGCTAGCTTGAACTGCATCGACGGCAGCCTGGTCGTAGCGGGAGGTAGCCTCACCCTCCGGAAAGCCATGGAAACTCGGACCCGCACCGTGCCTGGCTGGCTTGTGTGATGTGTGGTGGGGGGCTCCACTCATGGAAGTAGACACATCCGTCTCGAGCGAAAAAAATGCAGTGGGAAAGTTAGGAAAAGGCTCTACTAATGGGTCCTGAACGTCGAGGCCATCAGCCAATTGAAACGTCGCAGGGTCTGCCTCTGCCTCTTAGCGGTGACTCCTCTTCTTCTTCTGACTGTGATGGCGCGGAGGAGCCATAGTCTCTCATACACCCTCACCCCATTCGGCATTCGGAACCACAGTACTGGGGGTTTCATCTTGGGGGGCGGCACTTAAGCTAGAGTAGCTCCAGGGGTGACCTTTTGATGAGCGGATCTCATTAAATGATGCATGGTTGCAACGAGGAACACACAATGTGGTTAGATACCAAAAAATAACTTGGACACGAAAATTCAAATAAAGCAGGGTTGGTCCAAAAAATGAAGGATTGCAAGCAACTAGGGGTCCACACCCTTAGGAGAAGGCTACTCTTGGAGAGGGATATCCTCTCCTCTCACCGTGACAGCAGGCATTGGGTTAATTGGAGGATATGGACATAGTGCCCTAGGCACTCCACGACGAGATGGCTCGCCACGCTCCGGGATCCAGCCCACCCTTATTAATCTGTCCACGATCAAGAGGTCAAGGAGATGTTTAGGACCACCCCAAGTAATAACACGACGGCTATTCTCATATCGTTCCTTGAGCTCAGAAATGGGCGCACTCAATCTCGATTTCGCTACTCTCGTAGGGTCAGAGCGCCACTTGCGTAGTGCATTCCACACACCATTGTGTAATACCCCGTATCTTCATGAAGTTGCCATGTAATTTAAGTGAATTTAAAATACCGAAAAGTGGGTTTGATAGTAAAATAGATCACCGAATCGATCGAAGGGAGTACCTCGGACCCTAGATAATTAAGAAAAATGGTATAGCATCATCAAGTAATATAAGTTATGATTTTTTGGTGATGAAAGAAATTGGATCGGGAACAGTTTTCGGTACAGCTGTCGACCGGGGCTGAGAAAATCGAATAAACGTAAGAGATGTCCAAAAAGTCAATGGAGCACATCAAGAACTAATATTTTATGTATAAAAGAACCCTTAAGTGATTTCGGGTTGAATCGAGTGGATTTAGGGTCAAAACGATCAATCGGGCCTAAGTGTAATTTATTAATTTTGCCCGAGGGAGGTCAAAATGGTAATTTTTTGAAAGTTTCAAGGGTGAAATGGGAAGTACTAATCTTGAGGGTCTTAGTGATGATGCTGGGAAGATCAGGGGCTTGAGGATAAGGACCAAAATGCAAAAGAAAATCTCAAGAGGGCTAAAATGCAATTTTCAAAAATTTACCAAAACATGGCAGATCTGGCCGCAATTTTTGGCCAGAAAATCCAGAGATTTGGGCAATAAATCTCGTCAGGGCATGGCCAAGGGTAGTTTAGGAGGCGTGTGAGAGAAGACATGGCCGAAAATTGGCCATGTGGGGGTTGATTTTGGCTTATAAATAGCAAAAGGTTTTGGCCGATTTTGAAGCACCAAATCACTCGAGTTTGAGGGCCAATCGAGGGAAGCCAATAAGAGGCTTTTGATCCTTGAGGCAAAAGGAGCATTTCTGGTAAGTTTTGTGAGTTTTTAAGGTGTTTTGAGGGTGATTCGAGGGCTGGTCGGAAAATCGAGGCGGAGCACTGCGTCGTGCCTAAAAATGCTCGATCGGAGGGTTTTCTGGTGTGGTTTCGGCCTAGGGTTGGTGCCATCGTGATCGACTGGAAGAGGGCTTCCAGGAGGTGTGATCGAGGTCGAATTCTGGTCACCAGAGAAGAAAGGGCATGTGCAATAAACGCACGGCTACCACGCGCAGCACCACTCGCCAGCACGTGAAGGCGCGCGTGAGGGTTCAGGTATTTTTCGAATTTTTTTATTATTTTCAAAAATTATTTTATGAATTATTATGTAAAAACATTTGAGAAAATAGTTGCGTAGATAATTATTTTGGATTATTAGTGATAAAAATGGGGAAAAAATAGGAAAATATGAGGAAAATTAAGAAGAAAATTATAATTGATGGATAGATATGATAAATAGGGTGTCTTACAGCTTAAGGTGGAGTGATTCGTGCGAAGTTTGAGGAGGGCATGCAAGTTGAGGTGTATCGCACTTTTCGAGGAATTTGAGTTGCGTCTAAAGGTGAGTGGTTCTACCGAAAAAACTTGTTTGCGGCATGTGAATGGTTTATTGTGAGTGTTCACCCCTATGGCTTGGTTTGTTGTGATGGTTTGTCCAAACGATTATTTACACATGCATTGAATTTCGTACGATAAATTGCATACATTGAAATGTTGATTTTATATGCATGTTATGATTTTCAGCATTGGCATGTTATGTGTTGTCCATGTGGGACGTGAGTTTTTAACCTGTGACGTAGCCCTTGAGTGACAGCACTCGGGATGCGTGCTAAGGGTTAATGCTATGTGACCCACTTGGGACGGGGTTGAGACGGATTTCACCCTACGGTACTCAAGTGGCGGGGTTAAGAGTAGACACCACCCCAAGTTCCTTTGAGCAATAGCATTAATACCGAGGTGTCGTTGATTTCGAGGATAGTGCTGATGTGATACTCTTGGGGTTAAGGTTGCGTTGGGTTTTGGAATGCTTTTAAGTAGGAGCATAATGCCTAACAATGACAATGGGGTGATTCTCGGGTTCATATGTGAAGGTTGTCCCTCTTAAGTAGGATTGTGTTTGCCAATGGGTTGATGTGGTCGTGTCGCCTTTAGAGAGATTGCATTTTCCCCGGTTAAGGCTAAGTGCTATGTGGGATTCTCTTAGGCTAGGGCATGTCGAGATTTATCAGTTTTATATATGATTTTGCATATATTCATGAAAATGTTTTTGAACTCTCACTTAGATGATTCAGCATCTAATTTGGACTATGTCCATGGAATATTCAAACGTTCCAGGTGAAAGCAGTGGCGCCAAGGGAAATAATGTCATCGAGATGTAGCTGCTATGTTTAGTTTTCGTAGGTTTTTGTCTATGATTATGATGTTAAGAGGTTATGTAATATTTTGATATTTTCATGTGAGACATCGATCTGGATATTTAATTGTAAGAGGAATTGGTCGGTTATATATCATTAAGGTTTCGATCTTGCTTCCGCTGATATGAATGATAATACTTGTCTTAGTCTATTATTTTCTTAAATTTTAATATGCTGAGAAGGTATAATCGGGATTCTCGGGAAATAATTATGATGAGGGTATGTATATCAAGAGACTTATGTTGTGTGTATGATGTTGAAAAAAAAAAAAATATTCCCGAAATCTTGAGGTAATGCGCGTTCTGGGAAGATGGGGCATTACAATTGGGAGGTTTGACCAAAAACCATTGAGAGTCGAATGAAGCCTCACGGCGAGAGGAGTCATAAAAGAGACAGTCCTCTCGGGTCTATTGCAGGGTGTACATATGGTAACGTTCCTTGACCAAATGTAAGCGGAAGAGACAATAAAGGAAGTCGATGGTAGGGTCTATGTCATTTTCGTGGAAGATAATGAAAAAGCCAACCTACTGAGCCCAGCCGTTGGGGTGTAGTTTGCCCGAAGCTAAACTGCTAAGGTGAAGAAACCTAAGACCGAAGTTGTGGAGAGGGAGATGGAAACCTAGGCGGAAGCTGGCCTCATGGACACTCATCCACTCTTCTTCTACATCCACCACACAATTTTCATCGGGACGAGGAAGCCGGGTGCGATAATCCCAAGGAATGTTGTAGTTTTAGCGAATAAGGGCGATGTCGTTCTCTGTCATTCAAGAGCATTTTCCTTTCAAAAAGAAGTTTTCAACCCCCTGGGAATCAACATCGTGATGATATATTTTTCCATTGGCCATGTTGTGAGGGAAAAAGAAGGAATAAATAAATAAATAAAAGAAGCTAGTTCCACCTTTGTGGAGGAAATGGGGTTCCTTCGGAAGGAACAATTCTATGAAAGGAAGTTATATGGACCTAAGGAAACTCGATTCGGAAGAAATAGTACTTCGGAAGGAACCTACATGCCACAAGACTTTGGAAGGAACGTTCTAAAACTGTTAACGCTTTGGGAAAAATAATGTTACCTAGAAGGTGATAATTCTTTTGGAAGCGTGAAGTTCGGAAGGAAGCAAGAAGAGCACAACATAAATTTTCTTCGGAAGGAAAGAGGGGAAAGGAAAGAGAGTTCCTTGAGAAGAAACAACAAATAAACGTAAGAAAGTTCCCAAAGCAAGTGGCCCTATTTATAGCCATCGAGCAGAAGCCCAAACGTTTTGATGACCAAAGCATGCTTGGGAAGAATCCTTCGGAATGGGCCTCCGGAAGCATCCTTCTGATTTTTGGTGCCCTCTCTTAGAAAATACTCTTCATTTTGAACTTAAGAAAGAACAAAACAAAGAGTGGGGGACAATTGTTGCGCCCTAGTAATCAGAAGGAAGAAAAGGCTGAGTATTGAGCAGAGTAAGTCAATTGCTTTGGAAGGGTCCTTAAAAAATGCTTAGAAACGGTTCTTCAGAAGCTTCATTCGGAAGGAAGTTACCGTTGTTGAAGAAAACCAGCTATAAACTGACTCCTTCGGAAGGACCCTTTGGAAGGAATGGCATGTGTCCTCGAAGCTCGAGCCCTATAAAAGCCAGCTACAGTCCTAAAAAAAGAGATCTGAACATCGGTACATCACTTTCACTTTCCTTTAGAAACTTAACCTATTTTCATTTCAGCAAGATTATTTTCCTTTCGTTATTGACTTAAGCATCGGAGGGTCTTCGCGGGAGGAAAGTCCCACGGGCCTTCTCACCTTTGCTCGCTATTCGCAGACCCTTCAGAAGTCTAACATCCATTCCTTCGGAAGACCCACCTATAGAAGAAAGAGAAGGCACTCTAGAAGATTTATCTAGTTCCTTCGGAAGGAATTCCCCTTGAGCACAGGTCTCTTCGGAAGGAAAGCTACAGAAGCACTTCAAATTGCAAGAACTCCTCTTGAGCACAGGTCTATTCGAAAGAACTCTTCGGAAGACAACCCCTGAGTCAGCAAGCACGGTGAGTTTGAAGATCAGGAAGCCTGCTTCAGAAGACCCTTTCGGAATCCCACTTCTACTTTGTGATCGAATTCGATCGAGTCTTGAGACAATTGGCATCTATAGGCATCCCACTTTTACAAATTCTAATTGTCGTATTTTGGCAACAACATAAATAATTTTGGATTGTATAATTTTATATTATGGTGCATGTGATCGTGAAAATAAGTATATGAGTCTAATTTTTAAGAAATTGGGAAATAATGTAATGGGCCTCATCTAATTAGTTAATGGGTTCATGGGTTTATCAGGTGGGCTAAATAAATTATTGGGTTAGGCCCAAGTGAAGGACTTAAATTTTATTAAGCGAATAAGAAAAAGAAAAAGTAAAAATAAAAAAATAGATGTCAGTTGCCAATGGTGCCCTTGGTATTTCTTTTGACCATTTTAAAGGTGGAGGGGCAATCAGGTAATTCGGTGGGGATGCGGTGTGTAGGCCTGCAACCCTCTCCTTTTTCCCTCTGTTGCGCGGAGGCTTTCCTCTTCCATGTAACCTTGCTAACGTCCAACTTTTTCACCTGTTATCTTTCCTTCTTCATCTACATCTTCTTATTCAACATTTTTTTTCACTATCCCGTTGTCCTTCATCTTCTTCCCCCACTATCTATTCGTGAGTGGAGCTTCGGAGGAGTCTCATCAAGCAAGTTCTCCTTCTCGCACCACTCTTTTATGTTCATTTCATTCTTCCATTTGAGAGTTCTTTTGATCGTAAGAGTATGCACTTAGATGATCAGTTGAAGCTATTCTTCTTCTTCTCTGTAAATATACTATTCCTATATATATAGACATTTATACACCCAGTTATATATTCCCTTCTAATCTAGTGTTGGATCATCCCAAATTTTCATTATTTTTAATTGGGATTGTTTTCCCCATCTTCTTTTAGAATGGTGTAGCCATAAGTATTGCTTGTGTTATATATATATATATATGTATAAATCATTGTCTTCGTAAGTGAGTTGCATAATCATTTTGCAGTCATCCGAATAGGCAATAGCTTATCCAAAGGAGTCTTGGGAAGTCATGTGAGTAACATCTGGATGAGTGTGTCTCATCCGGATATATATATATATATATATATCAACCCATCCGAATGCTACCTTCCGAAGATAGCCATATCCGGATAGATCACCATGGCATCAAACTTTAAGCCCAATTTTGACCTCCATTAAACTCGAATATCTGAAAACTCAAAACACAAAAGTTGTATATATTTTTCTTGGATTTCCATATAATCTTGAATTATCTCAATCAGAGTTCAGACGAGAGAGATATGTCTAGAATACCAAACACTGTCAAACTGTATAGTCACATTCAAATGTTTCACAATAGTAGCAAAATTCAAGCCCAATTTCAACCTCCATTAAACCAGAATATCTTAAACAAAAAAACACAAAATCTGTAGATCTTTTTCTTGGCTTTCCATAGCATCTTGAATCATCTCAATCGGAGTTTGGACGAGAGAGTTATGCCCAAAATATAAAACTTCGTCGAAGCTAAATTTCTAAAACATGGTGCATCTGAATGACTTAGCCCATATCCAGATAGCTATCCGGATGCGCTATTGTAGCATCCGAATATCACTCACATACTTGACTTCGAACATCCGGATGTCTCACCCCATATTCGGATATCACTCTCAAAAACTCCCAAAGACATCCGAATATGCCTCCAACCATTCGAATATCACTCAATGCTCCTCCAACGTAGCCAAATAGGCCATAAACCATCCGAATGCACTTTCCCATATTTTAATATATATGCTAAAATCTGAATACCCTATTTAATTTTCCCAAAATAAATATCAATGTCAATTTAGCATAATTATTAAATGAACCAACGTAGATTATATGATGGGAAAAATAACATATTAAATCTATATTGCTTCTCAAATGGTGAATCAAGAATTAACCTTAAATAGCATCTCCCAAAAATTATTTGTGTTATAATTTACATCTTGTTCATGGTAAATGTAATGAAGTAAGATATGTTGAATTATCTAATGATGGTAAAATACCCAGTATGGGTAAATCGTGTTGAAATTATGAATATTGAGAAAACAAGAATTTAAATGCATGTGGTTGGCAAATGCATACATGATGCATACACGTACATGTTATATATATATATATATAAACCTTGCGCACTTACTATTTTGTGCGAAGGGAAGGGGTACCCTAGAGCACCTAGCGTGGTACGAGGTAGTCATAGCCCGACAAGTTGGCTCCATATTTATTTGTGGGATTTTATTAAAATGATACACTTTTGCATGTGTTGATTGATAGCTTGAGAGCCTGTGAGATTTGATACTGACATTGAAATTTTATGCACATTTGCATAGTGGTACATAGTGACATGATATATTTTAGTTTGAATTGATAAATTCATGAATTATGAATCTAGTACATAACTACGAAGTCCTTGATTACTCTTCTTGGTGCCATCATGTTCTTGGATCCTATTCAATATTTGTTGTTTCTCGAACTTGTTGAGATTTGTGGGTCACTTGATCTTCTTTGTTATTCCAGGTAAAGGAAAGTTTGTTATTGGGGGGCGAGTCCAGTAGGACTACAAGGATAGTAGTGTACGGAGATGCGTCCTAACTTGAAGATCCTTAGTGGCATTTCAGTGAGCTAGAAGTGAAATGATTTTATTTTGTTAAGTCACTAGAGCCCCTTATTTATTTTGTATGGCCTTCAAGCCTAGTCTAATGAAATATTGAAAATATAACCGAACCTTAATTTAGTTTTCGCTGCTAGTAATGAAATGAGTTGTTGGTTTTATTATGATTTGTTCTATATCATCTCTGTGATGACCTCCTTTCAAATATCCTATGCTAGCGAGAATATTCGAAAGTGGGCCCTTACACGGGTCAAAAACACCAAAAGCATAAAAATGATCTAGTATAACCCAGAATCAAAGGCGATACATAAGCAAGAACGATCAAGTATAACCTAAGGTAAAAAAACGCAAAATGCTTGAAGACTGGATTAAAATCGAAAATGTAGAAGTGCATGTTGATCATTAACAAAGAACTAATGAGTAAGGAGAGCAAGCATGACGCCTATCCCACGTTCATAAAAGATTGGAGAGTGGTCTCGACACCCCCTCCTAGCGAAATCAAAGTAAAAATAAACATAAATCGAGAATTAGGAGAGCATAAAGTATGAGAACCACATAGAAAATCAAAATGTGAAATTACAAAAAAGATCTAAGGAAAACCTAGCATAAAAAAGTATGGGAGATGCACGAACATAATCCAAGGATCATCGTCCGAGGAAAAAGGAAGTTTGAAGCACTGACGGATTACATAGAAGATCATTAAGATATTCGAGGGTCACCTGCATCAATGGTTAAAGGACTCGCCCAGGCCCAAACACACACAAATAATAAGATGCCCATGAGCACTCATGGCATTTAGACACAAAGAAATGCCTCTTCAAAGCCAAAGGCTGGGGAACGACGGGACAATTCTCCCTAATGTGAAGTCTTATAACGAACCGGTCTACACAAGGGACTAGGAAGAGGCAATGTGATGTGATGTGTAAAGATGCGAAAACAAGGGTTGTCCAAGAGCATGTAATTTAAAGTCTCCTAACTGATGTGATGCATGATGTCACCCTTCATTTGTTCTTTATGTTTAAGGGTGTTTTGTCTTTTATGTATCATTGTGTTTTATCATCAAGATTCCCTTTGTCAGAAGTGGCATGCTAATGTTTTTCTACTTTATGCTTTTGATTTATCTTTTATCATCATTAGCCTCTTTTTGTCAAAAGAGGCAATCATGATTCGTTTTGTTAAAAGTGGCATAATGATTTCTTTTTACTTTATGCTTTTGATTTGTCTTTTATCATCATTAGCTCTCTTTTGTCAAAAGAGACAATAATGTTGTCTATCTTTAATTATTCCATGAGAGCTCATGGCCATCTTATTATCTGGGTGTGTTCGGGGCAAATTCTTCGTCCATTAATGTAGGCGACCCTTGAACATCTTAATGGTCTTCTTTATAATCCGTCAGTATTTTTGACTTCCTTTTTCCTTAGATCGTTTTTGTAATTTTGCATTTCGATTTTTTATGTTATTCTCATCCTTTATGCGCTCCTGATTCTCAGGTTGTGCTTGTTTCTACTTTACTTTCGCTAGGAGTAGGGGGCACCCCCGTAGCCTAGCCACGCGATCGAGGGTGGACACCCTTGTGGCCTTGTCGCATGGTCATGGGTGGCTCCCCCCTTCCCCTCGGAGGCCCAACCACAACCTAAAAATTGATAGTTTGAAGTCTTAAATTTTTTTGGATAATCCTATTAGCATCAAAAGTTTCAATTACTCGTCAATCATACTTATTTCAATGATTTTTTTTTTTATATAAATTAACATTGCAAAATTCTATAAAATTTTGAGGTATTATAGAATTGAACCCAAAAACCTTGGGTTTGATTGATCCCAAATCCTTCAGCAAGTGGTAGGTAGGGGTGTCAAAAAATATCTGAAAATCGGTGAACCGGATCAAACCATATCTTTTGAATTGGTTCTATGGTTCAATGGTTAGGTTTTGGTTCTAAAAAATTAAGAACCGATATATTTGGTTTGGTTACTGATTTTTTTTTTTCAAAGTATGGTTCAAACCGAATTGAAACCGACATTATACTTATATATATATTATAATTTTTTGAGTATATATATATACATACACATAAATAGTATCACTTCTTAGGAAACTAGTGAGATTTATGAATTCTTTTATTTCTCGACTTTTATGCGCTATTGCTATACTAAATAGTCGATGTAATCTCATTTGATGAGATAGTTTATGAATTATTTTGTTCTACTTTACTTCAAGACTTGAAGCATTAATAAAGTTATGAGTTTATTTTAATTAACAAATTTGTTTGTAATTTCATATTTTACAAAAATGTTTAGAAGCTAAATATTAATTGGATAGAACCGAAACTGGTCTGATGTGACAGATTAGTCATGGTTTGATTTTATATATGTAATGGTTCGGTTACGATTCTTATTTTTTCAGAACCATTAAAAATGATTCGCTTATTGGATTCCTATAGAACCAAACTAATCCGAACCATTGACACCCCTAGTGGTAGGCGATGCCTCCACCAAACAATTGTAATTTTGTTTTTTTTTTTTTTTTTTGTAATACCAGTGAGAGTGAGATATTTTGAAAATTTTAAAAATATTTAATAGGCATTTCTCAACTGTAGAGATAAGTGATTCACATTTATAAAATTTAAGCCATGTTGATAAAATTTTAAAAAACACATGAATATTCGATATAATTTAAACAAATTTCAAGAATTGTTTATGAAATTTATGTTTATATTAAAAAAATGCTCAAAACCTTAGACTAGACTTTTTCGTAAAAGGGTAAATGTAATTTTTTTAGATAAAAATAAAACGAATAACAGTAGAAACTTTCCTTTTAGTCAGAAAGCATACTTTTGATGTGGAACTTGCAAGCAAAATTACGCGCTCTCACCAACCAGCTTGTGTCTTTTCAATGTAAACATAATTTGCAAGATGTCACCCACTAAAGTGGATGATAATTACAAAAATATGATTAGATAAAATTACACTAAAGACTTCCTGATTCTAAGACATTAGTTTTCACATAAATTTAAAATATATTTTAAATTCTTGTTATTATTTTTAACGATCACGTTTGAGTTAAGAGAGAACTATTTTCATAAATTTACTCAAAATTCTTATCCGTGCCCTGTTTAATTTTGATTTTTGACCAAGTAAAGTGAATTAGAGAAAGAAAATTACAAAGAAAGATATGATTAGTTATCATGTGGTCACTGATAAGTAATCAGTGATATTTTTACAATAATTATAAAATTATATATTAAATAAAATTTTAATGACATTTTATTTACAAATTAAATTTTAATAACTTTTTTGTACTATAATGTAAAGTTCATGTAATTTAGCCAAACTTTTAGAGGTATATTGGCATTCTCTCGCAAGTTGAAAATCATCCAAAAAGGGCTCTGTCTTGTTCTCCCATACCCCTGCTTTCTCTATATAAATCCACATGATTCATAATTGAGGAATCACAAGATTCTTCACAACATTTCTCTTTCTGAATCCATGGCGGCTCCAATAATTTTCTTTCGTATTGGCCTTCTTTCTTTAGCAATCTCACAGTTCATGATATCCACTGTGGCCGAGTTGGATAATTACATTGTTCACATGGATTTATCCGCCATGCCAAAGGCCTTCTCCAGCCACCATAACTGGTACTTGGCCACTATTTCTTCAGCTTCTGATGATTCGTTGATCTCTTCATCTAAGCTCATCTATGGATATAGTAATGTTATCCATGGATTTAGTGCCAGTTTATCCAATTCCGAGCTCGAAGCCATCAAAAGATCACCCGGCTATGTTTCTTCATACAGAGACATGGCGGCCAAAGTTGACACTACGCATTCTACCCAATTCCTCGGCCTGAACTCCGCCTCCGGCGCATGGCCGGTGGGAGAGTACGGCGATGGCGTGATAATCGGGTTGGTCGACTCGGGGATCTGGCCGGAAAGCGAGAGCTTCAGGGACGATGGGATGGGCGAAATTCCGGCGAGATGGAGAGGAGCATGCGAGAATGGAACCCAATTCAGCCCCTCGTTGTGCAACAAGAAGCTCATTGGGGCCCGGTTTTTCAACAAGGGTCTGGTGGCTAAGTTGCCCAACGTGACCATTGCGATGAACTCCAGCCGGGACACCGACGGCCATGGCACCCACACCTCGTCGACGGCCGCCGGGAATTACGTGAAGGGCTCGTCCTACTTCGGCTACGCGCCGGGAACGGCCACCGGCGTGGCTCCAAAGGCCCACGTGGCCATGTACAAGGCTA
Organism: Diospyros lotus; assembly: GCF_014633365.1. Classification (NCBI taxonomy): domain Eukaryota; kingdom Viridiplantae; phylum Streptophyta; class Magnoliopsida; order Ericales; family Ebenaceae; genus Diospyros; species Diospyros lotus. The sequence goes on from NC_068345.1 coordinate 22,698,924, forward strand.
CATTTGACGAGGGATTCTACCTTTCTGATATTTTGGCCGCCATTGATCAAGCGATCACCGACGGCGTCGATGTCTTGTCCCTTTCTCTGGGAATAGACGGCCTTCCGTTGTACCAAGATCCCATTGCTATAGGCACGTTCGCAGCTTTCGAAAGAGGTATCATTTGAAGAAACACCTGATTAAAATAATAATATCTAATTTAAATTAGATCTTACTGTAATCTTAACATCTTATAATAGGTATATTTGTCTCAACATCGGCGGGGAACGAGGGGCCATACCTCGAGACCCTGCACAACGGGACGCCTTGGGTTCTCACTGTCGCCGCCGGCACCATAGACCGTGAATTCTATGGGACTGCAAGTCTCGGCAATGGGGTTTCAGTCACCGGCTCGACGCTCCATCTAGGAAACTCGAGTTCCAGCCCGATACCACTTGTGTTCATGGACATGTGTGACGATGCCAAGGAATTAAACAAGGCCGGATACAAAATTGTTGTGTGCCAAGACAAGAACAATTCATTGGGGGAGCAGTTTTATAATGTTCAGATTTCAACGGTTGCTGGAGCAATCTTCATAACCAACTACACTGACTTAGAACTCTTCCAGCAAAGCACCTTCCCTGCTTTGTTTCTCAATCCCAAGGATGGAGAAATTGTTCTGGACTACGTCAAGAATACCAAATCGCCGGAAGGGAAATTCGAGTTCCAAGGAACTAAAATTGGGACTAAACCGGCGCCAAGAGTGACAAGCTACAGCTCGAGAGGGCCATCGCCGACCTGCCCATTTGTGCTCAAGCCGGATCTCATGGCTCCCGGCTCACTGATCTTAGCTGCATGGCCTCAGAATGTCCCGGCCGCCTACTTGATCAAGCCCGGCGTCAACCTTTTCAGCAACTTCAAGATCATGTCGGGGACGTCAATGTCTTGCCCGCATGCCGCCGGAGTGGCGGCGCTGCTGAAGGCGGCGCACCCGGAATGGAGTCCGGCAGCCATCCGGTCAGCTATGATGACAACCTCGTACTCCACCGACAGTGCTTCGAACCCAATTCAGGACATTGGATACGATAACCGTCCGGCAACGCCTCTAGCCATTGGAGCCGGACATGTTGATCCAAACAAGGCATTGGACCCAGGCCTCGTCTACGACTTGGGAGTACAAGATTACGTAAACCTCCTTTGTGGAATGAATTTCACGGCCCGCCAAATAAAAACCATAACAAGAACGTCTAATTACAGCTGCGAGAGCCCATCATTGGACCTCAACTACCCTTCCTTTATCGCTTATTTCAACGCCAATACTTCAGCATCTAATGGGAACAAAATGATAGAATTTCAAAGAACGGTGACAAATGTTGGGGAGGGAAGGGCGAGCTACGTCGCGAAGGTGACGCTAATGGAGGGATTAAGCCTTAGGGTGGTGCCTGATAAGTTAGTTTTCAGGGAAAAGAATGAGAAACAAAGCTTCAATCTGAGAATTGAAGGCCCAATGCAGTTGAAAGAGACGGTGGTTTATGGATCTTTAAGTTGGGTGGAAACTGAAGGGAAGCATGTTGTCAGAAGCCCCATTGTGGCAACCAGCTTGAGTTCAGAACCAATGTCAGGATAGAACTCAGTAACTCGCCTGCTCCAACACTCGTCTGATAAATTGTTCCCAATCTCTCAAAAAAAAAATAATTATCTAAGCCAGGTGTATAGATAGATTTGTATATTGAAAACTCTTAAGATTTGATCGCGTCAACTCCAAATTCTCAAAAATTTAGATTAGTGAGTGATGATCTGAGTCAAATCTTGGTTTTTTGATGCATGAATCCGACTATATAACCGTTTAGTAAGAATTTCTTTCCTTCTCAATAGATTTATCTTTATTCTTATCTCTTATATTATAATATCCTTCGGAGTGTTTGTTAACCAAGGTAAAAGAGAGAAAAGATCATATATAAGAAACATTTTGAATGTTTGGTCTTTTTAACGTATTTGTTAAATTTATCTGACCATTTTAAGAAAACCTCTCACGTGACCTCTTATCTCTCTCTTTCAAGATAAATTTATCTGACATTGCCCCTCAAATAAATTTATCTTACATTTTTTAGATAAGTCTCAATTACCTACATGCTCATTGTAGGATAGTTAATGCCATTTAATACATTTTAAAATTTGAAATTTATTAAAAAAAACTTATTCATTTAAGTCTTATAATTAATATTATTTAATATATTTTTAAATTATCATATGTTTTGACAATTTTTAAAATTTAAATGACATTATTTCTTTCATCAATTTTTAAAATTTAAATTTCTATCTCTATATATATTTTATTAACTAATACAATTCCTTTCACCAATTTTTAAATTATTTTATTTAATTTTTATTTTATTATCTATTATAAAAATATATATTTGACCATTTTTAATTATCTCGGTGGAATTATTGTAATTCCAACGATAATTATTTCTACTTTTCAACTCTTTTCAAATCTATTTTTGAACATAGATTTAGAAAATAAAACATTATTTTTATTTTTTTGACAATTCATATTAAGCATAGAATACTATTTTAATTATAAATTTGCTGTTGATGTTAACAAATAATTTTGAATGAATTTGGTAATAGGGATATTTTGGTAAAAAAAACTCTTATCTTGGTGTTTATCATATGCATAACAAATACATAGAAAGAAAAAATACAATTATCAGTTGATTTTAAAAAATTTAACAAATAGTCTAATAGAAATCTTGAAATATTTTCTAAACTTATCTTGATTATTTCATATTTTAATCTGAAAAATATTTTAAATTTATCTTGATATCTCTTATCTTACTCATTTTAACAAACGTTCATTTATGAATAGGTGCAATAGAGAGCAGGTAAAATAAATTATCGGCTAATTTATTATTGCTTAAGGATTTGTGGCTAGAAAAAGATAGTCTGTATATAAAGTAGCTTCAATAATAAATTCTTGTGCTATAAATGCATAAGTGTGCCGCTTTTTATTTGATAATAGCTAATTTAACGAGTGATATAATTAACATATCACAAAAATAGTTGGAGATAAAGCTTCACGTGGTAGGGTTTAGTTTAGGACGTAACCACCGACATTCAATTAAAGAGCTTGATATTTTCATAATTGTTTCTTCCTTAACACGCATGCAATTATTAATGGATTGAATGATTTTTGGTACAAAATTTGTGAACTTTTAGTTATGCGTCACTACATGACAGAACGCACCAGAAAAGGATATTTTGTGATCAGAAATTTAATCCGGTGGTAACTGCCTGTCACTCTTTTGATTAAGTCAATAAATATTAAATACTAAAATTTAATTTTCAGAAAATTAGTTGGGTCCTAAACTCTTTCCCTCTACTTAATATTTTGTTATTGCCCGGAAGTTGCATCCGCTTTATATAATAGTCTTGCATTAGGGTGTATAATCTATTATAATTAAATTGAACTGTCCGAAAATCACTAACTGAACCGAACTGAACTGACCGTTATAACCGAATTGAACTTGTAATATCTCATATTTATATGGGTTTGTCACGTAATTTTGATAAGTTTGAAATATCAAAAAATTGGTTTAATAACAGTTATAAGTACTGAATCGACTGCAGAGAATGCTTCAGAGTGAAATTGTCTAAGGAAAATAATACGGCATTGATGAGCATCCCGAAATAGGATTTATGGTATTTTAGAAATCGGACAGGTAACAGTTTTCGGTATAACTAAAATACAACTATTATTTAGGCTGCAAAATCGAATCATTGTAAGGGACTCCCGAAAAATCAACAGAACCCTAGGGGGCTCCAATTTTGCGTAAAGAGCAACTCTTCAGTGGTTTCGGGATGAAACGATAGCCCGGTGAGGACACTGGGGCAAAATCGTCCAAATCAAGTAACTTTAAAGTTATTAATTTTGCATTTTTGATATTGTAATGCAATTTAATTCAGTGTTTGAGGCTATATTTGTAATTGGGGAATTGCATAGGTGAAATAGAGGTGAAATTGGGTATTTAAATATATATTTCTTTATTATTATAGTGTAAAATATATGTAATATATATATATATAGATTGCGTGTGTGTGAGCGTGCTATGTGTGCCATGCCTCGTAAAACTCACCATGCTCTGCAACTCCATATCAGTCACGTTGTTGCAAGATTTGGAGAAACTTGTACGCAATAAGGGATGGGTGAGGGATGGCTAATGCGGCGAGGATGGTAGAGGTTGCCTATAAATAGCAAACAAAAGGAAAGGAAATGGGGAGAAGAAATAGAAGCTGGGAGCAATGGTCGAATGGCAGCGAGCGTGGGCGAGCAAGGCTAAGAGAGAGAGAAGGAGATCGTGAGAGAGCTTGGGCTGAGGCGGAGCTAAAGCGACTGCGAGGGAAGCCGGAACAAAGCAGCTGCAATGGAGGTGGCCGGAACAGCCATGGGTGGGCGGGCCCGAGCTGTTGTACGCGGCCATGGCCGACGCCCAGCAAGTAGCAGCAGCAACGAGGGGGCGACGCGGACGGCTGGAAGAGGTCATGCAATGGCCACGAGACAAGTGGCGACTGGAAAGGCCAGAGCGGCTGCAACAGGGGCAGTTGGAAGTGGCCTGGGATGGCTAGTTTCAGCCATGGCAGCATGCAGGTGCTAGTTCGCACACGCAGAAGCAAGGGAAAGAAGGGAATGAGGAAGAAGAAGAAGAAGAAAAAAAAAAAAGAAAGAAAGAAAGAAAAAAAAAGAACAAGAAAGAAGAAAAGAAAAAAAGAGGGAGTTGGAGGAGCAGAGGAGGCGGGAAGAAGAAGAAGGATAAGGAAGAAGATAGGGAAAAAGAAAAAGAAAAGGAAAAAAAAGAAAATAAATGGGAAAAAATATCAAAAATATCTCAAAAAATAGGAAATTATGTTTTGGTAATATCTCGGAGATTTTAGCGAGAAAAATGGCTCGAGCACGCGTTTCAAGAATATGACATGCATACCGAGAAAGCTAGAGATGCCAGGTTAAGGTAAGTAAAATTCCCTAGAAAATTTTAAAAACTTGAGAATATTATTTTATGAATTTTCATAGTGAGATATTCGAGGAAATAGTTGAGAAATATTTAGTTTGGATTTATTAAGAAAAAATAGGAAGAAATAGAGAGAAAAAAATAAAGAAAATATAAGAAATTATGGAAAAATAGGTTTTAATATTTATTTAAATAATTATGGTGATTAGGATGGTTTGAGGTTTAAGTTGAAGTGACTTGTGTAAATTTTGAGGTTGGCACGCAAATCGAGGCGATGCACGTATTTCAAGGTAATGCACGAATATCGAGGTAGCCTGATAAGATTGAAAAGGTAAGTGGTACTTCCCAACTAAACTTAGCTTTATGAAAAATGCTTGGGTTGTAGGTGATTTATGTTTCAAACCCTGATCCTCGGGGATGCTTTTATCATATTGACATACTCTGATATGTATCCATCACGTAGACTGCATGCATGACATGACTATGAAATGCATAAATACACGTTGATATCATTGATCACGCGCATTGTGGCCGTAGGGAGTATGAACTGGCACTGCTGCTTTACCAAGGGTGCACCCATACACCCCGTCTTCGAAAGATGTGGCCTAGCATGAAGGATGCAGTTGACCCTTACGATGAGTAAGACATTGCATTCATGCACGAAATATGTTTTTTGTACCCTTATTTAGATGATTCATCATCTAACTTGGGCTTTTCCCCTAGAATATTCAAACGTTCCAGATGAAGATTATAGCAGATACGAGGATGAATGAGGCATGAAATGGTACTTAGCAAGGTGCTTGATAAATGAAATGTATATTATGTAGACTATGTATTTAAGTTCTATTACTTTGAAATCTGAATGTTTTGATGAATAATGATGTAAGATATGATTAATGTTAAGATATCAGGTTCAATTTTTGCTTCTGTATTTGATGTGTATAATGATTCTTTTTTGAGATTAATGTATGGGAATTCTGGGACGGATACGAGGAATGATGTGGTTTAGCATTAAGTTTTAAAGGAAAAAATTTACTGTCCTAGAATTGTCTCAAGTTATAACGTGCCCGAAAAAGCGGGGCGTTACAGAACTGACCAACAACACAATATAACCGAACTAACCAAAACCAATATAACCAAACTCTATAATGAACTAACCGAATCGACTTAATAATCGAAGTTTTGCCTAAAATTCTAACCGAACCGGTAGCCGATCATTATATAATCGAACCAAACAGGTCGGTTCGTTCGGTCTAACCGAACCTTTGAAAATCTACCAAAGTGGGAGAAAGCATCTAACCTCTTAGGCAATAGATTCCTAACATTTTAAGTGGGAAAGAAAGCATGAAACAAAGCAGAAAATCCCCAAAGTTCCAACGGAACAAAACAGAAAATCTGCAAAGCAAATCAAACCCACAATAGCATAACTCCACCACATGGCTAAACACACTTATACACACCCAGATGACCATATACCACTCAAAATCGGACCTTAATTAATACCCATAGGATCAGAAAATCCTACCAAATATTCTATGAATTTCGGGCAACCAAACAGAAAACCATAGCAAATGCATCAAACCCATACCATACCATCAAAGTTCCAACACATGAATATCCATTAAAGCATTATCAATCAACAAATCAAAAAACAAAAAACCTATACAAAAATAAAAAGTGTTGCAGAATGGAGATCGAAGACAAGCCAAGAACATATTTCTTACCAAGACCACCAGAAATGCAGAGAAACAACATTTTGCAAAACAAAATAACAAAAAAATACAGAGAGATAGAGGCATAGAGAAACTAAGAAAGAAAGAAAGAGAAAGGGGGGAGAAAGAGATAGCTTGAGAGAGAAAGAGACAGAGACAGAGACGTGATGAGTCGATGATAGAAGTAGAACTGACCTATTAGATGACGGTGGTGACGAAGGAAGTCGAAAGCAACCGATGACGATGGTAGAAAGCGACGACGATGGTAGGGTTTTGTAGGGGATTATGGTTTCGATTTCAGCCTCGCCCTCATCTTTCTTTCTCGTCAATAGAAATCTAGAGAAGGCTTGAGAATTCCTTCTTTCTGCCCTCACACGCATGGTTAACTGATAATATCACAAAACAACATCGTTTATGATACACAAAACGACATCGTTTGAGCATTCATTGGTCGGTTCGGAATAACCAGTTAACCGACCATCAAACTGAAGTTATTTAAAATAATTGAACCGCCTAACCAAACCGCTCATTGCTAACCGAACCCCTAACTGAACCGACATGCGGTTAACCGAATCGGTAACCAAGAATTATTTAATCAAATCGAACCGATCGATTCGGTTTGATTTATTCGCTCTAAATGAATCCCTTGCACACCCCAATCTTGCACTACCAATAATCTAAAATAATAATTTAAATATCATTGGAACTTTAAATCTAAGTAGCACGGACATTCCAGTAAAGGGATCGTATTTGTGTTTATGCTATGTAGGGTATGGATACAGTAGCCAACATGGTTCTGGCCATGTTTGACATGTGAATTACAATCATTGTGTTTGACGCTTATAGACTAGGTGCGAGATTTTTTAAAAATTTTCGTAAAACGTTGGGATAATTTTTAAAAATAATTTGTATTTTATATCATTATATATTTTTAATAATAAACTATTTTGTAATTGATACTCCATAGTACAAAAAGATAAAATAAAAGAAAAAATTAATTAAATCAATTTATCAACTTGTTATGGGTAATTTCTGAACCATCTCTTATAGACCGGACTCGACCGAGCATACCAGTCTAACCTCTCGAAAGCCCAATGGGCATAAGGACGAGGGCGTCTCAGTAATGTCGCACATCGCTGAAACCCGAGCTCAGACAACAAGAGTAAATGGGCTCCCGGCAAGTTCTTTGGCTCGCTGGCCAATCCGATTAGCTCGTAGGATAAAAAGGCCACGTAATAATCGGAGGCAATGTCCGTCTGCCCTATCTAAAGTAAACCAATTTTCTGATAATGCAGAAACTATTCCTGATTTTGTGGAACTGATAAGGACATATTATCCCCATAATACTGTGCTTCCATATTTTGGAGTCATTCAAATTGTAAACACCCCACTCTATAAATAGGGAAAAAAATCATTGTATGGGCATGATCAATTATATACTGTTACTTTGTCAAAATTATCAGAGAACAGTCGTGGAGTACCCATAATTTTGGCTGAACCACGTAAAAAATTCTCTTGCGTATCGTTTTCTATTTGTGCTATTTGTTTCTTCTCTTTGCATTCGTGTTTATTTTATCAGTACGGATGGACGAATTATGATCGACCAATTCTGAACGTCGACACAACTCAAATTGACAGAATGAGAAGAACGCGTGCAAAATCCTCGTGGCTATAAGCCATGACTCGCAGCCGTAGCCACGACCCTAACCTATGGTCATAAAGGATCCGCAACACCAAGGGCTCGTGATCCCTCCATCCATTAAGGTACACAATTGAAAATCCTTTCAAGAAAAGGGTAGACAATCATAAATAAGAAATTTTACCTCCAAAAGGACAAGATAAACGTCATGCATAAGAGATAAATGTCATCCATAATAATCTCAGTCCTAGCTAAATTGGGAATAACTAAGATAGGTGTTATTTACAAGAATTCTAATCCTAGACTATTTCAGCTTACTCTATATCCCTTTATAAATAGACAGATACTCATTTAAAAAAATGTATGTCTCTGACACCAGTGCAAAAACTGTTCTCAGGCTTTTATTACTCTCAGTGTCTGACTTAAACTCAGGCGACTTGACGATGATGTTTTTCCTCAAATAAATTCATTATTGTATCTTAGTAACAACAATTGGCATCGTTTGTGGAAACTCGTATGAAACGTTAATATGTCTACAATAGCCTGGACCAGAAGTACCACCAACCAACGGTAGAGACAAGATGGAATAAAAGTGCAATCAAAGGAGCCAGGATTACTCCCAACTAGGAAATCATCCTCACGGCTCGTCAGGAGCTCATCCTAGGAGCAGTTGATGGCTCCTTCCCATGGGCGGTAGACGACTCTTTCCCAAGGGCAGCAAATGGCTTCTTCACATGGGCATTAGATGGCTTTTTCCCATGGGTAGTATCACATGACTTCTTCACATGGGCAACAGACGGCTCATTCCCATGAAAGGCTTGGGGCTCCTTTCCAAAACTAGCCACGTATTCATCCTTAGGCCTTATCGAAAGTTTTATGATGTGTTATTTATACACAATTAATTCAGACAAGTGTACCTTAGTTAAATATATATATAGTTATGAAAAGAATGCCGATCCCAAAAGGACTAAATCACAATATCAAAACAAATTTAACTTAACCTAAGTTCAAATAATTAATTAATTAGATGAATATAAAGAAAAATAAAGGGAAAACTAAATTCTTGTGAGAGAAAAACTAATTAATGAATGCAACTAGGGTTTAGATTTCATTTAATCTAAATTATGTAATTATCTATTCAATCCAATTCAAAATATAAAATATGCTTATGGTATTTTAAAATTATTTGCATGTAATGATGAGTTTCGTCAATTAATTAATAAATATTAAGTTTTTTGAAAATCCTTAATTTCGGAAGGGAATTTGACTCACCAACTTCCTCGATTCCTACACATGAGCTAATCATTTCTCGACATCATAGTTTTGCATGTGATTTATATTACTTATGGATCTAATTTATAATAATTCTTTAATCAGTCATGAATAAATTATTAAATCATTAAAATGTAACCAATTTTTTAAAACATTAAACACAATAATATAAATTTCTCATACGAATAATAATCGAGTTTTAAATCAAATGAAACAAATAATAACATAATCCTAAAATTAAAATCCATCCAAACCCTAGCTAAATCAGTTTAGCTAGATAAAGTTAAAATAAAAATAAAAATAAAAGTTGAATGGAGAAGAGAATACTCCTTGCCCAAATCTGGAATAGATCTGGGGCAAAACTGGATATGCGCCTGCCCACGTTTGTCTTTTACCTTGCTGTTGTGTGCGCAAGGCCTTGGTACTTGTGTGGGTGTTACAGGTTTGTTGTGCACGGGACAAGCCTTGCGACTTTGCTGCACGCCTTGGCTTCCTTCTCCCAGAATCTGTTCTTCCTCTGTCACCTCCAATTGCTCCTCTAAACTCAATCTCTTATAATATTACACACATATATATATATATATGCGGTGTGGCCACCCCAGCCTTCCTCCAATTGGTCCTTCATTTGCAATTCTCCTCCAAATCCATGCCTCCAATTGCGCCGCCTCCTTTTATTAATTATTTAATATTAATTTATCAACTAATTCTTAATTAATTAATATTATAAATTAATCAAAAATGTCTTCTTTAAAACCCAATTTCTTGAATTTAATTCCTTTGCTTGCTTCTTACAAAAAGAGATTCAAATTATGTAAAATTCATATAAATTCACAATTTAAGTAGAAAAAATAACACGAAATTAAGATAAAAAATATATAAAATTAAGTTTTATCATTTTACGATAGGGCAGTCAGCATGGTTTTCATCCTACAAGACTACCTGAGGTTTATCCCCAAGGCCAGTATGGGATGCTGTCACAAAATCATTTAAGATTTCACTCCCAAGGCAAATCAGGAATTTAGTTACAGAACCAACATGATCCTCGTCATACAAAATTCATCGATCCTTCAGGACGTACCTTCTCCATGGTGTTGCGAGCAGAATATGAAGCTTTACAACACCAACATGAGAAAGGAATGCGAGAGCTATGAGAAGTCACTGGCCTATTGCAAAATATAACCTCACAAATGACACTATCATCAACTCTAAAGAAATTGGTGTCCAATTCCGTCGCTGGTCCATAGGCACAGGAAGGAAGTTTTGAGACCACACCGAAATCCCAAGGAACTCTATCACATCCCACTCCTTCTCGAAGAAATAAAGAACACGATTCTTCTATTTCCCAAAAGAAAAATAAAGAAATAGGGGGAATGCTGAAGAAACACAAAGGCACTTACAAGGATCATTAGGAAAGAAAATACCTTAAGATTGTTGAAAATACGTCCACTAGTAAGGAGCAAACTTCGCCAAGAGGCCATGTGAAAAAGAGCAATGAAATTGAGGACCAGTAAGCATTTAGTGCTTGTGAAACGATGGATATGGAAAGAATGATTGAAACAGTCTTAGAGCAGAAGAAACTGCTACCTACACCAAAAGACTTGTCTAGGAAAAGAATCCCTTTTTCCCAAGCTATCATGGAGAAGCCTTTGCATAAGAATTTCAAAATGCCCAAGATGAATGCATACTCGAACAAGGGTGATTCTCACGATCATATTCAAAACTATGAGTCCCTTATGATATTACATGGATAAGAAGAAAATTGTCTATTGAGCCTTCTCTTTGACTTTGACAAATCATGCTCGAACATGGTATAATAGCTTACCTAAAAACTCAATATCCATTTCCAAATAGTTGAAATATGAGTTTATTAAGGCATTCATCATCAACAATCAAAGAAAAAAAGACGCAACATATCTTAATAGTATTAGACAAAGCAGTAAAGAAACCTTACGCCAATATGTTGATAGATTCCCCAATGTAACATTGGAGGTGTGAGATTTGGAAGTAGGGATAGCCGTGGCGGCTATGTTGCATGGAACCCGGTCTACATCACCAAAAAAATACTTAGCTAAAGAATCACCAAGTACTATAACAGATTTGTTCATAAAGGAAAATAAATATATTTTACAATCAGAAGTAATGCAAAGAGTTAGAAGAAATGAAGAAAAAGACTAGAAAAGAAAAGAAAAAGACTCTGGCAGAGAGATAAGCCAGAGAGAAGAGAAGGCTAAGAGACACAATGATACCCTTCAACTCTAATTTACAAAATATACTCGCTCACATTGTCACGCTCCCATATCTTGGCAGTCGTTGAAGGAACAAGACTCATTAAATTCCCCAAGAAGGCTGACAAGCCTATGGGGAGAAAAAGGGATGCCTTCTACCAGTTCAACAATACTCAAGGCCACTCCACTAACAAATGCCATGACTTGAAGAATCAGATAGAGGCACTAGTCGAGGACGGAGAATTAGTAGAATTTGTGGACATAGGAGCCCAGCGGAAAGAACATACTGATTGTCATAAAGTCTAGGGGTATAATTCAAGCCGATGAGAGCAATAAAGGAACAAAAGGTTCTTTTGTTAAATTGAATAAACATGTTTCATTATGAAAAGGCCAGAAGCTACAAAGGAATCCACAAAACCCCTCTCAGGAAAATATCATAGGTAGGATTAAATGTATGTATGTCATGCATGAATAAAATATACTTTCATCTTGTGGTAGTTCCTCTTTTTGTGTATTTTGTCCTTTAAGAGAATAGACTCATTGAAAAGGGGCAGAAACTTCAGTAGACAAATGAGGCCTAGAACCAAAGAGAGAAGGCACTAGAACGATTTAAAAAATGAAGCGTAAAGGCTTGAGAATGGTCCAAAAATTGAAGCGCAAAAGTCTAGAACCAAAGAGAGAAGGCATTAGAACGGTTTAAAAAATGAAGCGTAAAGGCTTGAGAATGGTCCAAAAATTGAAGCGCAAAAGTGTAAGAACGGTTTAAAAACTAAAACATGAAGGCATGATTACGGTTAAAAAATTGAAGCACTAAGGCCTAGAACAGTTCAAAAATTGAAGCACTGAGGTGCGGGAATGGTTCAAAAATCGAAGCACAAAGGTGAAGGAACGGTCCAAAAATTGAAGCGTGAAGGCATAAGAACGATCAAGCATAACCTAAAGTTAAAAAATTCAAAATGCTTGAGATCGAATTAAGACTAAAAATGTAGAAGTGAAAGTTCATTGTCAAAGAATTTAAGAGTAGGGGAGTAAGCATAATGACTGCCCCACAGTCATAAAGGACTGAGGAGAGGGCACGACGCCTCTTCAAAGCTAAAAGACCCAAGAGAAACAATGCAATTTGCCTAAATAGAAAGCCCTATGATGGAACTTGTTTCCCACAATGTACTGGGAAGCCACATTACATATGGTCCCTACTTCGTCCCAACCTTACCTACGCCATCACCTAAATGCAACCTGGCAATTTACTTAGGACTAACAGTTGAGAGACGTTCCGGTTAAGCTCCGTTCATCATTAACGGTTTAACCCTAAGAGTTTTGTGTAGGTCTCTTAGGGTATGGCCACTCAAGAGGGGGTGAATTATGTGATTAAATTTTTTTACAATTTTAATAAATATTTTTTATTAATGATTTTATTAGAGAATATATATTTGATAAACATAATAAATGATGTTTGATATTAACAGCAAATGCAAGCCACGAGATATAGCAAGAATAAAATAAGACACAAGACAATTTATAGTGGTTTGGTGTCTTCACACACACCTAGTCCATTCTCCCAAGGTCTAACCACCCTTGGAGTTCCACTAAACCAATTTTACTAAGCTTTTCACACTATCTCACATTGAAAACTAGATACACACCTAGATTACAACGGGTTTTAAGCAACCATTACACCAAGATTTTCACTGTAACATCCCGTATCGAGCGATAGGAAGGACCGGAACAACTTACCCTGATGGGCTTATGAGAACTTTCTAGGGGATCACCCATCCTTAAGCTTCCCCAGGTCAAGCACGCTTAACCTAGGAGTTCCTTGCCTACATTCAACTCCAAAGGTATCCAGCTGGTGTTATTTTTTTCCTTCCTTATCCTCGATATATACTACCCTTTTCTGGACTCTTGGGGTATTACATTTTCCCCCTTGAGCATATGACATCTTCGTCATGCGACCTTATAACTAGTCCCAAATCTTCTCCCCTTTGGGAGCTTTCATCCTAGAAGCCTGCCAGAAACCGCTTCTTGAATAGGCCCTTGAGCCTCGACGCCACTCCTAGCCCTCATCGAACCACCTTCACCAAGGGTCAGCTCTGATACCACCTGTAACATCCCGTATCGAGTAATAGGAAGGACCAAAACAACTAACCCTGATGGGCCTGTGCAAACTTTCCACGGGATCACTCAACCTTGAGCTTCCCTAACTCAAGCATGCTTAACCCGGGAGTTCATTGCCTACATTCAGCCCAAAAGGTATTCAGCTGGTGTTGTTTCATTCCTTTCTTATTCTCGATATATACTACCCTTCTCTGAACTCTTGGGGTATTACATTCACCCTAATTTACATTGAAAACTAGATTCACCTAGATTTTAACAGTTCTAGAAAACTTATACAATCTAAAATAATAGTTTAAATATTTATAAATAATCATCCACACTTGGACATAAATAAATAAGCAATTAAAAGCGAGTTTACAAGGTAATGAAATATAAATAAATTTTGTAACCTGAAGTTTGATGTGAAATTTGGAGTAGACCTGAAAATCTTTTTCTCCTCTTGCCTTGTGGCTCTCGATGGATGTTCAATAAAGCTTCGCGAGCCTCGGATTACTTGGATGTTTGTTTGAGAGCTTTTAGCTACTTTTGATATGCAATGTGTACTCTTGGTAATCTTTTAAATGAGTTTAGGGGTATTTATAGGTGTTTGGAGCACTATTTCAAAAGATCAAAAATCTGACCATTGGGGTGAAAGTTGACTTTCCAAAGTGGAAGGGTAAACTTTTGCTTTGAATTTGCAACAGTAAAAAATTCGACCGTTGGGACAAAGGTCGACTTTCCATGTACCAAGGATCAACCTTATGGAACACAAAGGGTTAACGTTCTAAACTTCAAGGGTTGACTTTTTAGTTTAGATTTTGGAAAAATATTTTTATGCTTTTGAAAAAATACTTGGAAAAATAATTTTGATGAAAAATAAAATTTTTGGTAATAAATACATTATGTAAAAATATTTTATAAATTAATCTAAAATTCTTGGGGACTATAATTTGTATATTGATTAAAATACTCTTTTTGTTAATCATCAAAACTTGATTAATATGAGCAAGTTGGTTCAACATTCTTCCCCTTTTTGATGATGACAAAAACATGATTTTTTTGAGATATTTAATTTGATAAAATATTTTTGAACTCCCCCTTAATTTTATACTATAAGCTCCCCCTATCAAAAACACTAGTAGCATATATTATAGAAAAAAATATTTTTCCAATAACGAATTTAAGGACTAATGAACTTGGTTTCCCTAACTCTTAATCATACAACAACCATAAACTCTCAGACATACAACACTTGCTCTGATACATAAACCTCTCACATTACAACAAATCTCACATACATTCAATCACTCATAAAGATATAAGAAATCTCACAAAAATCGTTCATACTTCTCCCCTTTTTGGTCATGATCAAAACATAAACAATGTTAGCGGAGAAAAAATAGGAAAGAAATTATCCAAGCATTAAAAATAAGATTATCATGATGAACAAAATAATAACGTGAATATACATCATCATGTGGCAAAAAGCAACATATGAAAAAGATGCTAGGAATGGTATCATAATTGTCATGACAGACAAAAATAATAGTAATACTGTCTAAAATACACATGATAACCTAGGCATCTCTAGATTGTGAAGAAGCCCATGCCAAAGTGTTATCGAGCTCATCCGAATGACAGGGAAGATGACAATCGAAGACTTAAAACATATCTCGTATCATGCTCCGAAGGTCGGTAATCGAGTTGGTCAAGAAGCTTCAAAGGTCCTGTATCTCATGTAAAACGGCATAATCGTCTGCAAGTTAGTCCAAACGTGCTTGATAAAATAAAGTAAATGAAGGTGGAGCAGATGATAGGCCAGGTGTGTCATAAGACTGAGAAATATGCACTGGTGTATGAGGAGGGGGATGAGCGGTGGTAGAGGGTTGGGTAGTCTTGGGTGGCTGATAAACCCAAGCCGCATTAATCCATTTGTAGTGCATGCAATTTACAGTGCTTTCATTGATAGTATCGTAGTGGGAGGTAGAAGCAGATTCTTCATCCTCTAAAGGAATATTGAGATGAGTGAAAATATGAATGAGAAGGCATTCGTATGGGAAGGAAGGGGATTTATGAGTGATGATGTTATACACGTGGTCGGCGATGGGGTGAACTTTTTATGGTTCCCTTGATGGGGAAGAAGAATATGAGATACAACGTTGTATGCAAGGTGAAGATCGATGGACTTAAGAAGTGTTAATATTTGTGATTCAAAATGATTTGGGTTGGGCTTGCTAATTTAAAGCCCAACAAGCCCAAGCCCGTGTCTTGCTCCTTTTCTTATTATTCCCATTCATATCCCTTGGCCCATGTATATAAAGCAATGAATTGGGGGAAATCAGTATGCAACAGTCACAAATTGAGAAGCCCTAATCGGGCAAGAAGAACGCGCAGATTCAAGAAGCAGAGCACCGCAAGAGTGGCAGGTAGCAATCTGGTAAGGAAGAAACCCTTATTTTTGTATCAATCGTCTCTATAAAATTCCTTGTGTTGTGTGAGAGAGAATGAAGAAGAATGTTGTGAGTGTTGGGAATGGCTCGGGGCATTGAGCTTTGTACTCGATTTTCTTCTTGTGTGCGATATTGTAAGTGGTCTTCTTTGGTTCTTGTAGATTACTGTGTAATCTTTGTAATCAATTGCAAATCCGCTTATTATCTTTTTAGTAGATTGACTAGAGGCCGAGCCTCTGCCGTGAGTAGGATCTTTTGATCTGAACACGTATATGTTGTGTTCTTCGTTTCTGTTTTCGTGTGTGTTGTGTTGCGTTTATGTTTCATTTTATTCGGATTTCTTGGATCGTTGGTATTGCTGAGGTTGTGGTTGTGTGTTTAATTCACAGATTTCTCAACAAGTGGTATCGGAGCCATTTGAGCGAGAACCAAATTTGTCGGCGTTCAAGATTCGAGAACTCAAGGATTAAGTCTGATCGATCTTCTTTAAACAGAAAGATGGAAGATCGAAACCCGCAATAAGCTTCCGACTTGGTAAGAGTGATTGTATCCTCTTCGTTTTTTTTTTCCTCAAATTTGTTTATGTTCGTTTCTTTAATTTGTGCGAAAGGCTTGCCTCTTGCGAACCCCATTTACTCTTCTATGATCTTTGTAAAGAGTGTTTTGAGTTGAGATGTTTTGAGGGTTGATTTTGTAACTGTGTATCAGATGTTCTGTTTATTTTTGGGATTTACTCCTTATTAGCCGATTTTTTGATTTTGTGTTATTCTTGAACCTAAGTTAGGGTTATAGCAAACAGATTTATTTTGCCTTAATCCTTAATGTGTTCTTGAGATTTTTTAAAATCGAAATCAAGATAAGATTTGGATAGATAGCTATTGTTTTGTAGTCCTTTGAATTGGATTACCTATCTTGCTGTTATTTCCATTGTTGATTGGTTTTTTCACATTCCTATTCAATTACCTTGATATTTTATATTATGTTTGTGTTCTATATATGCTGTTCATCTTGTGTCATTCTTGTTCCATTTTTGTTTTTGGTTTTTGGATTCTGTGTTGCTGTTGGATTCTTTTTTGTTTTCCTTGCAAGAACAAAACCAAAGATGGCACCAATGAAGATGGAACTTGAAAAGTTTAACGGCCATGGAGACTTTAACATGTGGCAGAGAAAGGATGAAGGCCTTGACAGAACAGAAGCAAGAAAAGGCAGGTAAACAAAGAGGAAAAGGATAAGCAAATCTCCATGACCGCCCAAAAAAGGCAGGACATGGATAAGATGGCTTATTCCTTGATAACCCTCAATTTGGCAGACAATGGTTTACATCAGGTAAATATGGAGATCACAACATTGCAGGTATGGAATAAATTAGAGTATTGGTTAAATCTTTGTATATTGGTAGGGCTATCCATTTTTGGAGTCTAGGTATGAAAAGGCTAGGGCACATTGGTCATAAGAGAGCTGTTAGACTTAAGCATGTTAGGCATGAATGGATTCAGTTAGGTTGGTAACCTAGAGTGTTTTATGAATCCTATTTTATGGTATGCGTTAAAGGTTCCCGTAAATGCCTGTGTTTTGATTCCCATGGGTTGTAAGTTGCTTTCTCTGTCTCTTTATTGGGAGTTGTTCCGAGTTCCTAGTTTCTATCTAGAACCTGATATTTCTTTCTTTGTTGATGGATATTCTGGAGATATTTTGGGTATTCTTCCTTAGGTGTAAAAGTGAATCTTTTGAGAAGTTTAGGAGTGGAAAATCTTTGAATATTGAACAGGAAAGAGGATTAAGTTTTAAAACTGTAATACCCCAAGAGCCCAGAGATAGGTAGTATATATCGAGGATAAGTAAGAAAGGAAACAACACTAGTTGGAAACATTTTGGACTGAATGTAGGCAAAGAACTCTTAAGTTAAGCGTGCTTGAGTTGGGGAAGCTCAAAGATGGGTGACCCCCTGGGAAGTTCGCATAGGCCCATCAGGGTAAGTTGTTCCGGTCCTTCCTATCGCTCGATGCGGGGTGTTACAGGTGGTACCAGAGCTAACCCTTGGAGAAGGCAGTTTGATAAGGGCGAGGAGTGGCGCCAGGGCTCAAGGGCCTGTACAAGGAGCGGCTTCTAGTAGGCTTCTAGGATGACAACCTCTAAAAGGGAGAAGATCTGGGACCAGTTGTAAGGTCACATGATGAGGATGCCATGTGCTCAATGGGGGAGAATGTAATACCCCAAGAGCCTAGAGATGGGTAGTATATATCGAGGATAAGTAAGCAAGGAAACAATACCAGTGTAAGCACCCCCGCCTGGATATCCCAACCACCAGAACTATCCAAACGGGAGCACCTACGGAAGGGGAAGAATGAAACATAAAACAGAAACCACCCTAGCATGCATACACAAAACTTAAAACAACGAAAGCGAAGCTATATACATACATGCACTACGGGAACACCGCTAGCACAGCGGTCACAAGATAAATAAATGAATATAGACTCCTGTACCTACATACACGAGACTCGAGGAATGACCTGGCACAGTCGAAAATAATAGAGTAGATCCTACTCAACCATCAAAGTTGACTGGGATTGACGGGATTGCTTGTACACCATACCGACTCTGTTGCTAAAACCTGACTCCCTTGCCCATGGCCCACGTTGCCACTACCTGTAATGATGGAAAACAAAGTGAGTCGAGAGACTCAGTAAGCATAAAGAAAGAAAGGCTGAAGGCTGAACATATCTAGCAAGCTTTCCCTAGAACACCAACCCCCAAGTACACACAAGCCATGAGACGAACAACACAACATAAAAGCGTAAATAAAGCATGTACCAGTCCTTGGGGCCCACACAAGACACACGGCACCCCAGTCCCATACCAACCTGTAGCTGCCCTGAAAGGAAACATAAATCTCCAACAAACCTATATGCGCTGTCCTGGGTCGGTGCTCTCGTCACCTGTGTGTCCATGTCGGTACTCCCGACACTCGAGCCATAGGCTCCCTCGGAACGGTCCTCCCGTCCAAGAACTAATAACTACCAGTAACCATGTAATGCACATAGAAATGCAATGGCGTAGTGAGCATCAACGTGATACACTGGCGCCCATATATCCAGGCATCAGGCCATTCTCTGCCCACATAGTAAACCACACGTGATACATATGCCCGTGCTGGATGCAACCTAACAAAGCTAGAATGTTCGTGTCCCAGGCATACTTAATAAATGAATATCCCAACATGCAACCCATACACATGTGCATATTAAATCATGAACAGTAATATAATGAATCTAATCGTGCAGTAAATCACATACTGGCAGAGCTAGTCAGTAGTGTCCGGCACCGGTCAACGGCCAATGACTAGGAGTGTCTACCCGACGGTCCACTTCAGGACCGTACAATAGTCTACCCCAATGTCACCAAACAGCTGACCCCTGCCCTACTGCTCGATAGCTCTATTTGAACCATAAATAAACCCGAGAAAATCGTAAATAATTCCGCACGTCTAGGAACCTAGTCCCCAAGCTGGGTTCGGCATCATTCCGAAAGGAATAGGGGCGGTACAAACCCCCGTAGGCTTTCAACAATTAAATTCTAGAAGTCCAAATTTAATTTAAATTAAAACAAATGAATAATAATTCAATAATTAATGCTAGGCGCCGAATTAGAGTAAGGGAGAGGATAAAATACAGGAAATCACGGGGTCTTTCACGAGAATTAAAGATCATGAGGAGAGGGTTATGAGCTTGCCTTTACATGGCCGTTTCTTGCCTTTCTTGCACTCCCGCTGCGAAGTAAAACGTTTAATAGCGATTAATAAAATCGTGGCTCACATTAATTAAACTAACCGTGTAATATAAATAATTTAACCGTTTAAAATCCCACATAAGTGCACCACAACTAAAATCCCAATAAGTCTCATATTTATTTTAAATTAAATCACGCTAATAAAATTCTCATTTCGTATAATTAATGTAACGCCCCGCTTTCCTGGGCACGTTGTAAATTGGGACAATTTTGGGACAATAATTTTTTTTTTCTTTTCAAACTTAATTCTAAATCGCATCATACCTCGAAACTTATCCCAGAATTCCCATACATTAATCTCGAAAGAGATTCACTATACACTTCAAATGCGGAAGCAAGGATCGAAACCTGATATCTTAACATTAATCATAAATAAATTCTTACATCTTCAAGATTCCTCAAAACGTTCAGAATTTAAAGTAGCAGAACTTAATTATAGGGGCTACGTTATATACATTTCATTTCTCATGCACTATGCTAAGTGCCATTTCATGCCTCATTTATCCTCGAAATCTGCTACAATCTCCACCTGGAACGTTTGAATATTCCAGGGGCAAAACCCAAGTTAGATGATGAATTATCTAAGTAAAGGTACATAATGCTATATCATGTGTGTATGCAATGTCTTATCTCGTAGGTGTCAACTGCACCCCTCATGCTGATGTTCTACCCTTGTGTTTAGTTTTGATGATGAAAAACAATACCTTGTTTTATCCCTAAGTCGTGAGTCAAGTATATGGTTTTCAACAAAAATCAATTTCAAGTGCTTTGTTAAAATGAAAACCAAAAAGATTTATGATTTTCTATATTAGTTGGAGATTTGCAAAGTCAAGTATTTAGTCTTAAAAGAATCTCTTAAAATGATTTTCAAATTAGCTTTGAAGTCGTTGGTCAACATAGAGCTAAAATTGTTCTACGGCAAAAGACCAACTTGAACATAAATGTGTTTGATGAAAATCCAATCTTAAGTATGAAAAATCATTTATGTTAATCTCATACTTCAAAATAAGCTTTCATATTTTGAAATGTTCATAAAAGGTTTTGGCTTGAAACTTAATTGTATGAAAAATCCTTTAGTTCATGCATCATGTCTTGAAACTCGTTTTGATGACATTTCAATATTTTTTCTAAGTCTGGATGACTAGCACCTTATAAGGAGACATATATGAAAATGTTTCCTTTTTAGAAAACTAACTCCCGGTAATTCAATAGCTAACATTCATTAGTGATAAAATGATTTTTAACGAATTTTTCAAGAAATAGAAAGTGTATATCTTAGAGGTGGTAAAATCGCAAAATCCTAAGTTCCTACTAAAACCCAAATTCTACTTTTTTATTCTTATGGATTTTGATTTTTTAAATATTTTTATTGAATCCAAATGGGGGGTACTTTCTTATTTACATTTATGTATTAAAGTAAATATGTTGTAATGTTGTCAAGTTTCATTCTGTTGAAAATCTTTTTCATCTGTCGACTGTGTGATTCAATCTGTCGACTATGCCCATAAATAGTCGACTATGTGCTTAAGGATAGTCGACTATGCCTATTGTTCTATCGACTATATTTCATTCTGTAGACTATTGTGAAAGGATAGTCGACTATGCTATTTATTCTATCAACTATGTTTGTACATGATATTCAAAATTTTCGTTGTAATTTTTGATCTGTCGACTATAAGAAGTTTTGGTTGAGCAATAGTCGACTATGCTTTTCTGTCTGTTGACTATGGCTAGTTTTATTTGATAAAATAGTCGACTAACCTATTTTCTCTGTCGACTATGTGTTTCACAGAAACTTACAACGGCTAGTTTTTCAATGTCCAACGCTAGTTTCTCATTCTCCAACGGTCACAAACGGCTTCATTTCTCTTTAATCTTGTGGGAATCTTATAAATACAAGTCATGGATGATCAAGAGAAGGCTAATGGATGAGAATGAAATAATTTGAGCTTACTGTTACTTTCGTTTGTATTTATAGTGATTGGGCTTCAATTTTTTCTCTCTTCAAGGCTTTGATTTTAACTTGTATTAATTCATTCAAGCCTTGTTTTCTTTGTGAGAGAACTTGTAACTAAGAGTGCCAACTCTTAGCATCTCGTTTACATTTGTATCACTTTTATTTTCCTAGTTTTGTGCTAGAGGACTTGCTCGTTAAAGCAAGGGGCTGTAATTCCTAGCTAGGTGCTAGAGGGCTTGCTTGTATAAGTAAGAGGTTGTAATTCCTAGTCTTGAACTAGAGGACCTACTTGGTTTAAGTAGGGGGTTTTAGTGGATTGTTTGCAAAATCCTTGGTGAGGAGCTAAGGTAGTGGATTAGGCTTGGATTAAGCCGAACCAGTATAAATCCTTGTGTTTCTTGTGCTTGTGCTTCTTGATTTATTTATCTTTCCAAGCATTTCTTTTTTCCTCACTTGGTTCACATATTTTTCTTTGTAAACTTACATCTGTCATTTTATATGCTTCACGTTTTTAAGTCCTAAAACCTCAATTTGTATCAAAAGGTTTTTCAAGTTCAATTAAGTTTTTAAAATAACCAATTCACCCCCCTCTTGGTGTGTGCCATAGCACCTACCCGTTCTGACAACTGGTATCAGAGCCTAATTCCTTAATTCAAGGTCTAACAACCCGAGGAGAGATCAATGACTCTTAAGGAAGGTTATCCTATTAATGTGGCACCTTATTTTGATGGCTCATTCTATGATTTTTGGAGAAAAAGAATTTGTGTATTCATACCTCGAAACTCGTCCTAGAATTCCCATACATTAATCTCGAAAGAGATTCACTATACACATCAAATGCAGAAGCAAGGATCAAAACCTAATATCTTAACATTAATCATAAATAAATTCTTACATCTTCAACATTCCTCAAAACGTTCAGAATCTAAAGTAACAGAACTTAATTATAAAGGCTACGTTACATACATTTCATTTCTCATGCACTCTGCTAAGTGCCATTTCATGCCTCATTTATCCTCGAAATCTACTACAATCTCCACCTGGAACGTTTGAATATTCCAGGGGCAAAACCCAAGTTAGACGATGAATCATCTAAGTAAGGGTACATAATGCTATATCATGTGTGTATGCAATGTCTTACCTCGTAGGTGTCAACTACACCCCTCATGCTACCTACCATTTTTGCAGCCCCCTTTTTCGAAGCCGAGGTGTATGGATGCACCCTTGGTAAAGTAGCGGTGCTAGTTCGTACTCCCTACGGTCTCAAATGCGAGTGATCAATGATATCAACGTGTATTTATGCATTTCATAGTCATGTCATGTATGCAGTCTACGTGATGGATACATATCAGGGCATGTCAATATGATGAAAACATTTTTTAGGAACATAAATCACTTATAACCCAACCATTTTTCATAAAACTAACTTTAATTGGGGAGTACCACTTACCTTCTCAAGCTTATCGGGCTACCTCGATATCCATGCATTGCCTCGATTTGCATGCCAATCTCAAAATTTGCACGAGCCTCTTCAACTTCAGCCTTAAAGTATCCTAATCACCATAATTATTTAAATAAACATTAAAACCTATTTTTTCATAATTTTTGGCATTTTCTATAATTTTCTCTCTATTTCTTCCTATTTTTCCACAATAAATTCAGATTAAATATTTCTAAAATATTTTCTCAAATATTTTGCTACGAAAATTCATAAAATAATATTCTTGAATTTTTGGAATTTCTCAAAAAATTCATAAAATAATCTCGGCTTTCTCGGTATGCGTGTCATCTCCTCGAAATGCGTGCCCAGACCATTTTTCTCACCAAAATCACCGGGATATCACCGAAACATAATTTTTTATTTTTCGGGATTTTCTAGGATTTTTTCCCATCATTTTCCTATTTTCTTTCTTTTTTTCTTTTTCTTTTTTGCTTTTCCCTCCACTTCATCTTCTTCCTCGCGCCTCCCCTGTTACCTGCGCACGCCCAACTTCTTTCCATTTCTTCTTCTTCCTTTTCTTCTTTCTTTCTTCTCTTCTTTTCTTTTTCTTTTCTTCTTCTTCTTCTTCTTCTTCTTCTTCTTCTTCTTCTTCTTCTTCTTCTTCTTCTTTCCTTCTTGCGCAAATAGGCCCTGCAACTCACCCGCTTCGCCCAGCCACCGCACCGCCCGCTGCCTCCACCCTTTCCGGCTTTCGCCAGCCTCCTCAGCCGCGTCGGACCATTGCCGAACTGCACCACGCCTCGCCGCCCTCGCAGCAACTTGCTGCGCGTCGGCCATGGCTACCATTGTCGATCGAACCAGCTGCTGCCGAGGTCTTCAGCCACCCACGCCGCCTCCAAACACCCCTATGCCACCGTGCGAGGTTGCCTCGGCGCCACATCTGCATACCGTCGTAGCTTGCTGCTGCTGCCTTGCTTCACTCAAGCTTGCGCGTCGGCCATGGCCGCTTAGAGCTCACTGCCATGGCCGAGGTTGCTTGTTTCAGGCCACCTTCGATCGGCCTCTCCCTCTCGCACTCTCGGCTTCTTTCTCGAGCTTGCCCTCAGCTCTCTCTCAATCTCCTTGCTTCTCCTCCTCTCTCGGCCAAGATTTCTCTGCCGCCTTGCTTCCATTTCTTCTCCAATTCTATCCCTATTTATAGGCGCTCGGTTGATCCCTCACCTCACTGGCCGTACCCCATTGTGTGCAAATCTTCTTGGCGTGAAAAATCTCCCATAAATCTCGGCGGGCATGGAGTTTGCGTGCATAATCAATTTGCAGAGCAGCAGCCATCACTCACGCACACACAACTAGCAAATGCACACGCATTCTATATATATATATAACTATAAATTGCACTATTAATTAAGAGAAATTACACATTTAAATTTCAATTTTCACCTTAAATCCACTTAATTAATTCCCTTATTGCAACTATGCCCTTAAACATTATAATACCGAAAATTCAAAATTAATAACTAAAAACTTATTCAAAAATGACGATTCGCCCCAGTGTCCTCACCAGGCTATTGTTTCATTCCGAAACTGCTGAAGGGTTGCTTGTTACACAAAATCGGAGCCCCCCTAGGGTTCCATTGATTTTTCGGGAGTCTCTTACAACGATTCGGTTTTATAGCCTAAATAGCAGCTGTATTTTAGCTGTACCGAAAATCGTTCCTGATCCGATTTCTTTCGATACCATAAATCCTATCTCGACACGCTCGTCAAGATCATATAATTTTTCTTAGACAATTTCATTTCGAGATGCTCCCTGAAGTTGATTCGGTACGTATAACTACTATCAAACCAATTTTTTTGGTGTTCTAAACTCATCGAAATTACGTGGCAACCTCATACGAACATGGGGTATTATAATTAATACGCGAAACCGAAACGAATTAAGGGAATACGAGGGGTTCACAAAATGGAAAGAAATCGTAAGGGTAGAGGGATCTTACCTCGATTAAGCGGATTACAACGTTTTCATGCTTAAACACCACCGAATTAATACACACTGTAAAATAGATTAAACTCCCAAAATTAACAAAATTGGACCCAAAATGAAATTCCAATCGTACAGAATGTTTAATACAAAATTCTCTACTTACCAGGCTAATTAAACCGCGATTAAACAACGTTTAATCTTCAATTTCCTTTCAAATTTCTCCTTTTTCTTCATTGAGCATGCCATCTTCTTCTGTCATTTTTCCCTCTGCAATTTGTTGCTCGAAGAAGGCCGAAATCGGCCTTTAAATTGGCCAAAATGAGAGGTTGGGGCGAGGCCATGTGGCAGCCGCTGGGCTGCACAGAAAGCCACTGCCTTTGGGGCCGAAACAACGTCGTTTTGGTCCCTCCCTTGGCCAAATTAAATTAGCAAAACCTAGCCTCGCGCGCGCCCACACGGATTCGATCCCACGTCCCCCACATGGCAACCCTGGCGTGTGATCGCCCGCGCCACACACGCCTTCAACATATATATGCATGTGGTTATATTTAAGCTAACCCGCGACTCAATTTCGAGAATTACTCCAGCGCCCAAAACTTTCAGAAATCGACACTTGCACCCCCACTTCACACTTACCCCTTATTTCACTTTCACCCCATAATTTCCAGAAAATCCACTAAATTAATTTATTTAACTATTTTCCTAAATGCTCTCCAATAAATAATTTTTTTCTCAAAATAACATAAATACACATTTTCTTAAATCTCCAAATTCTCAAATAAATTAATATTTCCTTTTTAACACACAAATATCCAATAATCACCACAAATACGATAATTAATATTGATTAACTATTCCCAAATAATTTAATTAATTATCTTTAATTCCTTATTTCCTCAAAATTACATAAATAACTATTTCCTCTTAAATTTCCAAATATTCAATAATGTCCTCAAACACCGATTTGAATAATTATTATTTATTTTCAAATTTAGGGATATTACAACTAGCTGGATATCTTTTGGGTTGAATGTATGCAAAGAACTCTTAGGTTAAGCATACTTGAGATGGGGAAGTTCAAGGATGCGTGACCCCCTGGGAAGTTCGCGTAGGCCCATCAGAGTAAGTTTTTCCAGTCCTTCCTATCTCTCGATGCAGGATGATACAAAAACTGATATGGGTCTAGATGTTGATGTGTGCCTGATCTTATAGTATTAGACGAACCTGAACTAACTGATGATGCTTAGTTTAAGGTGGAAATGTGTCAGTCTTAAGGTGAAACCTTAAGAAATTTCCGTGTCTAATGAAAGTCCTGGAGTTAGCCCTAATGTCTTGTTCATAGGAGTCTTGATAGAGGTTACTGTTGCCTATAGTGAGGCATGTATTAGTCGAGTCTGTCTCGAGTTAAAGTTTGAGCAAGCTTTGTCGTTGCTCAATGTGCTCTTGTCTTAGTTGGGGGTCTCTGGTCAAGTCCACTATCAATCCATTCTTGAATCAAGGTGGAATTTGTTAATATTTGTGATTCAAAATGATTTGGGTTGGGCTTGCTAATTTAAAGCCCAACAAGCCCAAGCCTGTGTCTTGCTCCCTTTCTTATTATTCCCATTCATGTCCCTTGGTCTATATATATAAAGCAATGAATTGGGGGAAATCAGTGTGCAACAGTCACAAATTGAGAAGCCTTAATCGGGCAAGAAGAACACGCAGATCTAAGAAGCAGAGAACCGCAAGAATGGGAGGTAGTAATCTGGTAAGGAAGAAACCTTTGTTTTTGTATCAATCTTCTCTATGAAATTCCCTATGTGGTGTGTGAGAGAGAATGAAGAAGAATGTTATGAGTGCTGGGAATGGCTCGGGGCATTGAGCTTGTAACAACCCACCTTCTCGGGCGTGTTATATCTTAGGAAATTTGGTCTATATTTTTTTTTTTTTAATTCCCTAAGACCATATCTAGTGCTAGATGAGATATCTATACTAGAGAATAAATACAAAACGGAAGCTGAATCGAACCTGCTCATGGCGATAATAATAACTGGACATGGCATTCATTACAAGGTATAAGCGTCTGATAAATACAATGTACACAATTCTTTAAACTATCCATATTACAACATATCATGGTACATATACTCGTATCTTGTCGTCTCGCGACACTACTCATCACCAATCTCGGAATCATCTCTGCAAGTCCCGACTGGAACGTCGAATGTTTCAGGGGCGAAAACCCAAGTTAGATGATGAGTCATCTAAGTAAGGTACATAATGTCATGTCATGCGTGTATGCAATGTCTTTCATCGTAGGTGTCAACTCACCCCTCATGCTGCCTACCATTTTAGCGGCCACTTCTTTCGAAGCCGGGGTGTATGGTGCACCCTTGATAAGACAGCGGTGCCAGTTTGTACTCCTTACGGCCTCATATGTGTGTGATCAACAGTATCAATGTGTATGTATGCATTTCATAATCATTTCATTGATGCAATCTACGTGTTGATTGCACATCATAGCATGCCAATATGGTAAAAGCATTAACATTTATAATTGTACTAAGTTCATGCGGTACACTTACTGCTATTTTGTCTCGAACAACGTGCCGAGCAGCTATTCCTTAATCTCCTTGCTCACAAGGACTCCTACAACATAAATTTATTTTTAGAACACCATTTACTATTTTTCATAATTTCTTCCATTTTTTCTTTTGTTTTTAAGTTTTATCTCTTCGAAATCACATAATAATTATCTTGGCTTCATAAAAATTTAATCTCTTTTTACCAATATTCCTTAAGTAATATTTCCAGTATTCTGGAATTTTTTTGGAATTTTCTAACTTAAATTCCTATTTTTCCCTTATTTCAAAATAGCTAAATATGTGATTATTACATAATAATTACCTAATCTTTCATTTTATTTAATTCCTTTTCACTAATATCTCTTAAATAATACTTATAACTCTATGAAATTTTCTTGAAATTTTTTGAATTAAAATCCTATTTTTTCTTTATTTTCATAATAGAAAAATCCACTTAAATAATTAATAACTTTAGCATTTCCAGGAAATTTCTTCACCAATAAATCTTAAACAATATTCCAGATTTAATAAAAAAATTTCAAGATTTTTATTTCTTCTATTTTTATTTTCTTTTCCTTTCTTTTCTTTCTTTTATTTTATTTTTTTTTCTGTTGAGCGCGTGAGTAGCACGCGCCTTCTTCCCACTCGCGGGCGCGTGCTGCCACGCGCCCGATTGCAGTCGCCTTCTCCGGCGGCCATTTCGCTGCCGGCGGCCCCTCCGAGCTTCCGAGCTTCTAAACGAAGCTCTCCCCCCCTATTTTCGACCCCTTGAATCCAAATTTTCCATTAAAAACGAGAAAAGAACATTAAAAGTACCTTAATTTTTCGATCAAAGGCGCGGCTCCGGCGAAGGCGCGATTTTCCGGCGATGCTTGGGTCTTTCTCTTCACTGCTCCGTTGGCCACCAAATTTAACAGAAATGATGCCCACGACTTGGAGATCAGAACCCTACTCTTAAATCTCTCAAACTCTCTCCCAATCGGCCAATCTTTGAATTAAATTTTCGGTGCTTTGCTTCACTCGAACGAGGTTATTTATAGCCCAAATCCGATGTGACTTGTCCTATCATGGACGGCCACGCGTCCCCCAGGTCACTCCGGCGTCGCTTCGTCCATTTAATGGCCCCCTCACCCTTAAAATCCGATTGTAGGGGCGGCCATGCCTTGGCCGGGCACTGCTCTACAGAAATCCGGATTTTTCGGATTTCCTTTTTTTTTTTTTTTTGCATATATATACCATATATACATGACATACATACATCTATACTTATATATATACTTATTTTTACATACTTATAATTTCTGTCATAAATCATCTTAAATCATATTATTTTCATTTACATATTTTTACATATTGACATACTTACACATACCTATATAATAAGTACACTTTAATAACTTAATTATATATCATATAAGCATCATCTAAATAAAAGTATAACTAAGTATAGTATTAATTTTATTCATAATAACTTAGGGTATTACAGAGCTTTTGTACTCGATTCTCTTCTTGTGTGCGATACTGTAAGTGGTCTTCTTTGGTTCTTGTAGATTGCTGTGTAATCTTTGTAATAAGTTGTAAATCCATTTTTTATCTTTATAGTGGATTGACTAGAGGCGGAGCCTCTGCCGTGAGTAGGATCTTTTCATCCAAACACGTATATGTTGTGTTCTTCATTTCTATTTTCGTGTGCATTGTGTTGCATTTATGTTTTGTTTTATTTGGATTTCTTGGATCGTTGGTACTGCCGAGGTTGTGGTTGTGTGTTTAGTTCACAGATTTCTTAACAAGAACAGTGACAAAGTAGGTTGACTCACAAACAAGGTAACGGTTACCCTTGAGATCAAATATGATGTCCTTCCAAGGAGCCTGGAGATAAGATGGATTAGACTCATCAGTAACAAGGGGAATACCAATGATGGTGGAAAGAGACTTGGGTGTGATAGTAAAGTCAATGCCCTTGATGAAGGTGTGTGCTAAGTTGCAATGGAAGCACTTAGATGTAACGGTCCGCCTCTAGGAGCCCCTAGCATAGAAGATCTATAAGAGAGTCATTAGTAAAACGATATAAAAATAACTTAAACCACACCACCTTCACATGCCACATAAATAACATATGAAACACCATAAAGATACATCATTTAACTATAATACATCACAAAACACCCTAGGGTCTTTCTTCAGGTGAGCTTTGTACACATCTATAGACACAAGATCAGCCCCTGTTAGACTCGCCCTCAGCCCTGTCTTTGCCTTTATCTAGGCTGATGCAAAGCAAAGGAATGAGCCATAAGGCTCAGCAAGTATAATAACAAGTAAAGAAGACATGATCCATGAGCAAAATAATATCAATAACCCATCACTAGTAACCCAATCAAAACAAAAGTATAAGCTAACAAATCATGCCAATACCATGCATGCCAAACAACTCAAGAATAAATGAAAACATAAGCAACACTGTGGCGTTTCGCCCTGCACCCACAACCCCCACTGACACCCAGGGACAGTGTAACATCCTGCCTATTCAGGGCGTGTTATTATGCTAGGATTTTTTTTTTGGTTTACCTCACACATTCATATTTCCATCTCTGCGTATTATACTCAAATCTTAACATACATACATTAAATTTACACTTCTAATGCAAAACTAAGGAATGGTAAACTTATTCATAAGTGGAAGCAAAATTAGAACCTCATGAAATCTTATAAATCAATACATAAGTAAGTTCATACATATCGTTCCTCCATCATAACATTACAATAACCGTAAATGAAATTAAACATAAACTAAATGGATAACTAGTCCTAGCCTTGGCATAAGACCCATCACAAAACCTCTACCACCCTCAAGCTTCAACTATCCCTTTGCATTTCTGAGCGCTCATCTCGCTTGGACTGTGAAAGATTCCAGGGAAAAATGTCCAACATTAGAAGATGAATCTTCTGAGAGAAGGTTAAAACAACTGTTATGAATGAATGAATGATGCATGGACAAGAATAAACAAATGCCCTAGTGTAACTTCCCTAACAAACCAGTTTGATACGAAACCCTAGGTAGTTATCCTAGCATGCACACAGTGTAACGCCCCGCTCCCACCTACGAGTGTTACTCACGAATAGCCAACTTACTATTCACACGCTAGGGAAAAGATGAAGAGACGGCTACGTTTCAATGAGAAACGACCTAGGTGGGAACTAGGCTTTGCCCTCCCTTCGCTCCACTCAAGGATTCGGGAAATATCGAAACGACCTCGCGAAGATAAAACCCGAAATCTCGCAAAGTGTCACCCTTTCTCATGCTCTTTAATGAAAAGTTAAGGATGACTTCCCAGGATAAAAAGAACTAAGCTAACTCACTTGCTTCATATAAATTATGGCATAAAGCCTTAATTATAAGAAAATAGATTCTTCTTTGCCCCAACTATTAACCCATTTATCTCACCTCCAATTCCCTTAGAAAATATTTGGATTAATATTTCTTGGAAAAATTTAATAAAATTTTCCTTATCAAATATCCATTGATTTTTCCCTTTAATTATTTCAAAATACCACAAAATTCCAACCCTTGGGAAATTATTTTTTGGAATTAAAACCTTAAGCATCCTCATCCATTCTTCAAAATTTAAGGAAAATACTCCATTATTTAATTTTTCAAAATATAGAAATTTTTCCCACAATTGCCTCAAATTTATATTAATTTAATAATTAATTTGGAGGCTAAAATACTCATTTATTTATTTATTTAAACATAATTTATTTCAGAAATTTCTAAAATAGCATATTATATTTAAATAAATAGAAAATAAATAAATAAATAAATAAATAACTAAAAGGAACTCTCAAACAGCAGCAGGGGGCGAGTAGCAGCAGCCAGCTGCGCCTCCCAGTGCACGGGTGTGCGGGCACACGGCCTGGCCGCGCACATGTGCACGCTGCGCGCGGCCGCGCCCTTGGCACCAGCACACTGCCTCAACCTTTTTTTTTCAAAAAAAAATATATTTTTTCTTTTTAAACCCAAATTTTCCAGAATGCCTTTACACTTCAAATGGCTTCCAAAACATTCAAGTTTGCCACTACTCAACCACATTAAGCATTCATTACATATTTAACTAAAATAAATACAATATCATCCACTAACCATAAAATACATATACTTCACATGCATTTCCCCTTGCTTCATTACCTTCAATCTTCCAAATCTCTTTTTCCTTTAGATGATTCTCCACCTACATAGAGGTCAAAGGACCTTATGAGCCAATGTTCAGTAAGGGTGCTATGCAAATGTATATGTAACATGAGAAATAAACATGTAATGCAAATGCAATGCATATTATGGGTAGTCCTCCATGCCCTCATAACCACTTAGGTTAAGGCACCAACCAACCCTTCCCTCATCACTAGTCCTCCTTATGGCCATAGGTCCACTAGAACACAAAACATGCAATAAGACCATTACATGCAACTCATTCAAAACATGTACAAATGCAAGTAAACCCCACCACTTGGGGTTATCCCTTACCTCTTTATCCTTGAAGCTTCAAGACTCCACTTGCCAAGACTCTCTCTTTGTCTTTCAACCACCTTAAGAAAAATATTCTTAAAGCATTTAAGATCTTGAAGACTAAAGAAATGAAAGGAGAATGAAAACTTACTTTCTAGAAGAGATTTAACTCAAGACTTACCTTTCTCTCCTTTGGAAGCTCACAAGAGAACTCTCCTTGTTCTCTAATTTCTTCCACCAAGCAAAACCTCCTCTTAGAGATTTCTCTTCCTTTATATATTAAGTCTTGACATCTCACAAGTTCAAGACTAATTCCTAGCCCTTGATTAATCTTTTGAAGAGTAAATCCCAACCCTTGAAACTAGCACAATCCTTGTGCTTCTCCTAAACTCAATCATAGCCTTTGATTTTAAGAGAACCCATCTTTACTCTCTAGAGAAACATAATCCTTGCCCTCAAGTCTTTTTAAATCTCCACCATTGATAATAAACTAGAGACTACATCTCCACCATCCATTCTTTTATTAGGCTTATTTGATATTTATTTAATTTGGAATTTGGCAATCCATGCCACTTTCAAGACTCAAATATAGCCATTAGATCTTAATCCTTCTCAAGCTCAATCCTCAACTATTGGATCAATTCTCCAATTCCCACAATTCTCCAATTTTCAAAATTAATAAATTTTGACTAATTTCAAGATTGACCATTTTCTCCATTTTTCATTTAATTTAAATCCCATAAATTGTCAAGCATTTAATGGAGACCAATATCTTTTTCCTTTTGATTTAATTTAAATTACTCTTGAAAGACATAATTCCCTTTTCTTTGGCATTTATTTTATTCCACCATTTTCCCACATATATGCATGACTAATTTCCAATTAATATGGAATTTCTTTTAATTCACTCCATAATGACTCTCATTTAATGCTTGAGATACTAATTTCTTTTTCTTTTTGAATTTATTTAAATCCCACTCTTGCTTCACAAGATCATGCCAAGTGTCACTAATTACACTTAATCAAACAATTTCTTATTCCCAATTTTATTAAATCCCATTCCATGAGACCTTGCCAAGTGTCACCAATCTAACCTACTTGGCTTCCATTTTAATTTCTAATTATCCATGCATTTTTCTCATGCATTTAAACAAGAATTAAATTCTCCCAAAATCAATTCTCTAATATATAATTATTTTCTCCACCAAAATAATTTACCTTGTATGGGATGGGACTCCAAATTATCGTTTTGCCCTTCTTAAGGCATCCTATATATATGTGCCTTCTCTTTGATTCAAGGGCAATTTTGGAAATTTCCATATACCATTATTCCCTTAATCGATAATTTTATCATGACTCATCAAGGGTATTACACACAGGGCATGGGATACTCCTATACATTATTCTGGCAGCACCCTTGGAAAATTACGGCTACACTATCAAGGTGACATCCCATCCCGTTCACATGTATCGATATGTCAATAATATCATGCCATGTGAAATATCATTATTATTGATGCAGCAATACATGTACAAGTTTGACAAAATATTTATAAATTACATATGATTTAAAAACCTTTGTGAACATCATGCATAACATAGGAAACATTGATAATTTGCTTCTTTGCTTTAAGTTTTGATGATGATTGATAGCATGCATATTTATACCATATTTTGGCATTTCACTTCATTCTTATTAGGCCATTTGAAGTAATTTTTGCTGATATTTCATTGTTTCTATTTTATTATGCTTCAAATTGTCCTTACACTATTTTCTATCTTACCTCTATGGATCCAGGCTTTAGGGAATATTGGATGGGCTAGAGAAGTGGCTCACTAAAGGAGCTTGGGCTTACTTTCAAGGAGCAAACTTGGGCTACTCAAATTATGCTGTTTTTGGGCTTACTTGTTTTCTGTTGGGCCAGGCCCAACCCTAGCCTTCCTAGCTTTCCTTTCTTAGCCATGTATTTAAGGCCTCTTAGCATTAATTTTCAGAGGAGGATGATATAGAAGGAGAGGAGAAAATAGAGAGGATTCTGCCCGTTTTTGTTATTGTAGCATTTTTCTGTTTTCTACATCTTTTGTTCCATTCTGTTTTCCTTGCTGTAATGATAGGCTAGAACATTTTGTAACCGGTTGTGTGTCTTGAATCCATGTGGAATTTGAGTCCCGGATGAGCTACAAGAATCTGGTTTGTTGTTTGTTTCTTATTCATTTCTATTTGGTTTAGTTTGAGCAGATTTGTGAATGCATGGAGTTCATGGCAGGTTTGTGTGAACTTGCATGGTTTCATTTTCTGTTAAATGCTTAAGAGAACAGAATGTTATAGCCGGTTGGTATAACATCTCGGAAATGAATATTGTGTGCTTGAACGGTTGTTCTTGCATAGGTCCGGATAGGTTGAATAGAGAGTGAATGGTTGCATTTTGTTTGCAAGAGATTTCTGCATTCATTTTGTTATTTCCAATCATTCTAATCCTTGGACGGTTGTTGGGGATGCTTTGAGTTTGTTTTCCGGAGATCAAAACATCTAGCAAGCCAAGACATATAGGTTGGACAAGGAAGATTCCACATAGGAGATAAATACACAGCCGGTTGCATATCTTTTACTGATTTTTCATCATCTTTATCTTTCTGTTTTGTTAATTAGTTTTCTGTCAAAACCCCCCCCCCCAAACAAACTGTTATTTGTATTGGTTCTCCTTGTTGGTAGAAGAAGGTGAGGCTCCTTGTGAGAGATGACCTAGGGTGCACTTTGCTGCAAACTAGAGAAGAGATTCATAGATCTCTAATTCTGGAGCGGTTCGACAATCGCTGGCCAATGATCAACTCGAATGGCCTTGTGCTCAATTCAAATGGTTTACTTAGCAAAATATATTTACATATGTTTTGGTTTCAATCTAAAAATCATTTTACAAAAATCAAAATGTTACCTAAATCAAAATCATCATTTAAATATGTTTTCCCAAAATTCATTTTTACTTGATATTATGTTAAACATATTTTCAATATTAAGAAATCAAAAAGGGAGAAATGAAGTCTTATAAATCAAAGAGTCCTTTGATCATAAATAGAAAATGTCGACAGTTCTAAAAGAACATGTTGACAGTATCTGTTGTTTGGGAAAAAATGTCGACAGTATATCATAAACTGTCAACCGTTTCTTTAATTTTTAGCCCAAACTATTGACAGTCTTAATTAAACTGTCGATATGATAATTGCATGCTCTCAGTTTCTAAATGTCGACAGTTACTGCATCAGCATTGTCAACAGTTTTGTCAAAATGTCGACAATCTTTATTTAACTGTCGACAGTTGTTTAGATTTGAATTAATCTGTTGACATCTTGTAAATAAAATGTCGATAGTCTTTATGACAGACATCTTTTAACAGCCAAAATTACTTCATCCATGATGGTGTCTCTACTTGCAACGGGTTGATTTAAAGTTGTGTCATTCAAGCCTCTATAAATTCAAGTAAAGAATGAGAGTTCAAGCTACCGAAGCAATCTATCTACAAGCTCCCAAGTGCTTATCAATCGTGCTTCAATTGTGCCCTAAGTCTCTTGCTCTCAAGGCTTGTATTTTATTTGTTTCAAAGCATAATTTTTAGCCTTGTATTTATTCTTGATTACATTGTAACTAAGTGGGAAAACTAATATCTTGTATCATTTCTTGTGTTCCTAGCTTGTATAGCTAGAGGACCTACTTGTCAAAGTAGGGGGTTTTGTTACCTAGGCTTGCTAAGGGGCTTGCTTATTTAAGCAAGAGGTTTGTATCTTCCTAGCTTAATGCTAGACGACCTATCCGGCATGATAGGAAAGTTATAGTGTTTTGCTTGAAAATCCTTAGTGATGAGCTAAGGTAGTGGATTAGGCTTAGTTAAGTCGAACCACTATAAATCCTTATGTTCTTGTGTGCTTGTGGTCTTTCCATTTTATCTTTTCAAGCATTCATTTATTTCTCTCTTGTTTCACATATTTAAATCCCTCATTGAAAAAGATTTTCTATTTTTTATTCTTATGTTTTCCATTATCAAAGCGAGATTGTCTTTACATGATTGATACCTCATTGTGCCATTTCAAGATCTTGAGTCTTAAACGAAGTCATGGTCTTCGCAGACAACATCTCTATTTATCAAAAGAATTTTTAATATACCAATTCACCCCCCCTCTTGGTGTGTGCCATAGCGCTTCTATTCTAACAATTGGTATCATAGCCAAATTCCCATTTCTTTTAATAGGATTAACAACCTAGGGACAAGATCCATCTATGGCTCATTTTGCTAGTTCATCCCATTCCGAGGGTAAAAGTACAGCTCGTCCACCTTTATTTGATGGTACTAACTATAATTATTGGAAAGCAAGAATGAAAATTTATCTTATGCAAAATTCTACTCTTATGCGAGCCATCAAGAAGGATATTACATTGGCCGATATGGAGAAAATGGAATTTTGGACGGAAGAAGAAAGGAGAAACATGGAGATCAGTGCAAAAGCAATGAATGCATTGATATGTTCCCTAAGTGTAGAAGAATTCAACCGTATATCAACTTGCAAGACTGCCAAAGAAATATGGGACAAGTTAGAGGTAACACATGAAGGTACAAAACAGGTAAAAGAAACAAAAATTAGTTTACTTGTTCATGATTATGAATTATTTTCCATGAAAGAAGATGAGTCTATAAAACATATGTTTACTAGATTTAATGATATAGTTTTAGGTTTAGAATCTCCAGGAAAAACATATCCAAATGCAGAAAAAGTTAGAAAAGTGTTAAGGAGTCTTCCTAGAATTTGGGATCCAAAAGTCACCGCCATAATGGAAGCCAAAGACCTAGATACCCTAACCTTTGATACCTTGTTAGGATCACTAATGGCTGATGAAATTTTGATGAAAAGAAATGATGTAGATGAAGCAAAGAAAAACAAAAATATAGCTTTTAAGATAGAAACCGACAACCAAGATTCACAAGATAGTGAGGATGAACACTTTGCAATGTTTACTAGGAGATTTAATAGATTCATGAAAAATCGAAAATTTACTCAAAGAAGACACTTTAAGAAAGATAATGAGCAAAAAGAAGAAGGTACTAAAGAAATTAAATGTTATGAGTGCAAGAAAACAGGTCATGTAAGATCCGAATGTCCTTCTTTGAAGAAAATGAATGGAAAGGGAAGAAGAAAGCCTTAGCCGCATGGAGTGAGAATGACTTCTCCTCGGAAGATGAAGATAAAAATGAAGAAGTTGCTAACCTTTGTCTTATGGACAATATTGAAGAGGTAAGTTCTTCTAAATCCTTGAATTTTACTCGTGAAGAATTACAAGATGCATTAAATGAAATCATGAATGAGTTTGAGGAAGTTAGTTTCAAATAAAATGTTCTCCAAAAGAAATCAATATCATTAGTTAGTGAAGTAAAAATACTACAAGAAGAAAAAGACTCTTGGATGGATTAGAAAAATGACCTAGTAAGTAAAATTGAAATTATCTCCTAACAAAATCTTGACTTAAAGGAATCCTTAGAAAAACTTGTTGAAGGGAAAAAGAAACTTGAAATGATCCTAAGAGCTCAAAGAAACGTTGGAGATAAATGAGGATTAGGTTTTGATCCATGTCTAGAACCATTTTTGTAAAAGCTTCCTATCAAAAACCGAAAGATCTTTTTCGTAAACCATACTTTTCAAAGAAAAATATCAGATGCCATTATTGTGGGAGACATAATCACTCTATCAATAAATGTTTCATAAGAAACAACCCACATAGATATAAGTAAATTTGGGTACCAAAAATAGAGTTATATGCTAACATGGATGGACCCAAAAAGGGTTGGGTACCAAAGGAAGCAACTTGATTGTTTGTGTGACAGAAAGCTCTTGCTACAAATGTTGTGAGAAGCAAATGGTTTCTTGATAGTGGTTGTTCAAAACAAATGACTGGAGATGAACGACTCTTCAACAACATCACCTATAAACAAGGAGGTAACATTATCTACGGTGACAACTCAAAAGGTAAAGTTCGTGGTATTGGTTCTATATGTTTTCCAAATTTTGTACTTGAAAATGTTGCTTTGGTAGATGGTCTTAAACACAATTTAATTAGTATAAGTCAATTGTGTGATAATGGAAATAAAGTGTGCTTTAATACCTTTGCATGTGAGGTGTCATGTTTGAAAACAAATGATATAAAAATTGTAGGAAATAGAATTGAAAATGTATACATAATTTACCTAAACTTTTCCCTATCTAGTATAGAAAGATGTCTAATAAGCACCATATCTCAAAATGCTTGGTTATGGCATAGTAGACTAGGTCATGCTAGTATGAATCTTGTAAACAAATTATCTAAACATGATCTTGTTAAAGGGTTACCTAAGTTAAAATATGAAAGAGATCACATTTGTGATGCATGTATGAAAGGCAAGCAAATAAGTATATCCTTTAAACCTTCAAATGCAGTCTCAACATCTAGACCTTTAATGTTGCTTCACTTAGGGCTTGTTTGATTGCACTTCTTTTCCATGAAAAATGAATATTTTCCATCTAAATTCCATCTTTTGTAGTGTTTGATTGCATTTATTTTCCAATGAACTTAATTTCTTATTTTCGATCACGTGACCCTGTTTTCTAGCTTTTGCTGGAAATAGTTTTCCTTAGGGGGGGGGGTTGTTTTTCATTTCCAGGGAATTCCTTACCGCGTGCACAGCCGATTCCTTGATTTCTCTAGGGTTTCCTCTCCCATTCGAGCCTTCGAGACGGCTTCGTTCCCTTCCTCTTCGTCGCCATCCAGCACCGAAGTCGAGCCCCTACTTGGGCTTCGTCGCCATCTTCGACTTCCTGTGAGTCACCATCCACCACCGAAGAAGACCATCTCCGACTTCCTGTGACTCACCATCCATCTTCGACTTGGGCTTCGTCGCCATCTCCACAAAAGACCAGCTCTGACTTCGTTTCGTCGCCATCTCCACAGAAGACCATCTTTGATTTTGAGTTTCACACCACCGGTGCATCTTCATCTTCTTCCACAATAAGGTTTCTGTCCTCATTCTATTCTTATTTTTGTAGATCCGGCGAGCAATCTTGGTATTTGTCCATCGATCTTGGTTTTTCCCTCTGTTTCAGTCAACGATCTTGGTCTTCGACCATCGATTTGGAGTCTTCGTCCATTGGAAGAGATCTTGTTCTCTGTTTCAGTGAGCGATCTTCGTGTTCGCCATCTCTGCTGAAGTCGACCTCCGATTCCAACTTGCAGACCGCCGTTCATCCTCGTTGCCATCTTCGTCCACGATAAGCTTTCGTCGCCATCTTCCCCATCTTGGGCAATTTTTGTTCTAAATATTTATAATACAGAAAACTTCTCAACATTATAAATTTAATATTCTGATATATGTCCATAATTGTGTGGAATAAAGGAAAAAAGAAACCAAAGTAGCTTTGGTTTTTGTCACTGCTGCATAATGTGATATATACTTCTGGCCCGCTTAGAAGAATTAATACCAAGACGAGATTATATGAATTCCAAATTGGTGGTCTGTCCAATGGATTGGGTGGAATCGCCTTTCTTTCTCTACTTTTTAATAATTAAGAAGTAAGAAAAGATTAAAAAAAAGAAAGGATCTCAATCCCTCACCCATCAACTCAATTCAAATCAAATCAAGTCACTTGTGACCAACCCAATTGCACCCTACGTTAAGCCAAGTTTCCTTATTGACTTATTGCCTAATTGGACTGCCCAAAATGCCTTTTGTTTTTTGTTTGTTTGTTTGTTTTACTGTAGGATTCAAATCATATAAGCATTGATGAGAAAGTGATGCCCTCTTTATTGTCAATGACAACTACAATAAATAATTGCAAATAAAATATGGTGAAAGTTCTTAAACTTGTATATATATCCAGCGAAATCAGTGGAGACCATGTACATGGTGAAAGTAATTAAAGTACAATTCTTTAATTACTTACTGTGTTAACTTCATATACTTAGCCACCAAACTGAGCTGTAATTTGTTCATTTATCTATTATCCTGTGTCTGTCTATGCTCATTGGATAATTAATTATTAGGGGTCTTACATGAACTGCCTATCACTGTTATTAACCATTTGTTATTTGGACATTATGTATTTTCACTCTGTTGATTTCCTAATGACTTGACCCTATTGATTTCCACTCCCATGTCTATCTATC
The DNA here is from genome assembly GCF_014633365.1 of Diospyros lotus. NCBI lineage: Eukaryota > Viridiplantae > Streptophyta > Magnoliopsida > Ericales > Ebenaceae > Diospyros > Diospyros lotus. The sequence continues at coordinate 22,739,719 of NC_068345.1, forward strand.
TATCTATCTAATCTATCTATATATGTATTTTAAAACATAATTAAAATAAATGCACCCCTATGATAATAGTTCTGAGTTCAAAAGTAAAAATAAAAATAAAATAGAGGGTGATTGAGTGTGGAAAGCTGCTACCTGCATTGGAGGGAATTTTTTAACTGGATGCTTCAAAACTTTTATCTCTTTCTAGCAACATCATCAATCAGTCTTTTTTAGTAACATTTCTCACTCTTGATATCTTTCTGAATTTTACAAACTATTGTAGTTTAATTTGTCGTCTTTTTTTATATGTTGATTTTATTGAATTTTTATTTTATACGTGGTAGTGAGTAACATGCCTTCAACAAGGAATCAACGTCGACGGCAACAACAACGTTTGGGTTTATTTTGGACGATGGTCATGCAAGCAATTGTGATATATAATTATATTAGGCGTCGCAACCGACATCTCCCAAGGGCTCCTCATATAAATTGGGATTCTGAAAGACAAAACCCTTACACGAATGTTTGGAATGAGTGATAGAATTTGTCATAACTTACTTAGGATGAAAATAGAGTCGTTTCATAGATTTTGTGCTCGGTTATGAACTTATGGATTGGTTGATAGTAGATCTGTCCTTGTTGAGGAACAAGTGGCTATTTTCCTAAACACGGTCGGGCATGACGAACGTAATCGAGCTGGAAGTTTTACTTTCTTTAGATCTGGACAAACAGTGAGTCATTACTTCCATAGGGTCTTACACGCTTGTCTCAGACTATATAGAGATGTTGTCAGTAATGCCATTGTTCACAACTCACCATATGAGAAAGAAAATGTCAAGCCTTGGTTCACATATTTTCAGGTTAGGAGTCGAAATTATTTCATTATATATTTTGTAAAGGTTCAATATTCTAAAGTAATTTTCTCATTAAAAGTTTTTTTTTTTTGTTAAAGGATGTTGTAGGGGCAATAGATGGTACACATATTCCTACGAATGTCCCCTTAGGAGAACAAGCTAGGTATCGCAATAGAAAGCAAGAGATTTCTCAAAATGTTTTAGTAGCTTGCACATTTGATATGAAATTTACATATGAGCTTGCCGGTTGGGAGGGATCGACACATGACGGTCGATTGTTAAGGAGTGCAATATTACGACAAGGACATAAGCTGACAGTTCCTTTGGGTAAGTTGTACCACTAGTTTGATATCATTTTTTTTTCACAAGGTTACCAATTATTTAATAATGATAATGTAAAAAAAAATTCTTTGATAGGTAAATATTATCTCTGTGATGCTGGCTTCCCATTGGTTCCGAGATTTCTTGCACCATACCGCAGGACTCGTTATCATCGTAGAGACATTGAGGGTCAATGTCCTGAAAGTAGTAAGGAGTTGTTCAATTTTCGCCATTCATCTCTACGTAATGTTGTTGAGAGGATAATTGGTTTTCTTAAGAGAAGATTTGCATATTTGAGACATCAACCCTACCACGACATTGAAACACAAGCAAAGATAGTCCTTGCTTGTTGTGCCGTCCACAACTTCTTAAGCAATGATGATATAGAAGATGTTTGTGGTCAGGACGTAGATACTAACAATGATAAGGATAACCCTACACATGTCGATGTATCTGAAGACGAGACTCCAAATGCTCACATATCTTTCACAGCTGATGCAACATGGTCTAATAATAGGAATACAGTTGCTGATTTAATGTGGGCTGATTATCGTCCCAACCATGATGTAGGAGTTGATTTCGATTAAATTTGAATTTTTAATTGTCATTTATGTCCTTATGTAATGGTTGACATAAATTTGCTTATATAACATATGTTGTATTTGACATGTTATCATTAGTCAGTTATTATTTTTTGTACATGGTATTATGTAATGGTTGACCATAACTTTTTTAATTTTGAAAGACAGATTTTATGGCACATAATCAAAAAAACCCTATGGGAGAGGAAAAGAACTCAAGCCAAATGGATCCTACATCGAAAAATCGTCACATACGTTGGAATGATGTAATGGATAATTGTATGATTAGCACACTATATCATCAAGTGTTGACCGGTCACAAAAGAAGTGACAATGGTGTTACTTCATCTCAAGTGTCTAAAGTAATTGAGAGAGTAAATAATGGGTGTGGAGTTGTGGTGTCAGAAAAAAATGTAAGGGGGCGTTTGAAGACTATTAAGAAAGAATATGTTGAACTTCGTCAATTATTAAATATGAGTGGTTTTGGGTTGGATCCTAACATTGGACGTGTCACAGCCGATGCATTGGCTTGGGAGGAGTTTCTTAAGGTATAATGTTTTATCGACCATGCAACTTTTTTGTCATTACACATTAGTAGTATAGTTTCTTTTGGTCATTGACAAGTCATGAAAATATTTACCTTTGTTTCTAAAATTTTTTTTAGGGGAAACCAGAATTTGAAAAGTGGAAGAACAAACATTGTCCTCGGTATGATGAGTTGGAGGTTATCTTTGGAAATGATGTTGCTACAGGAGAGCGCTCAACAGCTGGCAATGACGATATCTCTCCTATCCATGGTATTTATAAAAGTAAATAATAAATATATATTATTCATAATATGCCTTATATAATAGATTTTAATAAGTTTTTTTTTTTTTTTTTAGTAGTGGATGAAAGTGTAAATGAGATTGATAGTCAAAGTGAAGCTACAAATTCAAGCAAAAAAAGTGATTCCAAGCGTAGCGCCAAAGGAGGAACTAACAGAAGCCGACGTAAACGTACCCAACCTGATGAGAGTATTATTACCCTATCGAGTATTGTCGAATCATAAAAAAGAATTGCCAATGCTATGGAGATTCAAGCAACATTAGATACAAAAAAACATATAAATTGACAATTGGTTTTAGAGAAATTAAAAGGCATGAAGATAGATGGGCATGATGTGATGCAAATCATGAATATATTTCGAGCGGATGAAAGTTTTGTGAGAATTTTTATGAGTTTGACTGATGAAGCATTTATGCGGGATTGGGTTTTTGAGAAACTTGGCCGTGATCCACCTCCACTTAATTAGTAGATGATGTTTGATATGTTTGTGACAAACACTATTTAATTTGTAAGGCAGAACGAAACTGCATATATTTTGTGTTTGAATGAGACTAGTGGGTATGTTATGTTTGTATTCCAATATGTATGGTATTGCTGGAAATTTTATTATGTATGGTTTTGTTGGAATTACAGGTGTATTATGTTTATGGCTTGCTGGAAATTTTATTATGTATGGTTTTGCTGGAATTATAGGTATATTATATTTATGGCTTTATGGCTTTACAGGTGTCTACTTGACAGGTGTATTATGTTTATGGTTTTATGGCTTTACAGGTGTATTAGTACCTAGTGCATTATGTATGGTCTTGCTGAAATTACAGGTGTATTATGTTTATGGGGGTTTTACAGGTGTATACTTGACAGGTGTGTTATATTTATGGCTTTATGTTGGTTTTTCGGATCCTCATTATTGTTGTTGTTTGCGTTACAATTGTGGGGGCATATTTCTTGTTGATGTTTGCGTTACAGGTGTATTATGTTGGTTTTTATAGATTTCTTATTAAATGTCGAGAATTACAGCAATGATGGTCTTCTATCCATGTTGTTTGATTGAGAACAGAGAATAAGAAAATCCATTTCTGTTTCAGCGAGATTTTATATCCATATTGTTTGATTGCAATGGGTGCCTTTATCTACCGGAAGAGATCTTAGTTCTCTGTTTCACATTCATAATGAATTTTGACTTTGAATTACAACAATATTCATGTTGGTTTTTATGGATTTATTGTTGTTGTTTGCATTACAATGATGGTGCATAGGAGAAGCGACAAACTCTCGAATGCATGAACTGCCAAAATGGTGGTATCTGTGGGACGTGTTTAATCGAACACAGAGAAGGTGAGAAGAGCAACAGCACTAGCCTTTGAATTTTGACTTTGAATTTGCTTTCATATTCATAATGGTGACTTTGAATTTACATTGAATTTCAAGGTAAAGAAGGTAATTTTTCTATGGAAAATGTTTATTTTCTAGGAAAAATAATGACAATCAAACACCAAAAGTTAGAAAAAATGATTATTTCTATGGAAAATAATGGCAATCAAACACCAAAAGTTGACAAAATAAAACAATTTCTAGGTAGAAAATTAAGTCAATCAAACACCTTCAATTAATATTTCCCTAGAATTTAATTCTAGGTAATTCAATTACCTCGAATTACCTAGAAAATATTTTATTTCTATCTAAATTCCATGCTTGCAATCAAACAGGCCCTTAGATCTTTTTGGACCTATGAGAACCCAAAGCATAGGAGGAAAACATTATACTCTTGTCATTGTAGATGACTACTCTAGGTTTACTTGGGTAATATTCCTTTCTTCTAAAAATTAAACGTTCAAACAATTCAAAATTTTCTGTAAAATAGTTCAAAAAGACAAAGGAATATGTATTTCAAAGATTATGAGTGATCATGGAGGAGAATTTGAAAATGAACACTTTAAATATTTTTGTGAAGAAAATGGTATTGAACATAATTTTTCTTATGCTAGAACCCCTTAACAAAATGAAGTAATTAAAAGGAAAAATAGGTCTTTACAAGAAATGGCTAGAACCATGTTGTGCAACAAAAATCTTCCTAAAAATCTTTGGGCTGAAGCCATAAATATAGCTTGCTATATTCTAAATAGAGTATCCATAAGACCAATCTTAAAGAAAACTCCATATGAACTATATAAAGGAAGAAAACCTGATATTTCATACTTTCACATTTTTGGTTGTAAGTGCTTCATTCTAAATAATAAAGATGCCTTAGGTAAATTCGATTCAAAATGTGATGAGGGCATATTCTTAGGATATTCAGTATTAAGTAAGGCATATAGAGTATTCAATAAGAAGACATTAGCAATAAAAGAATCTATTCAAGTCAAAGTTGATGATACAAACTCTATTGTTTAACAATCCCAAGAAGAAGATGAAAATGAATTAAAAAAACTTTCATTAAAACATCAAAATAATCAGCCCTCTAGCAACAAAAGTCAAAATGAAGAAATTGTTCCTCAAGAAGAAAAAGAACCATCATTCCCAAGAGAAATAAAATATGTAGAAGATAATGATATTATAGGTGATCCTTCTAAAGGAATTAGGATAAGAGCATCTATTAGAAATTAATGTCAATATGACGCCTTCATATCTCAAATAGAGCCTAAGAACATTAAAGATGCCTTGAATGATGAAAATTGGATCGTTGTTATACAAAGAAGAATTTAATCAATTTGAAAGAAATGAAGTGTGGAAATTGGTTCCATGACCTAAAGATCACCCAACCATAAGAACCAAATGGGTGTTTAGGAACAAAATGGATGAAAATGGAATTGTTACAAGAAATAAGGCTAGATTAGTGGCTAAAGGATATAGCTAAGAAGAAGGAATAGATTATGATGAAACTTATGCTCTCGTAGCTAGACTTGAAGCCATAAGAATGCTATTATCATTTGCATGCTACAAAGATTTTAAATTATTTCAAATGGATGTAAAAAGTGCATTCCTAAATGGTTACATAAATGAGGAAGTATATGTAGAACAACCGTTGGGCTTTGAGGATCCAAAATTTGAGGATCATGTATTCAAACTTTCTAAAGCTTTCTATGGTTTAAAACAAGCCCCTAGGGATTGGTATGAAAGACTTAGCAAATTTCTTATAGAAAAAGAGTTCAAAAGAGGAAAAATAGATACAACATTATTTATAAAAACTCAAAGGTAAAGACATTCTGTTAGTTCAAATATATGTTGATGATATTATTTTTAGATCAACAAATATAATGCAAGGGGAGTTTAAATTGAGTATGATGGGTGAATTGAAATTTTTTCTAGGATTACAAATAAGACAAGAAGATGAAAAGATCTATATATCCCAACAAAAATACATTAAGGATATTCTTAAGAAATTAAATGTTCAAGATAGCAAACCCATAGCTGCTTCTATGAGTAGTTCATCATATTTGGACAAAGAAGAGATAGGACAAAAGGTGGACAATAAACTGTTTAGAAGCATGATTGGATCATTATTATATCTAACAGCAAGTAGGCTGGATATTATGTTTAGTGTTTGCCTATGTGCTAGGTTTCAATCCAATCCTAAAGAGGCTCACCTAAAAGCAGTAAAACGAATTTTTAGATACTTAAAAGGATCATCTAATCTAGAACTATTTTATCCCAAGTCAAATGAATTTCTTCTTGAATCCTATACTGATGCTGACTATGATGGGTTCAAAAATTGATAGAAAAAGCACTAGTGGCTCATGCCAATTTCTAGAAAACTCATTAGTATCTTGGTTTAGTAGAAAACAAACTACCGTCGTACTCTCTTCCACCGAAGCTAAATATGTAGCAGCTGGAAGTTCTTGTGCTCAAATCTTGTGGATGAAGCATCAATTAGAAGATTATAGCATAAAACTTAAAAATATACCAATAAAATGTGACAACACAAGTGCAATAGCTTTGACTAAAAATCCCGTATTTCATGCTCGACCTAAGCACATTGAAGTCAAACATCACTTTATTAGAGATCATGTTCAAAGAGAAGATATAAAGTTAGAGTTTTTTGATACAAACCATCGAGTAGCCGACATCTTTACTAAACCTTTGGACAAAAATAAATTTGAAAATTTTCAAAGTGAACTAGGAATGATTATTTTTTAGCATGATGTTTAATTGAAATTATTTTTGACATGAAATGTGTATTATTTTCTTTAATTATTGATTTTTTTAAAGCCTTCTTAAGAAACTGTCGACATGTTGCCTCATAATGTTGACATGTTTCTAACAACATGTCGACAGTATGTTTAAAGCTATCGACCGATCATTAAGGAAAAAATCAAAATCATGTGAACAATAGGGAAACTGTCGACAGTTATATCAAAACTATCGACCGACCTTAAAAAACTGTCTACATCATCAATAATATTGTCGATAGTTTTTGTCGAGGGTTTTTAAAAACCCACGACTATCAGGCTTCTCATTCAAAAAAATTCTCTCCCTCTTGTTGAGTGTAGATTTTGATGATTGATGATTGGCATGTGTGAATGTGAATTTATATTTTATGTTCTAACAAAGCATGAAGCCTTCATAAGGCTTACAAAGCTATTCTTTAGTGATTTCATGACACAGGTTATATATGGAAACTTCTTATACTTATATAGAGATTTCATTATATATGGAAACAAGTTTTTAGAGAGCTTTCTAGAAATTTGAGTATTTGAGCTATGAATGGAAAGTTCTTCTTAGAATGGAAAGTCTAGAAGATATCCTTGTTCATATATGGGAAGTTCAAAAGATATATATGGAAGTTTTTGAGGAGATTGGAGTAGTCCACTATATGGAGTTGCCATATATGTAACTTGGCGACATGGCATTGTTAATGTGGCATTTTGATGACATGGCAGCCACATGGAGCACACTCATCAAGGTTACATCTTCTCGTTGGTCTAAATATGGTAAGAGAATCATGGAGTAAATTTAAAGGTTCTTAGAAGCTTCTTTTCTTAGTTAAATATGGAAGAATTTTTGAATTGCATTCAAATGGAGAAGTTAAAGATTCAGCATTATTGTTCATCATTAATAGAGGAAATTAAGGTTTGAAAGTTAAACCTTGATTGATATTACTTTCCTTTATTGTTGATTCTATCTCATTAAAAGGATCCTCTACTCAAATCATGGAATCAATTATCCTACTCATTATGACTAATTGATATCTTCATTATGGGAGAATATTCTAAGGATATCTTGCATATATTCAGCTACACAAATTGATTCTCTTCTTGTTGTCAACATTTTTAGTATGGAAACTTGATCAATTAAGGGCTTTTGAAGTTATGATTGATATCTTCATTGTTGGACAAATTTGCTTCATTATTTGAGAATATTTGGATGGATTTTCCACCATTTGGAGGTTTAAATTCAAATTTCAAATTAGCTATACTTGTTATGGAAGCTAAGGAGCCAATTACACAATCAAAGGTGATTGAAGATTCAACTAGAAGTCAGAATTTATTATTTCTTATTTATGGTCGATTTTTCACGAATTATGAAGGATTTTGATGATATTTTAATCCTTAAAATTAGTCATGCATTATTGGAATTGATTTGCTCATTTAAGGCTGATTGGAGATCAACAAAAGTCAAAGATCTTGATGATCAATCAAGTTAGCTGATTATGGAAGGTAAATCAAGAATTCAAATGAAGGGCTGAGATTGGCTTGAAGACTTGACACATGGAGGGCTGAGATTGATCAAGGAAAGCCTACTCTAGCACTATATAAAAGGGTCTCTTGAAGACTTTGGAACAACTTTTGGAAGCCCTATCATTTTCTACATCATTAGCTAAGATTCTCATTCTCTCCAAGTCTTTCTTTTCCTCTATCTTCTTGAGAGAAAACTAAGAGAGTTCTCTACACTTCATTGTATTATTTTTGAGAGAACCCTATTTTTCAATCTCTACTATCTTGTAAAGAGCGTACAAAATCCAAACTAGTGAGTGTGAGACTCCAGAAATAGTTTGGTGGTGGTGAAGCCAAGTGAAGGCTTTGGTGGTTGTAAGAGAAGTTTCATATAGTGGATTTGATTGAAAATCCTAAGGAAAGGAATCCTTAGGTAGTGGATGTAAGCCATAAGGGCCAAACCACTATAAATCGCTGTGTCCTTCTTCTCTTCACTCTTTACTTATTCTTGCTTGATTATACTTATTTGTTTTTGTTTTTATGTGGCCAAATCCTAAGGCCTACATTCTTGTTGGCTATTATATTCTGATTTGCTTTAATTGATCATTCTTTGTACTCATTCAATATTCCATTTGGTTTATTTAAAGTCTTGTTATTGTGTGCATTCAAATCACATGTTTTTCACCAAGTTGTAATTTGAAGAGTATATTGGATCTAAGCACATACTAGCACAGCTGGCGGATATCATATTATCCATCTAGTATTTAAGTGCTCCCGTACTCTCAACTACAATTTTGGTTTATATTAAATTTGTTTTCTCATATATATACGTGCATAAGTTTTGCATTAAAGTTTTTAAAAGGTGTCAATTCACCCCCCCTCTTGACTAAGTTAGAACTCAACACCTCTCTCTCTCATTTCTGATTCTCTCTTCCCTCTCTTATCTTCCTCAATCAATCTCTTCCCATTCCTTTTGTTTTCTTCATCAATTTTTAGTTCAAATGGCACAAACGAAGCGATCTCAACCCTCGGCCAATGTCCAGTCCTCCAAACCCACTGATGTTCAACGGTTGGTTCATATTTCACAAAATCTAGAAAGGTATTCTACTTCCTTTGCTTCTCACAACGTTCTTCTTAGTCGGGTTCTTACCTTTGACTTTCTTAACGATATTAGTTTTCCCTATGCTTCAAACCTAGAAAATTTTAGGTGGACCGATTTTCTTACACTTCATAAAAATGTTTACGAAGATGTTGTTCGAGCCCTCTATTGCAATGCATCTAATGTATTTGATCTCGTTTCTTCTCACAATAAATTCAAAACAAACGTTTGTGGAACTCCATTTATCATTGATACCAATCTTATTCATAATCAGATTGGTATTCCCACTGGTGGTAAAATCTATAATTCTAGTGATTTTAACTTTGATTTAGCCGCTCAAACCGTTTTTGAAGATGAATCTCTACCTTGCTTCATTAACGCATCCACAAATTTTTCTATGATGGGTCGTCTTCTACATCTTATTGTCGTTCATATCATTTCTCCTAGAAGTGGAAACTTTTCTGAAGTCACAAAAGAAGACTATTGGATTATGTTTCATATCATGACCAGGAAAAGAATATATTTATGTTCTCTCATTGTAGGTGAAATGATCAGTGCATTCACCACTAAGAAGAGATACCTTCCATATGGCATGCTTCTTAGTGAAATTATTGACTCAAAAGTTGTCAATCTTGGAAATGTTCGCCATATATCTGTGCTCCCTTCCAAAATTCTTAATGAATAATCTCTACGGCATGTCGATTTCACCAAAAATAAATCTGGTCAATGGGTAAAATCCAAGAAACGTCAAAAGCCCTCTAGTGAGGATGATCTTCTTCCAAATGAAGATATCCCTTCTCCTCTTTCTACTTCTCTGCCTCATCATATAGGCGAATGTTCTCACTCCCAAGATGAGGCTATCATTCATGGAATAGCCTATCTCAAAGCTAAAGTTGACTCTCTTGAAGATGAGATGAAGGAGATAAGGACTAATCAAGATAACGTCACTATTCAAATGAGTCATATGACGCAACTGCTAGAAGCTATTCTTTCTCGCATGCCTCCACCTGGTTTATCATCACCGCAGCCTCAGCCTTCTCAAGAGCCTTAGTTGTTTCCCATGATGTTCACACATATTTTTTTTACTGTGTAGTGCAGTTTTATTTTCTGGTTTTGTCTAAACTTTTTCTAAATATCAAATGATGCAAGGATAATATCTGTATGTTAATTGATTCCTTGTCTACTCTTATGGATATTTTTTGCACACTAGTCGAATGCTCAAATTATGATGATGTTTTTCTTAAGGGGGAGTTATTTTTAATTTGCTTCCTTTCCCAGTTCTTTCTTATTTTAAGGGGGGGCATTTTTATTTTTCTACATCTTTTTGATTTTTAACAAAAAAGGGGGAGAAGGTACAGGTCAAAGGTCAAATGTTTCTATATGGTTCTTGTCATCATCAAAAAGGGGGAGATTAATAATTTGCTTTTTTGCTTTAAGTTTTGATGATGATCAACTCAAATGGCCTTATGATCAATTCGAATGGTTTGCTTGGCAAAATATATTTACATACGTTTTGGTTTCAATCTAAAAATCACTTTACAAAAATCAAAATGTTATCTAAATCAAAATCATCATTTAAATATGTTTTCCCAAAATTCATTTTTACTTGATATCATGTTAAACATATTTTCAATATTAAGAAATCAAAAAGGGAGAAACGAAGTCTTATAAATCAAAGAGTCATTTTAATCATAAATAGAAAATGTCAACACTTCTAAAAGAACATGTCGACAGTATCTGTTGTTTGGAAAAAAATATCGACAGTATATCATAAACTGTCGACCGTTTCTTTAATTTTTAGCCCAAACTGTCGACAGTCTTAATTAAACTGTCGACATGATAATTGCATGCTCTCGATTTTTAAATGTTGACAGTCACTGCATCAGCATTGCCAATAGTTTTGTCAAAATGTCGACAATCTTTGTTTAACTGTCGACAGTTGTTTAAATTTGAATTAATCTGTTGACAGCTTGTAAATAAAATGTTAATAGTCTCTATGGCAGGCAGCTTTTAACGGCCAAAATTGCTTCCTCCATGATGGTGTCTCCACTTGCAACGGGATGATTTCAAGTTGTGTTATTCAAACCTCTATAAATAAAAGTAAAGAATGAGAGTTCAAGCTACTGAAGCAATCTATCTACAAGCTCCTAAGTGCTCATCAATTGTGCCCTAAGTCTCTTGCTCTCAAGGCTTGTATTTTATTTATTTCAAAGGATAATTTTTAGCCTTGTATTTATTCTTGATTACATTGTAACTAAGTGGGAAAACTAATCTCTTGTATCATTTCTTGTGTTCCTAGCTTGTATAGCTAGAGGACCTATTTGTCAAAGTAGGGGGTTTTGTTACCTAGATTTCCTAAAGGGTTTGCTTATTTAAGCAAGAGATTTGTATCTTCCTAGCTTAATGCTAGAGGACCTATCCGGTGTGATAGGAGAGTTATAGTGTTTTTCTTGAAAATCCTTAGTGAGAAGCTAAGGTAGTGGATTAGGCTTAGTTAAGCCGAATCACTATAAATCCTTCTATTCTTGTGTGCTTGTGGTCTTTCCATTTTATCTTTTTAAGCATTCCTTTATTTCTCTCTTGTTTCACATATTTAAATCCCTCATTGAAAAAGATTTTCTATTTTTTATTCTTATGTTTTCCATTATCAAAACGAGATTGTCTTTACATGATTGATACCTCATTATGCCATTTCAAGGTCTTAAGTCTTAAACGAAGTCGTGGTCTTCACAGACAACATCTCTATTTATCAAAAAAAAAATTAATATACCAATTCACCCCCCTCCTGGTGTGTGCCATAGCACTTCTATTCTAACAAACATACCACATATAAGTTTTCAGGAAAACCACTCACCTTGAACAAAAATTCAGAATGTCTCGAACCTTACGCTTAGCCTCAAATTTCATGCTCGGCCTCAATAATTGCACAACTACTTATCTTTGAGCCTTAATGTACACTGACCATCATAGTTATTCAAACAAGTATCAACACCTATTTTTCCATAATTTCTTTATAGTTTTTCTCTATTTTCTTCCTATTTCTTTTCTCATTAATTCCAAAATAAATACCTTCTCAAGTTTTTTCTCAAATTTTCCAACACCATAAATTAGAAAATAATTTTCTAAAAATATGAAAAAAAATTCCAAAAAATACCTATAGCCCACTCACCCTCACGTGCTCTGCGCATGTACTGCGAGTGAAGACTAGCGCGTGTACCTCACGCGCCGATTGTCTTCTCATGCTCAGGCCATCGGCGACTTCTGGATTTTGCTCCTACCTTGATCTATACCCCAAGTCGATCACAATGATACAACCTTAGGCTCGAAATAACCATCGGAAGTGGCTCAATCGGCCGTTTGAAAGCTCGGTCGAGGCTTCCGCCTAGTTTTTTGGCAACCACTCGAAACCCACTCAAACCTACACGAATGCTTACCAAACTCTCCAGAAACACTCTACAAAATAAAAAGAACAAAAGCCCCTTATCTTTAGCCCTTGATTCACCCTTTAAAGCCTCGATTTTGAGCTCGAACTTATGAAAAAACCCTTGGCCCTCAATCCCTATTTATACCCGATTTCTATCCCTCAAACACCATTTGTTATCTAATCCAAGGTCTTTAATGCCTTAACCTGCCTCAAATCAACCTAAAAACTTCATCATTATCCCCAAAACTCGATTCACAAAGCCTCAATTTTTCAACCATCTCACAGCTAAAATTTTGATCAAATCGATCATTGATGTGGCCAATTCCTCATCGTGGGCATGTACTGATGATTCTATCCCTAGCCTTGAACCCTCTGAGCCCTCCTTGGAACCCTCCCCCCATCCCACGGCCAAAATCGATGATGGGAGAGGTGGTCGATGGCTGACAGTGTTCACACTGCCAGTTTTTTCCAAAATTACACTTTCACCCCTACAAACTTCAAAATTACTTTTTGGGCCTTTCCAAGCAACCCTTGGAGTTTCTAAAAATTTCACAATGGACCCCTAAATTTCCTCTTTCACATTTTATCCCTCAAGTTTTGTTTTACCACTTTCAACCAAGTTTCATAAATTACACTTAGGCTCAAAAGTATACTTTGATCGTGAATCCCTCTTATTTCATCCCGAAACCACCTTAGGGTTGTTCCATATAAAAAACTTGGATCCTCCTAGGGTTCCGTTGGATTTTCGAAAGTCCCTTACGACTATTCAGTTTTTCAGCCCGAATCATAGTTGTACCGAAAACTGTCTCTATTCCGAACTCTTTAAGTGCAATAAATCCTGATTCGGTCGTCCATAACTCTAAAAAATTAATCTATAACCCTAAAACTTATGAAAATTTCACTTATTCCCCAAGATAAGTTACACTTGAGTGCTTTAGAAATTCTCGGGTATTACAGATAGAAAGCTCACTCCTAAGGCTTGGCCCTCTCACCACACAACCCTTGAGGCCACAAGGTTATTGGGGGTAGAAAGCTCACTCCTAGGGTGATGTCATGAGTACATACACCCTTAAAGACAATCAGCTCCCACCTACACTACAAGAAGTATGACATTTTGTTGCATTTTTTTAGCTACGTTTTTGAAAACGTAGCTAATAGTTCACATTTTGCTACGTTTTTAAGTTAACGTAGCTAAATTTTTCAAATATTGGATGCAAAACTTTATGGGATAAAAAGTTTTTATTAGTTATGTTTTAAAATGTCGCAAATACCTAAATGATAAGGCAACATTTAGAAAATCGTAGGTAATTCTAGAGCAACCAACCAAAAACGTAGTTAATTCTATCATTAGTATTAGCTACGATTCTTGAAATGTAGCCTATACTTTCATATAAATTATCTATGGCTTGATTTTTCTTTTAGCTACATTTTAGAAAACGTAGTGGTCACTTCGATTGATTTGCTCTTTTTTTTAGCTACATTTTTGAAAATGTAACTAATAGTCAGTTTTATTTTTTTTTTTTTAGAGGAAAGATGGGCAGGAGCATTGAAAATAGGATGCAAGCTTTGCCCCTTTTTTTAGCTACATTTTTTAAAACGTGGCTAACAATCTACATTTAGCTACTTTTTTAGCGTAAAGTAGCAAATAGTTCAATTTTTTTTTCTAGAGAAGATGGACAGGAAGGTTAGAATTAAAATGTTAGCTATTTTTTTAAAAAAAAATAGATAAAAATTATTAATATTAGTATTAGATGCGATTCTTGAAACGTAGCCTATACTTTCATAATTAATAGTCTACATTTTGTTACATTTTTCACTTAATGTAGCTAATAGGTCTATTTTTTTATAAAATTTATTTTTATTGAAAAAATTTAACATATTCATTTAAATTAAATTATTTTCATTATTAGAACTATTAAACTCATTTTATTCTTCAATTGAAAAAAAAAATCCAAAGAGCCAATTATATTTTTACTTATAATTAATTATGAATGAACGGTTAATTTTTTGACTAAGTAATTTTAATTACTTTAACTTTCTTTAAAGACTTTTTAGAGTCTCTCAAATTAAAGAGCCTCTTGCAAGATCCCCATTAAGATAACTATATAAATCTGTCGACGTTCGAAATTGATTGACCGTGATTCGTCGGCCCGCACTAATAAACTAAACATGAATGCAAAGAGAATAAAGAACTAGTACAAATAACAAACAATACGCAAGAGAGTTTTTACGTGATTCGGCCAGAAGATGCCTACTCCACGACTGTTCTCTGATAATTTTTGCAGAGTAACAATATGTAATTAATCATATCTTTACAATGATGTTTTAACCCCTATTTATAGAGTGGGGTGTTTACAATTTTAATAAATTCTAATATAGAAGGATAATATCACAGAGATAATTTGTCCTTATCAGCTCCACAAAATCGGGAATAGATTCTGCATTATCTGGGATGTGATTTGCTCCAAGTAAGGCAGGTGGGCCTTGCCTCTGGTTATTACGTGGCCTTTTTGTCTTGCGAGCTGATCGAATTGGCTAGTGAGCTAAAGGCCTTGCTGGGAGCTCGCTTACTTTTGCTGTTAGAGCTCGGGTTTTAGCGATCTACAACCTTGCTGAGGTGTCATCGGCTTTAGGCCCATTAGACTTGGAAAGGTTGGGTCGGCCAACTCAATAAAGTCTAGCCATAAGAAGTGGTTCAAAAATTACCCATAACACTAGCCCCCCAGCTCGCAATGCGATCTTCAGAATGCCAACTAATGTATGTTGATCGGTTTAGGGTACGCGAACTATCGGCCCATCTTCCAGACCCCTGCCCAATCGTTTCAAATAGCACCGCTTTATGCCGCATGTTTTATCTAAGGTGTATTTAATGCACACGTTCCCCGTAACTGCTTAATCATTATACTCATGGGACCCATGATTTTATGTGTTGCCATTAGATCTAAGGAAGTTCGTCAGTCTCTCAATCCAACGGTGGAAATACCCAACCTATATAAGTGTGAGGGAATTCTTTTCCCTCTCACTGTGTCATTTTAAGACGTCTCTTACTCTTGCAATCTTCTTCTTCCTTCCAACTCTAAGACTTTATTACCGACTGCTCTGAAGCTTTTTTTCCTTTCACCGTCGCATTCTTGCTAAGTGCTGGTTCTCATCTCCAATTTTTGCAACGATCACCCAAGAACAGTAAGTTTCTCATAGTTCTTTAGTTCACTTTGTCACTGCTCCCATTCTTTTTGTCGATTCCTTTACTGTGCCTCTCCTCCTGGTGATAGTTGTGTGTCTTTAAGGCTAGCTTTCATCTGTTTTGGGAGGCTACATAGACTCATAGACCTAGCCCCTTTCTCTTAGGTAATACTTTATTGTGAATCACGTGATCTGATAAATAGGAAGTGTCCTTAAGGACTTTGGTCTGTGAGGACGGATATGCCCTTAGCGACCTAACTCTTCTATTTTTTTTAGCTTTTTAATCGTAGATGTCTACATCAGGTCAGAAGCGCCTGCAACCATAGGGTAGAAGATGATGACACCTCTAGCTCTTCAGAGCATAACGGATGGGCATAAGCCCAGGCTGCGATCTCATCTGGTGTAGAGGTCGCTGAAAGAGTACCTCAGCGTGTTGACCCTACAGTCGCTCAACGAGCTGCCGAGGAACGCTCAACTCACGAGGTCTTCAAACGTTATCCTTCGAGGTTGACGATCATTGAGCTGAGGTCGTGTGCTTCAGAGTATTGCTTACCCTTAAGCAGCCGTGTAATGGTGCCTTCTCCCGACGACCATGCAGCCTTTCCTCTTCTAGGTTTCTTAGCAGTCATTCGCCAACACCTAGAGTTTGGACTTAGGATTCCAATCTAGGCCTACATTATAACCATTCTCAACGACTTGAAACTTGCTCCCTTCCAACTGACTCCAAATTCTTACGCCCAACTGACCTCCCTAGCCATACTCTTCAAAAAGAATAAACTTCCTCCCCTTTCACCCAAGATCCTTAGGTACCTTTACCACTTCAAGGACGCCAAGGATGGGTTGTATTACATGATAGCTCGCCCTTCTGATTACAAGAAGCTCTTGCCTCAGGGTAAAGCCAAAGGCAGGTCCAATGTAGGGGACTATAAGTCCTAGTGATTTTATATCTCTTGGTCCTCCCTTCATCACCTTAACAACTTCAGTTTTGTTCTTGTACCAAGTAAGTGAACCTTCAGCTCGTGCTAATTTAATTTTTTTTTTTACAAGTCTCTTCTCCAATCTTGTAGATGTCGTTGGTTGAAAACTTGAGCTGACCATTTCTGAGGCCTAGGGACTTGAGTTATCTTCGAAAGCAAAAACTGATGCCGATGACTGTGAGCTTACCGACACTTTCCATCGTGACTACGAGCTCGCTCCCCCTCTTGGCTACAAAGACATCAAGGAGGAAGACATAGGAGTTCAGGGCCAGAGAGAGGTAAGGTCATCCTTCGATGTGGTCGACTTCAGCAGGAGTCCGATCAAGGAAACTAGAGCTCGTTAAGCAGCCGTGGTTAGGGCCTTACTAGTGTCATCCGAGATGGTGAGGCTTTAACTCAAGAGGCCCAGTTAGTCTGAGAGCTCGAGTTTTCCTACGATCGTCCCTTCGTCTCTTCCCCCTACCAATGTCCAAAGGGTGGAACCTCACTTTGAGGTAGCTGTCGAGAATTGCAGCCTCGTTGCTTAAACTGGTTCTGACCTCGTAACAACTGCTATAATGTTGCCTAAGCATGCACTAGATGCAAAATCGACCTCCCATTCTCAGCGCCAGGTGGCCGTAGTTGAGGCTAGGCACAGAAAATCAATAGCTCGCGAGGAGGCCCCTACTACTGGGAGCAAGAGGAAAGCTCTTCCTACCTCGCATGTGGCGCAATAAGCCCCCATGGATAAAAGAAAGAAGGCGACCGCTTCTTCCGGGCCGAGTGCGTCTGAGGTCGCGGCCGAGGGGACATACTTCAGCGTCCTTCTTAACAGCTTGGACGGGGTTCTTGGTAACTCTACCAAGGCTCTGGATAAGAAGGAGGTGTCGAGGGATACACTTTCTGACTACATAGCTCGTCACACCCTTTTGGTAAAGGTCTTCACTTGACTTCACAAATTTTGTTTATCTCTTTCTTATATACTGACCTCTCAAGTTTTACAGGCTTCCCTAGGCATCTTCAAACAAAAAGAGGAGAGAGCTCAAGCTACCAAGGATAAAGAGCAACTCGAGGCCGTTATCGAGGTGCTCAGGAAGAATAAGAAGAAGCTGGAAAGTAGCTTGGCTTTCCTGACCACTGAGTCCCAGAAAGCCCAGAGCAGGGCCGATGGCTTGGAAAATCGAGTGAATAAGGCTGAGAGAGCCAAGAAGGAGGCTGAAGATGAACTAGCTCGCGAGAAGAGAGCTTATGATTCAGCCTTCTCCCAAGCCACTTCGAAGCTCAAAAAGGCTGAAGAAGAGCTGGTCAAAGTGCAAAGTGACCTAGAGTTGGCTCGTCAACGAGCTGACGCTGCATCTGGGGAGGCTGAGGCAGCAAAGCGGGAGGTCGAGCAAAAGAAGGTCGATGTAGAGGCTTGGGTTTCCAAGGAGCGCGAGGAGGTTGAGTCCGATACTTGCAGTGTGTTTCTCGCCACTTTGTGGCTGGTGCATCCAGAGCTCGACTTTTTCTTCTTCGGAAAGGAAGAGGTAGAGGAGGTAAAAAAGTATGTTGCTGAAGCCGCAAACAAGGGAGTTGTTGTTACCTTTCTCGTGCTTGATCAGACCGAGGTCATCCTCCCTTTGAAAAATGCCAGCAACCCAGCTCCCCAAGATGTGGCTGCTCCGAGCTCACACTCTCCAGACCACTAGGAATTTTTTTTTTCTTGTTTTTGTTTGCACTTTTATCTCGAAACAATACATTTTACCATATGTAATGAACTTCTCTTTCTTTGATATTTTCTACAAGCTAAAAATCAAATATAGAAATCATGCTTGAGTTTAACTTTAGTTTAACTCAGGGATATTTTTAGCTCGCAACTGATAAATTTTGAAACCAAATAATCTCGGATAATATGTTAAGTCAAATCTTGTTAGTTCGAGCCATATGCCCAGTAGGTCACAACTACGAATACTTAAGTAATCGAGAGCAAAACTAAGCTAACTTACAATAGCTCAATGAAAGTTAAATCGAATCGCATTTCGCCGTCAAGCTATATGTCAAGATAGATCACAATTCGATTCCAGCTAACATACCATGACTTTTAAGGGCTTAGCGAGGTCAAGATGAACACCCAGGTAGGTCGCAAACCATGAATTTTTTCAAGATGAGAGGACCCCAGCTAGTGAACCATGACTTATAAGTTTTTAGTCGAAGTAATCTCTTAGTAGGCACTAAACCATGACACTGTGGTCAAGATGAATGGGCTCTAGTTCGTGAGCTACGGCCTAGGGTGAGGACTAAAGGTGAGTGCTCAGATAAGCCACAAATTATAGCATGTAGGCCAAGTTGAATGGGCCACAGCTCGCAAACCATAGCCTTTTAACCCCGAATTAGTGTTATTTCCTACCTCTTATTTTTTACAAAAGGTGGAAACAATAAAATTTGACAATAAAAATTAGGAATTAAATTTATTAATGGAATAATGTCAGAATAAATAGAACATCAATCAATGAGTAGTATTATGCAAAGCAAAATGTTGCTTATCGAAAATATGGTCTGATGTGCTCTGCATTCCAAGCTCGCAGAATGATAGCCCTATCCATATTTGCCAAGTGATATGCTTCGTTGCCCAAATTTTCATTGATAATGTAGGGACCTTCCTAGTTCGGGCCTAGTGTCCTGTCGTTGGCTTCCAGGAAGAACAAGACGCAGCACGAGATCACCGATGCTATAGCATCGAACTCGAACCCTCCTATTGTAATACCTTGCGACCTGCTATTGATAGGTGGCAACCCTCATGCAAGCTAGCTCCCTTGCTTCCTTGAGCAGATTGAGGTTCACGGCCAGTAGCTGGTCGTTGTTCTCTGGGTTAAAGGTGGCTCTTCGCTAACTACTTACTTCATATTCTGCCAGGATCATTGCCTCAAACCCATAAACCATAGAGAATGGGGTTTCTCCTGTGGTTGTTCGAGTTGTAGTTTGATAGGCCCAGAGCACTATTTGTAGCTCATCTACCCAGGCTCCCTTTCTTTCTTCCAGCTTTGTCTTCAGGATCTGCTTGATTATTTTGTTGATAGCCTCGACTTGTCCGTTGGCTTGGGGATGGTCCACTACCGTGAAACTTTTTTGGATCCCTAGCGATTCGTAGAACTGGATAAACTGCTCACTGGTGAATTGGGTTCCATTGTCCGTGACTATCTACTGGGGAACTCCAAATCTGAAAATAACGTTACTCCAAACAAATTTTTCTACCTTTGATGTAGATATTTCTGCGAGCTCCTTTGCTTCCGCCTATTTAGTGAAGTAATCAACCACCACTATAGCATGCTTGCACTCGCCATGAGCTGTTGGGAGTGGCCCGATCAGATCCATGTCCCAAATGGCGAAGGGTCATGGGCTACACATCTGCTGCAAATAAGCGGGTGGAGCTCGTGGTACCTTTGCAAATCTCTGGCATGTGTCACACCTCCTTACCAGATTCATAGCATCTTACTTCATGGTAGGCCAGTAGAACCCCTGACAAAGTGCCTTTTACGCCAAGGATAGCCCCCCAAAGTGGTTTCCATAATGACCCGCATGTATCTCCTTGAGAACTGCCTGGCAATCAAGGTCATCGAGGCACCTCAACAATGGGGCTATAAACCCTCTTTTATAGAGCATATCATCGTGAATGTAGTATCTGGCCGCGTGAGCTCACATACATCGTGCCTCTACCTTGTTGCCTGGCAACTTTCCCCCCTGTGGATAGTCGACAATGGGCCTCATCCATGAGTCTGGGCTCACCGCAATTTCCAATACTTCACCTTGCCCTTTATTGCTTGGTGCTGCTAGGAACCCCACTAGAATGGCTCCCAAGGAGTCAGCATCTTGGGATAATGCCAAGCGAGCTAGGGCATCGACATGGGAATTCTAGTTCCTTGGCACTTGGTTCACCTTATACCCTTCAAAAGTTTGCATTAGATCCTGGGCTCTGGAGGTAAAACACCATCTTCGAGTCCTTAGCCTGATATTCACCTCATAGCTGATATACCACGAGCTGGGAGTCACTGAAGACCATTAATCTTTCTGCCTTTACCTTATTCGCTAGGCATAGTCCCGGTAGTAATGCCTCATACTCTGCTTCATTATTGGCCACCTTAAACCCGAATCTCAACACATAGGGGATTTTATGCCACTTCGGGCTTATTAGGAGTACCCCAGCTCCAGCTTCGTGCTCGCTGGAAGACCCATCTACATACAATTCCCATGATGGATTCTCTGAAGATTTAGGCTACTCTTCTGCTAGGCCTGTGACTAAACAATGAAATCCGCTAACACATGCCCTTTTATGGCTGACCTTGGTATGTACTCTATGTTGAACTAAGCGAGCTCGATGGCTGCTCCTTGAAAGTGAGCCCAAGCTCCTTTAGATGAGCCACTTCTCTAGCCCATCCAATATTCCCTAAAGCTAAGCAAGCCTGGATCCATAGAAGTAAGATGGAAAATAGTGTAAGGACGATTTGAAATATAATAAAATAGAAACAATGAAAGATTAGCAAAAATTACTTCAAATGGCCTAATAAGACTGAGGTGAAATGCCAAAATATAGTATAAATATGCATGCTATCAACTCCCCCATGCTTAGACTTTTGCACTCCTGGGCAAAACACTAGACTCTTATGACTCAAGAATAAAAATGTGGAAAAACACAAATCAGATGCAAGGTAAGTCTTCGAGAATTCATCATTCAAAGATCATCTTTCCTCTACTTCCAAGAAAACAAGTGACATGGAAATTCATTCAATAAGACAAATCAAAAGTAGAATCCTCTCACAGGACAAGTGTATGCTCAAAAATCTCTCAAGAGGTGGTGGTGACTGTTTCGCTCAAATTCACCCAATCACAATTCCACTACCATAAGCTTGTTTATCTTCTCAATCTCCACTATCCATGTCACATGCATGCCACAAATCAAAAGGGCTTATTCAGGGTTGTAATGTGGGGAAGAAAGAAATGGAAAAACAACAATGAAGGAAAACATGCCTTAGGTCGAGCAAACATTTCATGCAACTCCAAGATCAAGAGATAGAATTTCCAAGCATTATGAAAAACATTGCATCTTTATTCGGTTGAGTGCGTTTTACGCTCTGTCTCAACTTTGCTTTCTTCTTTTTCTCAATAATAATTTTTTTTTTTTTTGAAAGAGGTGAGTGCGTTTTACGCTCCTTCTCACCATTTTATCCTTTTCTTGCTTTTCTTTTTCTTTTTCATGGATGCAAATGGCCTTTGGCCTTATGACTTGCTTGATGAATTCAATCTCTCTCTCTAGAATGCACTTAATATTCCTCTTCCTAAGGTTGGAAGGTCCAAAAAGGTGTATGAAAATGAAGGGTAAGAATGATGGCTCTAAGTGGCAAGCGAAATGGATTGATTGATTTTTTTTTTTTGGCTAAATAGGGACAAGAAATAATGCCTTAATCATGTTTGAGTCATGCATGAACAAATATAGCCTCAACCAAGAATCAAAACAAGTTCTAGAGTGGAGATCATGATAGGTGAATGCACACACAAGAAAGACAATAGGCTCAAAATCCTCACGGCTGTAGACTACCCAATCAATCTATCAAATCAAACTCATTGCCAAGTCACTTGAAATCAAGGAAGATAAGATTGAAGTTCTAATCATGCTGGGTCCTTTTACACTTAATTGCTTAACTTGCATTTCCACGCAAAACAGACTCAACTAGACCCAAGGAAAAAGAAATATGAAAAGATAAAGAAAATGCTGCTAAAATAAGAATGCTGCCCCCCCCCCCCCCATACTTAGACTTTACATTTCCCTCAATGTAAACATGCAATTCCAATAAAAAATAGGACAAGTAAATGTAAAATATTAGGGAGAGAGAAACAGCCTGATGTATCAAATGGAGGTGGGATTGAGGAGATGCAACTCCTCCACAATATGCTCCTGAAAGCTCTCGTAGAACAGCTTAAGCCGCTACCCGTTCACTGTGAATTGCTTTGCATTGGACTCGTCCTTGATTGCAACTGCACCAAAGGGAAAAACATGAATAACTATGAAAGGACCAGTCCAACGAGAACATAACTTACCGAGCATCAACTTGAGATGGGAATTGTATAGCAGAACTTTCTGGCCAACTTCGAATGTCTTCCTCACAATAAGCTTGTTGTGCACAGCCTTGGTCTTCTACTTGTAGATGTGTGAGTTCTCATATGCGTCCATCCTAATCTCCTCAAGCTCTTGAAGTTAGAGCTTTCTTTGGGACCCCCGCTTGACTGATGTCCATATTGCATTGCTTCACCGCCCAATATGTCTTATGCTCCACTTCCACCGGCAAGTGACACGCTTTTCCAAAAACCAACCTATAGGGGGACATACCGATAGAGGTTTTGTAGGCAGTGCGGTAGGCCCATAGCGCATCTTCTAATCTCTGGCTCCAGTCTTTCCTATTGGGCTGGACAGTCTTCTCCAAAACCTGCTTGATCTCCCCATTTGAGACTTCAGCTTGCCCATTAGTCTGTGGATGATAAGGAGTCGCCACTTTGTGTATTACCCCATACTTACGAAATAGGGTGTCCATCTTTCTATTGCAAAAGTGGGATCCTTGGTCGCTGATGATGGCCCTGGGCATGCCAAACCTGCAAAAGATGTGAGAAAGAACAAAATTTGCAACCACAGAAGCATCATCAGTCTTGGTGGCTTTAGCTTCCACCCACTTAGAAACATAATCCACAGCTAATAGAATGTACACATAACCAAATGACACGGGAAATGGACCCATGAAGTCAATGCCCCAAACATCAAAGATTTCACAAAACAATAAGGGTTGTTGAGGCATTTCATTCCTACGTGATATAGTGCCTGTGTGTTAGCAACGTGTGCAATTCTTACAGAACTCATATGAATCCTTAAAGAGTGAAGGCCAATATAATCTAGAATCTAGGACTTTTCTAGCTGTACGTTGGGGACCAAAGTGACCACCACATGCAAGTGTGTGACAAAAATTTAAGACAGATGCAAACTCATGGTTAGGCACACATCTCCTAATGACCTGGTCACTACACATGCGCCACAGATAGGGATCATCCCACACATAATACCGAGCCTGACTCTTAAATTTATTTAGCTGCTCCTTCTTAAAATATGTAGGTAATTCAGAAGCAACTAAATAATTTACCAAATCAGCATACCAGGGCTCAACACCATGAATGTGGTATAATAACTCATCTGGGAAATCATCCCTGATAGGCTGGGGGTCCATGACTGTGGAATCTGAAGAAGAAGGGACCCTGCTCAAATGATCAGCTACTAGGTTCTCGGCCCCACTCTTATCTTTTATCTCAACATTGAACTCCTGAAGTAGGAGCATCCACCGTATCAACCTGGGCTTAGCATCGAGCTTCTTCAATAGGTATTTCAAGGTTGCATGGTCAGAAAACACAACAACATTAGAACCCAGAAGATAGGAGCGAAATTTATCTAAAGAAAACACAATAGCTAAAAGCTCCTTCTCAGTCGTGGTGTAGTTTGCTTGAGCAGCATCCAAGGTGCGCGAGGCATAGGCAATGACATGTGACTTCTTCTCCACACGCTGTGAAAGGACAGCACCCACTACAAAGTTGGAGGCGTCGCACATCAACTCGAAGGGTAACTCCCAGTCGGGTGGCTGTATGATGGATGGAGAAATCAATCGACTCTTCAGTTCCTCAAATGCCCGCTTGCACTGCTCATCAAAGTGGAAGGTTACGTCTTTCTGGAGAAGGTGGGAAAGTGGAAGTGCAATCTTGCTGAAATCCTTGATGAACCTCCTGTAAAATCCTACATGGCCAAGGAAAGAGCGCACCTCCCTCACAGAGGTGGGGTAAGGTAATGAAGCAATAACATCAACCTTAGACCGATCCACTTCTATACCCTTCTTAGACAAAACATGCCCTAAAACAATTCCTTGTTCTACCATGAAATGACATTTTTCAAAATTTAAAACAAGGTTCTTTTCAATGCATCTCTCTAGGACTCTACCCAAGCTAACCAAGCAATCATCAAAAGAAGTGCCATAAACTGAAAAATCATTCATGAACACTTCCATGCAATGCTCTAGAAAATCTAAAAATATACTTACCATGCATCGCTGAAAGGTACCTGGAGCATTACATAGACCGAAAGGCATTCTCCTATAAGCGAATGTGCCAAAGGGGCAGGTGAAGGTGGTCTTCTCTTGATCCTCTGGCGCTATGCAAATCTGAAAGTATCCAGAAAAACTGTCAAGGAAACAATAGTGTGACTTACCAGCCAACCTCTCCAACATCTGATCAATGAATGGGAGGGGAAAATGATCCTTTCTGGTTGCTTGGTTCAGCTTTCTATAATCAATACAGACTCTCCAGCTGTTCTGCACTCTCATGGGGATAAGCTCATTCTGCTCATTTGGGACCACCGTGATGCCCGTCTTTTTTGGAACAACCTGCACGGGACTCACCCACTTGCTGTCAGAAATAGGGTAAATAATACCGGCTGCAAGTAATTTACTTACCTCCTGTTTTACCACATCAAGGATGGTTGGGTTAAGTCTTCTTTGAGGCTGCCTTGCTGGTTTTGCTCCTTCCTCCAATAAGATACGGTGCATGCAAACAGATGGGCTGATTCCAGTTATGTCCGCTAAAGTCCACCCAATTGCTTTCTTATTATTTTTCAGCACATCCAGCAACTTTCTCTCTTGGTCAGGCTGTAAGTTATTTGCAATGATGACTGGTAGCTTCTCATCTTTCTCCAAGAATGCATACTTGAGGTGCTGAGGCAAAGGCTTGCACTGAATGGTGGGTGGCTGCTGCAAAGAGGGGGCTGGCCTATTTGACTGCAACTCTAACTCCAAAGCACTATCAACATGCTCAACAAGGTCAGCAGCACTATCTTCCACTTGGGGAATGTTAGCATCAAAATCAAACTCATGCCTATACAAAAATTCAGCAATCTCTAAGCATGCAGCACATTGACTCTCTCCATCACTACAATTAGTGCAAATAATCGTATCTGGGAACTCATGCACAGTGGGGAGTTTATCAATTAAATCAGAAGACTCAGAACATGCTTCATTCACTAACAGGTCAACTCTATTTACTTGAAAAGTGGAATGATCCTCAGCAGGGAATTTCATGGCATCAAGTATCTTGAAGTTAATTGTGTTACCAGCAAATTCCATGGAAAGTGTACCCTCATGCACATTGATAATAGTTCTAGCAGTTTTTAAGAATGGTCTCCCTAGTATCAAGGGTGCATGCTCAAGTGTGCTTCCATCTTCCATATTCAAAACATAAAAATCGGCTGGAAAGATTAAATCCTTAACCTTAACCAACACATCTTCTAGGACTCCAGTGGGGTGTGCAGTACTTCTATTGGCCAGCTGAACAACCACTCATGTTGGCTTCAAAGGATCACACTGTAATGAAGCATATATAGAGTTAGGCATGACATTAATGGATGCACCTAAATCTAGTAAAGCATTGCTAAATTGCATGTCTCCTATAGTACAAGGAATGGAAAACGTCCCTGGATCTTTACACTTTGCTGGCATGGTAGGTTGGATAAGGGCAGAGACATTTCTCCCAAGGTTGATCTTCTCATTCCCCTTAAGCTTCCTCTTGTGAGTACACAAATCTTTGAGAAATTTTGCATACTTGGGGTTCTGCCTAATGGCTTCAAGGAGGGGTATGTTGACTTCCACTTTCTTGAATGTCTCCAAAATCTCTTTATCTAATTCGACCTCTGCTCTTTTCTTGTTTTGTGTTGCTCGATGTGGGAATGGCAGGGGCTGGTTGTTGGAAGACTCTCCTTGTTCTCGATAGCTGGAGTTTGGCTGCTTAGCTTCTTGGATTGAGGAGGGTTGCTGCTCTTTGCTACCCTCTACATGCTGCTTCATGTTTGATGATGGTGGAGGGGTTGGGATGATTACTTCTTTCCCACTTCGAAGCATGATGGCACTAACATTACCCCTCGGATTGGCAACTGGTTGTGAAGGAAGCTGCCCTTAACCTTAACTCCTTAGCTCATTGATGTTTGTGGCTAGCTGGCCTATTTGGGTCTCCAAATTTTGAATGGTGGTTTCTATTTTTTGTTGGAATTGGAGTGTATTGGCTGCTAGTTGTTTAACAAGATCATCCAAGGTAGGTTCTGACTTGGGTAATGGTGGTGCTTGTTGCATGGCTTGATTCGACCTTGGTGGTGGAGCATGGTTGCTGGAACTTGGAGGATGGAACCTCTGCTGAAATGGTTGATTCTGGTATGGCTGCTGCTGCTGCACATGTTGATTGGAAGGGCCGCCATATCTGAGGTTCGGATGGTCTCTCCAACCTGGATTGTAGGTGGCTGAGTATGGATCATACTTGTGTTGTGGCTGCTGCTGGAAAGGTGGATTGTGCTGCTGGAATGGTCTACCAGGGAAGATGCCAGCAACAGATTCATTATTTTCTTGCAACTGTGGGCATTGGTCTGTTATATGGGATGGCAAGGAGCAAATGCCACAAAGTTGCTGCTGGGGTTGCTTTCTCTCTAATGCCAACTGCCTGACCATGGAAGCTAATTCCTCAAGCTTGTTATCTATCCTCTGGTGGTCCATAGTGGCAGCCACACTGACTTCATTGATGGCTTTTGTAGGAGTGTTAATTCTGGTGCCAAACTGCTGGGCATTTTGTGCCATCTTTGATATTAGCTCTTGTGCAGCTGCTGGGGTCTTCTCTGCCAAGGCTCCTCCACTTGCAGCATCTACCAAGTACCTGTCCATGGGGATTAGACCTTCATAGAGATAATGAATTAGGAGTTGGTCACTTATCTGATGGTGAGGATAGCTGGAACACAACTTCTTGAATCTCTCCCAGTACTCATGTAGAGTCTCACCACTCATCTGCCTTATACCACAAATTTCCTTCCTTATGGATGCTGTTCTGGAGGCTGGGAAGAATTTTTCCAGGAAGATCCTTTTCAATCCATCCCAGCTGGTAATAGCAGCTGGTGGCAGGTAGTAGAGCCAATCCTTGGCGGATCCATCAAGTGAGAATGGGAAGGCTCTCAGCTTGATTTGCTCTTCATCTACTCCTTGTGGCCGCATGGTTGAGCAAACAACATGAAACTCTTTAAGATGCTTGTGTGGATCCTCTCCTGCAAGACCATGAAACTTGGGCAACAAATGGATCAGTCCAGATTTGAGTTCAAAGTTAGCATCCAACTGTGGGTATTGAATACATAGGGGCTGATAATGCACATCAGGTGCAGCCAGCTCTCTAATGGTTCTACCATCCAAATGACCATGATTTACATTATTTCCATGATTTCCATTATTGCCATTACCATTACCATTATTTCATTACCATATTTCCATTACCATCTGCCATATTGATGAATTCTGGAATAGGTTCGGATGAAGTATTAGACACACTGTTAGGGTCAATCCTATCCCTAGACTTAAGCTCTCTAGCTTGCCTTCTAAGAGTGTTCTCTAATTCAAGATCCAAATCAAGTAATTTTTCCTTAGAGGACCTGGTCATGCACTAGAGATCAGCACAAAAACAGCACACAAAATAGCCTATGCATACCAAGAACTCAAAAACATAAAAACACAAAAATGTGTCAAACAAGAGGCCCTTATATGATTTTTTTATGCAATTTTTCACAAAATTTCAACACTAAAACATTGAGGGACCTAAAAACACTAAAAATCACACAAAATTAGCCACTGAGAAACACAAAATGGCCTAAAAAGTGGTCTAAACGTTGGAATTTGGCCAAAAAAAGGTCTCCTCACTGTAAACCAGTGACTCTTGATCCCCATTTCTTTGGACACCAAAAATCAGCTCAATCGGAGCAAGTGGAAGGCTATGAACAGTAACCGAGAAAACTGATTTTCCCTCAAAACCGACTCCTATTTTGCCTCAGAAACCACTCTATATGCAAGAAAACATCAAGGGGGGCATATGGACATGAAAGAATATCAAGTAGGGATGAGAAATCAAGAGGATAGAACCGGTATCTCGAGCTCAATCCTTAAATATTGCTATCTGTCATGGAGGTGGTCAAAACCGCTGTTAAATGGAAGGCTGCTGTGGCTGATCTTCTTTTGGTTGCAGCTGTTGGTGCCTATCTTCTAAACGAAAAGGAAGATTAGTGGGGAAAGGAAAGACAACGTTAAATGGAATGTTAAAAGAGAGAAAATAAAAGGAAAAGGTGAAAAAGAAAAGCGAAATATCCTCTTAGTCAGGTGATCTGCTGCCAGAGGCAGACAAGTGGACTTCAGCTTTCTAAAAATGGTTATACTCCTGATCTGCTGCAAGGTTGTCTACTTGCTGTGAGCTTGCTTTTCAGCACCTATCAGAGCACATGAGGACCAGAGAAGAACACAAGGTAGCTTGCTTTTCTGCTGCAGGTGTTTTGTTTTTGCTTTTTTTTTTCAATTGCAGCAGGGTTGCAGGGTTGCTTTTCCAGTTGCAGGTCGTGCAGCCCTCTCCAACAGCCACTTCTTTGTTCAAAAATGATTCCAGAAACGAGAAAACATAAAAGAAAAATACACACAAACAAAAAGAAGATCGAAAAGGCAAATAAGGCTTTTCTGTTGCTGCTTGCTATCAGTTTATCTCAAGAATAGAACAGAATAGCTCTTCAAGTTTGTGAGCAACAACTGATAACCTTATCACCAAGAACACAAAATGGACAAAACACTCAAACAAGAAAACAAAACAAACAGAAAATAAGGTCGGTCCTCTATGTTTTTAAAAGAAAAACTTGGCTCCCCGGCAACGGCACCAAAATTCTGGCCGGCTGTCGAACCACTCCAGAATTAGTATCTATATATATCTCTTCTCTTCTCTTCTCTTCTCTTCTCTAGTTTGCAGCAAAGTGCACCCTAGGTCGTCTCTCACAAGGAGCCTCACCTTCTTCTACCAACAAGGAGAACCAATACAAATAACAATTTGTTTAAGGGGGGGGGGTTGACAGAAAACTAAATAACAAAATAGAAAACACAAGGATGGATGAAAATCAATAAGTAAAATGCAACCAGCTGTGTATTTGTCCCCTATGTGAAATCTTCCTCGTCCAACCTATAAATCTTGGTTTGTTAGATGTTTTAATCTTCAGACATCAAACTTAAAGCATCCCCAACAACCGTCCAGGGATTAGAATGATTGGAATAACAAAATGAATACAGAAATCTCTTATAAACAAAATGCAACCATTCACTCTCTATTCAACCTATCCGGAGCTATGCAAGAACAACCATTCAAGCACATTTTATTCACTTCCGAGATGTTATACCAACCGGCTACAACATGCTGTTCTCTTAAGCATTTAACAGAAAATGAATCCATGCAAATTCACACAAACCTGCCATGAACTCCATGCATTCACAAATCTGCTCAAACTAAACCAAATGGAAATGAATAAGAAACAAACAACAAACCAGATTTTTGTAGCTCATTCGGGACTCAGATTCCACATGGGTTCAAGATACACAACCAGTTACAATAGCTCTAGCCTTTCATTGCAGCAAGGAAAACAAAATGGAGACAAAAAATGAAGAAAAATAGAAAATGCTAACAACAATAAAAACGGCCAGAATCTCTTCTCCTCCTCTCCTCTCCCAATCCCCTAGAAATAAGTGCTAAGAGGCCTTAAATACATGGCTAAGAAAGGAAAAGCTAAGAAGGCTAGGGTTGGGCCTAACCCAACAGAAAAGCAAAGAAATAAGTGAGCCCAAAACAGCAAAATTGAGCAGCCCAAATCTGCTCCTTGAAAGTGAGCCCAAGCTCCTTTAGATGAGCCACTTCTCTAGCCCATCCAATATTCCCTAAAGCTAAGCAAGCCTGGATCCATAGAAGTAAGATGGAAAATAGTGTAAGGACGATTTGAAGTATAATAAAATAGAAACAATGAAAGATTAGCAAAAATTACTTCAAATGGCCTAATAAGACTGAGGTGAAATGCCAAAATATAGTATAAATATGCATGCTATCAATGGCCCACTTAAGTAAACGGCCAGAAGAATCAAGCTTTTGTAGAATCTGCATCAGCGGGTATTGGGTTAACACATCAATTCGATGTGCCTGGAAATAGGGGCGCAGCTTCCTCGATACCACTACTAAGTAATAGGCGAGATTCTCCATAGGGGTATACCTGGTTTCTGTATCCAGCAGCCTATGGCTTAGATAATACACTGGGTACTGCACCATGTTTTCTTCTCGCACCAGCACCACAATGATAGCATATTGAGACAGCCCTAAGTAAACGATCAACTCCTCTCCTTCCTTCAGTTTTGGAATGAAAGGGGCGCGTCCCATGTATTCTTTCAACTGTTGAAAGGCTGCTTCACATTCTTCCATCCACTAGAAGCTTTTTGTCTGCTTTAACACATTAAAGAATGAAATGCATTTATCAAAGGCTTTGGAGACAAACCTGCTAAGGGCAGTGATCTGGCCATTTAAGCTTTGCACCTCTTCTA
This sequence comes from Diospyros lotus, assembly GCF_014633365.1. Taxonomy (NCBI): domain Eukaryota; kingdom Viridiplantae; phylum Streptophyta; class Magnoliopsida; order Ericales; family Ebenaceae; genus Diospyros; species Diospyros lotus. The sequence goes on from NC_068345.1 coordinate 22,771,057, forward strand.
TTTTGGTTGGCGATCTCATGTCCAACAGAGCTTAGATCTTCTCGGGATTGGCCTCAATCCCCATTTCGTTCACCATGAAGCCTAGGAATTTCCCAAAAGCTATGCCAAACGTGCACTTGAGTGGATTCAGCCTCATTTGATATTTCCTTAAGATCTAGAACATCTCGTCCAAGTTGCGAACATGGTCGTCAATTTGCTTAGACTTCACCAGCATATCATCCACATATACTTCCATGGTTTTCCCAATTAGATCCTCGAACATCATATTAACCAAATGCTGGTAGGTCACTCCAGCATTTTTCAACCCAAAGGGCATCACTTTGTAGTAATATAACCCTCGATCCGTGACAAATGAGGTGTGCTCCTTGTCTTCGGGTTTCATAGGAATTTGGTTGTACCCCGAATAAGCATCCATAAAACTGAGGAGCTGGTGACCAGTTGTTGCGTCCATGAGCTGGTCTATCCTGGGCAAAGAGAAGCTATCTTTTGGGCACGCCTTATTCAAGTCCATGTAGTCAACGCATGTCCTCCAGTTCCCATTCTTTTTCTTTACTAGGACCGGATTAGCTACCCAGATCGGGTAATGAGCTTCTTTGACAATTTTATTCACCAGTAGCTTATCCACTTCTTCTTTTAGGGCCGCATAACGTTCTATAGTCATAGGCCTCATCTTCTGGCGAACTAGCCTATGATTGGAGTCTATGTTAAGCCGATGTAGTATCACATTCGGATCTATTCCCACCATATCCTCATGGTTGCTGGCGAACATGTTTAGATTTGCCTTCAAAAATTCATCCAACTAAGTCTTTACCATGGGAGTGAGGTCTTTGCCCAGCTTGAGACACCTCTTAGCATCTGCATTGCTGACTGCAACGTCTTTCAGCTCACCGACCGGGCTGGTGGCTCGGTGATAGTCCACCTCGCATGGATCTAAGTCGTGGTTGATTCCCCTTTCACTGATGATGGGGGGCTTCCCTCCTGAGATGACATTAATTTTCTTTCCTTTGAGCCCTATTTTTAATGCCTCTTCATAGAAATGTCTCGCTGAATATTGTTCACCTTTTACCTTTTATGCACCCAGTCCCATTTGGAGTTGGGAATTTGATTTCCAGAGCTCTGATCGAGGTGACCATATTTAAATGGTTCATTGCGGACCTCCCCATGATGACGTTATATGCTGAGGGGCATTCAATGATCAAGAAATCCACCATCACTGAAGACCGACGATCCGAATCTCTAACTGTGAGTGGGAGTCTAATACGCCCCATTGGAATCACCGCGTCTCTAGTAAGACCATAAAATAGTTTTGGGGATGCGATCAGTTGATCCAACCCCAGCCCCATCTAGTCGAAACATCCCCTATACATCACATTCATCGAGTTGCCCGAGTCTACCATAATTCTCTGCACTTCAACGTTGCCAATTCGAGCTCGGACTACAAGAGCATCGTTATGAGGCCAGTGCACGTCTCTATTGTCTTCTTCCATAAAGACGATGTCATCGGGGATTGACCTGGCCTTCTTAGGTGGTCCTTCCTGTCTATCGTATCCGGTGAGCAGTAGGTGATTGGCCTCCCGCACATAACATTCATGCGACCTGTTAGATGTTCTTGCGATATAAGGCCCACCATGAATAGTAAAGATAGTTCTTACTGCAGGTGCTCGCTCCTGCTCAAGAGTTTAACGGGGCTCCGATTGAGTCAGCTATTGGGACTACTGATCTCCTGGCCGCACCACATAATCATGCAAGCGACCTCTCCTGATCAATTTCTCAATTACGTCCTTCAATGCTCAACACTCAGAGGTGTTGTGCCCCGCCTCATTGTGGTAGATGCAAAACTTATCCTTATTCCTGAATCTGTTAGGAGTCCTTATGGAATTAGGCCTCCCAAAATCGTCCTTGTTCTTCTCAGCAGCAAAGATCCTATCCTATGTGTCGACAAGATATTGTAGTTCTCATAGCAACCTCGATGTGGAGGTTGCTCGCCCCCTTGGTCGTTCCTTACTTTCTTAGAGACTTGATCATTAGGATTTTGCCCCTAACCTCCTTTATCATTGTCGCCATTGCCCTGCTTCTTATTCTGGTTAGTGCTTCCACCTCCATCCTTTTGGTTACCGGGTGTCTTCGAGCCTAAAGTTTCTTCCCATCTAATCCCCTTTAGAGCTCGCTTGTAGAACTCACCTAGGTCCCTTATAGGGGACTTATAGATGCCCTCATAGAGCTTCCCATCTTTCTGAAACCCCACAGATATCATAGTTAAAATACTTTCTTCTGATGGGTTCTCAACATTATTGACCTTATGCCTAAACCTCTCTATGTAATCCTTCAAGGATTCGCTAGATTGCTGAAAAACCATAGTGAGGTGACATGTTGGAATGAGCTACCTCCGAAGTGATCTGTACTGGTTGATGAACCTCCTTTGACACTCCTCCCAGCTACAGATACTGCGAGGACAAAGACTTTTTAACCACGTCCGAGGTATGTCCCCCAGGGTCGCGGGGAATGCTCGGCAATTCACCAACAAACTCGAAGTCTACAAGTCCATTTGGACGTTGAAAGCATCCACATGGTCATATGGGTCGCCATCTCCATTGTACTGAGGGATGTTGGGGACCTCGAATCTGTGAGGGAGAGGCTCCAATTCGATTTCCCTGGAGAACGAGGTCATTTCATCACGATCTCCCATCTGATCGTGTGCTCCATGTCGTGCCTCCAATTGTTGGACACTTTGCAGTAATTCCTCCACGGTTGGGTGATTGATGCTAAAAAAATGCAAAAATTTGTTATATTTTTATTACCTACTAACCCATTTGATCGACTTAAAATCTTCATAATTGCTTGTTGCAGCCCAAAAGAAGGAAAAGAGATGAAAGAATGATTTAACTCTCCAAAGGCATGATTGAGAGAGGAAGAAAAAATCCAAGAAATGAAGGTGTTCTGATAAAAGTCAAAGCCATTCGAATGAGTCTTCAGAAGATATTCAAATATGAAGCAAATCAGAAGGAAGCTGCTGAATCATTCGAATACATCAATTGAACAATCGAATATGCAAGATATCGAGTATGTATTTGGATAAGCTTGGCCTAATTCGAATAAGAAGTAATAAAAATCAAGGACTCCAAGTAAAATTATGCATATTCGAATGAAGACCAAGTCATTCGAATGAGCTGAAAATGAGAAGAAATTCGGATAAACGTATCGTATGGAAGCAATGAAGATATATCCGAATGAAGACCGAGTCATTCGAATGTAATTGAAGAAGAAAGAAAATCTATTCGAATGAAGGCTAAGTAATTCGAATAAGAAGCATCGCAAAAACTCCAAATAAATTCGAATACTTCCCAAGTCATCCGAATGCTATGAAGAAGTCAAGAGAGAAATTAGAAATTCATTCGAATGAAAGTACTGTTGCATTCGAATGACTGAGAAAATCGCTGTGTAAGAAACAGTAAAGTGTGAAATTCATTCGAATAGGACTGAAATTCATTCGAATGACCCAAGCTGCCAAAGAAATCTCAAAGACGCATTCGAATATCTCTGCTAGCATATTCGAATGAGCATCCGAACAAAAATCTAACATGCGCAAATAAACACGGTGGCTTTGAGGTAAATTCAACCAACTTTTTGAATAACTTTTCATCAAGTGGTCCCCACTTTCATGCGCCGTAAGCTTAAAAAGGAACCAACATTCTTTGGAATCAAAGGTTGGAGAGAACAGAGGATACTAAAAAAAAAAACACAAAAAGACAAGATCATTGGAAAGTAGAGAGTCTTTTTTTCATTCGGTCTGTTTCTTTCCCTTTAGTTCTTGTCTGTATTTTTAAAACGAGTAGCACTTCAGTTATTCTGGTTGTTCTTGCTAGTTCTGAGCTTTTGTATTACAAGTCCATTTTAATTTCTGTTTCAAGTTGTAGTTCATTTCAGTAATCAATACAGTAGTAGTTTATCCAATTCTTATTGTTTGATCCAATTTATTTTCTTTGCGAATCTCGTATTCATCCGTTGAGATCAAGTTTTAGTCGTGCACTTCCTATGAAGATGTGTGGCTAATTCGATTCTTGGGTTAAGGCAAAGACGGTGCCCAAAGCCACTGATGAATCAATATAGCAGAACTCCATATGTCAAAGTAACCAAAGCAAAAGTAGCTTGGGAAATGTTATTAACGAAAACCTCAAGCTTGGATTGGTTCGTATGCCTAACTTAGAGTTCCCATGCCATGTATGGGGGCTGCTTGACCTGGAAACGTTCTCATACCCAAGCCCCAAGCAATTATTATGTTAAAACGTTATTTATACACTGATTTATGATAGCTGCTTAATATAGAGTCTCCATGCCATGTATGAAGGTTGCTTGAACAAAGAGTTATCATCATCTCAGTAGTACATTTTGTTAGAACGGGTAGGTTCTATGGCACACACCAAGAGGGGGGGTGAATTGGATATTTTAAAAATCTTTGATAGAACTTTGAAATCCTTTTGATGGAAAATTCGATGCAAGTGAGGATTATTGAATTGCTTGAAATAATAAATGAAATAAAACCACAAGCACAAGAGAAGAACACAAAGGATTTATAGTGGTTCGGCTTAACCCAAGCCTAATCCACTACCTTAGCTCCTCACTAAGGATTTTTCAAACCATCCACTAAAACCCCCTACTTAAACCAAGTAGGTCCTCTAGTCCAAGACTAGGAATTACAACCTCTTGCTTATACAAGCAAGCCCTCTAGCACCTAGCTAGGAATTACAGCCACTTGCTTCAACGAGCAAGTCTTCTAGCACAAAGCTAGGAAAATAAGAACGATATAAATGAAAGAGAGAAGCTAAGAGTTAACACTCTTAGTTACAAGTTCTCTCACAATGAAAACAAGGCTTAATAATAAATTTACAATGATAGAACAACAAAGCCTTGGATAGAAAATACAACAGTGAAAGCGCAAAGATTGTAAGCTTCGAGTAACAATGATTTTAACTCTTTAGATCAACTCGTTCCCGTCCATTAGTCTTCTCTTGATCATCCATGACTTGTATTTATAGGCTTCCCAAAAGATTGAAGAGAAATGTAGCCGTTTGTGACCGTTGGAGTTGAAAAACTAGCCGTTGGAAGCTTTCTGTGAAACACATAGTCGACAGATCAAATAGGTTAGTCGACTATTTTATCAAATAAAACTAGCCATAGTCGACAGACAGAAAAGCATAGTCGACTATCTTATAACACAAAAATCCCATAGTCGACAGATACATATGCATAGTCGACTATTGCAAAAATGTGAAGAAAATTTTGAATTTACAGAACAAAAATAGTCGACAGATGAAATAGCATAGTCGACTATCCTTTCACAATAGTCGACAGACACAAAAATAGTCGACAGATGCAAGATATAGTCGACAGATTCAAGAAGCATAGTCGACTATCCTTATGCATAGTCGACAGATTGAAGCACACAGTCGACAGATAAAGAAGATTTTCAACAGAATGAATTTTGAAAACATTACAACATATTTACATTTCTTTACATTTCTTTTGCAAGTAAATGTCCTCATTGTGTTTAATTTATATTTTACCTTCCATTTACTTTAATACATAAATGTAAATAAGAAAGTACCCCCCATTTGGATTCAATAAAAATATCTAAAAAATCAAAATCCATAAGAATAAAAAAGTAGAATTTGGATTTTAGTAGGAACTTAGGATTTTGCGATTTTATCACCTCCAAGATATACACTTTTCATTTCTTGAAAAATTCGTTAAAAATCATTTCATCACTAATGAATGTTAGTTATTGAATTACCGGGAGTTAATTTTCTAAAAATAAACCATTTTCATATATGTCTCCTTATAAGGTGCTAGGCTTCCAGACTTAGAAAAATATTGAAGCGTTATCAAAACGAGTTTCAAGACATGATGCATGAACTAAAGGATTTTTCATACGATTAAGTTTCAAACCAAAACCTTTCATGCATATTTCAAAATATGAAAGCTTATTCTGAAGAATGAGATTAACATAAATGATTTTTCATACTTAAGATTGAATTTTCATCAAACACATTTATGTTCAAGTTGGTCTTTTGCCTTAGAACAATTTTAGCTCTATGTTGACCAACGACTTCAAAGCTAATTTGAAAATCATTTTAGGAGATTCTTTTAAGACTAAAAACTTGACTTTGCAAATCTCTAACTAAAATAGAAAATCATAAATCTTTTTGGTTTTCATTTTAACAATGCACTTGAAATTGATTTTTGTTGAAAACCACCACCTTGATTCATGACTTAGGGATTTAATAACATATGTTTTTCATCATCAAAACTAAGCACAAGGGTAGAACATCACATTTAATGGTTGAAAACCCAAGCTATTTGAGCTGCTAGTTACATCACAGAAAGCTATATGGTAAATCAGTTGGGTTTGGCACCAGATCTGTCTTGACCCAAGACCTCTCCATATCCAGATTACAATCATATCACATTTGGTTTGAACTCGTTTTATTATTTCGTTAATCAAAAGAACTGGTGTGGTTATCTCCTTCCATGAGTAATCTCCTTGTGAGTCGACCCGGTCTTACCCGAAAAAATTACATATAAATTTTCTGCTACAATCACACTGGTGCACTGGCGAGTCTAAACACCTCATCCTATCTATGAACATAAATAGTTGCTAAATCAGCTGATTTAGTGAAAGAAAAATACAAAAAGTGATAAATGCAGGCTGAGCAATGCAACAAATTTTGGCGCCGTTGCCGGGGAGATTGAGGTAAGTCAAATAATCATCCCTAGTCCTTTTCTTTACTTCTGTTCTTTAGTTTTTCTTCTCTATCAGTTTGGTCTGGTGTATGAGACTTAGATCCGGTAGAGTGGTTGAACAAGTGTTACATTCAGAAAGTACTCCATCTAATTTTGAGTTTTCATTGCCACACTCATTTATGGCTCAACCAAACAACATTTCTGAACATGGGAGTGACCATGGTGATCCTGATCCTGTTGATCAGGAATTGATTAGACCTCTTAGAGAGTACCTTCACCCTCCAAGGCAGACAACACCTTCGTGTATCATCCTTCCCATAAATCACCATAAGTTCAACTTTAAACCTGGCACAATCCAATTGTTGCCCACATTCCATGGCATGGATTCTGAAAATCCATATACTCATATGAAAGAATTCGAGGAAGTGTGCAGCACTTGCATGGACCATACAATAAATGAGGACGTTATAAGGTTAAAACTTTTTCCATTCTCACTGAAAGATAAGACAAAAATGTGGTTAGGCACTCTCCAACCTAGATCTATAGGAACTTGGAGAGAAATGCAAGCAACTTTCTTAAAAAAATTTTCCTGCCAATAGAACCGCTACTCTTCAAAGAAAAATCATGAACTTTGCCTGTAAATCAAGTGAAAATTTTGCCCAAGCATGGGAGAGATTCAAAGATCTTCTCCACACTTGTCCGCACCATGCCTTTGAGCAATGGCGAGTAGTCAGTTTTTTTTATGACTCACTCACGCCCCAATTAAAAATGTTAGTTTCTACAATGTGCAATGGAGAATTCTATGAGAAAACTCCAGAAGAAGCTTTTCACTTCTTTGACACATTGGCTGAAAAATACAAGAAATTGGGAAGTTGGCCCAACATCTTCATTTGATCTAAGGGAGAACCCACAACCAAGAGGTAGATACCAGTTAAGTGAAAATGATGATCTTAATGCAAGACTAACTGCCTTAACAAAAAAAGTCAAAAATATGGAGCCTAAAAAGGTAAAATCTGTTAAAAAAATGGAAGTGAAATGTGCTGTGTGTGAAACAATAGATCATGCGACTGAGGAATACCCTACTCTACCTACTTTCAAGGAGGTATTGTATGGGTAGACTAATAACAATAATTCACACAATTTTGAGGGAAGACAGAATCAAAATCAAAGTGGAACCTATTACGGGAACAATCAAAACTACAATTCATACCATCCCAATAATAGGAACCACCCCAATTTTTCATGGAGACATGATTCTGAAAATCATTCTCAAAACTCCTTCCCTGCATATCAACAATCCTTCCAACAAAATCAAGGTTCTTCATCCAATACTTACCAACCTCCTCACAGGAGATCTTTGGAAGATACCTTGCATCAGTTCATTCAAAATCAAACAGGCATCAACAATCAAGTTGCCCAGCTTATAAAGAATCAAGAGCAAACAAATAGAGTCGTGGAGGATATGAGAAGCCAGATAACAAAGTTGACCCAAACACTAAGTGTGAGAGAACCTAGAAGATTCCCTTCTCAAACCAACCCTAACCCAGTTAGGCAAACAAATCTTGTGGAATCTTCTAGTGGTGAAAGTAATGCACATGAACAAGTCCAATCTGTGACTATCCTAAGAAGTGGAAAGGTAATTGAAAAACCAAATGATCTTAAGGTAAGCCAAACTGTTGATAAGGAAGAGAAAGCAGATGGACAGGAGCCAACTTTAGAAAAAAATGAAAACAATGAATAAGAAAAAAACAAGCAAAAACAAAAAGAAGATGGAAAAGGTAAGAACATTGAAAAAGAAAGTCAATATCATCCCAAACCTACTTTTCCTCAAAGACTGGGTGTTACAAAAAGGGAACAACAAAATGCTGAGATATATGAGGTGTTCAAACAAGTAAGGATCAATATTCCACTCTTGGATGCGATCAAACAAACACCCTCATATGCGAAATTCCTAAAAGATCTTTGCACTGTAAAGAGAAAAGTGAACATGCATGGAAAAACATTTCTGACTGAGCAAGTGAGTTTCATTTTGCAATTTAAGACTCCTCCCAAATACAAAGACCCAAGCTGTCCGACCATCTCATGCATAATAGGAAGCCAGAAGGTTGATCAGGCACTCTTAGATTTAGGAGCAAGTGTCAACCTATTGCCTTATAGTATCTATCAACAGTTGGGTTTGGGAGAAGTTAAACCTACCAGAGTCACTCTGCAACTGGTAGACAGATCAGTCAAAGTTCCTAGGGGTATTGTGGAAGATGTCTTAGTTCAGGTGGATAAATTCTACTTCCCAGTAGACTTCATAGTTCTAGACACTCAACCCCATCATGGTCCACAACCACCTGTTCCTGTCATCTTGGGGAGACCATTCCTAGCAACTTCCAATGCAATCATTAATTGTAGGAATGGAGTTTTGAAACTGTCGTTTGGAAATATGACTGTGGAGATGAATATTTTCAGAATTTCTAAACAACAGAACACTGAAAGTGAGATAGAAGATGTAGATTTGATTCAAACTCTATCTGAAGAGTATTTTGAGAAAGAATTTCTTAGTCAAACTATGAAAGGAGATAATCACTTGAAGGAAAGCAGAAAGGAAAGTGAGATGCCTATGACTCAATAGATTCCTAAGCTACAGCCTGTAGAACCTTTGCATAAACCATTAACCCCTGTGAGTCATCCGCTCATTCCTGAAAAGAAGCCACTGCCGAATGAGTTAAAGTATGCTTTTCTAGGAGAATGAGAGACATACCCAGTAGTCATTTCTTCCAGCCTAAGTACCCAACAGGAAGTGCAATTGATAGAAGTATTGAGAGCACACAAGAAGGCTTTAGGATGGACCATATCAGACTTGCATGGAATTAGCCCTCTAATTTGCACCCATAGGATCTTCTTAGAAGAAAATTCAAAACCAGTGAGGCAAATGCAGAGAAGGATAAATCCCAATATGAAAGAAGTGGTTCGGAAAGAAGTGCTCAAATTACTGGGTGCAGGTATTATTTATCCAATATCTGATTCAAAATGGGTTAATCCAACTCAGGTCGTTCCTAAACGGTCTGGAGTTATTGTGGTGAAAAATGAGAAGAATGAGTTAGTCCCGATCCGCCTCCAAACAGGTTGGCATGTGTGCATAGACTATAGAAAACTCAACTCCATGACTAGGAAGGACCATTTTCCTCTCTCGTTTCTAGATCAAACACTTGAAAGGATAGCAGGTCAAGCATTCTACTATTTTTTGGATGGATATTCAGGATATAATCAGATTGATGTAGCACTGGAAGATCAAGAGAAAACAACCTTCACGTGCCCTTTTGGGACATTTGCATATAAACGTATGCCATTTGGATTGTGTAATGCTCCTGCCACCTTTCAAATGTGTATGATGAGTATCTTTAGTGAAATGGCTGAACATATTGTGGAGGTGTTTATGGATGACTTCTCTGTCTATGGAAGTAGTTTTGACTTGTGTTTAAAGAATCTGGAGAAAGTTTTGATTCGTTGCGAGGAGACTCATCTTGTGCTCAATTGGGAAAAATGCCACTTCATGGTTAACCAAGGCATTGTCTTAGGACACATAGTCTCATCTAGAGGTCTAGAAGTAGACAAAGCCAAAGTTGAAGCCATTCAGAAGCTTTCAGCCCCTAGAAATGTCAAGAGAATTAGATCTTTTCTTGGTCATGCGGGCTTTTACAGGAGATTTATTTCGTCATTTAGCACAATAGCAAGACCTTTGTGTTGTCTATTATCTCAGGACGTTCCATTCGAGTGGACTCCAAATTGTCAAAGTGCCTTTGAGAAGCTGAAACATGCACTTATCACTGCACCCATCATACAACCTCCTGACTGGACTTTGCCTTTTGAACTAATGTGTGATGCAAGTGATTATGCCATAGGGGCTGTGTTAGGATAGAGCAAAGAGAAGAAGCCCCATGTCATTTACTATTCTAGCAGAACCTTAAATGAATCCCAGAGAAATTACACTACCACGGAAAAAGAATTATTAGCTGTGGTATTTGCATTGGATAAGTTTAGGTCGTACTTGGTAGGATCAAAGGTGATTGTGTACACAGATCACACTACTTTGAAATACCTGCTCACCAAGCAAAACATCAAGCCACGTCTCATTAGGTGGATTCTGCTCCTCCAAGAGTTTCACATAGAAATTAAGGATAAAAAGGGAGTAGAAAATGTTGTAGCTGACCATCTGTCTAGAATCCCAAGTCAGGATCTTACTAAGGGTTTCATTCCTGATAATTTTCCTGATGAACATCTTCTTCATGTGAGTACATTGACTTCTGCCCCTTGGTATACTGACATAGCCAATTATTTAGCTGTAGGTACAGTTCCCAGTCATTAGACTAAGCCAGATAGACAAAAGTTTTTCAGGAAGGTCAGAACATTTTTTTGGGATGAACCATATCTGTTTAAATATTGTGCTGATCAGATCGTGCGAAGGTGCATTCCAAAACATGAGCAACATAGTGTTATGAATTTCTGTCACACCCTTGCTTGTGGAGGTCATTTCTCTACCCGGAAAACCATAGCAAAAATCCTACAAAGTGGATTTTACTGGCCTACTATGTTTAGGGATGTACACCAGTTTTGCTTGTCATGTGATAGATGCCAGAGGTTAGGAAGTTTGACAAAAAGGGGTATGACGCCTTTGCAGCCCATTCTGGTTCTTGAAATTTTTAATTGTTGGGGAATAGATTTTATGGGCCCTTTTGTTAACTCACTTGGACATGAATACATCCTGCTTACTGTAGACTATGTCTCCAAGTGGGTTGAGGCAATCCCAACAAGGACAAATGATCACAGGATAGTAGAAAATTTTTTAAGGAAAACATTTTCAGTAGGTTTGGAATGCCTCATGCCATCATCAGTGACGGAGGTACTCATTTCTGTAACAAGCCAGTGGCAGAATTAATGAAAACGTATGGGGTAGTTCATAAAGTCTCAACGTCATACCACCCTTAGACAAATGGCCAGGCAAAATTGGCAAATAGGGAGATCAAGCGCATTCTAGAAAAAACTGTCAATTCCAACCGAAAGGATTGGTCTTTGAGGTTAATTGATGCACTTTAGGCCTATAGGACTGCACATAAAACCATATTAGGCATGTCTCCCTATCGACTGGTTTATGGAAAACCATGTCATCTGCCAGTAGAGGTGGAGCACAAAGCTTACTGGGCCATCAGGAAGATAAATGAAAGTTTGGAAGAGGTGGAACTTAACAGAAAGTTGCAACTAAATGAGCTTGAGGAACTTAGAAACGAGGCATTTGAGAATGCCAAGTTTTCTAAGATGCACATGAAGAAATTGCATGACCAGCACATTAACAGGAAGAATTTTTGTATAGGTCAACATGTGCTGCTCTACGATTCAAGGCTCCATCTTTTCCTGGAAAACTCAAGTCAAGGTGGACTAGGCCCTTCAAAATTCGTTCCATCTCAACTCATGGTGTATTTGATATTGAAAATCTTCAATCTGGTCAGGTTCTCAAAGTAAATGGACAACGTCTGAAACCCTATTATGAATCTTTGAATGAACAGGAAGAGAGCATGGATCTTACGGATCCACCCATTGGGTAGTGGTTAGTTAATATAAAAAAAATATATACATCTAAAAAAAAAAAAGAAGAGAGAGGAATTTAGTGTTTTGCTTTCATGAACTGTTTTCACTCTTTATTTTGATTTAAGTATTGAAGCAAGCTCACGGATCCACACATATAACGAAGGCTACCAGTAATATCTAAGTAAGCAACTGGATCTTTGTGTTCAATTTTTTTGAAGATCTCCAGGTATTTCTTACATCCTCTTTCTTAAGAATTGTTCAAAACAAGTTGGGGGGTAAAGGTATGTTTGATCTGTTGTGATGATCCTTGCACATTTAATGACATTCTGTGTGGGTTTGAATTTTGTGTTTAAGTATTTGGAAGTATAAAAAAAAAAAAATTGTTGTTATTCGAATTCTGTTTCCGGATGAGCCTAATCATTCGAATGAGTTGTAAACCATTCGAATGACCTGTGAGCTATTAAAGAAGAAAGCAAGAAAGCATTGGAATAGTCTCTGTTGTATTCGAATATGTCTAAAATTCATTCGAATGAAAGTACTGTTGCATTCGAATAGCTGGCTAAATTCCTTCACAAATGAAATTACTGTTTAAAATTCATTCGAATGAATTTCTCCATACTCCAATTTCATTCGAATGAATCTGCTATTTCCTTAAAAATCGAAGCCAGCATTCGAATACTCTCAAATTCATTCGAATAATCTACCCAGCATCCGAATCCGTTCCTAACATCCGAATACGGCTTCAATTGTTTAATTTTCCTAAAAAAAAAAATTATATATATATAAAAAAATAAAAAAAATTAAAATGAAATAAAATAATGTTCAAAGTTATTCGAATGAAGCCTTTTTGCATTCGAATGATCATTCTATTCAAAGCCCTTTTTGGTGAGCGCTCTGCCAGATTCATTCGAATGACCCTCATAGTCATTCGAATAACCGAGAAATCCATTCGAATGAAAGTACTGTTGCATTCGAATGAGTAGCTCAAATCCTTCGATAAGTTGAGTTACTGTTTAAAATTCATTCGAATGAATTTTTCCACATTCAAATGAGTCGTCTGGCCATTTAAAAGCCTTCAGCAAACATCCGTATTCTCTCTCTTTCATTCGAATCCCCTGCTACCCATTGTTCTAAGACCCGAGCTATCATTCGAATCGCCCAGTTTCCATTCGAATCTGCCTCTATCATTCGTATAACCTCAGAATCATTCGAATGATGCTCTTGCTTCTCATAACCATCACGAAAATTCGAATCGACGCCCCCCTTTAAAGGTCGAAACCCCTCCTCAATCGGTACGATCATTCATTCATCCACCCGAACGCTTCCTATATATCTAGTTGACCTATTCTAATCACCCTCATTCATCATCCATTGCATCCATTCGAAGATCAAGCCGGTACACACGAGGAAGAACAGTCCGCTAGCATTCGAATAGGGGGTCGCTGCATTCGAATATTCTGGGAAGAAAACAGCCGAGAGGTAAGGATTGATTACATTGTTTAAATACGAATTGTGTTGATTGGATGAAGGAGTTGTTGTGAAGAGGGAGTGAAGGAGATCAGTGTGAGAAAAAGAGGATTTGTTGGGATTTGAAAGAAGAAGAAAAGAGAGGAACCACTTGGTGCCTACCAACTGTTCGGAAAAATCCCAAAACCAACTCCCTAGACCAAACAACCCTCAAATTAACATGTCTCCAAAGTAAAAATGCCCAAGGCCGTAGGTGAAAGCTCTAGGGCCTCAAAGAGGCAAAAAGGAAAGGAACCCGCTGTCACCCCAACCATTGATTTGAACCCTCCCTATTCCAACATCAGGTTCATTAGCCCCGCAGCTGAAAAGAATTACAGTGAGGGGTATGCTAAGAGGCCAGTGCTTTGTGACAGGGGAATTATGCTTGAACGATTTGAAGAGCCCCCGTGTGATTTGTTGTCATTGATTACTTCCAAAGGATGGAAAACTTGGGTTAGGTTTCAACACAAGGCCATAGTTCCCTTAGTCAAAGAGTTTTACTCAAACATAACCAGTGACAGAGATGACTCGGGAAATAGGTGCCTAATAATTGAAGTGAGAAAGGTTAAAATAGAGTTGAAGCCCTTTGATATTGCTGAAATCTTCCAAATCTCAAGAGAGGCATCACCAAGGGACCTTGAGGAGGCAAGTGTGGACTTAGGAAAAGAAAACCTGGCTAGGTTGTTGATAGAGGCAGATGATGCTGTTTGGTTAAGTCCTACCCTCCCAAAGAAGAATTTGTCCCGTAAATGCATCATCTTACATAGACTTCTTTGTTCTCACTTCATGCCCCACGCATTCACTGGCAGTGTTTCGGTTAAGCAAGCCACATTCATGGGAAAAATGATCCTGGGAGTACATATAGACTTGGCCAAGCACATTTTTGATACTATAGACCTAGTGGCCAAGCATGCACATGGGGGTGGAGGACTACCCTTTGGAGGGTTAATTTACCTATTTTGTACTGAAGCACGGGGTAAAAGAGAAGGCAACTTTTGAAGTCATCAAGCCAATGGATAGGATCAGCCCAGCATCTACACGAAGAAGTAGTGGGCAGTTGAAGAGGCTTGAAGCAACAACACCCGAGAAATGAGAGGCATCAGGCAAGCAAGTTGAAGGACAAGAAGAACCATCTCAAGAACCGCCACTGCATGAGGATCAGGCAAAGAGACAAGAGGAAGATCATACTCTTAGAAGCTTGTATGAGTTAGTCAAGGAGATGCAAGAAAGGCAAGTAAGACATGAAGCCCTAGTGGAGCAATCACTGAAGAAGATCCAAGAAAGACAGGAGGCCATTTATGAGGATCTACATTGGAGGCAGAGAGTCATCTATTCAGGAATAATGACTATGAATGAACGTTACACTGCAATGGACAAGAGAGTAGGTCAGCTTCTGAGCACATCTATAGAAGAGCTTCCACAGAAGTCTTCAAAGGACAAGTTGGCCAATGCTGAGACTTACATACAGAGGACCATTGACATGTGGCGAGATGAAGAGGGTGCACCTTCTACATCAGGGGCACATCCACAGCCTGAGCATGCAACACCTTCTCACCCTACCATTCCATCTTCTTCCTCTACTCCTCCTGCTGATCCCTTATCAAAGACTCCTTCTGGAAACTCCACTGAGGAGAACTCCACTTCTGATGATGCCACTGATGGCACTGAGTAGTCATAGGATTTGATTCTTCATGCTTAGCTTCTGTACCTATGAACTACAAAGATTAATCACATCTTTATTTTTCAAATAAAAATGACTTTGCTTACTCTATGCTTCAGATTATTGTGCTTGATGCTTTAGATTCACAACTGGTTATTTGCATGATAATCTTTTATTTGAAAACAGAACTGTATGAGATTTAGAACCAGAACTAGGTCTACTTAGGATGCTTTATTTCTGTTCATTTGTTTGGATGGCATACAAAACATGGTGAAATGATCAGCAAATTGCCCAAATTCTCAAATTAAGTGGAGATTTGTGTACCGAAGTAAGTGTTAGAGCTTCATAACATTTTATTTTGAGTGAAATAACACCTATTCATGCAATAAAATATCTTTTGATTCTCTTTATCTTTCAATAGCTTTCAAACAACATTTTTCTTTGAGTGTCTTAATGATTGCAGCTAATTTTAACTGACTTTAAACTTGAAACCAGTT